>NC_045429.1:301177357-301839857 GCF_902635505.1 Sarcophilus harrisii | reverse complement strand
ATTCTACTAATAAGAGCTAACTAGTGATGAAATTAGTTGCATTGAAAACTCTATGCCACTGGAGGCTTTTCAAGCAGGGGCTGTATACTATCTCCCAGTGTTATTGCAGAAAGTATTTTGCATCAGGGAAAAAAAATTCAAGATCATCAATGAGACTCTCATTCATTCATTCATTCATTCAAAAGCTTGGTGCCACTGTGGGGGTCAGAAAGACTTGAAGTCAAGATTTGCCTTAGAAACTTACTTGCTATTTCTGACCCTGAAAAAGTTATTTAATCTTTCTTAACTTTATCCTCCTCATCTATATAACAAATTACATTTGTCAAGTGCTTTCCAGACTTTAAGATATTGGCTATTAAGTCCTCAATAAATGTTGACCACGTGCCAAAAGTTCCAACTCTGAGATTTTAGGATTTTAAGTCATGGGTCCTCTCCCTGACCCTTGACCAATAGATACCATTCTAGAGAAAGAGGGTCCTCTTGATCAGATCTAACCTAACTTTTGCTCAGATTCTATGTTTTCTTCCATTTCTATGAATTAGCATAAGCTATCTGCCATACCTTTGTAATACTTTCTCTGGACCTCTTGTTCCATAAATAGGATGTTCTATCTCTAAGCTATGGTATCGCCTAGAATGCTCCTTTTCTTCATTTCTGGCTATTTGTTCCCTTGGATTCCTTTAAGTTTCAACTAAAATGTATTTTCTACAGGAAGATTTTCTCAGCCCCTTTCAAGTACCTTCCTTCTACTATTTCCTGTTTTTCCTGTGTTGTAGCTTTGTTGTCTTCCCCATTAGATTGTGAGTTCCCTGAAGGCAAATATATGTTATCTTTTTCTACATTCACAATGCTTAGCAAAATGCCTGATATATTTTTTGTTGTTCAAACATTTTCAGTGGTGTCCAACTCTTCATGATCCATTTGGCAAAGATAATAGAGTGGTTTGGTTTGCTATTTCCTTCTCCAGATCATTTTACAGATGAAGAAACGAAGGTAAATAAGGCTAAATGACTTGCTCAGGGTCACACAGCCATTACATTCCTGAGGCCAGATTTGAACTCAGGAAAATGAATCCAGGCCTAGCATTCTATCCACTATACCTGCTTGACACATAATAGAAGGTTAATACTGGACTCCTTTTCCAACTCCCACAAACTTTCCAGTTGGGTTCCCAGAGGAAAGCTATTGCTACCTTAAGTTCCAGAGGTGAATTGTATTGCTAATTAATAGTCAAGCCCAATAGACTTAACTAATTCTTAGCAAAGATATTTATTAGGGTAAAAACAGTTGCTATAAAACATTTCCCATATGATAGGAGTGATGTCTGTTTTATGTGGGTAGGTTTGGTTCTTTAAGGAGAGAGAGCCCATTTTGATTCCCTGATTTTTGAAACAGGAGCTTCATCTTGCCTATTGTGCTGCAGTGTATTCCTGATTTTTTTTAATGTTGACTATCTGGGGTTAAATACCATTATTTTAAATTTGTATCTATTTCAACTGATTCCTTGAATTCTTATTTGGTTTTAATCCCCAAGTGTTTATAGCACTGTGATCTCAAATCTGTTTGAGACTTAGCCTATCACATTTGGCACTAGAAACAAAGTTTGCTTTTTTCGTTTCTTCTTTTCTCTTTTCTTTCCCTTTCCCAATGGTCTCTTAGTTAAATTTATTTTTTTAAAGGAGGAAAGGATATTGTGAAAGAAAGAGAGTCCAGGGTGATGAATTGGCTAGAAAAAAATTTCCTCCCCCTTTAATGGCAAAAACCTTGTCTAAAATATGTCAGAACATTTTTTGGGAGATTAAAAAGAGCCTTCTTATTGATCCTCTGGGAGCACAATGTATATTTGATGATAAGAGAAACTCTACCTGGTTTTTATTAATATCTATGGAGAAGTTGTATTAACAACAAAAGAAGAGTAAGAATAAATTGTCCTTGCATATTAGGCAATTAGAGGAAGAAGTCAATGAGCTTTTGATCCTTAAAAAGCATGCTTTGAAGACAGGAATAACACTAAAAGATCTGCTGATTACTCAAGTGGGTGAATCTTTTTCTTAACTTTTAAATTTTTTTAATTTAAAAAATGCCTCCTACTCCTCTCTCCACATTGATAAAGAAAGAAAAGCAAAACTTCTGTTATAATCAAGGTATAATCAAGCAAAGCAAATTCCTGCATCGGTCCTGTGCAGAAAACATTTCTCATTCTGCACATTGAATCCTTTACTTCTCTATCAGGAGGGGGTTAGCATGTGTCATCATAAGTCATCAATAGAATTCTGAACAGTTATACCAGTAATCAAAGTCCCCAAATCTTTCAAAATTGTTTGTCTTTGAAATATTGTTGCTTCTGCAAACAATAAATAAACAATAAAAAATATTTGATGGGTTCTGCTCACATCATTCTATAACAACTCATACAGGTGTTCTCAGCTTTCTCTAAAACTATCCCATTCATAATTTTTTATCACAATAGTATCATCATATTTTATACTATAACTTGTTTTGTCTTTCCTTAATTGGTGGGTACCCCCTCAGCTTTTAGTTCTTTGCCACCACTATGTATGTTGCTATAAATGTTTTTGTGCATCCTAAGCTAGAATAAACTAAGTATTATCCTTCTCTTGACAGTGATCATGATGTGGGAAAAATTCCTGTCTTTGATTCCCAAACCCCTCTAATTAATGTAATTACCCTTTGACTCACAAATCCTGGTCCCTTTGAATTCCAATAGATGATCCGGACCTGTCCCAGCCCCATCCGGATCTGAGCCAACTTTGGGGCTATACCCAAAAGCCCCTCGAGCTAAGTCTTCTATTGTAAAAGGGCCATGCTGGGAACCCCTCTTTGCAGAGATTCCAAACATGCTAGCCATGTGAAGACCTTCTGTCCACTGGACCCTCTGTCCTGTGCCCTCCTTATTTCTACCTTCACCTATCTCCTTACTTCCAAACCCAATAATAAACCTCGTTTATCAATCTAGCTCTTGGGCTAATAAATGCATTTATTGGGGACTCATGCTGCTACTAGACCTCATTTACTGCCGTATCTTTGCCCCGAATCCAGGGGGGTTGCAGGGGAGCTTTGCTTGACTTCTTGTACCCCAAACCTGCCACTAGACCTCAACTAAACCCTAATTTCATTTAGATACCCCAAATCTAAACCTCAACAATCAGAGAAAGTGGAATTGATCCTAGTCTTTTCCAGTGTTGTACCCCTAGACTACCAATATTTGAGTGGTTGTGGACATGTGTAATTATAGTCCAATGTGGACCAGAAATAGGTGAGTCAAGGATCAAATTCATAACCATGAACCCTCCTTTTATTCCCCACAAAAGCAGAAATCACAATCTCCACATCTCAGATCAGATACCTATCCATATCAGAAGTGTCTTTATATTTATATAGTTACCCATATCTTACATGTGGAAGCTTATCTATAGGAATCTTATCTTACTAATAATTCCCAGTTGCCATTCACACAAATATTCATTTCTTTTTTATTAAAAAAAATAGAATTTTTTGGTGTACTGCAGTTTTCTTTTGGAGACGTAGAAAACAAAGGGAATTTAGAAAACAAAAGTCAGACAAAAAGAATACCTCCATCAGGTAAATAACTAGAATAACAAAATCACCATTTGTAATCATTGTGGATCTGGGAAACAATTTTTAAAAAGTTGGAATATACTAGAACAAGAAATTCAGGGTTAGTTATTTAAATGTGGACAACTCCTTTTCAAAGTATAGGAAACCATGATGAAATCAGGAAGTCACCCTGGGGCCCCAAGGACAAGCACACAGACCTTATCATCAATTATTTATGGGTCTATTCTTGTTGGACTCATAGAACTTTATGCAATATGATGGTAAATACTGATAATGTGGATTGCAATGCTTTCTTAGACTTTCCTTCTGGTTTTATTTCAAACTCTCTGAATATCTCCACCATGCCCCAGCAGTATTCTCACCTTGGAAGATAAGATCCCTCTGCCTCAGCTAGTCACTCTCTTCCGATAACTCCAGTTTGAGGAAGTGTCCAAGACAATCATGTTCATTCCTTTATTTCTCTCCCAGCACACCTCAGGGCATATTTCCTGACCTCCTTCTCTTTTTTAGCTACCTTTAAATATGTTATTTTTTTTCATTAGTGTAAGCTTCTTGAGGACAGTGACTTTCTTTTACTTTGTATTTGTATTGACTTTCTTTTACTTTGTATTTGTATTGTCAATATTTAGCATCGTGCCTGACATATAGTAAATGCTTAATAAATACTTTTTGACTTGGGCTGTCTTCATGTATTTCAAGTTACCATCATTTTAAAAACTTTTTATGATAGGCATTTCAGAAAAATATCTGTAAATACTATTAAACTTGAGTCCTGCAAGACTTGAACTTAGTGGATTGAATGACAATACTTTATTACATCAAGATGATCTTGAGATTCCCAAAATAGGCTATTAGTATCAATATAATAGTGGCTACTATAGTTCAACTATGCCCAGAACTTCTGACATAGTAATGTCAATACCAACTGGAACTAATTCCAACTTTTTCATATTATAACTAGACCCTCTAAAGAAGAAGATGGGCCTTAATACCTCCACATTTTGCTTATCCATGCAAACTGTGTAGAGGTTTACAAGGAGACAGAGTCCAAAAGTGCCAGTTAACATCACAGGGACACTAGCTCTTCAACCATAATCTTGTGGATCCTGAAGTATTTGACTTTGGGGACCCTCCAATATTGAAGTATGGAAGGACTGATTGTAGGTCAGAAGGTTGATGGGTATATTCTCACTGCATGTGCAATAAAGGAGCAACCCATAAAATTTAATTCAATGATTCTCAAGTTTTATAGGAAAGATCTGACTATTCCATAGTCCCCTAATTTGCTTATGATATCACTCTTTATGTCTAAAGCATGTACCCATTTTGACCTTATCTTAGTATAAAGTGTGAAATGTTAATTTATATCTAGTTTCTGTTAAATTGCTTTCTACATTTCCCAACAATTTTTGTCACATAGTGACTTCATGTTCTCAAATCTTGAATCTTTGGATTTGTCAAGTACTAAATTACTATGGTTATTTACTACTGTGTATTGTTTACCTAATCTATGCCACTGATTTACTACTGTATTTCTTAGACAATACCAGATTGTTTTGGTGATTACCATTTTGTGATAACTCAGCAGTACTAGATCTCAAAGTATATAAGTTACCTTCCTTTACTTTTTTTTTTTCTTGATTTCCTTGATATTCGTGATCTTTTGTTCTTCCTAGGAAAGATCTGTAAAAATTACTGTATCTCTGAAAGAGAGGAATACCTCATGAACCATCTCAAAAAAATACAGGTCAGTGACATCATCACACAATCTAGCAGCCCTTATGCATCACTGATAGTGGTGATAACAAAAATGAATGGAAAAATATGAAATTATGTGGACTACTAGTCTCAGAACAAAAGAATCAAGGTGGATCAGCCCATTATACTATATTTTTGATATGCCCTAAATTGCCTCCTGATCAGTGGTTCTCTGTCTTGGACTTACATAATGGATATTCTTATGTCTGAGTCTGAGTTATGCAAAGACACTTTTATCTAACTGGATTTAACCAGCAGACATTTGACTCACAGTGAATCTTATTACTCTGTCCATAAGCTTATATTCTTGTCTTTTAAATGGACTATTTATCACAATAAGTTCAAAGATGACACATATAGAACAAAACTCTAAGAATGGACTTAAACAGCAGTTTGTTAGAATCCTTACAAAGTGTTAACTCGATGGAATTGATAGAAACAATGCTTATGTTTTCACCTTTGAGAGTTCACACATTAGCTCACAAATTGGAGTTCACAAGTCTGGGAGATTCACAAGTTACACCTCCCACAATCCCACTCTCAGAGGAGGAGTCAACCTTTGGGTTTACACCTTTAAAAGATCATATATAAAGAAACTCTTGGAGCCTCAGCGAGGAGTCAGTGTAGTAAGTCAGTTTGGGAGACTGACAGAGCCAGAATTCATTAGGGAGAAGATTCAGAACTGGAGATTCAGAGGGAGCTGGAGGCTGAAACTGAAGCTGGAGGTGACAAAAGACAAGCTGCAAGAGCTTTCGGAACCAAGGAGGGAGATAGGCCTCTGAGAAAACTAACCCGGCTATTTTGGAAGAGACAATAAAGGATTTGAACTTTTAACAGCTGGCTGCATTAGAGGTGATTATTGATCTGAACTGAGACTAAGGCTGCTTCCAGAAGCACCCCCTTCTCCTCTCCCTCCCTCCCCCCTGAAATCTGCTCCCAGAGAACGATCATATTTTAGAAAAGAAGAGAAGACCACAACAGTTCATTGAGTTGGAGGTGTTTACCAGAGGTCAGGAGCAGCACCACAGGTCTAGAAACATATACATGTAGATGCTTCATCTAGAATACCATGGACAAGTAGGAGGGATACTAGAAGATGTGAGAGCTCTCTCACACCAAAGGAGTTGGATGACAGACAACCAAGTAGAATTAAAGCCAAGAGCTTGGGACTAAATAGCAAATGCAAAGCTTGTTTCATTGAATCAATCTTCCTTGCCTTAGTTATCTGTGATTGACTGATAATGAGAATAGATGGCTGTCGAACAACTGAGAGAAATGGTGCAGGCCAAAAAGCAAGAAAATGATCTTAAAAGCCTTAAATCCAAGGCAGTAAAAGGCACTATACTTTGAAGACAATAGTAGGAAATGGATATAAACCATAAAGCCTTGTTTCAGACTAACTGATCCAAACATAGATTCAAGGAGGAGATGGCTCTGCTCAGAGAACAACTCTCAGTAATAATGAATGCATTACATGATGGCTTTGGACATATGGACTAAGAAAGGACCTGACAACTGGAAGAAAAGAAAAAGAGATTTTACTGGCCTAATATGGCTGCAGATATCACTAAGAGGCATGAAACTTTTACCTGATGTGCACAAAGAAAAACATTACTAACACGGCAACAAGAAGACTATATGGTGATCAATTCTGATGGATGTGGCTCTTTTCAACAATAAGATGATTCAAATCAGTTCTAATTGCTCAGTAATGAAGAGAGCCATCTACACCCAGAGAGAGGGGACTGAGTGTGGACTACAACATAACATTTTTATTCTTTCTATTGTTTGCTTGCATTTTTGTTTTCCATCTCAGATTTTTTTTTTTCTTTCTAGATCCAATTTTTCTTGTGCAGCAAAATAACTATATAAATATAAATATAATTGTATAAATAAATACATATATTTGATTTAACATATATTTTAACATATTTAACATGTATTGGACTACCTGCCATCTAGGGGAGAGGGTGGCGGGAAGGAGGGGAAATTTCAGATCCACCACACCGAATGTACTTAGAATGTTACAGGTAAATACAAAGAAACAATAACATCAGTATTTGAGTGATAATACTAGCAATTACCCATATGTAATTGAATTATTTGATATGTAATTACTTTTGTCTATTGCTACACATGGAAATTATTGCATTTTTGAGCTTATCTACATATTATTTTGCTAGTATGCTCACTTGACTGTACTCTATATTTATATACATAAATACATATATGTATATTTTTGTGCATACACTAATGGTTCTACTCACGATATTTCTTTTTTATATCAAGCCTACTGATAATGTTATAGTAACATTTAATTAGCTTTGCTTTGTCAGTCACACTTTTTCTTTGTCTTTTATGATTATTTTCTGTGTATAATGAAAAGACATTATACTCTTAAGGTGTGCATTTGCTATGTCCTGCTTATAGCTTAGGCATATTGTTCCTGAGCACCTGGCCAAACAATACTTTAAATAATGCCATATATTGTTAATGTACATTTGTTTTTAATGATACTCTAGTTTAGTCTCTGGAAACACTAGGAAAATTATTCTTAGTGTTTTAGAGCAATAACTTTTGTTTATATTGTTTGGTTATAGGTTTTCACTCTGGCTGATTTTTTTGCAAGGGAGAGAAAAAATTTTGGCCCGGAGAGACCTTGGTCATCTTCTAAATCAGGGGTGGGGAATTGTGGACCATATAAAGCCCACAAAATCATTTGGTCTGGCCCTGCCAAGGCAACCACAAGTGATGATGAGCTGAGAGTTAGGTACAATTCCCCACTACTTAAGTTTTTAAGCTAATAATTTTCTATGGCCCATAAATTATATTTTAAAAATTCAGTTGGCCCTTTAACTGAGGAATTTAGTAGTTAGTCCAATGTCCCTCAAAAAGTTATCAGTAAGAAGCAAGCTCCTACATACAGCAAAATATTCATAACAGAATTTTTCGTGCTAGAAAAGAATTGAGGATAAAGTAGATGCCCATCATCTGGAGGATAGCTAAACAAATTGTGATAAATAAATGTAAAGGGTAATTGCTGTCCTATAAGAAATGACAAATATAACGAATATAGAGAAGCATGGAAAGAATTATATGACCTGATACAAAGGGAAGTAAATAGAAACAAGAAAGCAATATGAACAATGACTACAATAATCTAAAGGAGTGACAAAACAATCAAAAGTGAAGATTATAAAACTAGAGAAAAAGAATGGCTTCCAAAAAAAAAAAAAAAACAACAAAACTATGAGAAGATATCCCCACCTCATTCCTGTGCAGAGTGAGAAGCCCATGTGTGTGGAACGTTGCATATATTTTCAGACTTTTTTCAATGTATTGATTGGTTTTGTTAATTTTTTTCTCTTCATTTTTTTCTTTAAAAAACATTATTTATTACATAGCTATCTGGTAGGAGAGACACACTAGGAGAACTTCTGATAATGTAAAAAAAATTTAAAAATACATCTAGAAAGATAGGTTAGAGCTAATTGTGAAAGGTCTTGAATGCTATGCAACTAAGGAACTTATATTTATATCTTAAAGACAGGAGAAACCCCAAGATCAAACCAAGTCTATATAAACCCAGAGCTGTGTTTTGGGGCCATAAGTTCCATTAAGAAAGACAATGACAAAACAGAATAAATCCAAAGTATGAAAAGGATCGATCAATTAATCAGGAAACATGTATTATGCACCTAGTATGTGTCAGGTACTGTGTTAGTTGTTGGGTATACAAAAAAAAAAAAAAAAAAAAAAAAAGACAGAAGACAGTAGAAGCTTTCTATCTAATGGGAGAGATGACATGAAAACAAATATATACAAAGCAAACTATGTACAGGATAAGTAGGAAATAATTAACAGAAAGAAGACACTAGAATTAATAGGGGATGGAGAAGGCTTACTACTGTAGAAAGTGTTTTTTGCTGAGACTTAAAGGAAGCCAGGGAGGTCAGAACTCCAAATGAAAGAGAAAAATGTTAATGGATATGGGGGACAGCCAGAGAGAATGCTCAGAGGTGAGATGGTATGTCTTATTGGTGGAACAACCTGGAAATAAGTGTCACTCATTTCAGAAGAATACATGTTGAGGAGTAAGGTGTAAGAAGATTGGAAGACAGGAAAGGTCTAGATTGTGAATGGCTTTGAATGTCAAACAGAGCATTTTATATTCATTCCTTAAAGCAATAGTTAGCCACTGGAGTTTATTAGTCAGAGGAAGAGGGCAATGAGATGAAAAGACATGAATTTTAGGATAATTAAAGGACTGGAGACTATGATGTGGAAGAACAATATGATTATTTCTATTATCACATCATCTATCAGGATTCAGGAGGGGACTGCTTGTTTAAAATCTAAGCATTTTCAGAGTTGGGAAAGACCTCAGAACCCATCTTCTTACAACCACTCTAATTTAGGAAGTCCTCAATATTCGTGAGGACTTCACAATGCAGATTGATTTGTTATTGTATAGTTCTTATTTTTGGAGAGTTCTTCCTATTTCGAATTAAAATCTTCCTCTCTATGACTTTGACATGTTAGTCCAAGTTAAGTTTTGTTGTTTAGCTGCCTGCTCCTTTTTCCCAATCCACCCCTCAAAAGAAAGAAAGCAAGGAATGTTTTACTTTTTGTCTATTTATTCCTTATTCCCAAAATATGTTCCTTCCACATAGTAGATCCTTAGTAACTGTTTGTTGAATTTAATTGAATTCTATTTCATGTGCCTAGCATTTATTCTTACTCAAAACAGATGAGTAGTCATAGGGTGATTCCAAGGCTGACCTAATGGTTCAATGATTTCCTATGGGAGGATAGGATGAACAAAATAGGGTGGGGATAATTCCTTCCTGACCCCTATGTGATCTCTTCTCTGAATCGTTGTGATTCTACCTTACAAAGCCTTTTTCTAGATAGATCTTATTTGTGAAATAAACATATGAGGTCTGGTTCTGGCACCAGAGGACCTGGTTTCGAATCCTGCCCTATCATCTATATGACAATTGAGTAAATCACTAAATCTTGTTGGGTCTTAGTTTCTTCAACTGCAAAAAGGTGTCCCATGATATATGATCCTAGGACCTTCTTAAGGAAGTATTATGATTTAATGGAACTGCAATTAAAAGGATCTGATTTTTCAACCTTTAATACTATCTATATGATCCTGAGCACATCACTTAACCTTCAGGCCTCAGTTGCAGTATCTGTAAAATGAGGGAATTGGATTACAACACTTTTTATCTCTAGATCTATGATCCTCTGTGAACATACACATACACATATATGTATGTTTATGAATATTGAGTAGTAAACTTCCCATTACAAGAAGTCTTCAAATAGAGGCTAGATGACTACTTGGAGATATTATAGGAGAGAATCCCTGATTGAATTGAATGAGATGGCTTCTGGATAACCTATCTCTATTCTCTCCTTCTCTTCCTCCTCCTTCTTCTCCCCTTTCCCTTTCTTCTCTTCTCCTCCCTCCCCCTCCTCTTTTATCATCTTCTTTATCTTTTCATCCTCTTCCTCCTTTTTTCTCTCTCTTTTTTCTCTGTCTCTGTTTTTCCTTCTCATACACTTTATAAACAACAAAGCTTTTGCCAAAATATGAATTATTTGTTCAATAAAGTCATATATTATATATTCATATATGTGTATAGACATGTATGTATATTGTGTGGTAGTAGGCTCCCCAGCACTGAACTATACTGCATAGACATAGGATTACATATCCATTTCTATTGCTGAACTATCTTTTGCTCAGAATTTTAAAGGCAGTTTGTTGTTTGGTGATCTTATATGACTTCACTAAGAATTTCTTTTCCAAAGTATTTTCCAAGAAGAAAAAATTGGGAAATGTGCCCTTGATTAATATTGGGAGGAGGGTCATTTGGGCATTCCCCTTTACGTGTGATTCAAATGCCTTAAGAATAAGCTGAAAACCCAGTATCTAATGATGTGACACCTGGAAAGACAGATTGCACACAAGTTAATTGGAAGTCTGAAAGGGATGCCAACAATGAAATAACGGGTCCACTAAACGGAAACTTCAGGGAGTCTTCTATCTTACTTCCTTACTCTTGTCTGTCCCATGTTCCTAGAAGGTATTTTCCTCTTCACCTCTGCCTCTTAGAATCCCTAATTTAACTTAATAACTGAACTCAATTGCTGCTTCCTATTTTAGGTCTTTCACAAAGGTCCCAGTTGTTGCATTTCCCACAAATGTCCTTGTATTTACTTTTTTATATGTATTTTAAAATTTTTATATATGTTTGTATGTGAGAAGGAAGAAGTATGGCACAGAGGATAGAGATCTGGCCTAAGAGCCAGGAAGACTTAGAGTCACATACTAAACTGCCGGATTGTGTGGCACTAGGCAAATCATTCAACCTATTAATGATCTAGGCAATTCTCTTAGACTATGAATTGCAGGGAAAGTTTTGCCTTGTATTGACAGGAAGATTTTTTTCACCAACAGTTCCCTATCTCAGTGTCATTTCTATATTTTTGTTGTTATTCAATTATTTCTGACTCTTTGTGACCCCATATGGGATTTTCTTGGCAAAGATACTGAAGTAATTTGCCATTTCCTTCTCTAACCATTTTATAAATGAGGAAAGGAGGCAAGCAAAATCAAATGACTTACAGCTGATAATGTCTATGGCTAGATTTGAATTGAGGAGATGAGTGTTCCTGATTCCAGGCCTAGCACACTATCTACTGCTCCCCCTAACTGCTCTACCCCTATATTTTGTTTATATTTAAATGTGTTAGTAGCTAGATAGTGCAGTGGATAGAGCACCAGCCCTGAAGTCTGGAAGATCTGAGTTCAAATGTGGCCTCAGATACTTAACTCTTTCTACCTATGTGACTCTGGGCTAGTCACAATTGTAATGGGCTGACGCTCTTGAGTCCTTGCACTGAGGTCCCAAGCACTTGAGGCTATTTAGGAATTGGACAATACTTTATTAATATATGCTTGGAGAAAGAATGGCCCTGTCCACTCTCTGTGCAAGTTTGATGTGTTGTATAGATGATTGCTTAGAGGATTTGGTGGGTGGAATGTGAGAGCCAGAGGCACTGCGGGCCCTATTCCATATAGCCATTCCCCTACACCTCTGAAAAGAATAAAGATCAAGGATTTTCCCTTATCCTGATTTCCTGACTCTGGCTGATTTTTAAATACGGGGTCATCACAACAACCCTATTGCCGCACCAAAAAAAAAAAAAAATCAACAGATATATTTAAGTGTATTATTCCCAAAGACTCCTTGGCTTACTTGAGGTCACACAGCTAATCAATATCCAAAGCAATATTTGAACGCAGACTTTTTTACTTCAAATATAGTGTTCTACCTAGTCTGTCTATTCCCTTTTAAAAAAGTAATCAATTAATTAATGTTTAATACACATTGCTTTATGAATCATGTTGGGAAAGAAAAATTGGAACAAAAGGAAAAAAAACATTGGAGAGATTAAAAAAAAAAAAAAACAGAAAAAAGAAGTGAACATAGCATATGTTGATTTACAGTCAGTCTCCTTAGTTCTTTTTCTGGATGCAGATGGCATTTTTTTGTCCAAAGTCTATTGGGATTGCTTTGGATCGCTGACACTGAAAAAAAACAAGTCTTTCATAGCTAATCATCACACATTCTTGCTGTTATTGTAGACAATGTATTCCTGGTCTTGCTTATTTTGCTCAGCATCAGTTCATGTAAATCTCTCCAGGCCTTTCTAAAATCAGCTTATTCACCATTTTTTATAGAATAATAGTATTCCATTACCTTCATGTACCACAGCTTGTTCAGACATTCCCCAATTGATGGGCATCTATTTATTTTCCAATTTTTTGCTACCACAAAAAGAACTGCTACATTTATGCACATGTGGGTCTTTTCCCCTCCTTTCTGATTATGATTTCTTGGTTCCTTGGATTAAAAAGTATGCATAGTTTAGTAGCCCTTTGGGCATAGTTCCAAATTGCTCTCTAGAATGGCTGAATCCGTTCACAATTCCAACAATGTATTAGTATCCCAGTTTTTTCACCTCCTCTCCAACACTTATCATTAACTTTTCCTATCATACTATCTATTCCTTATTGCAGACTGAGCCCCCCATGAGTCTGGTGGCATGTAGAGCCTCAAATATGAACTGTGTCAGGACGGAGAAGGAAGGAGAGTGTTACATTGGCCCAAGTGGGACCAATTAATTGCCTGGCTTTCTTCCTGCCTACATACTTGTCTAGAGAGCAGTTTATAGAGCTGACTGTCCAGCTTAACCTGTACTAAGTAAAAGAAAGAGCTGGCAGAGGGATAGGTAGGTTGCAATCAGGATGAACATCTCCTCAGTTCTAGTATTTTTTTTAATGGATTTATTTCTATTCCTTCCTCTGTGCATGGGTACATGCGCTCCACTTGGAGATCATTACCTAAAAGGTTAAAGTCTTCTTTCATGTAGAAAAATAAAACATCAATGTACAAGTAATCAGATAGTCATTAAAACCAAGTATTGAAATAAACTGAATTTAGAACCAGACTTTTTCATCATCATATTACAGAATGTTAAACCAAGATCTTTTAAAATAACAAATAAATGAAAAGGCATTTATTAAAGTGCCTATGACATGTTCCATAAGTGCTAGAAATACAAATAGAAAAACAAGACAATCTTTGCTCTCAAGAAGCTAACATCCTATTAGAAGACAAAACATATAGGAGAATTCAGTAACAATATATTAATTTAGTGGAAAATCATATGGAAAAGACCCCTGTGTTCTTAGTATACAGTGGCAAAGCAGCTAGTAATTCATCTTCTTTAATGTCATTTTCATTAATAAAATTATATTAGCTTTTGATGTGGAACCATTTGACTGTGCTAGGGGCTATGGTGGTAAGAACTTTCTTTTCCAAGTTTTTAGTAGCTGTGGTTGCTGAGGAAGTCAGGCCTGCTGCACCTGCAGAGGAAGTTGCCAGATTGCATCTCTATAAGGATTGTTTTTCTGGACTATAGTTGCAGAAGCCAGATTAGAAGCAGGATCAAAGGCCTGGAGCTGCTGTTATTCCCAGGTTCTTGGGCTTATCTACACCATCAGCAGCAGCATTTACATCAATATTCATTAGTAGCAATATTGGTGGTGATAGAAATGGTGGACATATTCAAACACATTGTTTTTAATGATAAGAGCAAAAAAGGTCTATACTATTAATAAATAAAAAATATTTTAAAATGTTAATTTCAGCTCTATGAAAACCTTTAAATTTTTTATACGTTTTATAACGTACAATTTATTAATTAAATTTTGGTTTTTGTGTTTTATTACATATACAATCTACTAATTAATATATCATATTCAATCTAATAACATAATAGAAAATGCAAATGATATATAAATAAACATACACAAATAGGACAACTAGGTGGTGCAGTGGATAGAGCACCAGCCCTAAAGTCAAGAGGACCAGAGTTCAAATTTGACCTCAGACACTTAAACTTTCTAGCTGTGTGACCCTGGGCAAGTCCACTTAACAAACAAACAACATACATATATAGCATGAGTGAATTGGCCTGGAGATGGGAAGGCAATCCTTGAAGTATATATAGATTTTTCTCTGCCTGGCTTCTGTCCAAGCAACCACATGGAAACTTGACATAGGTTCATGTCAATGAATAACTGAAGGGCTTGCTCTATGTGATGATAAAGTCTTCTAATTGGTTGATGAAATCAAAGAACTAACGTTGATGTTGTTGGTTTAGAATCTTGAAAGGAATACCTATGTATGCTCCAGTGGTTCCCATAGCACAATATAGCCAAGCTAGAAATATATTTTGGACCATGTTCAATTTTGTTTTTAACTGATAAACATGATTAACAGATGATGTGTGATAAACATGATTAACAGACCATGCCTAGGTGAAGAGGCAGGTCAATTCTCTGAGAGCCTCCACAGCTGTGAATCATAAACTTGAAGGCGTTGCAAAGCAGCCTTTGCAGATGTTCCTTGTGGATTGGGAATGAAATGAATTGGAAGCAAGAGGGAAGAGGTGAGAGGTCAGATAACAGCATTTGCCTGTTGGAGGAGAGGTCAGAGAACACAACTGCCTCTCAGTCTCCTAGTATCATCATCATCCTCTCACATGAAGAGATCCATTCTACAGGTCTGAATTAGACTTCCAGTAGCCACTGGGAGGTGGCTATTGTATCACAACAATGATGAACTGATGAATTGTTTTGAATGGTCATTGTGCCATAGATGAAAGATCTCTTTAACAACATCACTTTCAATTAGGTAAGATAGAAATTTTAAAAAAAATCTAGTGATCTTCAACAGCTAAGAGCCTTGAAATTAAAAAGAAAAGACAAAATAAAACTAGATAATTTGCTCCAAATAAGAGTTGGAAAAGAAGAGTAGGATCCCTAATATTGTCAGTACCATTAAAATTTTAGGCAATTAGCCAGTTGTTTTGACTACTTGATGCTAAAGCCAACAATATATTTAGAAACCTGGGAAGTTGCGTTTGTTTCACTTCATCCATCCATCCATGTATATAACCCCTCTCACACTCCAGGAGAGTTGGGTGGTTTCCTAAAATGCAGCTCTATAATTTTGCCCATTGTATATGCAGAGGGAGACAACTCCAGATCAATAGAGCAACTGTGGAGAGAAAAGGAGGTGGAGTTTGAGAGAAAATGGAAAGAAGGAAGGCACAAAAGTTTTGAATGGTAGACAGGAAATTTTCTAGGAGCTGCAGATATGTGGTCAAATTGGCCTTTGATGCCTATCACCTATAACCCAAGAAATTGCTTGCTAAGAGTATACTTCCCAGTTGAGATTGTTTTTTTTTCTTGGATAAACTGAGATTTTATTGAGTATATTTACTTTTGTGTATTCTATTAATTACATTAATCTTCCTGGCTTTCTTAATTTCTGTTTCTTTGTTTGCTCTAAAAAGAAATATGATTGCTTGCTACTCAACATTATCTTTTGTATATAATCAGAATTTGTCCGAAGAGCATGTCACAGGCAATGACTTCAGATTTCTTAAGAACATGTTTATGAAGGACCTTGGTTTGCAGAGACCTTACTTGAAGAGGATCAATGACAAAGAGATAGCAACATACCTTCTGTCTAGAAAATGATAGCCCATAATTGAGAAGAGAAATAGAGATGAAAGAAAAAGAGAACTAAAAAGAAGGTCCCAGAAGATTGTATTACTATATTAAGTTCCTGAGTGTTGTAAAGTACCTAAACTCTTTTGAGGAGGGGAAAAGAAAGGGGAAGATTCCATTAACTAAATTAGATTCTGAGCAAACATTAGACCCCTAGCTTCTTCAACCTCAGAACCTCTTTTCCTCTTCCCAGAAGTTGAACATGGGAAGGGATGAAGGGAGTGCTTGGAGGGTATGGGGTTATGCCCAGCCCAGACCACAGGATGGGGGCTGCCTGAATGATACTGGCGGCTGCCTTATCAGAGACAGGAAATCAGTGGTGGAATAACTGAACAGTTGTAACTGTGGCAACCTCTGAGCATCCAGTCAGAAAGAGTGGAAGTGATCTTTTAGGACTTGACCAAACAAGCCCAAGGTTGTCATCTCCATTCTCACCTCACATTCAACCACAAAACCTCAATTTGGAAACCATTAATTTACAGGAACATAGGAACAAAGAATGTAGAACTGGAAGAGATCTTGGAGTCATTTGGTCCAGTCCTTTCATTTTATGGAGAAACAAACTGAGGGTCAGGGAGGTTGAGTGAAGAGCTGGGATCCCAGTCCAGGTCCTCTGCTTATAAATCCCATATTCTTTTGTTTTTCATTATATGACACTATTTTCCCCTGAAGTTTAAAGTCTGTACTTATTTAAATTTGCTTCAGGAAAACCATAAAGAACTGACTTGGGCCCATAAGGAATTTCCCATTAGCAACAGTGGTCTGAGACATTGGACACTCTTGCTGTTTTCGTTACCATAGGAAGGAATATGGTCAACTTGCTTTGGAGAAGTCATGATATCTTGGATTTGGGGAGCAAAGAAAGGAGTTTGGGCTATTGAGAATATGGAACATAAGGGACAACCTATAGAATCCAATGCAAGCTTGTAAGACTATCAGTGAGGGGGGCCGGGGGGAGGTGCCTAGTGCCCAGCTTTGTAGGGGCCTGTTTCTCCCCACATCAGGGCTCCTCTCTGGCTGGCCTACCCAACCACAGGACAATCAGTCTTTCCCAGAAGCAACCAATCATGGGTACAATCTGCTGGGAAGTTACAGTAAGTGAGGCCTGACTATTCCTTATATGGGGCTCCTGTGTTATTCCCAGGCCTCTGAGTTCAGGGATGAACAGAAAGCAGAATTGACAGTACCTTCCCCTTCCATTTCCCTAGGCTAGTATCAAAGAGTTAAATGAGCATGAAAATATGGAGCAGAGAGGGGATATGGGAGGAAGGGATAAGGGAGCAATGGAAGGGAAACTAATTTAACCATCTCCTTCCTTTGAAGAACTTGCCCTTCCCAAGCATTTTCAGGGGACCAACTCTTTTCCGCCAGTCCTGCCAACCATGCAGTCCAAGCCACAAAGAGCAGCTGAAAGCCACAACTAACATTTTAGAAGGGAATTACTGACTCACAACCAGGCTGGGTCCTCTTTTAATGTTCTTGGCTTTGAGCCTAGGATTCCTGCAGGTTCTGACAACAAGTTGGACCATCCTATTCCATAAAACCTAGATTTGGGGTAATATACAGCTGGATCCCCAAAGGAGAAAGGCCTCTGTGTATGTGTTGGAGGGTGCCTCAAATATCAGAACTTTGGGTAAGAGGGAGGCATAAATTAGCTTTTGTGGAGTGAGGGTCTCCAGAGACAATAAGATGATGAGGAAAGAGAATGAAGGATAAAGCTTAGAAATGAGAGGTAATGTTGTTTGGAGGGATTTGTTTCTGGTACAACTGTATTCCTTAACCCACACTTAGAAGAACCCAAGCTCTGTCCCAGCCACCAACTGAACTAGTAACCCAGATCCCCACAGCACTGGGGAGGAGGGGAGAGACTGTGGCAAAGTCCACAGCAGTTCCATCCTCTGTATGGCTCTTGCACGTGGACTGAAAGGACTAAACTTTGGGGTTCGAGGTCCAGAGAAATAGGCCTCCAGACCCATAATCCCAGGACCACACAGATTCCACTCTAAGAAAAGGAAACAACAGAGCAGCTGAATTTCAACACCGGCGTGGGTGTTCTTTGGCCGGAAATAAGTTGCAGATCTCTCAAGAGTTACCAGAGGGACCCAAATCATGTCCCCTGCCCCCACTCCAGGGAGCAGAGCACTTCCAAGCCACATCCTGGAGAATTTTTTTTTCCTCAGGGAAAAGTCTAGCAGTTGGTTCCTGGGAAGAGATTGGTTCTGAGACCGAAAAATTCTGACCCGACTAGTGACCTGCCTGTTCCCCAGCTCTATTATTCATCATGGGAATTCTCTGGACTGGTTGCTAACAAAAGGTAGCCTCCCCACCCCCACCCCCCAACCCCCACCTCCTTCCTGCAGCTGCCTCAGCCCCTCCCTGGACCTTAGAGGATAACTTCATTTCAGGGAAGTATGCCCAGGGAGCCAGAGTTATGGAACAGATGTCGAAGGGGAAGCAACCAAGATTACCTTACACTCACCCTCTCCTGTGGATAGCTATGTATATTTGGGTCTGTGAGCCTAGCTCATAAAAGAAAAAAAGAAAAAAAAAAAAAAAAAGCCTGTGTATATTGCCATGGCAATGCCTCTTTTTTGTTGCTTTATCTCCTGGAGACCTTACAGTCAATTCCTGAAGGAGAAGGGGGAAGGCGGGGAGAGAGAGAGTAAGCAATTGCAAATTCTTCAATTGTTCCATCAGCTCAGCTGGGTTCCCCAGATGAGTTTCCTGAAGTAATCTAGTCCATCTCTACAGCCTCTCCCACCACTTCCCTGCCCCCCATGCCCCAAGTCTCTTCTCCCATCCAGGCCCTCTCAGTTGTCATCGTTCCTATTGGTAGCTAGAGAGACTGATCTAATCCCCAACCCTACTTCTGGTAATCATAGTATTTCATCGATCATCGAGTCCAAACCTTTAATTTTCCAAATGAGGAGACAGAGAATTTAAGTGATCTTTCAAAATCACTGGGGGGATAATAAGTACCAGAGTTAGGATTTGAACTCAGGTCCTGTTGCCTTCAAATCAGAATTTTTTCCATTACACCATATTATCTTTTTGTAGGAACCCTATTTTTGGTATCTGTGTTGACAGATGGGGCATCCCTAACAAAAAAAAAGAGTCTATTTTAGGCAGCACCAGCAGGAGCTGTGCCACCGTCTGCCTGCAAGGACTTCCCAGCAGGGTGTGTGTCCTGAGGACAGAGAGGATTCCAGAGCAGGGCTCACTCTCCAAATTCCCAGCAGCCAAAGAGCTGCAGGGCAGATTCTGCTGGTCTGAGCTCTCTGCTGCTCTTCTTGGTCAACATTCTTACGAAGGGACACATGTCACCCTTCTTGCCCTCAAAAAGTACAAACCATGCAGATTCCTGACTCCATATACAAATATCATCAACCCCTCTTTCCTTCCAGCTCATCCCCAGCTCACTGCCTCCTAGGGAAATTACTTGCTCTAGGTCCAGTTCACAGGATCCTCTTTGCTCCCTCCCATAATTCACCAAAATAGCTGACGTATGGGTAAAGGTATGCCTTTGGCTGGTTGTATCTGCATATGAAAAGATGAAGAATGCAGCTAAACAGATAGAAAAGAACATAGCCTTGCATCTTCAGCTTAGCTTTGTCTTTCTACCTGACTCTTCTCCCACTTCCCCACATATACACTCAGTTGCAAGGAAAAATTAAAGAAGTTTAGGGTTGAAAAATTGAGGATCCCTAAATTTCTGAGCTGTGTAGTAGTTATTGGGCAAGTAACTATTGGTTATAGGTTAGCTTTCTGATATGGTCATTGAGAAAGAAAAAGATTTTATATATGCTACAAAATATAAGTAGCCTCACTCCTTTTGTGATATTAAAGAATTGGAAAACAAGTAGATGTCTGTTGATTGGAGAATGGTTAAACAAATTGGTACAAATGTGGTACAAGAATCTTATGGAATGTTACTATGTTATATAAAACAAGCAACTCATGAGAAACTTGTTAAGATTTATATGAACTGATGCAAAGTAAAATAAGTAGAGCCAGAAAAGTGATATAAACAATGACTACAATAATGCAAATGGAAAGAACAATCACAAAACAATCAAAGCCTAATGTTGCAAATTATAAAAAAAACCTTGGCCTCAAAGGAGAGCTGTGAAATGCATGGCTCTGCCCCATTCTTTTACAAAAAGTGTCATACAGGAATGTGGAACATTGGATATAAAACCATGTTTTATTTTTGTATACTGAGTTTTTTATTATGCATTTTTATTTATTTTATTATACATTTAACATGAATTTTTCTTTCTTTAAAAAAAAAAATCTTTGGCTCTCCGAGTGAGAGGGAAAGCCTGTGAATATTGTTATGTAAAATAATGTAAAAACAAAAACTGTCAAGACAACATATATGTATACATAAATATGCATATATATTTATACATATATGCACATATGTATGTATTTGTGTATATATTTAAATGAATGTAGCCCCTGAGAACAAAGGACTGTCTTTCTTTTTATATTTATATACTCATAGACTGAGAAGTTAAGTGTCTTAATGGATGGAGCCCCTAATCTGCTGTCAGGAAAACCTAGATTCAAAGCTAGTTTCAGATAATTTTTAGCATTATGATCCTGAGCAAGTCATTTAACTTCTATTTGGGAATAATGATAGCACCTATCTCCTAGGGTTGTTGTGAGAATAAAATGAGCTAATATTTATAAAGCACTTAACAGTGGCTAGCAATGTATGTATATAAATATTAATTATTGTTATGGTTCATAGTAAGTATAAAAATTATCACTTGTTCATTTGATCTTCACAAAAATCCTGACATATAGCCAGGACAGGAATTATTCACTTCATTTTATGGACAAGAAAACAGAACCTCATTCTGTGAGGATAAGGGATAGGTTCAAGACCACATATCTCATAAGTGGCAGGAACAGGACTAAATTAGCCTAGCTCTAAACAGTCTTTCTATTACACTGTCTGAACTCTTTTACCAACTGCTTTATAAACTACTAAGTGTATATGACCCCCAAATCTGACCTTTTAATGGTCTCAAATTATGTTCCTGTTGCCTTTCCTGGCTCCTTCATGCCTGCCATGAGGGAGCCTCCCAACTCTGACTCCCAGTCTGGTAGAAAATGTGCTGAGTGAAGAAGATTCTTCAGACTTGTTCCCGATTGGGCCTTTTACACTGACCTTGTAAGTCATTAAAAAACTCTGAGTCCACATTTTACTGTTAGTAATCCAATTCAGAGAATAAGAAGAGATCGTAGGGATCATCTAGTCTAATGTCTTGGTTGAATGGGCAACTGAGCCCCAAAGAAAGAAAATTTGTAACATGGCTAATCATAAAGAGATACAGAGAATAGAAGGATGGTATCTCTTTGGCAAATCAAATAAAAGTGTTGATTTCATTGTGTATCTAAAGAAATAAGAAAGATCATTTCATTGATAATTGTGGGTCATGTCCTCTTGTGGTACTCAGGAATCTTAAGTAAAAAAACTATTCACTATGAAGATAATTAGGGCAAATAATTCTAATTATATCTGTAATAAAGGATGAGAAGCCTAAATAGTGAATGATTTCTATTTTTAAAAATAATTTTATTGATAATTTTTATCTTTATATCATCTTCATTTTTAAATGGGTCCTTCCCCTTTCCTACATGGTGAGCATAATAAATTCTTTGATAAAGAAATTCTATACAACTTTGATAAGACCCTCCAAATGAAACCAACTTATACTTGAGGACCTTAATGCAAAGGTAGGAATAGGAAAGGATGGCAAAAGATATAAAGCCACCTTCAATTATGGTCCCCTGGGCTCTAGTCACATTACTTCCTCTTTTGAGAAGAGCTGAGATTATTTGTATATGTCTCATTTAAATTCCTATCTTGGAGCTCCCCCTTGAACTATAAAGTGGGTTTCTCAGAGAAACTAAAAAGGTTATGTATAGAGTTAGAGGTGTTGGAAGAGTGTCTGGGAAGGCTGGAACATCCCTTGGCTCCCCCTCCATGATTCACCCTTATTTACTACCCCAGGCAAAATTCCTTAGGCTATTGCAATTTTCACCAAAGTTTTACCACAAAAGTCTCAACTCAGAATATTTCTGATCTTATTTGGGTTGACCTCTCCTATTAAGATAATGGATTATTTTCTTTGTGGTCTCTGGATTAATATGTTCCTTTTGTCCAGTGAAAAATGTCCTGGTTTTGGAGTGTGGAGATCTAGCTTTATATCATGTTTCTGTCATTTCTGTCATGTACTACTGTTTATCTCTCTGAGATTCAGCTATTCATTTGTAAAATGAGGAAATGAGACTAGGTAGTCTCTAATATCCCTTACATTTTTACATCTGTGATCCCAAGATCCTACTTTGCTTGGGGAAAGTAGGAAAGAATGTTAACATTAGTAGCTCCTAGACTCTACCTGTTTGTCTACCTTCCAGAAGATCTGTATATCCTATATCACTTTACTAATCCTTGCATTTACAACTGCCGAATGGATGAAAACTAAAAGTACACTAAGTATACAAATATGAAAATCAAGATAGTCTCTTCCCTTCTAATAAAGGAAGACAACACAAATAAGGGAAAAGTAAGGAGGGGTCATAGGCCCTTTCTAACCCTGGAAAGGCCATTGACAAGCTCTTTTCAGTTGATATATTATTGTTCTCTGACATAGAGATGTAGAGTATCTGCAGGGATAGGAATCTAACAGAGGAGAAATTAAATGTTCTGTGGCATGTCATGAAGATGGAAGTAGTATAGCATGGTGAATCTGGGTCTGGGGTACATATAGCCAATTAGGAGTGCTCAAGGAACTCTAGCAAGACCTAGAGGGCCAGGTTGGAGACAAAGTCTAGGTTCATGGCTTGAAGACAGCTTTAGTGGAAAAGAAGGAAAAAACATTTATGTGAATATAATACATTCACTATGTGAACAATTACACTCGATTCACATAACAGCAAGATTATGCTTAAGATTCTGCAGACAAGGCTTGTAATTCTGCAATTCTGCAAGGCTTCGATAATATGTGAACCAAGAATCACCTGAAAGACAAGTTGGTTTTTGAAGAGGCAAAGGAAATAGTGACCAAATTGCTAACAGTTGCTGAAATATGGAAAAAACAAGGGAACTCCGGAAAAAAATCTTCTATTTCATTGACTACACTAAAGCCCTTGACTGTGTGGATCACAACAAAATATGGCAAGCCCTCAAAGAAATGGGAGTACCAGATCATCTTACTTGTCTCTTGAGGAAGCTGTATGTGAATCTGAACATGAAACAACTAGCTAAAGATAGGAAAAGGAGTACAAAAAGACTGCATATTGTCATCTTATTTAACTCATATTCCAGACTGGATAAATCAAAAACTGGAATTAAGGTTGCTAGGAAAAACAGCAACAATCTCAGATATTCAATTGATACCACTCTGATGGTAGAATGTAAAGAGAAATTAAGAAACCTCTTGATGAAGGTGAAAGAAGAGAATGTAAAAGCTGGCTTGAAGCTTACCATTAAAAAAAAAAAAATTTAACTCTTGGCAACTGGTCCCATCACTTCCTGGCAAAAAGAGGGAGAAGAAATGGAAACAATGTGAAATTTTAATTCTTAAATTTAAAGATCATTGAAGATGGTAACTGCATTCATGAAATTAAGAGACTCTTGCTCCTTGGAAGGAAAGCAATGGTAAATCTGGACAGTATACTAAAAAGCACAGACATCCCCTTGCCAAAAAAGATCCATATAGTCAAAGCTATGGTTTTTCCAGTAGCAATGTATGTTGGATTGTGAAGGAAAGCTGAGTGCTGCCGAATCAATGCTTTCAAATTGTGGTTCTGGAAAAGATTTTTGAGTACCTTGGATAGCAAAAAGATCAAATCAGTCAATACTTTAAAAAAAATTATTCAAGCTATCCACTAGAAGGTCAAATACTGAAGCTGAAGCTTAAATACTTTGGCCTCATAAGAAGGCAGGGGTCATTGGGAAAGACTGATACTGAAAAAGATTGATGGTAAAAAGAAAAGGGTACAGCAGATGAGATGGATAAATAGTATCATAAAAACAATGGACACAAACTTGGACAGATTTTTTGAGAGATAATGGAGGCTAGAAGAGTCTGGTATGCTATGGTCCAAGGGGACATGAAGGGTCAGATATGACTGAATAACTTAACAATAATAAAATTTGCCAGGCACTGTGCTAAATACTTTTTGCAAATATTATCTCATTTAATCTTCACAACCACCTTGGGAGGTAGGTGCTATTATTATCCTCATGGTACAGTTTGAGGAAACTGAGGCAGACAGAGGTTAAGTGACTTGCCAAGGATTATACAGCTAGTAAGTGTCTAAGAAGATTAGAACTCTTTCTGACTCAAGGTCTAGTGCTCTGTCCACTGCCATATCTCTCTGATGCCTCAAGCCTAATATCTCCAAAACTGAACTTACCATCTTTCTTCCAAACCTGTCTCTCCTCCTAACTTCCCAATTTCTAATGAAGGTACTGCCATCTTCCCATTCATCAAAGCTTAAAGACTTGAAGTCATCCCTGACTTTTCTCTCTGACCCCCATGCTATTTATTTAGTAGCGATCTAATAAACTTTCAAATCCCATTGCTTCTATCTTGGCAGTATCTCCCATCTCTCTTTTCCATTTACATTGTCTCTTGCCCCAATTGAAGCCTTTATTCACTCTCACCTATGCTATTATATTAGCTTCTTAATTGGTTTCCTTGCTTCCATTTTTTTCTCTTTCTAATCTATCCAGCTCAACCTTTCTAAATCAAAAGTCTGATCATATTATTTTCCTGCTCAAATGCCTTTAGCAATACCCATTGCCTATAACTGCAGTTATTAAAATGGTGGTCAAAACCCAATAAGATCAATACTCTTTTCATAACAATACTAAGATGTCATTTTTCTCTTAAAATCATATCTGTGTAACACTAGATTTTCTTCACATACTTCAATCAAAACATTATATCCCAACAGATTGAATGCAGAAACAGATAAGCAAATCTAGCCGATTTCTAATGTCAGTTCTAAAGATTTATAAAATATATATAAAACAATGCCACTTTTCTCACTAATTTTTTTAAAATATATTTTTCTGCAAATGAACGTGGCTTAGCTGTACCAGACCTAAAACTATATTATAAAGCAGTGATCGTCAAAACCATTTGGTATTGGCTAAGAAATAGAATAGCTAGTCAGTGGAATAGCTAGTCAGCTTCAGTTCACAAGACACAACAGTCAATAACTATAATAATCTAGTGTATGATAAACCAGAAGCTTCTGTGATAAGAACTCACTAGTTGACAAAAATTGCTGGGAAAATTGGAAATTAGTATAGCAGAAACTAGGCATTGACCCATACCTAATATCCTATGCCAAGATAAGGTCAAAATAGGTTCATGATTTAGACATAAAAAGTAATATTATAAGCAAATTAGAAGAACAAAGGATAGTCTACGTCTCAGATCTGTGAAGAAGGAAAGAATTTGTTGCCAAAGAAGAACCAGAGTACATTATGGAATGCAAAATGGATAATTTTGATTATATTAAGTTAAAAAGTTTTTGTACAAACAAAATCAATGTAGATAAAATTAGAAGGGAAGCAATAAACTGGGGGGAAATTTTGTATTCCAGGGATCTGATAAAGGTCTCATTTCTAAAATATAGACAGAATTGACTCAAATTTACAATAATTGAAGTCATTCTCCAATTGATAAATGGTCAAAGGATACGAACAGAGAATTTTCAGATGAAGAACTTGAAAACATTTCTAGTCATATGAAAATGTACTCTAAAACTACTGCTCGGAGAAATTCAAATTAAGATAACTATGAGGCAATACTACACTCAGATTGGTTAAGACGACAGGAAAAGATAATGATAAATGTTGAAGGGGATGTGAGAAAACTGAGACACTAATACATTGTTGGTGGAATTGTGAACAGATTCAACCATTCTGGGGAGCAATTTAGAACTATGTCCAAAGGGCAATCATACTGTGCATACCCTTTGATGCAGCAGTGCCATTACTGGGCCTGTATTTCAATGACATCATAAAGGAGGGAAAGGGACTTAACACAATGTGCAAAAATGTTTGTGGCAGTCCTTTTTGTAGTGGCAAAAACTGGAAACTGAGTAGATGCCCATGTGTTGGAGAATGGCTGAATAAATTATAGTATATGAATGTTATGGAATGTTATTGCTCTATTAGAAATTATCAGCAGGATGATTTCAGAGAGGCCTGGAGAGATTTATATGAACTGATGCTAAGTAAAACTGGAACATTATACACATCAACAGCAAGATTATATGGTGATCAACCTTGATGGAGATGGCTCTTTTCAATAATGAAATGATTTAGGCCAGTTCCAATGATCTTGCAATGGAGAGAGCCATCTGTACCCTAAGAGAGGATTGTGGGGACTGTTTAGATCACAACATAGTATTTTCCCTCTTGTTGTTGTTTGCTTACATTTTGTTTTCTTTCTCATTTTTTTTTCATTTTCATTTAAATAAAAGCTCTTTGGGATCCTCAATAATTTTTCAGTGTCTTTAAGTGTCCAAAGATTAAAAATTCTGAAAAACACTGGCCAATTGGATAGAACAAAAATTCCCTTGGCTGGTCGTCAACATCTACTACAGTCTATTGCTAACCTATGTTTTCATGCTTAGGATAACCTATTCCTCCTTTATACACTTACAAATTCAAACCAAATTAAATTGCTAGCTGTCCCTCTTCTTGTTTCACTATTTCAAGACTCTCCCATTTGTTTACAATTTCCAATGTTCATGACAGATTCCTTTGCCCCTTGTTCTATTTATTTAAATTCTTCTCTTCCTACCCACCTCAGGTGATGTCACTCCTATGAAGCCTTTCCTACATTTCTCTTTATCTCTCCTCTAATTTCTCCTCCTTTTCATATATACTTTTCACATGTTAATTTGAATTTTGATTATCTGAGTTCTTGATATTACTGTACTATTACAAATTAGCTCCTAGAAACCCAAAGCTATGTTGAACATAGTTGGCCCATAGTAAATATTTATCTAAAGAAGTTGTTAAATAGAGGGAATAAACCCTGATAGAAAAACACTTAACACTTCCTAGTTGTGTGACCTTGGGCAAGTCACTTAACCCCAATTGCTTCAGCAAAAAAGAAAAAAAAAGGAAAAAGACTCACATTTGCAAAAATGTTTTTAGCAACCCTTTTTGTAGTGGCAAAGAACTGAAAATTGGATGGATATCCATCAGTTGGGAAATGGCTGAATAAGTTATAGTATATGAATGTAATAAAGAAATGTTACATAAGAAATAGTGAGCAGGCTGATTTCACAAAAACCTTGCATCAATTGATGCTAAGTGAAAGGAGTAGAACCAAGAGAACATTGTGCACAACAACAACAAGATTATGTGATGATCAACTGTGATGGACTTGGTTCTTTTCAACAATGAGATGATTCAGGCCAATTCCAATAGACTTGTAATGGAGAGACTCATCTTCATCCAGAGAGAGGACTGTGGGGAATGAATGTGGATCACAACACAGTATTTTCACCTTTTGTTGTTGTTGTTGTTTGCTTACTTTTTTTTTTTAATTTCTTATTTTTTCCCCTTTGAACTTATTTTTCTTGTGCAGCATGATAAATGTGGAAATATGTTTAGAAGAATTACACATGTTTAAACTATACTGGATTACTTACTTGCTGTCTAGGGAAGGGGAGAGAGGGGAAAGGAGGGAGAAAAATTTGGAACACAAGGTTTTTCAAGGATGAATGTTGATGACTATCTATGTATGTGTTTTGAAAATAAAAAGCTTTACAAAAAAAAAAGAAAAAGAAAAAGCTATTATGAGAAACAAAAAAAGAAAACAGACAAGTTGCTGTACATTTCTGACTCATTTTCCTCCTCCATAAAATGAGGATAATGACACGTACTATATACCACGAATAGTACAGTTGATAGAATTCCAGGCGTGAAATCAGGAAGACTTCTTCTTGAGTTCAAATTCATCCTCCAATACTTATGAGTTATATGATCCTGGGCAAGTCACTTAATCCTGTTTGCCTCAGTTTCCTCACCTGTAAAATCAGAAGGAAATGGCAAAAATTTCCAGTATCTTGTCAAGAAAAACTCAAATAAGGTCATAAAGATTCTGCCACAACTGAAAAATGACTAAAAAACAAACACTACATACTAAACAGAATTGTCATAAGAAACACATTTTGTAAACAGTAAACATTGTTATGATTGGAGAAGTTTAATAAATAACTTATTAGTGGTCTTAATAGTGATAATGGTGGTGCTAGGAAACAGAACATTTTATGTAGCACCTACAATGTGCCAGACACTATGCTCTACAAATATGATCTCACTTAATCCTCATCATAAGCCTTGGAGTAAGGTGTTATTATTATCCCCATCTTATACTTGAGAAAATGAAGGCAGAAAAACACATTCTAAATGGCTTGCCCAGTATACTTGGCTAATAAGCATCTGAGGTTGGATTTGAATTCAGATCATCTCAATTCGTGGTTCAATATTCTATCCATCAGCTGCTTCCTGGTAGTGATATTACCAGTATTAGTAGCGAGAATGATCAAAGTGGCAGGACTAGGAGTGGTGATGTTGGGGTAGGTTCCAATAATGACGGTAATTGTGGGATGATATTTATTATCTTTCATATACAGTCTCTTAGCCTCAGTATTTCATCATACCACTTACTTAATGTGGGGTATAGTAAAGGATGTGTTAGTAAATATCTAATAACTGGTTCTCCAAAAAAAAGAAAAAAGTAAGCATGATATACTTTAAGTTTAATCTGAATTTTTAACATTTTCTCCATCACTTTAAGTCTAAGCAAATCAATAAATCAAGCTCTGAAGTATAGCATTTGCCAATTCTTCAGGCTTGAATATATGCCAATAGCAAATATGTTTAACCTGGGAAATTTTGACAGTTGGTTCTTATAAGGAGAGAACTGTAGGAGCTGAATGAACTACACTGACTCCTTGTGAATTAATTCTGGAACTAGCTTACTTCCCTTTCTATTCAATTGTGGGTCTAGTCTAATTTCTGTCTTGTGAGAAAACTTTACTGTATGGCTGGAAAGCTAGATCACCACTACTTTTCCTTAGAGAACCTTAACTAAGGTTAACTAGGTTATGCTGACCAAAAACCCAATGAGATCAAAAGATTAATAGAAAGAGTTTCTCATAATTACACATCTCAAACACAACTCAAACAACTCAAACAACTATGTTTTATCTGAAAACTAGCCTCAAGTAGTCAGTCTCTTTGTCCCTTGTGATTGGACAGACACTTAGACATAGGAGGGAGAGAGAGATACCTTTTTTCTGATTTCAGGGAATTATACCTGTTTACTCTTTGCCTTCCAATTCAAAAACAAACAAACAAACGCTGATCTTTCTTCCAATTAGGAATCATATTACCTAATGGTGTATCCCAGTGTTATATCCTGTTAATTGTTCACTTTTTATGTATAAAAATCAGTCTTTCCCTATATTCAGGGTCTAGTGCCAATCTGAGTATGTCTGGTTCCAATTTGTGTAATTGGCATACATTGCTTAATAAATCAATATGCTCAGGAACTCATACCTTTGTTTCCTCAATTATTTTGGATTCCACTTATTACACAAGCTAATTCCAGCACACTGCTGGATGTGATAATTGATCAATTGGCTCCAAGATGCCACCCTTTCAGATGTTTAAAAAAAAAAGATGGGGGCAGCTAAGTGGCACAGTGGTTAGAGCATCAGCCCTGAATTCAAGAAAACTTGAGTTTGAATTTAGCCTCAGACATTTACTAGCTATGTGACCCTGGACAAGTCATTTAACTCTGATTGTCTCACTCCAGAAATTATAATTCATGGTTTCATGTATAATCCTCTTTTCCTGTTTATATTGGCTATTCATGTTTGTTAATGTTTTTCAAGTTCATGATAAAAATGAAAATTCTCCCCAAATAAAATATTAAAGACAACAAAATTTTTAAAAATTAAAGCAAATCAAGAAAGTGATTGGCTAATGGGATACAGATGACCTAGAAAAATTTGAACTACTTAACTCTTGGAGAGACAGTATAGAAAGAGTGGTGGATTGAGTCAATAGCCATAGTTCTACGCTCAACATTGACACTAAATCCTTGTGGAGCTGTACATAGATTGTTTGACCTCTGCACTTCTTCTGTAAGGGGAGAATATTGAACCAGAACTCAAAGGTTTCTTCAGGCTTGAACATTCAATGATTCTAACAACCAAGAAAACATTATACATAGTGACAACAAGTTGATCATCAATCATATAACTGATTGATAATCAACTGTGATGGACTTGGCTTTTTTCAATGATGAGGTGATTCAAAGCAATGAACTTGTGATAGATCTATTTGCATCCAAAGAGAGAACTATGGAGCCTGAATGTGTATCATAGCGTAGTATTTTCACTTTTTGTTGTTGTTTGTTTATTTTTTTTCTTTCTTTCACCTTTTGATCTGATTTTTTTTCTTGTGCAGCATGACATGGAAATATGTTTGGAAGAATTGCACATGCTTAACCTCTATCTCATTGCTTGCTGTCTATGGGAGGGGGTGGATGGGAGAAAGGGAGAAAAATTTGGAACACAAAGGTTTTGCAAAGATGAATGTTGAAAATTCTCTGTATGTATTTGGAAAAATAAAATACTATTAAAAAAAAAAAAAACTATTGCTGTCAACTATCATTACCTGGACATAGGTCCTTAGTGCTATGCCACAGGTATGTGGCTGGGTACCAGTTAGTATTTTTGTCATTGGCCTAAAACATAGAAAGCATAGTTATCAAATTTTCAAATGACAGAAAAATTGGAGTATAAATTGAAGCTAAAAGGGATACTAGAGTTGTAGCTCCTCATTTTATAGATAAGGAAAGTAAGGTCTACACTTGTTAAGTGACTTGCCCAAAGTCAAGTAACTAGTGAAGGATCAAACAGGAAATTGTGCCCAGATCTTCCATCTCAAAATTTAGTGTTTTTTTTTTTCACTAATGATACAATGGAATCTAGTTCCAAAAATATCTCAACAAGCTGAAGACATATGCTTAAAATTATTTTTATCTTATCTGTGATTTTATCAATATAGAAAGCTGCCCAAGGAGGAAATCCTAGCTAGTACTGTAGATCAGCATCTGTTTTGCAAGTCATGTTGTTGCCTGGGGCAGGTTAAAAGATTTGTTCAGGTTCACACGGTCCATTTACCTGAGAGACAAGATTTGAAGCCAATTTTGAGAAGAGGTCTGTAGCGTCTCTACTACACCTACTTAGATTAAATGATTATATGATTGAAATAAATATGGATTAATGCAAGGCTCTTGGGCAAAAAGTAAAACCAATAGGTATACAAATATAGGGAGGAGCTTAACAGGAGTTTGTATAAAAAGGGCTTTTTTTTTTTTTTTTTTTTTTTGGTAATTAATGGACCATATATGTTCACTTTGAGCCAGCAGTTTGTGGTTGCCAAAAAAAAAAAAAAAAAAAAGAACACAATTTTAGGCTAGGTTGCATTTCAGAAGCTCACTGTCCAGATGAAGAGAAGTGACAATCCAGCTATGTTCTACTCTATTTGGGTCACATTTTGAGATCCAAAGAATTGTGTTTAGTCTAGGTTACTATTTACCCATGGACAAACTAGAGTCAGTTGTAGAATGGTGAAAGGATTAGAAAATGTCACATAAGGAATGATTGAAAGTATTAGGAATATTTAGCCAGATGATAGTGTGAGGTATCCACTTAGGAATCAGGGGCTTCTCCTATTTCATCTTCTTAAACTATGAGATTTGAGAAGATCTTAAATCTACTGCCCCTCCACATGTCTGCAGAATCATTCAGGAGATACTTAAAAGATCAGTGAAATCTTATTTATATCAAAATTTTGTTTAAGATTAGTTTATTCTACAATTTTCTGACTACTTGCTCCTTCCTCTGCCCCATGACCAGAAAATACCAACCTCCTGGGGTCCTTTCAGAACAACTGACTGAATGGATGAAAATTACTTTCCCTTGTAACCTCTTGCTACAATACCATTCTTTTCCAGAACAGCAATTTTGTTCCTTACTGCAGTGATTCTCAAACTTTTTGACCTCAAGATCCTTTTATGCGCCTTACTGAGGCCCTTAAAGAATTTTTGTTTGTGTGGGTATTATTGGGTGAGATTAGAAATTAAAATACATCCATTTTTCAAACAATCACAAACTCATTTAAAGACGATAATAAACTTGTTACATGTGAATTTTTATGAAAAAAAATTGTCTTCAAGACGATAAAGTGAGAAAAGTGTCATTCTTTTATGTATTTTTGCAAATCTCTTTTAATATCTGGTTGATGATGCTGAGTGAAATGAGCAGGACCAGGAGATCATTATATACTTCAACAACAATACTATATGATGACCAGTTCTGATGGACCTGGCCATCCTCAGCAAAATCAACCAAAGCATTTCCAATGGAGTAGTAATGAACTGAACCAGCTACGCCCAGAGAAAGAACTCTGGGTGATGACTAAAAACCATTACATTGAACTCCCAATCCCTATATTTATGCCCACCTGCATTTTTGATTTCCTTCACAAGCTAATTGTACAATATTTCAGAGTCTGATTCTTTTTGTACAGCAAAATAACGGTTTGGTCACGTATACTTATTGTGTATCTAATTTATATTTTAATATATTTAACATCTACTGGTCATCCTGCCATCTGGGGGAGGGGGTGGGGGGTAAGAGGTGAAAAATTGGAACAAGAGGTTTGACAATTGTTAACGTTGTAAAGTTACCCATGCATATAACCTGTAAATAAAAGACTATTAAATAAAATAAAATAAATTAAAAAAACCCAATATGTTACAAAGATTGGATACAGAACAGACATGACAATCCAGATGTCTTCTATTCAACCAGATATATTTTTTTATTTTATTTTATTTAATAGTCTTTTATTTACAGGTTATATGCATGGGTAACTTTACAGCATTAACAATTACCAAACCTCTTCTTCCAATTTTTCACCTCTTACCCCCCACCCCCTCCCCCAGATGGCAGGATGACCAGTAGATGTTAAATACATTAAAATATAAATTAGATACACAATAAGTATACGTGACCAAAACATTATTTTGCTGTATAAAAAGAATCAGACTCTGAAATATTGTACAATTAACTTGTGAAGGAAATCAAAAATGCAGGTGGGCATAAATATAGGGATTGGGAATTCAATGTAATGGTTTTTAGTCATCTCCCAGAGTTCTTTCTCTGGGCATAGCTGGTTCAGTTCATTACTGCTCCATTAGAAATGATTTGGTTGATCTCATTGCTGAGAATGGCCAGGTCCATCAGAACTGGTCATCATATAGTATTGTTGTTGAAGTATATAATGATTTCCTGGTCCTACTCATTTCACTCAGCATTGGTTCGTGTAACATATTGTTTTAAAGTATATAAAGAAAATCTGACCTCATACAGATATACATCCATATATGTGTGTATATACATATAAGTAGTTGGAAAAAGGAAGAATATTTTAATAGGCAAATAACATCATTGTAATATTATAAAATTAGGATCCACCTCACAGACCCCCTAAAGTTTGGTCTCTGAGATTTCTAGGAATCCTCAGAAAAGATTTTGAAAACTGCTGCCCTAATAAGAAGATTTTTCCATTTTCCATTCTATTACTCTCTGGAACAGTCTTCAAACTTTTTTGATCATGTAGCTCTGCCACTGAATTTATTTTTTTAAAATATATGATACAATATGTATTTATTTACTCATGCATGAAATATACATGTACCACTGTAATAATAATTATGTACAACGTACAACTTACACAGAAAGAGAAAATTTAAAAGGATGAGAAAAAACGAATACAATTTGGTCCTAGAGTCAATAGAGAGTGCTGGTATTTATTAAATAACTTAGAATTTTGGTCCACTAAAGCTGGTGGACTCAGGATTAGCATGAAATAAGATGCCTATAGACCATGTAACATGTAATAACAACAAAAAGTAAGCTAACTGAGTAATAACTCAGAAAGGTTATTTGTCAAGGATATGACCTTAATCCAGTTGGACACTTCTCCTTTGCCTCTACCTTTGTCACCAAGGGGTATTTCTGGTTAGTAGCATATGCCAAGCCTGAAAAATTACCAAATACTTACTCATGCTTTGGGCTTTTTATAATTATTCAGCTAGACAATTTTCTTAATGACTTGAGCCTTAATCCTCTAAATCAAAGTTTCTTAAACTGTGGGTCATGTAACTGAATGTGGGAGTGGCATAAAAAAAATTTGGCATTGCAAGTCGGAAAAGTTTAAGAAGCACTGATCAGATCAATTAAGTCTTTAAGATGGTAACATTATCTTTTAGGAGGAAATTAGCCTAGCTTAACATGGTAGGTCCTGATCTGTGATGCATATTGCAGCCTATCCATGACAGTTTATCTTGAGTGATTCTCTCTGTCCCTCACAAAAGGAAAAGGAGACATGTAGGTTCTTTACTCACCAACAACTACTTCAAAGTCAGAATCTACTCTAAGAAACACCAGATAATTGTTTGGACATGTATACTTAAATTGTATTTAATTTATACTTTAACATATTTAACATGTTGACCAATGTCAACCTGCCATCTGGGGGAGGGGATAGGGGGGAAAGAGGGGAAAAATTGGAAACAAAAGGTTTGGCAATTGTCAATGCTGTAAAATTACCCATGCATATAGCTTGTAAATAAAAAGATATAATAAATTTAAAAAAAAAGAAAAGAAAAGAAAGAAACACTAGCCAAAGCTATACAGTAATCTGAAGAAGTGAATATGTTGATGGGAAAGTTGCATATGTTAACATCCATGTTTTCCATATGATTTTGTTTTGTTCTTTTTGTAATCATGTTTAGATCATGCCTGTAATTTACAACCTCCTCACCTTATCTTGCTTCAGCCCAATTCAGATGCCACTTCTTCTAAAATGTTTGCTGTTAGGACTGCCTATCTCCACAAATAATCTTGAATTCTACTTTTCTATTTTCACATTGTATTTCCTAGTAGAAAGCACATTTGTTTTTGTATCCCTAACCCAGCTCCTTGAATTAATAAATGAATAATCAATATTCACTCACATGAATATGAAAAAAAAATGATAGAATAGCAAAAGTGTTGCATGTGTACCTAATTTATTAATGAGCTCATTTAAGCTGAGCAATATAGTTGAGCAAAAATGAAGCAATATAATGTTCCCTAAAGTCCATATGGCTCTTTCCTCTTCAGCTTTAGGAAGATTACTTTAGGTCAAAAGTTATCAATTCAATCACAATTTCTCTGAGCCCCCAGTTAGGAAAATTCTTGACATTTACAGGAGACTCTTTGCCTTCTCTCTCTGGTTAACACATTCCTTCCTTGTTGTTGAGGCAAAATTCAGTTTACTGGAAATATTTGGGTAGCAAAACAGTGGATTATATTACAGTATCTGTGGATAGATAAGCACTGGGCAGGGAAGTTGGGAAAAGAGCCAATCTTTACTCAATACTTCTCTCAGCCCAGTTCTGCTCCAAAATTCTTATAGGTGCAATGATCTTCCTGGATACCTCCTTTTTTTTTTGGTTATAGCTCAGTCCTATCTTGACCCCTAAGGGTTCGCTGAATGCCACACTTATTCCACTTTCTTGAATGAATGTAGTTCTAACCAGTTTGGTAATTTATAGATGATCCCTGATTTATGGTCAAATTCTCATGCCCCATCAAACAGAATTTTTGGATCTTGTGCAACAGTCACTTAAACTGGAAGGACTTTTCCACAAGGTCTATGACCTAGAAGATTGGCTGATTGGGCATCTTTTCACTTACTTTAAGTGGGGTGGGGCTGAGTAAATCAATCACCCCATTCTTACAAACACTAAAGCACTGCAAGAGTTTCAGGAGAGATTGATCATCTTGGACTAGTATGGTCAGGGAAGGTTAATAGAGGGGAAGGTTTTAAATTGGGTTTTGAAGCATAGGTAAGATTTTTTTTTTTTTTTTTTTAAATATACTGGTGAAAAGGCAGCAGCTCTGCCACTGATGCTCTTAGCCAACCACTGAACTTCAGGACATGAAATCTCTAAACATCTCTTATATCCATGGAATAGTGCATAAGCATTCTCTTCAGCATGCTAGTTCCATGTTAATGGGTTAGTGGCTGGGGAGAAATAGGCTTTGCTATTCACAATAGTTAAAGTCAGGGGAAAAACTTGGCAGCTGTTACCCTGATTTTGCAAACAGCTAGAAATTTGCTAAGAACCATCTAGCTTCGAGCACATTTCCTAAAAACATATAAAACACTCTAGAGCTCCCCAGACTGTTTCAAAATGCTGGTAAAAGAGGGATGAAGCAGAGAAATTCAAAGAGGGACAAAGGACATTTGATGTCCTCAACATAGAGAGTATTAACTAGACATTCATCTTCCTGCCCAGGAATAGGGCATTGATCCATTGAATCAACTAGACAATCATTTGTTAAATATGTGCTGTGTCCAGGTCCCAGAGGGAGACATTAAAATTAATTTTAATTTTATAGGGTGTGGGAAATTAGCCCTAAAAATTAAAAAAAAAAAAAAAAAAAAAAAGACAGGATGCCTTACCTTAAGCTCCAATCTAAAAGGAAAAATAATATATGTAAAAAATTAAACAAGTATTTGTTATTCCAGGCACTGTGGCTAAATTCAGGGAATTCAAAGGCAATAATGAACTAGAAATTGCCCTCAAGGAGTTTATAATCTAATAAGGAAGAGAAACCAGAGAGAAAAACAGTTACAAAAATAATATAACCTGATAGGTGCTTACAAAAAAGTGCTATGAAGTAACCTTCCTCCAAAGTGCAATGACTTCAAAGGAGGAAGAGATTACTTTCTATTGTGAGGGATCAAGTTAACGCTCTTGAGGCAGATTGCATTTGGGCCAAGTCTTGAAGTCTGGGTAAGATTCCAGCAGATGGAGTTTCTGAAAGAGAAAAGGATAACCCTGTCTCCCTTTCCAGTACTACAAATGCAGTAAGAGAAAGTTCATGAAGCTGTTAGTTTTCCTTCCTTCTGAGAATTGGTTGCAGTCTCCTATTTCTTCCTTCCGGAGAACAACATCTGGTCTGGGCAAAGATACCACTTCTATAAGGCCATGCCCCAGGGGATGGAGCCTTTTGTTGTCTTTCCATCTTGCTGAAAGGGAGAATGCTACCTCTCAAGTCACTCTCCTGGCTCTAGTTCATATAGAACCCAGAAGACACAGTGTCTTGCTGAGTCACCAGACCTACATCAGCTGAGTCATGAGACCTACTAGGAAAGAACAGACATAAAAGTGGAAGAATTAGATGTTGCCCTGCTGCCTGGGGAGACCAAAACAAGAGCAACAGAACAACGTTTTCTATTATTTGGGTCTACCAAGATTGGATGTTTTAATTCTTAACTCTGACTAGTACTTATTACCTAGCAGTAAGTGGGAAAAATGAAGGAATTGCATTTGTCCTTAGAGTAACTGGGCTACTGACTTACTATTAATGAGATATGATTTGAAGTGGATGGAGTTTTTTTCTTGGTAAGAAGGGTACCCTATCTACCTTCACTAGCCCATGATCACACACACACACACACACACACACAAATTGATTTGCTGGACAAGGTATGTAGGCTACAGCCTGTGGCCATGGTACAATTTTTTCTTCAAAGCTAATGAAACCATTGAGAATTCACCACTTAGCCATTTGAGATTCATGCTCAAAAATTAAACCAGACAGACAGGAAGTATATGGGTACAAAAGTGCAAATTTTCTGAATTGGAAGGAACCTTAGAAGCCATCTAGTCTAACAATAAGAATCAATTTACCCAAAAAGTGGTATTTAGTTAGTTAGAGGAAGCTCCCACCTTCTAGGGCAGCTTTTTAATATGGATTGATGACTTTAATTGTTTAGAAGTTCTTTCTTAACAGTTAATGTGTATTGATAAGCACATGTACCAAAATTTCCATGACTCAGCTTCTTTTCTTCTAAGGAAAAAAACCTTCAGTATAGTTCAGTGCATAGAACACTGGACTTGGGGGTCAAGAAGTTCTGAATTCAAATCCAAATACAGATTCTTACTAGTCGTATGATCCTGGACAAAACAACTAATCTTTGTCTGCCTTAGTTTCCTCAACTGTAATATGAGATTAATGACTCCCTGGATTGTTACAAAGATCAAATGAAATTATATTGGTAAAATGCTTAGTGCAGTGTCTGATATGTAGTAGGTACTTAATAAATACTAATTTCCCACATCCTATAAGAAAACAAATCTGTCCCTAAATCTGATTGAATCTGGATTACCTAATGCATCTTCCTAGTCATTTATGGGCATAAAAAGTCCCAATCATGTGAAGTCTATTCGTTTTAGACTTGGTGGGTGCCTAAGACCCTGGGGAACTGCCATACCCTGCAGATTTGCTGATCAGACATGTTTCCGCAAAGAGATGTTGAGTCTATGAAAGCTAACCAAATCTACTGTAGGCTAATATCACCAAATCTTTATTGCATTTCCTTGCTATATTAGGACAAAGTAAACCTTTTCTGAAATGTCTAATGACTTTTGAATCTCTTTTCTTCCCAAGATCAAACATGAATTTAGATAATACTAGTGTTTGAGCTGAACCTCCCACATGTCATACAAATGTGTCCTAGAGTCCTACTTTAGAATCTTGTGGGAAGGCATATAAAAGCCCTGGTGGTATATTAAAGATGTTATTTTGTGTAAAATCTCTAAGAAGGGTGTTGTGATTCCCCATGCCAAGACTTTTTTTTTTTTTTTTTTTTTTTAAACTATTGGGAGACACCCTGTTTCCCACAGGTAAGATTCAGCAAGCAAGTTGTGCTCTGAGTTTGCCGTAACAATTCTTTGTGCTTCATCCTTTGGAAGAACTCTGTTGCAATAAACAAAATTGTTTGACACCAGCTTCCAGTGGTCCCTGGGTTCAGCCAAGCACCTGCAGGAATCACATTGTATCATAAAGCCCGTATGAAACAAACTTGTCTCATTGTTGCTGTTCCCCCCCTCGTTGTCACAGAATAACCACTGCTATATGTATCAAAGCTTCTTCACCTCATTAAAACAGATCTCCTCCCAGAGGAGGAATCAGCACAACTATCTAGTTTCCCTCTTCCAACAGGTTAAAGAGTGTTTTTTGGCTTATAACCATTTTTAGCTCTTGGTTTTACTTTATTTTACTTTGCTTTTCAGAGTTAACAATTGAAGAATTACTTCTGTGAGCTTTTTATTATTTTTCAGAGTTAACATGATTATGTGACCTTTATAGCTATTTAGTCATTTATTTTTAGGTTTTGACAAGGGATTAAAGGATTTTGTGGGAAACTGAGCTAACTCAATTCCACAAAATATAGAATATAAACATCTAAGGAAAGTCCACCAATGGGATTATAAAATCAGAACCAGAAAGAACATAATTGGTTAACTTGTCTAACCCTGTGGGAGAAACCGAAGTCCAAAATGATGATTTACCTAAGATCACACAGATCAAATGACTATCAGAATCCACATTCAAATGCAGGTCCTCTGAGTCCAGATTCAACATTCTTTCCAGTGCTGTCTCCCAGGTTCACAAATGTGTAGTATAACTTTGGCCTGACTCTCTTAACATATAGGGGTATTAGCAAGTCAGGTTTCCAAAGCTGAACTGGATACACTTCTCTCTAGTAGTATGTCTGAGAGTAGAAGGTAATTTGAGGGCAGCTAGGTTGGCAAAGTGGATAGAATGCCCTACTTGGAGTTAAGAAAATTCTTCAGGTATTTACTAGCTGTGTGAGCTTGGGCAAGTCACTTAAGCCTGTTTGTCTCAGCTTTCTTACCAATAAAAATGAACTGGAGAAAGAAATGATATCTTTGTCAAGAAAATGCCAAATGGCATCATGAAAAGTTGGACACATTAGGGGAAACAAAACTAAAGGTTAATTAACTTTGTCAATTCAAGCCCCTACTCTGTTATGATCTTTCCAACATTAATTACCAGTAATTAATACTCCAGTATTTCCAACATTAATTACCAGTAATTAATACTCCATTTAACTTATTGACATCAATTAACTTTTTTAAAGAGTAAATTTTTGGCAAGCCAGAAAAGCAAATAATTTCCTAAAATACCTATGGTACATTTTCCCCTATTCTACCTCAATCCCTGAAGAGATCTGTAAGGCATTTCACTTCTGCATTCAGAAACAAATTCACTTTCTGAATTTGTGCAAAACCCCTAGATGAGTTTAGTTGTTCCAATTATCACAGGCCTAAGTCAGGTTTCTTCTGCCTCTTCATCAATGCTGAGTCTTTGATGACTCTTATCCTGGACTGGGGCTTCAGTCTTCTGGTGATTATTATTTTAATCTTTAAAATTCACGTCATTATAGCTTTCAATGCTACTTTATCTGAAAGCAAGAAATTACAAATTTTGATAACAGAGAGAGCATGCCTATGGACCCTCAGCAGAGGGATGATGGGCTATAATTACATAGCATTAGGCTAATAATGTAACTAACATTCTGGCACTTTAACATTTAATTAATGTGTTCACTAATTTTACTTAAATGTACTTTGTTATTACAAGAGAGAGTTTCTATGGAGAGGGGAAGGGGGAGGATACTCTTTTTAAAAGAACATCAATAAAACACATTGTTAAAGAATCAATGCTGCCTCCCAGAGCAATGAATTCATTTTAACAGTTTGAGAATGCACCTCAATATTTGGGGGTGGGGGAAGAGAAACTAGGAAAAATTCAATGAAGTAAATAGAGAAAAATCCATCACATACACTTATTAGCAGGTCACTTAAACTTGATTACCTCCAAAAAACAAATAAAAACCTCAATAACTAAATCTAAAATGAAACAGTGTGACTGGTTCTGGGCATAAGAGCTCTTCAAACATGTTCAAATTTCACTTATCTCTCTGCAAGCAATTCTAAATGTTTCCTAGTCCTTAGAGAAAATAATCTTTACACTGGAGATGAAGGAAGATCAGGTTATAGAATGGAGAGCTAAGAGTCTTGAGGATTTGGTACTACAGCAATTATGCACTACACCAATTAAGCCTCTAGAATCAGGGAGTAAGAATTTATGTTTCAATGGGAAAATATACTAAAAAGGAATTGTCCAGGAAGAAAGGGATTTTTGTCAATCTCCATGCAAGAATCAATCAGTCAGTAAACATTAGGCTGCTATTCTTTGCCACTGCACTATGCTAAATATTGGGATACAAAGAGGCAAAAGAGTCTCTATTCTCAACCAAATTGGGAAAGCAACATGCAAGCTATAAAGGATAAATATAAAAAATAATTAACAAAAAAAAAGGTTTAGAATTAAGAACTAGACAACTCTGAGATACCACTACACACCTGTCAGATTGGCTAGAATGACAGGGAAAGATAACGCAGAATGTTGGAGGGGATATGGGAAAACAGGGACACTAATACATTGTTGGTGGAATTGTGAACACATCCAGCCATTCTGGAGAGCAATTTGGAACTATGCCCAAAAAGTTATCAAACTGTGCATACCCTTTGATCCAGCAGTGCTACTACTGGGCTTATACCCCAAAGAGATACTAAAGAAGGGAAAGGAAGAGCACTGTATGTGCCAAAATGTTTGTGGCAGCCCTGTTTGTAGTGGCTAGAAGCTGAAAATGAATGGATGCCCATCAATTGGAGAATGGTTGAGTAAATTGTGGTATATGAATGTTATGGAATATTATTGTTTTGTAAGAAATGACCAGCAGGATGAATACAGAGAGCATTGGAGAGACTTACACGAACTGATGCTAAGTGAAATGAGCAGAACCAGGAGATCATTATATACTTCATCAACGATACTGTATGAGGATGTATTCTGATGGAAGTACATCTTCTTCTTCGACAAAGAGAAGATCTAACTCAGTTTCAATTGATCAAGGATGGACAGAAGCAGCTATACCCAAAGAAAGAACACTAGGAAATGAATGTAAACTGCTTGCATTTTTGCTTTTCCTCCCGGGTTATTTATACCTTCTGAATCCAATTCTCCCTGTGCAACAAGAGAACTGTTCGGTTCTGCACACATATATTGTATCTAAGATATACTGTAACCTCTTTAACATATATAGGACTGCTTGTCATCTGGGGGAGGGGGTGGAGGGAGGGAGGGGAAAAATCGGAACAGAAAGTGCAAGGGATAATGTTGTAAAAAATTACCCTGGCATGGGTTCTGGCAATAAAAAGTTATTAAAAAGAAGAAGAAGAAGAATTAAGAACTAAAGGAGAATCTGAGTAACCCAAAGATGAGGAAGGTGCTGGTGGAAGAGGAAGCAAGAGAAAGAGAAGTCTTAAGTTTCCTTTCTAAAGAAATGAACACTTAAGGACACTGAAGTATCAATGTATTTCTGATCTCTTAGGGCAAGAATGCCTTTCTTTACTGATGTAGCCTTTAGCCCTCCATATATGCTGATGCTCTGAAACTCTTGTCAATATCTTTCTGTTCCCTTTTCCTTTGGATCTCTTGACTTTGCTTGTATTGATTCTTTCTATTGATAAATAAAGCACATGGATTGTTTGTTTATCATTTTCTCTTTAAATATGACCAGTCCCATAAAGAATCACTATAGGACATTTTTTCTTTTGTTTTTACATCTTCATATCCAATGATATCTCTCCCCACCTCCTTTATAGAGTAAGTTATCCTTAGTGACAAAAAGACAAAAAAGAGGGGAAACAAAACAGTTCAATCAAATCAACAGATACATCAGCCATGTTTCACAATGTAAGTATTATCTACATCCCAAATTTCCTACCTTTACAAAGATGAGAGTGGGTTGTATTTTTAAGCTGTATTCTATAATACATATATTCTATAATACTACATAGGGTGTTATCAATTATAATGTAATCTGGTCTGTGTACCCCATCTAAGTGAAGTTCCAATGTCCTTATAAAACAGGTGACATTCTTTTTTTTTTTTCCACTTTTTAAAAACAGTTGATTTTTATTGATAGATTTTGTTTTCCCTATATAACAGGTGACATTCTTAACTAGATCTTCAGATTTAATTGTCTGGAGCTTAAGTTTAAAGAGTGCCTTACAATTTCAGGTCTGCTCTTATTGTTCCTATCACATATCCTATTTGTAATACTTTTAGGTGAAAAAGACTAGGAACTAAGTTTTTGATTGTCATTTATACACTTTTAAAGCACTAATCTTGGTGTTTTTGAATGTCTCAGCCTTTGGGTGATAAGCATTAGATATAATAGCTGATCACCCACTGTTTAACTGAAAGAAAACAGTCAATAATGAGTTTCAACACTTTAATATAGGACCTTTATTTTTCCCCTCTCAGCATCCTCTTCTTTCCCTCTGGATCTCTTCCTTTCCCTGTTTGGCTTTTATGTTGTTAGCTCTTTGAAGAAAAGTATGATATAAAATATATAAATTTGGTTAACAAATATAGTATACACTGACCAAAAAGATGGAGGACTAGATTTTTACTCTGATTCATCAACCTTTCAAATCTCTCTAAAACAAGAATTATGTGGCAGAAATAAAGTAACTTCAACTGTCTCCAAGGTCTAGGATAGAAGTGTAAAAACTGAAGGAGCTGAAGGAGCCTACAAAACTTACCCAGTACTGCCTGAAGCAGTTAAAAAGGTAATTTGCAAATGTTTAACAAAATAAAATTGCAATATGATATTTTAAAAAATGTGACCAGCTCATATTTTTCATGTCATATATGCATAACATGTTTTTCTTCTTCTGTATGTAATAGGGATCCATCTCAGTGTTTAATAGATATTTATATGATGTTATGTTAACTCTAAGTATGGCAATAAATATAATACACAGGTAGCCCCAACACTAGATGAAGTTTGGGGCTTTCTGTAGAATAAATAATCACATGTAGCAAGCGGGACAAAGGAACCTAGGAAAACCTAGGAGAGCTCATAAGGTAAGTCTCTCTTCCCTATTATTCAGGGATTATGACTTGCCAATAGCATTAATAAAAGACAACAATAGCTTTGGGTTACAAATTTCTCTCTTTGCTTTTATTTCTTCTGCTTTTTACCTTGGGTTGGCTTAGGAAACTGAAATAGGTAGCTCACCAATAGATGCTCCTATTGATTTAATTTCAGACTCACCTGTTTCCAATCTTGATTCCTTCCCCCCCTCCCAAATAAAACGTAATATGCTCATTTTTAAAAATCTAGCAATAGAATAAATAATAAGAAGGGAGAGAAAACAGAGGGGGAGGAAGAACATGAGGGGCTAGTTCCCAGAAAGGAATGGCTTCTCTCTTTTACTTTGAAGGGGTTGAGATATAATTAATGCAGTAGTCACCTTCATGATTTGAAAGAGGAGAAGGGTGGCGTGATAAAAAATATCTCACACTTATGTAGATATGTATATAATATGTGTGTGTGTATGTATACATAAATATATCCATGTTTAACTATAGTCTGCTTAGGGGATTTGGGGGAGGTGGGAGAAAAGAGGGGAGGAAGAATAAATTAAAAAGTACACAGCAGTGAGCAAAAGAAAACCTATAAGGAAGCAAAGGAAAAGTATTCAGTTCTGAAAATGTCTTTTATTATATATGCTTTCACGAAGTGGAAATTTATTGTTACATATTTTGAATTCCCTCTTATTCTGTTATTTCTGTTTCTGACTTTTTTGTTCTCTATTTGCTTTTTTAAAAAAATATTTTGTACTTAAGCTTTAAATAAATAAATAAATAAATTTCTTTTAAAAAATGTCTCACACATTCCTTAACAGTGGCAGTTTATTCAATCTCCTTGAATGAAAGAACCAAGGCAAAACTGAGCACCATTGTGTTCCCTTAAATTCCTAAGATGAAGGATGTATGTGAACATGCCAAAACTTCCTTTTCCTTCTCCTGACATCCATTTCCTAAACTTTTCATTAACAATCCCAGACACCTTTACAAAGCCCTCCAAGGAGTCGATTTTCCAAAATATTCATTGCTGCTAGATTCTGAATAGCTAGGAATCCAACACAATACACTTGCTTTACACATGTCTCTGTTGGTAGCCTTTACACTGTTTCTCCATTATTGGTGATTGTTGCATCCTGCTCATAAACACTATGCATGTGTCCACTTCTGTTGTGTTGTCTTCAACTCGATTTTCTTGGTGACTATGGTATTCCATGACTTGTAGCCATATGATTCAACATAGCAGAAAGTGAAGAAAATGTTTCCTGAAGACTCTAGGTTAAATGGAGTATTCTCTGACACCATCGATTGATTCTTTGTAAGCTGTAAGCAGCAAGATAGTCAAACTATCTTCCCTTAAAGAACCAATCTAGCAAGTCCTACCAGTATGCCTCCTGGTATGCAAGATATCAGTTGGGGCTTCTAGGAAGACAAGGGAATTTAAAGTGATGGGACCAGATCAATTGGAAAAATAGGGAGAAGCCTAGAATGCGACCTAGCTCTGGTTAGATCATACTCAGATATACAGAGTTGATTGCCAAACCTCAGCTTGAACATCCCACTTATTACCCATATAAAACCTGCACAGCACTTAACATATCCATAAAAAGTGTTTTGTTGCATTCATAAAAATCCTATGTGTCTTTGTAGCTATGCTCCAAGTTATTTTAGATATTCTTTAGCTATTTCGAAAGAATATCTTTTCCATTTCTTTTTGTCAAGGTTCTGTTGGTAATTTACAGAAAGATCATTTCAATGATTTTGTAAGCTTTATTAATATTGCACTTCTTTACTGAAGTTATTAATTTTTTCAACTAATTTTAGTTGAATCTCTTGAATTCTTCAAATAATCTATTATATCATCTGTGAAAAGAGAAAATTTTAATCTCTTTTTGCCTGTTTATTTTCCACAATTTCTCTTGGATGGAGGCATCCTTTTAATCATGAAGTTAGTTTAAACTTTTAATTAGGAAAGGAGGTTTACTGCATTTTAAATTCCATGTATATATCTCCCTGCATTTAACCCTTGGGTCTGAAGCTCTCTGTTGACCTCCAATTTATATCCCCAACTGCCTTTCAGACATTTCCAACTGTATGCCCAGTAGACAGATATCTTAATCTCAATATATCCCAAACAGAGCTCATTATCTTTCCCCTTTAAAACCTTCTCCCTCTCCTGCTTTTCCTATGACTCTAGAGGGCAACACCACTTCAAGCTCACAACATTCTTTACTATCTCTCACTCCCTCTCCACCTCAGGCCCTCATTCAATCTGTTGCCAATGCCAGTTGATTTCATCTTAGAGAGGTAACAACACCTTTCCAATATATCTCTTTCTCTCTGCTAATTTTGCCACCATTCCAATGCAAGCCCTCATTATCTAACACCTGGATTTTAATAATATCCTGTTCATGGTTCTGCTTACCTCAAATCTCTCCACATTCCAATCCATCTTACATTCAGTCACTAAAGTGATTTTCCTAAAGCATAAGTGTGATTACATCATCTCTTTACCCCACAAACGTAGCTTTTTGTAGCCTCCATGAGCAAATATAAAAGCTCTGTTTAGCTTTCTGAGTTCCTTCCTAACCTCCGCCCCTTCCTATCTTTCCAGTCTTTTTTTCCTGATTGTCACATATATTCTTACATCCAGTGATACTGACCTGACCTGGCTGTCCAATTTCTTGGCTCCAGGGATTTTCTTCGGCTGTCCCCCATGACTGGAACCCTCTCCCTCTGTGCTAATTAATGATTTCCCTGGCTTCCTTGAAATCTCAAATAAATCCCACCTTCTACAGGAAACTTACTCCAAACCCTCTTAGTTTTAATTCTATTGCTTTCACTCTGTTGATTATTTCCTATTTAACACACACACACACACACACACACACACACACACACACACGGGGGTGGGTGTGGGTTGCTTTGTATATATGCTTGTATATTATCTCTTCCATTAAATTAGCTCCTTGACACTGGTCAAAAATTCATCCCTCTCCCTTCTCCTTTCTCCCTCCCTCTTTCTCTTTCTCTTTCACCTTCCCTCCCCTTCTCTCTCTCTGTCTCTTTTTCTCTCTACCCCATTCCTTCCACACTTTTAATCAACTTCATGAACTAAAAAGTCTCTCCATCAATCAATCATATCTTTCCTTATGTGTCTAATAGGCAACTACCAACATTCAAGGAATGGCCCCATTCTGGCAGAGTACTGAAATGACAAAAGCAAGTAAAACTTTTCAATACCAGTCTTAATATATACTTTTAGAACCATAAAAATATGTACCCTAGGGCATTTGGAAAGCATCCTCATAGAATCCAGTATAATATTATATAATTGTGATGAAATATAGGACCCATCACTGTAAAGCAGTATAAAAAGTTAATTCTTCACCAAAAAGGGAGAAGAGAATTTATATACATTGTTAGTATACTTTATGAAAAAAGATAAAAACCTAAAGAAATGCTTTTGGAACAAGCTTATATCATTTCACTAAGATGTAGTACATGCCATTAGATTTGTTGGACCTAACTGAAAGTGGATTTGGAGACTGTGAAACTGCTAAGATCCAAGACTAGAATCAAAAGGCCTTCCATGAGCAACATACACATGAACTCAATCAATAAAATGTCAACAAAGAAGGGTTAAACAAATGACTGAACATGAGGATTTGTTTATGGAAATAAATAATGACATTTCAAGACCAGGTCATTGCCACCAGAAATAATAGAGGGGCTATCATTATGGAGTCTGGACTTAGTGTTCAATGAATACAAATGAAACCACTAAGTATCACGTTGGAGTGCAAAGATATTTACTCCTTTGTTTCCTCCTCCCAACAAGAAAAAGTGACTAAGTCACATCTTCCTGAATCACATCACATTCTTTTTTCTTTATCTAGAGTTTTTATCTAGGATTTTTCTAGGGTTTATCTAGAGGCAAAAATGGCCTCTGGTCCATATCTTATTTTCTTGGCTAGGTTAAGTATATATATAAGACAAAAGTTGTTAATAAAATTATATAAACCCAATTAAGAGAATGCTTAATGTTTGAGCAGAGATGCCTATCTTCTTCACATTCTATGTACTAGGCACTGATTTCCATTTTTTCCTTCTTTTTTTGTCATGGATTAATATATATAGACACGTACAATGCATCAATCATGATTGATAATAGGAGTTTTTATGTAAAGGAAAAGTATTTTCTTTTTAGGGAATTTTGTGAAATTTTATTTTCTATAAAAATAATAAAATGGAAATTGGCAATTTATTCTTTAGACTTTTTATTTTTCCAAATACATGTATAGATAGTTTTCAACATTAATTTTTGTAAGATTTTGTGTCCTATATTTTTTCCCTCTCTCCCTTACCTCCCCCCACCCCAAGACATCAAGCAATATGATATAGGTGATATATGTATAATCCAAAAAATATTTTCAAAGAGACAAATAAAATCTAAAATTATAACAAATTTAAAGAACTTAGAAATTTCAGTGTTAAATTTCCATTGTCTGCCAATAGAGATAAAAGAAAAAGGAAAAGTTTGAAGTTTGTCACCAGTTTCAGCAATTTCTGGGGAAGAGAAACAGTTCCATTACACTTTCTCCACATTACCTTTCAATAAATGAAGCGATGAGAAAGGAAAGCCCCGGCCATCTCATCATTCATCTCTTTCGAGTTCCAACATATTCCATTATGTTGCTGCCTCTCCACAACTTCATTATTTCTCTGACTCATTTCTTTGACTCCCCAAATGTCCTTTGTTCCAGTGCTCACATCTTCAATCACAAACTGCTTGTTTCTCTTTTCAAAACCCTTAAAATATAGCTGAAGTCCTCTTCTCAGCTAGTCTAGTCCTATCTCAGGGCTAGGAGAGAAAGTTTATCATTCTAATTTTTTATTCCTGAAAGTCAATCTGAGTCATAGATACACAAGAAAATGGTAAAAAATACAAAACTACAATACATTATGTATTGTAAAAATTTAGTATCTATTAAATACCTAATAATACTCAAATCTATTGTCTTGAATGACACATCAAAGGCTCACTATTTTTCATAAGCTAATATATGACAGATCCTCATATTACAAATAAAAACTTCAAAAATCCTAGAAAATAGCAACAATATAGGGGAATAATAATGCATATTTATCTTAGTAGGTGTTTTGTTGTTATTGTTTTTTTAACCTATTAAAAAAGATACGCATGTGGGACAGCTAGATGGCATAGTCCTGAAGTCAGGAGAACCTGAATTCAAATCTGGTCTCAGATACTTAAGACTTGTGACCCTGACAAATCACTTAACCCCAATTGCCTTGTGGGGGGGGGGGGGGGGGGAGAAAGATGAGTATGAATGATGATGGCAGTAGTAGTGGATGTTTGTGGTGATGGTGACCAGGTCATCACTTTCAAAAATTACATTGGGTTCTCCTTAAGTAGATTGGATTTATTTATCAATGCAGATTATTCAAGGAAGAAGTAGAAAATGCAATATATCATGGTAATCCTTGATCTGATGGCAAGAATTAGACATCAGAAGTATGTTATCCTTCATAAACTAATATATAACAAATTCTTCTGCTATAATTTTTGGACTGGATTGGTTATTGCATCAGTTGAGGAAGCTTCAGGTTAAAAGCATAATGAGGGACAGCTAGATGGCATAGTGGATAGAACATCATCCTGGAGTCAAGAGGACCTGAGTTCAAATGTGACCTTAGACACTTAACATTTCTTCACTTTGTTAAATCACTTAACCCTAATTGCCTTTACAAAACAAACAAACAAAAGTATAGTGGGACCTGATCTGCAATTTGTGTGTGTGTGTGTGTGTGTGTGTTTCATTTTTCCAAATATATGCAAAGAGAGTTTTCAACACTCACCTTTGCAAAAATTGCGTCCCAAATTTTTCTCCCTCTCCCCTTCCCCACCCCTATCCTCTCCCCAAGAAGTAAGCAATCTGATGTAGATTAAACATGTGCAATTTATAATTTTATAAATTTCATAAGGCATCCAGAGATTAATTGACTTGCCCAAGATTACAGAGCCAGTATGCCTAAAGCCAAACATGAACCCTAAGAGCTCTCTCTTTTATACTTAGTAACAGACCTCAAAATACCCTTGAAATTTAAGACAATAAACTATTAGATCAAGTCAATTATCATAGTCACAGTCTTCTGGACAAAGTATAGATCCATGAAAAGGTAATAATGACATTTTAATAGATTTCATATTACTAAATACTAATCATCTCTAAGTCATGTGAAATGAAAAACATTTGAAATGTAAAGAAATAGAAGATATTAAAATCAATTTGGAACTGATTGTAGTACTTAATCTCTTCATCCTGTCTGTTACTAGAATCCCAAAGATATTTCCAGTGAAGCTACAAAAAAATTAACTTTGAACATATTATTTTCTTCAATTTAAAAAAATCAGTTGTTTTATGTAGCTGATGTGTCAGAGCAGAGGGTTTACTCAAAACTGCATATCTAGCTTTGGAATGTGGAGCAATAAAGCCTCTTATCTATTGCTCCATATTTGTCCTTGGTAAAAAACCCAACCTGTTTGATTGAGTTTGCTAAAAGATATCCTGTCTCCTTAACTGGATGAAAAAACATCTTGACTCCTTTCCTATTTCTTTTATAATTTATAATTTACAATTTTGTAGGTGTTAGCTAAGCCCCAAATTTTCAGTATATAAAACTCTCCCCAAACCACTTCTAATTTGCTAGACTCACTTTAGAGCTATGATGTAAAAAAAACTCTCTTGTGACTTTAAGAGAATCTCTGAATTCCTTCAAACATGAACCATGACTCTCACACTCTTCATAGCTAGTGCAAAATTGTGCATAACATTAAATAAAAAGAACAATAGCAAGAAAATAACATTCCAAGACCATTTCTATTTCAACACCAGTGAAAAATATGAGGAGACTAGAATTAATATTCATAGTAGCAGCATAATTAATAATAACAGTGGATAAGGCATTAGTCTTGGACTGTGATAAACATTGTCTTATATCTCAGAAGCCTTGGCTTTGCATCTATGCTCTGATACTCAGTATGTGTTTGACCTTAGGTAAGTAAGAACTCTTCCAGGTCTGAGATAGTTTGATTCAGTGTAATATAATTTATCAAAGCTAACTTTTATATGACACTAAGGTTTGCAAAATATTTTACACATATTATCTTAGCTAAACCTCACAATAGTACTGTATGATAAGGATAATTATTGTTTTCCTTTTTACAGATGAGGAAACTGATGCTGAGATACTTTGGATGACTTGCTGAGTCACAAAGGTAGTAAGTGCCTAAGACAATTGGCTCCTACACTAGTGTTATATCCATTTACCACCACAAATTCTCCTTGAACATATATTAGCTATGTGATGATATGCAAGGTACTTGAACTTTCAAGTGCCTATTTTATCATAAAAAGAGAAATAATAATACTTGTTATTTATCTTACAAAAGTTTCCTGAAGGAAAGGTCTATATACACACACATACACACATAAACACTAAAATCCAAATTATTTGCATGTCATGGCATCACCTCCTTGATGTCATACTACTCTTTCAGAACAAAGGACAAACAACAACAACCACACATACACACATACATATACATATATATATATATATATATATATATATATACGTATAAATATACTTATGTACATGTATGTGTATTTGGAAGTAATTGGGATTAAGTAACTTGCCCAGGATTATATAGCTAGCAAGTGTCTGAAACCATATTTGGACTCAGATCCTCCTACCTCCAGGATAGGTGCTCTATCCATTGTACCACCCAGTTGCTCAGGATGTGCCATTTTTAAAATAGTGCTTACCTATTACAAAGCTTTTTCACATATTATTTCAGTTGATCCTTACAATAACGCTATGCAGTAGGCAGTGAAAATATTATTAAAACTATTTTATGGATCAGGATCCAAACTTGGAGAGGTAAAATTATTTTCCAAGTTGATACAGCTAGGATGTGGGAGAACTGGGGCTTAAGCCCAGATCTTCAGACAGCAAATTATAGTCTTCATCTTGCTGACTCTCTTTAAGAGTAGGAGGAAACTCCATTTGGCTCCAAAGCCTTTGACTCAGCCAGTCTCCTCCTCTCTCCCCCACTTCCAATGCCCAAACCCTCCTGTTCCTTCCAATCCTTCATTCCTGTAAAATAACCAGTGTTCCTTTCACTGACCCATGACACAATCCAAATATTATTGACTCTTATTTCCTATCAAGGCTCTTCTCTACCTCATCTAGGAGTAAAATCAGAATTTGGAAGGTAAAAGAAGCCAACCTAAAGATCTAGTTGAAATTCACAATTTTACAGACTAAAACTGAAGTGCATTGAAGAACGTGATTTGTCTTAAGTGACATAACTTCTTGGTAGTGGAGTCAGGACCAGAATTCTGGTCTCCAGATTCCCTATCTAATGTTCTTTCCATTACTTCACCCTATAACCACTGATAAAATATTTCAAATTTTGGGCCGATGAGTCTATGTTCTCTCTCCAGGTGCCACAAGGACTGGGTGAGGTAAGGAGAGGAGGCTATCCTAGCTCTAACTCCATCAGCCAACTGAAAGAGGAGGGAGGAAACTGACCCCCTCCTGGTAAACAAAGAACTTCCTTCTCCTTAGCCTTTGCCCAGAAAACCAAAGCACTGACTGCACAACTGTTTATAGAGACAGATGTTTGAGATGGAAAGAAAGACAGTGCTCCTCTGTTCCCATGGAAACTGAGGAAGTTTGCATCCCAGGCAACTGAAATTTGAAAAAGAAGTACTGATTTAGGGAACCTAGCCCAACCCACTGACAACATTTTCACATTTTCAGATGCAGGTTACTAACAAAGAGGGGTTGCTGTGACAACCAGGGCCGGAGGCAAATTGTTGCCAATCCCCACCACATCTGGGGAAGAAGCCAAGAAAGCAGCAATAAGGGGAGGGGAAGGAAAGAATGAAAAGGGAAGGGAGAGAAATATAGAGGAAAAAGAATGAAAGGGCGAGAAGAGGAAAGGAGAGGCGAGTGGAGTCAGCAAAAAAGGGAGAGAATGGAGTAAGGAATGGAAAGAGGGGAAGGGAAGGAATGATGGAAGGAATAGGAGAGAGAGGAATATAGGGAAAGGAAGTAAGCAAAGAAATTGGAAAAGTCAGATAAAGGAAGGGGAGAAGAAATGAGGGAGGAAAGATTCCATAATACAGAAACAAATAGAGAATTATGTATTTAATACCACAAGCTTTCTCTCCTTCAAGAGATCCTAAAGAAGTTTGCATTGTTTATCTCTTTAAAAAAAAATTTTTTTTTCACCATTTCCTCTAATCCTGATAAAAGGCAAATCTCTCTGTCTTTCTGGGTACTATTCAAAAAGTGCCATCTGGCACCAGTCTCTTGACATGTCTGGCACTACTTAGTTGTGTTTGGCCTCTATAGTAAGGATCTCCTGGGTGTGCCTAGTATCTCCTGTAACAGGCTCCAGCTCACTAAAAGTCATAAACACTAAATAACTCTGGCTTCTGGGTATAATAATTTAAGATTAACATCTCAAAGAGACCTTGGTAATAATCTAGTACAACCCTTTCATTTTACAGACAAGGAAACATGCCCAGAGAAGGTAACTGATTTGCCCATGATTATAGGAGAGCAAATCCACATTATACTTGGAATTGGAGGTAGTACTCCCCCAGACCCAACTTGCAAGTGTGAGTTAAGGGTAGCCCCAAAGGAAAACTATATTTGTATCCAAGCACCTAGCACAGTTCCTTACACATAATAAAAGCTTAATAAATGTTTGCCAAAATAATAAATGCTAGACATGCCCTGGGGCAATGCTGTGCAGAGGGCTTGTCAAGTTTAAATCTGGCCTCCCGCGGAGCTATTGGCAGAGGACTTTGAGACTCCAGGAACATGGAGTGGCTGGGGCTGGGGATCATAGACTCATAGAATTAAAGCTGCACAGGGCCTTAGGGGGTGGATGGGTAAGGAATCTAGTCATACCCCACAGTATCAAGATCAGGTAGCCATGTAACACTTAGCCACAGAAGAAATAGCCAAAGAACCTTGCCCCGACCTTTAAGAGAGCAAGAGACCCTGAGTGAATGGAAGCAGATGGGAGCTGAGGCAAGCTAAAGGGATTGAGAGCTTCATTAATTTCCCTGAGCAAAAGAGATCAAACAAAATGTTTCCTTGGTCTTTGATCCATGCCATGGGAACCAAAGCTTAGGAGGATTTTTGGAGATAGAAAGAACCTTAGTGGTTATCTATGTTGGCCAAATCCAAAACCAGAAAATAATTCCAAAGAAGCTTTAAAAAAATATGTTCCTGTTATTTAGTCATGTCTGATTCTTCTTGACCCCATTGCGGATTTTCTTGGCGGATACTGGAGTGGTTTGCCATTATCTTTTCCAGGTCATTTAGCAGAAGAGGGAAACTGAGGTAAATAAGGTTTGTCCTGTAAATATCTGAGGTTGGATTTGAATTCTGGTCTTCTTGACTCCAGAAGCAATGTTAATAAATAAGATAGGATTCAAGCCAGATGTTTTTGTTTCAAATTGAAAGCTTTTGGTCAGGGTTAGAAGAAGAGGACTCAGCCTTAGAAAATTCAAGATACTTTCTCCCATAATAGTATTTGCAGCATATGACATATAAACAGAGGGCTAGCACTAGACAGAGGATACAGAGTCTTAGGCCATTGTCTTCCCTCCCTGACTCTGAAGATAATGTAGATTCTACCAAAACCTCCAAATACATGTTCTCTTGCCAGGGTGAAATGAAGAATTTACCTTCAGCATTCCAAGCTCAGCAAATAGCCATGGAAAAGACAAACAATATGACCCTAATCTCCCCAGGAATTTACAGTATTGTGGAGAAAAAAGGTAGGGGGAAGCTAAATAGTACAGTGTATAGACTGCCAGGTCTGTGAAGAAAAAAGGTAGGGGGAAGCTAAATAGTACAGTGTATAGACTGCCAGGTCTGGAGTCAGTAAGATTCATTTCTCTGAGTTCAAATCTGAACTCTAACACTAACTACATGACCTTGGACAAGCCACCTAACTCTGTTTACCTCATCTGTAACATGTTTTCTCATCTGTAAAATGAGCTGGAGAAGTAAATGTCAAACTACTCTAGTATCTTTGCCAAGAAAACCTCAAATGAGGTCACAAAGAGTTGGACGTGACTGAAAATGACTAAACAGCAAGCAATCAGAGAAAACAAAGGGAAGTATGGAAGCCATTGATATCTTACTAAGGGAAGCAGTCAGTGAGGAAATTTAATTTAGTGAAGTGGCTTTGCTGGTGTTCTTTAGTCATTCCTGTCTCCTTCACTCCTCCATTAAGACCAAGGACTCAAGCTGAAGTTCTCCAGAGAACTAGTCTGGACTTTACATTTTGGTGCCTAAACATGGGGCTCTAGGTGAGGCCCTCAATTTTTTTCCTTTCAGCTCAATTTTTAATAAGAAACACAGGGCCTTGCAAAGGAGGGCACAAATCAGCTTGACTGACTCATTTAGCCAAGTTCAGTGGAGAAGTCCCCTGTGACCCAGAAATAGGGTGAGTACAAAAATAAGCAAGTAGGAAACTTTGGTAAGGGCTAAACTAGTCACTTCGTTTTTTAGGTGAAATAGGGCAAATACTAAGAGTCTCCTCCACCCCAAGGGAAATATGCAGAATGCATAGTTAGGTTAATAAAAAAGCAAGATTTGTTGGTAACTTGGAAGCAGATCACTGGACTCTTAAATATATCAGAGTGCACGTCTCCTTTGCTGTCTAAGGAAGAAAAATTTGATCCAGATATGTGGGAACTAGTGGGAAAGCAACTAATTGAACATTATGAAGCTATGGGTCCTGATTCAATTCCTGAAGAAACATTCCTCATGTACAATATAATACAATTGGCTTTAAAGAATCCTACAAGTTCTAAAACAAATGAAAAGTTTTAAGGAGAACAGCCAGTGTGAGGAGAAAGGTGGGAGGGGTATGGTACTGACAATGCAGCTGAAAGGCATGAAGAGTTGGATCTTAAGTACCTACAGATAAGCTGAAAAAAGTATGGTGCTTCTCACTTTCACCGCTCAGTTGTACCTGAGCAGGTGCCTTTAGGGCATTCTCCATCTCCTGACCCTCCCCCCCTCAATTTCACCTTTATGGGTGGAGGGAGGAGAAGGAGGGGGAAGGGCAGTGACACCATCAGCACCACCCATGACACGCTTACCAAGGGCAGGTAAAAATGAAGGACAGGATATATCTGATTTAAAAATAGAACCATACCCTGTGATTGAAGAGTTTGACTCTTCAGGTCAAGAAAAAAGAAAATATCCTCTGTTTAATTTGGAAATTATCAAAGATTTGAAAAAGGATTGTACTCTTTATGGGTCTACATCATGTTATGTTAAGATGTTATTACAGAATTTGGCTTTTGAAATTTTAACCCCTCATGATTAGAAATGTATAGCAAGGACATGCTTAAAATCTGGACAACTCTTGTGGCTTTCTGAGTATAGTGAACTCTGTAGAATACAGGCTCAATTAAATAGACAACCTGGAATTAATATATCAGTCACCTCTGTCCAACTAACAGATGTAAGTCATTATGCAGACACTTTAACACAGATTAAATTGCTGCTGCTATCAAAGCATGGGGCTCCCTCCCAGGAAGGCAAGATAGAGGGGAAGCCTTCATAAAAATAGCACAAGGTCCAAATGAACCCTTTACTGATTTTATGGGATGTCTGAAGACAGCTGTCATATGAACTATTGGCAAAAATGCAGCAACAGGAATAATGATAAAACAACTTGCTAGAGAAAATGCTAATGAAGTTTGTAGAAGAATTATACTAGGACTACACAAGGATGCTCCTTTAGAGGAGAAAGGCACTGTGCCACAGTGAGCACAAATACCTTTTATACCCAGGCTGTGATGCAGAATTCTCAAGATCTGAATATAAGAAGATAGGGTCCCTTTTGGCAAGGGAATTCCAGAGAGACTCATCAATACTTTCAATGTGATAAAGTAGGGCATCTGAAAGCTCAGTGTTGGCATAGAAGACAGGGTGGGAAAACAAGACCCAAAACCATGTGTCCAAAATGCAACAGAGGTTTCCACTGGGCATCAGAATGTAGACTAACTCAGGGAAATGGGAAGCAGGACCCAGCTCCAGGGTCCTGGGCAAAAAACACTTGGGTCATGATGGCAGCCAATGTTATACCCAGAGAGTTTCTAGAAGTTCAGTACTCCGACATGATTAATCATCTGAGAAGCAAGCTGATGGGGGAAAGAGATTATAATTGGGGAGAATAGAGTTGCATGCAGCTGGGACTACTGAGATATCCCCTGGAGAGGTGAAATCTGTCCCTGTCTGGGGTATAGATCCTTTGCCTCCAGGGACAATAGGCTTGACCATTTCACCTCCTGAGAGTGCTTACAAAACTGTGTCCATCCAAACACTGATGTGGCAAACTGGGGAATGTGTAGCTAATATTCCAATCACTAATACTGGTAGACAATGTGTGACTTATCACCCAGGAAAAGTAGTAGCATCAGGTTTACTGATATCGACTTCTAATAGGCAATCTAGTGATATCTGCCCAGATTTTAACTCCCAACAACAGAATCTAGGAATATTCTGAACTGTAGCTGTTACAGCTGACCAGCCTATGCTCACTATCCATGTAAATGGCATACCATTGAAAAGGTTGGTGCAGATCATACCTTTAAGGTGTTCAACTTCTCTGTTCTTAAAGAAAGTTTTTGTACTGTTACTGTTCATATCCTAAATATTGAAAAGGAGCATGTCTTTGAATTTTTTCCTAAATCCTAAATATTGAACTGTTGTACTGTTCATATCCTAAATATTGAAAAGGAACATGTCTTTGAATTTTTTCTGGAACTATATGCAATTTGTAGTTCCTTAGTATTTCTATGGTCTTTTGCAGACATACTTCTAATATTTGCTCCTCAGGTGCATTATCCCAATATATCATCCGTGTATCTACATTAGAGGTGCCAATTGGCCCAGTCATTGGTCAAAGATTAAGGTAGACACCTATGTGTCTGGCATAGGAGGATCAATAGCAGCTAAAATTAGTGCTACCCCTTTGAGATGGATATTTGAAGGTGAAACAGGAGTTTTTACTCCTTTTGTAGTTGAAAAAATCCCCATCAATCTATGGGGAAGAGACATTTTATAACAGTTAGGATTACAATTGAATAGCTTTTTAGGTTGCTGTTGAAGGCCTGCCTGTACTCTCTCACCTGTTCCCATTCAATGAAAAACTGATACACCAGTGTGGGTGGAAAAGTGGCCCTTACTGAGTGATAAAATTCAGGCTTTATTAGATATAGTACAGGACTAACTTGACCAAGGACACGTACAATATTCTCTAAGTGTTTGGAATTCCCCTGTATTTGTTGTTTAAAAAAAAAAAAAAAAAAAGAAATTTGGAAAATGGAGGATGTTGACTGATTTAAGAAAAGTAAATAAACAGATGGAAACTATGCGAACTCTTCAGCCTGGACTTCCATCACCTACTTAATTGCCTAGAGGATGGCCTCTATGGATTATAGTCATTAAGGATTGTTTCTATTCTATCCCTCTGGATAAGGAGGATATGAAAAGATTTGCCTTTTCAGTGCCTAGTATTAATTTAGCTGAGCTTTATAAAAGATATGAATGGACAGTTTTGCCACAGGGAATAAAAAATAGCCCTACAATGTGTCAAATGTATGTGGCTGCTGCTCTTATTCCAGTAAGAAAAGCATTTCCAAAAGTTATGTTATTACATTACATGAATGATATACTGGGATAATGCACCTGAGGAGCAAGTGTTAGAAGCATGTCTGCAAAAGACCATAGAATACTAAGGAACTACAAATTGCATATAGTTCCAGAAAAAATTCAAAGACATGCTCCTTTTCAATATTTAGGATATGAACAGTAACAGTACAAAAACTTTCTTTAAGAACAGAGAAGTCGAATATTCAACATATATAGGACTGCTTGCCATCTAGGGGAGGGGGTGGAGGGTGGGAGGGAAAAATCGGAACAGAAGTGAGTGCAAGGGATAATGTGAAAATATTACCCTGGCATGGGTTCTGTCAATAAAAAATTATTATAATAAAAAAAAGGAAAAAAAAAGAGAAGGCAAGGGATTTGATACTGATTATACATGTGAAATGATGCAAATTATGTTTCCATATTAACCATGTGCTTGCAAAGGAGAACACAAAGAAAATAAAACAATATAAAGTTAAAAAAAAAAAAAAAGAACAGAGAAGTCGAATACCTTAAATGACTTTCAGAAATTGATAGGAGATATCCAGTGGATTCTTCCAGTGTTAGGCTTAACTACACATCAATTATAACTATTATATGACATTTTAAGGGGAGACATTGCTTTAAATTCATCACACCAGCTTACAAAAGAAGCTCAAGAGGCTTTGAGAGAAGTTGAACTGGTTTTATCCATTGTGGTTGAAAGAGTCACTCAGAAACTCTTGAAAATATCTGTTTTTGCTACAAAAGAGGCACCCACAGCAAAAGGACACTGTTTGATTGAGTGGGTGAACCTCCTAGCACAACCAGAACAAAGCCTTACTTCTTACCCAGTGCTTGTGGCTAGAATGTTATTAAAGGCCATTAAGCAAACAGTACAATTATCTGGAATAAGACATGAAAAGATATACACCTTTTATACCAATGCACAAATTAATGTATGCTGTGAAACCATCCCAGAGTGACAAATTTTATTGGCCACAGCTCCGAATTTTACACACAGGTCTCCATTAAAGATATCCAAGCTATTACATAATTGGCAATGGATTTTTGAAGAAAAAGTTTCTAAGGTTCCTCTTAAAGAACCAACTATCTTTACAGATGCATCCAAACATAACATTTGTGCTGTATATTCTCATGACTTAACTATAGAGTAGTCAGAACTCCTTTTCAGTCCATTCAGCAGAATGAATTGTATGCAATCATTGTAGCTCTTACTTATTATCTAGGAGATGTAAATATAATATCTAATTCGGTCTATTCAGTAGGTGTGGTATAAAGAATTGCCACAGTCCAAATAAAATTTGTAGCCTCTAATATATATCAGCTCTTTAAGGAACTTCAAGACAAGTGAGAAAACATCCAGGTAAGATTTATATCTTGCATGTCCACTTACATAGTGGACTTCCAGGTCCTATTTTTGATGGAAATTCAAAGGCAGATAGCCTTTTGACTATATTAGCCAGTACTCCTTTATTTCAGGAGGCCCAGGAGTAAATACCATCAGGCTGCTCGAGCTTTACGTTTACATTTTGGGATAACAAAAGAGGATGCTAGGAGCATAGCAAAAAGTTGTACAGCTTGCCTTCCTTTCAATGCTCCTACACTTCCTCCTGGGAAAAAAATCCTCCTGGGTTGAGACCCAATGAAATTTGGCAAAAGGATGTGACCGATTATAAAATTTTTGGTCATCTGTCTTTTATCCATGTTGTAGTAGACACCTTTTCAGGATTTACTTTTGCAATACCAGCAGCAAAAGAGACACTGAATTCCTTATACAAGCTTTTGCAATTATGGATGTGCCACAAGCAATAAAAACAGATAATGGACCTGCAGATACTTCTAAACATTTTGCACACTTTTGTGCACAGGATCAGATTTTACACACCACTGGCATATCTTTTAATTCTCAAGGACAGGCAATAGTAGAGAGGAGAAATAGAGACATCAAGATACTCCTCCAAAATCAAGAGAAAAGAGGAGCCACTAGAAGGGCAGGGTTCAGTGCAAGTAGCTCCACTATCTTTAGATAATCTCCAGATGATATGGAGATATCCAGAAAGTTGTGAATAGAAGAGACCAGATAGATTAACTGCTTGGGGGAGAGGGTTTGCTTATATCTCTACAGATGGAGAAGGAATCAGATGGGTGCCAATGAGCCGTATTCTCCTTTTCCATCAGAGAGAGATGGAGAAGAGACCCTTGAAATGAAGGTAAAGACCCTTGAAACAAAGAAGAAACATCAGATGGTTCCATTGCTGACTGTGCCTACAACTGAAAGAGCATGGCAGTTATGGCAATTGATTCATGAACATTAAAAATTGTTAATGAGACTGTTGCAGAACTTTAAAACCAGCAGGAATCATTGAATTCCCTGAGACATGATAAGACTTGTAATGTTCTTGCTAGCTCTCTGGAGATTTTGGGACCAGCCTTGGTGTCAGCAGAATAATAACCACAAGAGAATATTCAGGAATAGAGTCCAAAGTCTTTATTGCCTCTTTCAGTCTTCCAGTCTGAACCAGTCTCTCCCAAAGTGTAGAAGGCAGGAGAGCCACCACAAGGCTGAACAAACATGGAATCTCTATGGCTAACTTTGTCCTCAGTTTAAATACCCTATTACAATTACATCAATTGTAGAACAATTACATATTCATGCTAAGTACTAAGTATATGTAAACTAGATAGCCATTGTCTCATCAATTCCATTGAGTTAACACCTTGTTGTAGGATTAAATCAATCATACTGAGCCTTAAGTATATTTCTCCAGAGTTTGGCCCATTACAGCCTGATGCAGGACTTTAAAACCAGCAGGAATCATTGGATTCCCTGAGACATGATGAGACTATTGTAGACTTCAAAATCTGCAAGAATCATTGTATTCTCTAATACATAATAAGACTGTTGCAGGACTTCAAAACTTGCAGGAATCATTGGATTCCCTGACACATGAAATAATGGACAATAACTTGGTTTTGGACTATCTCTTGGCTGCTGAAGGAGATGTATGTGTGATTGTTATTTACATGTCCTCCTTATAGGACTTATGGACATGTATATGTATATTGTTTATTATATCACTATGTTGATTCAAGTTGTTTGTTATATTATGTTATATTATATATATGATACATATATAACATATTAAATATGTTATATTACTACTAGCCTGAGTTATATTTGTAATACCTCCCATGCTGATGGATTTATGTATACCTGTTTCAATTCATCCCAGAGGATACCTGCTAACAATATCTGGTTTGACTCCCCATTTCCCTTTGGTGTTTTCATCTCCCTTCCTGAGAAATCAGGGAGGGTGTGATTACCTGTGTTCTAAAACAAAAGAAAGCAGGAGTTATGGAGGGCTGGAACGCTGAAAAGGTATACTTAAGACTCAGTATGATTGATGAGATAATGATTCTCTAGCTAAGTACATACTTACTGTGATACTTAATGTGATGTAATGATGTAATGCTCTACAGCTGGCACATGCTCAGTATGGCATAGTGATGTAATCATACTGAAGTATTTAAGGGCTGAGGGAGTCACACAGAGCTCTCTCTCATCCACAGCTCTCAGTCACAGAAAGAAGAGAGGATGCCAGATTCCAGACTCCATCTTTGACCAGCCACATGGCAGCCCTCCTGCCTCTTTCACTCATCCACTAAGACCAAGGACTCGGGATAATCCCAAGGTCCTCCAGAGAGCTAGTCCAGATATTACACTTACTAGTTGTGCAACCCTTAGCAAGTTCTTCAGATGCTGTCTGCCTCAGTTTTCTCATCTGCAAAATGGGAGTAATAATTGACTCTACCTATAGGATTGTTTAGAGAATAAAATGAGATATTTATAATGTGCTTTTTAAACCTTGAAGTGCTATATAAATGCTAATATTATTAATATGAGATTATATCAATTGGTGTCAAATTCCCTTTTGATCTTCCCTTCCTTATGTAGTTCATTCCTTTTTAGCAAGCATTCACTCAGAATGTAATTAAAATCACCTTGCCTTTATGAAGAGACAAAAAAAATCTTAGAAAAGTAGAGAGAGCAAATATGCAAGGTTTTAATAATTCATGGTAACTTCTGATGGTAGAAATACCAATGGGCCAGGCATCAATGAGACAAGGGAGAGAAAATGGGGAAGGGATAAAATTTATGAGGCACATCCAGGTAAACAGTGAGTCAGTGAATTGGACAAGATTCTAACTGCTCATGAGCAGTGAGGACTAGTAGCATCCTTTCCTCCCATTGGCTCACCAATGGCAATTGTTTTCCCTCCCCTTCATTCCTTTCTTAAGAGGGCAAAAGTTATAGAAATTCCTTGTTCTCTCAAGTTGCTACTTCTATATATTTCAGCCTTACTCCACCCTACCCAACCCTGCTAGCTGGAAAACAAACAAACAAAACCAAAACCCTTTTTATTAGCTCCCTTGCCAATAAAGGACTACATTTCTCCCCAGGATTTAGAAATTTTGCTGTCCCTTACAAATCTGTTGTGGCAATCTGACATGTGGAATTATAAAGGATAGCATTGAATCATATTTCAAGATGAATAATTCAGCATGCCAGGTGATTGCTTCATGATGCCATTCATAGCAAAAATATCAAAGCATATGTAAGAGACATAGTGATGGTTATAAGTTTAATTTAAAAAGAATATTAGACAAGATTATAATTTTGAATGGGATGATATCCTTTGTGATAATTCCATTCCTTTGATTAGCATAAACTAGGGAAGATAGAACAGAAAGTACAGGATGATTAAGAATATCCAATGACAGATATCCAATGACTGACCAGATTTACAACGTCCCATGTGTAACTACGGGAATGGTTCCACCAGCAACTAGACAATAATCATAATGCTTATCCATGTAATGTATGTCTTGACTGTACTTTCTCTTATTCCAGAAAATTTTCCTTATACCATAATAGATATGAATTTGTTGATTAGGTCAAATTAAAAAGGTGCTCCACCAAAATAATCAGTGACACATAACATCCTTCCTTGTGACTCTAATCATCTTCCTGGAGTTGATCTTCCTTATCCCAAGGAGTCAAACAATCCCATTACAATTACAAAGAAATCCTTAAGTTACAAGCCAATTAGTCAATTTTAGCCTGAATGTGCTCATTTTCAATTATATATTTCTCAAAAAGGGCAGTTAATTTTGCTGTGATCCTCTTTGTTATTGAATCATGGATGCCGATGTGAAAATCTTCTTCCTTCCTTGTGAAGACTAAAGTTATTTTTTTCTATTAACAAATTTATTGGTTTTAATCTGTTATGTTCCACCTTCTCATCATTCTCCCACCCCATTGAGATCACAAGAAAAACAAAATCCATTAGAAACAAGTTTTTACATAGGCAGTGTCCAAAATTATTTTTTAATTCCACATTCTTAATCCTTCCCCTCTCTTGCTTGTTTAAGGTCATGAAGACATAACAGGTCCACTCCCAAGCTATGACTACTTAGACTCCTTTTAAGGACTTTGATGATGAGGTCACATATTTCATTTCCCCATATTTAAATATGAGCATTGTGTTTAGTCCCATATTTAAATATAAGCACCTGTGTTTAGTCCCTTTATCATTGTTCATCTATGTTTACCTTTTTATGTTTCTCTTCATTCCATCAGGAATGCTTCAAAGTCCTCAATTTCACTTTAGATCTATATTTTTCCCTCTGTAACATTATAATTCAGTTTGGGGGAGTAAGTTATTTTTGGCGATGAGTTCATTTCATTTGTCTTCTGGAATATGGAATATGGTAAGATATCTGGCTAGTTTTGTTCAAAAACTTCTTGAAATGTGGCTAATTTGGATAATTCACTCATTCTTAATTTTTTTTCTCCTTGAACTGTTTTCCAAACTGGTTGTTTTTGCTGTGAGATAGTTTATGTTACCTTCTTTTATTTATCTTCTTTTATTCCACCACCCCCCCCCCCCCCACACACACACACCTCTTGACTTTATTTTAATGTTCCTTGTTGCCTGGTGAAATCGTTGGCTTCTATGTGGTCCATTCTAATGTTCAGGGAATTTGTTGCTTGAATCAGTTTTTATGGCTCTACTTTTCAAGCTGTTAATTACCTTTCCAATTCTTTATTCCATCACTCTCACTTCTTTTACAATTTTTTTCCCTCAAGTACTCTCATTCCATTTATAGAACCTTTTACTTAACAAAACTTTTTTTTTCAACTTTTGCTTCTTCTCTTCAAGGAATTCTAGATAAATTTGTACACAAGCTGAAATATTTTTTAGACAACATTCTCTAAGATATTCTAGATTTGTTTTCTTCTTCTGCATCTGTATCTTTAACTATCTTGCCACTGTAATAGCTCATTAATGGTGGAGTTCTTTTTGTTTGTCCATTCTTTTGTTTTAGGTTACACATGTGTTATCATGTTAAACATATTTTAGTCATGTTGTAAAAGAAAAAACAGAACACAAAGGGAGGGGGGGGGAGAATGAAAACAGTATGATTTGATCTGCATTTACACTCTTCCTCTGGATGTGAATAGCATTTTCCATCAAGAGTCTTTTGGAAGTGTCTTGGATCGTTTTATTGCTGAGAAGAAGTAAGTCTATTATAGTTGATCATTGTACAATGTTGCTGTTACTATATACAATATTTGCCTAGTTCTACTATTTTCACCTAGCAGTCAGTCCATGGAAGTATTTACAGATTTTTGTGAAATCTACTTTCCCATCATTTCTTATAGCACAAGAATATTCCAATATATTCCATATATGAATATATATATATATATATATATATATATATATATATACACACATACACACACACATATACACTACAACTTGTTCAGCCCTTCTTCAACTGATGGACATTATCTAAATTTTCCAATCTTTGCCACCATAATAAGAACTGCTATAAATATTTTTGTACATATAGGTCCCCCTTTTTATGATCTCTTTTGCATACAGACCTAGTAGTAGTATTGCTGAAACAAAAGGTATGTACAGTTTGATTGCCCTTTGGGCACAGTTTCAAATTGCTCTCCAGAATGGTTGGATCAGTTTACAACTACACCAATGATACATTAATGTTTCAATTTTCCCAATTCTTCTCCAACATTTATCATTTTCCTTGTCTTTCATATTAGGCAATTTGATAAGTATGATGGGAACTCAGAGTTGTTTTAATTTGCATTTCTCTAACCACCAGTACTGATTTCAACATTTTTCCATATAGTTATAGATAATTTTAATTTCTTCATATGAAAACTGCCTGTTCATATCCTTTGACTATCTATCAGTAGAGCAATGACTTATATTCTTTTTTTTTAAAATAGCCTTTTATTTACAGGTTATATACATGGGTAACTTTACAGCATTAACAATTGCCAAACCTCTTGTTCCAATTTTTCACCTCTTACCCCTCACCCCCTCCCCTAGATGGCAGGATGACCAGTAGATGTTAAATACATTAAAATATAAATTAGATACACAATAAGTATACATGACCAAAACGTTATTTTGCTGTACAAAAAGAATCAGACTCTGAAATATTGTACAATTAGCCTGTGAAGGAAATCAAAAATGCAGGTGGGCATAAATATAGGGATTGGGAATTCAATGTAATGGTTTTTAGAATGACATATTCTTATAAATTTGACTAAATTCTCTACCTAATTTAGAAATGAGGCCTTTATCCGAAACATTGACAATAAAAATAGTTTCTTGTTTTTTTTGTTTGTTTGTTTGTTTGTTTTGTTTTGTTTTCCTTCTAATCTTGGTTGCATTGGTTTTGTTTATGCAATAAGTTTTTAATTTAATGTAATCAGAATTATCCATTTTGCATTTCATAATTCTCTTTATCTCTTGTTTGGTCCTAAATTCTTGTTCTCCTAATTTGCTTTTTTGCTGAGGCAATTGGGGTTAAAATGACCTGCCTAGGATCACACAGCTAGGAAGGGTTAAGTGTCTGAGATCTGATTTGAACTCAGGTCCTCCTGACTTCAGGGCTGGTGCTCTGTCCACTGCGCCACCTAGTGGCCCCCTCTTAATTTGTTTATGATTCGCATCTAAATCACCCTTTGGGTCTAAATCAAATACCAATTTTTACCTTGTATACAGTGTGAGATGTTGAGATGCATCATTTCTACCATACTATTTTCCAGTTTTCCAACAAATTTTGTCAAATAATGAGTTCTTATACCAGAAGCTGGAGTCTTTGGGTTTAATAAACAGTAAATTACTATAGTTATATACTACTGTATTTTATGTACTGAATTTATTTCACTCATCTACCACTATATTTCTCAGCCAGTGCCAAGTAATTCTGATGATTGCCACTTAATAATAGTTTTGGATCTGTTATGGCTAGCTGTTTGCCATCTCTAGTTGTCTTGATCTACATATTGCTACTGGAAACAGATGACTCTGGGAGGGAAAGTAAGGCAGATAACCTTGAATAGCCCTCCCTCACTTAAATCCAAATCATTTGCCTGCCATAGCATCACCTCCTTGATGTTATAGTCCTCTTCAAGACCGAAGGACAATAACAACAAGCCCATTGTTCCAGCATTCTTTCTGTCTTCAGACTTGATGTTAGGATTGGATATTTCCACACTCTAGGAGGGAAAATCTAGGCTTCTCCTTTTGAAGCTTTCCTAAAATATTTTAGAATATTGAGTGTTTTTGTTACTCTAGAATCTTAGGGACAGTCTAGGGATCTACAAGCTTTCAGTGCTCTCAGAATGGTCTGAACCAGGGAAGAGGCTGATTCCCTCCTGTTCTGAGCTCTGCAAGTTCTTAACTTGGACTTGGGTCTGTGCAAGAGTAAACTGCAGCTGGATTCTGTTTCTATCAAATAGATGAATAGTCCTGTTAGTTCTAAGTGAAAGAATTGTAGGCTTTCTTTCAGTCTGGAATTTCTGCCTGGGTTATTTCTCTGCATGCTGAGCAAGATGCTGAAAGTAAGACCCTTCTCTGATCCTGAGATCTGAGAAACTGCTGCTGCTATTTGCTTCAAGAATTCCAGCAGGATACTTTCAAAGTCTCTCTCTCTCTATTTATGGAAAAAAGGGCTACTTCTGGATAAGCAGAAGCTCCTACCAGTTTCCAGTCCTATTTTGTAAACAGAAAAGTTGGTCACTAGTTGTACAACTAGATACAAAGTAACTTTTCAAGGATCTACTAAGTAGTATATCCCATGAGTATTAGGACTTTCCAACAGAATTCTCACCTTTGTTGAAGAGTCTGGACAATGAATATAACTCATTCTGTCATTTTTGACTTTTGATCTTCTTGTGAGCAAAAGATGTAGCTAGGCAGTAAACTACATTTGGCATCACTCTCAAATGAGAAATATGTTAATAGTAAATGGCTACAGATTCTCCACTCTCAGAGACTTCATATCAAATAGCCCAAATTTCTGCTTGATGACCAACAAGTAAGGTATAAAGCTAGAATCATCATTCTTGGTGGATGTGTACATGTGTACAAGCCATGTTGGCTCCACTGTTTCCCTCCCTCATCTCAGTGCCCCTAACATATTCATCAATGTGCAGTTGAAATTTTCAGCTTATGGATTCCTTTGAGGATGGCAAGGACTTCTTGAGAAGAGCCAAAGCTAATTAATCCAGTACTTTCAGTCTCTATCTTCAAGGCTCCATTGTATCCTTGCAGGCAGGCTATACACTAAGAAATATTCCTTCCATCTCCATTTCCACAATACTTTAACATCTGTAGAAACTTTCTGACTCCTGGCATGGCATGTTGGTTAATCACCAACAATATGACTTAAGTTCTTACTATCTCCTTCCAATCATAGCAGGTCAAAGCAAATAAGTCTGAGTTGGTAGTACTTTTCTTTGCATAGGAATATAAGCTTTATTTTTCTTAGTGATATCTGCAGTCATCTTAGACCAGTAAAATCTGTTTTCAACTTCCAGCTTCCTTTCTTGACCAAATGTTCGCAACTGCTCTGTAATCAATCATTAAATCAATAAACATTGATAAGGTGCCAGGAACTATGCTAAATTCTGGAGATACGAAGGCAAAGGATGTCCTGCTCTCAGTCTATTGGGTACACAGTAACAACAAAATTATGTGATGATTAATTGTGATGGACTTGCTCTTTTCAACAATGAGGTGATTCAAGACAATTCTAATAGATTTGTGATGGAGAATGCTATCTGCAGCCAAAGAGAGAACTATAGGGACTGAATATGGATTAAGGAATCTTTTTGTTATTTGTTTATTTGCTTACTTGAGGGTTTTTTTTTTTCTTTCTCATGTCTTTTTTTCTTTTGATCTGATTTTTCTTGTATAGCATGATGAATATGAAAATATATTTAGAAGAACTGCACATATTTAACCTATCTAGGATTGCTTGAAGGAGGTCCATGTCACTGAATGACAAATTATGTGAAAGGGTATAAGGTGTAAGAAGACTGAAAAATTTGGGGAGAAGCAGGTGTAGATTATGAAGGGCTTTTAAGAGAAGACATTTAATCCTGGAGCCACTAGAGTTTATTGAACACTCTAGGAAGATTACTTTGACAGTTGAGTGAGTGAAGGCAAAAGTTCTGTGTTCCACTGGGTAGCACCAACTTCTAAGTGCCATATCAGTGATAGGCTACTAAAGTACTCTACTGCTTCTTCCATTGTCTCAGAAGTAGCATATATTACAGTAAACTGGCAACTGTACCCCATCTGGGCCTGGGATATTGAGGACTCTTCAGCCTTGCCTAAAAAAATAAAGACATTGCCAAAAGTTCCCATTCTCGTAAAGCAATCTTGACTCATCCAAATCTCTATATGCTGACCTGAAGTACTTTCTAGGATGAGTCTCTCTAGGATTCAGGTTTGAGTCTTCCTAACTGGAAAGCCTCAAGGACAACAGGGGTCATATGCCTGAATCACTATGGCCTTAAAAGGAAAGTGGGTCACTAAATATATATTAGATTATTGAACATTGAATACTAGGAGACTCCTCCCTCCAAAGGGTTCATAGAACATCTTTGTTCATGAAGAGATATGTGAAAGAATCTCATCTAGGTCATGTTTTGGTATCTAATTAGGTTAAAGCTATTATGAAAATGAATATTTTGACCTCTTACACTTGAAAAAGCCCTTAAAAGCTCTCATTTCTATCCTCATTTCTTTGATATTTTTACTTTTTATTTTCCCTTTTATATCCGATCTTTCTCATTCCTTCACTTCCAGACTTCAAAATCATCTCTGCAGCTGATTTCTACAATTTCTAGGCTTACCCTCAGCATTTGGTTGTAAAAGAATTAAAGATGGCTTCTCCTAATCACTTCTGAGAAGGGTTCTCTAAGACTTTATATTTGAGTCCTTTTCTACCTTTCTCTCAGCACTACTTCTGGCTGGCTATTTCCTCTTGGATGTATTAGTTAATTTTAATTTCTCCTGAATTTCTGGTTTCTTTTCTCCTTACTTTCTTATCTCCCAGGGTCCATACTTTTCCATCCTCATCTCCTCTGGATAATGGATCCTAAATCACTCTAATAATAGGGTTACCCTAGGAACATAAGTATACAATCATTTCCAAAAGTAGCATGCCAAAATTGTAGTAGCTGTGAGAATGACAAGACTGTTTAGGGCCAGCAGAGAGTAATAGTTACTTTCTATACTAAGAACAGGGATCCCCCTACCCCCAAACTTCAAAAGGAGTTGTTATGGGCCAGAACTTGAAACAAGGTGCTAAATCAGTGGAATTGATAGAGACAATAGTTATCGAATTTAGCATGGTGCTTAACAGTTCTCTAGTTCAGTACATGTACTTAGTACTTACTATAGTTCTGCAAGATTCACACCTTTAAGAGAGCATATATAAGCTAGGACCCTCAACCAGGATTCAGTAGGGGAGAACTAGGGAAGACCAGAGAAGTGGTGGCAGTCCTTCTGCCTCCCCCACAGAAACCAAGACACATTCAGGAGGACCTCAAGAAGCTGGCAGAAGCAGAGAACACAAAGGACTGGCAGCAGGAGCTTAAGCTCTTGGAACCAAGGAGAGAGATAGACCTCTAAGAAAACTAACTGGGCCACAGGAAAGGAGACAAGATTTCGAAAGGGACAATAAAGGATTTGGACTTTAATACCTGGTTGCATTTGGGGTGATTACTGAATTGAAACTAAGGTTGCCTCCAGAGACCCCAAGGAAACCTCAACAAGAGAAGATTACATTTTAGAGAAGAGTATTATAAAGAGTTCATTCCAAAAGCACCTAAAATTGCAGGAGCTAAAAAAGGTTGTAGGAGGAGCCACCTAGGACTTGCATTTGAGGATGGGGAGACCAGAGACCAGAGAACACTTAGAGCAATGTACTGGTGAATTAATCCTTGGTTATTCTTCCTGTAAGAATTACCTTGTAACAGGTTCTTTCATTTATATTCTTCTTGACATTACTGAGTTTTCTTGTATTCCTGTAGTCTTTTTTTTTTTTTTTTTTTAACTTGCATTTGTTTGGTGTGGTGAGCAGAGGGTTGCCAATAAGAACCTATCACTTCTACTGTCTTAGAAAGTTCATTTAACACCAATCTGATGATTTTTGTCATGGAACACTATAGACCTCAAAGAACTTAAGTTGAGTATCACCCAAAGAGCAATGGAGTATACAAGATAAGTGCAAGTAGGATACACACATTATAGAAGAATTGTGGAGAAGTAGTGGCAGAGAAATTATTTGGAGTTATTAAAAAAGAAAGTTCAGAGATGAACCAGCTAGACCCAGCGAAAGAACTATGGGAAATAAGTGTGGACCACAGTATAGCATTTCCAGTTCTGTTTTAGTCTGCTTGCATTTTTGTTTTCCTTCTAAGGTTATTTTTACCTTATTTCTAAATCCGATTTTTCTTGTGCAGCAAGATAACTGTATAAATATGTATACGTATATGGCATTTAACATATTTAACATGTATTGGTCTACCTGCCATCTAGGGGAGGGGGTGGGGGGAAGGAGGGGAAAAGTTGGAACAGGTTTTGCAAGGGTCAATGCTGAAAAATTACCCATGCATATGTCTTGCAAATAAAAAGCTATAATAAAAAAACAAGAAAAAAGAAAGGTCAGTCAGGTGAAGGTTAGAGAGTTAACCTCAGATCTAAGAAGATCTGGGTTCAAATTCTGCTTTTGTCTGACCCTGGGGAGGTCATGTAACCTCTCAATATTAGAGGTAACTCTCTAAAACCATAAACTACAAGAAAGCATTAAAGTGCATTGAGAAGTGGCATTTCTTCATTCAGGAATGCCCACTATCACTGAAATCATGGGTCCTGGCCATATCACTATACCTACTCAGTCTGATGGTAAGAACAAAAGATAATTCTGATGTTTCAGTATCAGATCTAGAGAAAGACTCCCAGAAATCTCTTTACTGCAGAAGCTTATTATGTCCTAATCTCAGACACTGGAATTACTTCTTCTCTGATTGGCTGGTTCCTCTAAGAATCTCCATTTTAAAGGGATGCCTAGGCCATCAATGTCTTTATACCTCTCTGGGCTATCCTGGCTCCCCTCTTGGATTCTGTCTACAATGCCTCTGTGCAGATTACCATTATTTCTTTGTCTGTCTAGCTTCCTTTTACAATATTGTTTTCTTCCATTAAAATACAAACTGTTTGAGGATAGGTACTATTTTTCTTTTTTTGTATTTGTATCCTTGTAACTTCACATAGAGCCTTTGTAAGTAGGCATTTCTTTTTGCAGTTCAGTCATACCCAGCTTTTTGTGAGTTTTCTTGTCAAAGATACTGGAGTGGTTTGCCATTTCCTTCTTCAGCTCATTTTATAGATGAGAACATCAAGACAAACAAGTTCGAGCATTTGTCCAGGGTCTCACAGCTAGTAAATGTATGAAGCTGGATTTCTAACTTGGGAACCTGAATCCTTCCGGTTCCTGGCCCAGTGCTCTCTCTACTGAGTGACCTACCTGCCCCTTTATAACTAAGTGCTTAATAAATGCTTGTTGACTAACAGACACATTGGGTAGATTACATGTAGAAAATTTGTGAGAGGGTGTAGGAAAATGTTGCAAAGAATGAACAAGCATAGATGGGCTATAAATCTCATTGTTAAAGGGATCATTTAAAAAATATTTTTGCAATCTACACACCAACTATAGAATTGACGGACATTGTAAAAAAAGAGAGGGAAATTGGGTTGTTTCTTCAGGAATTTGAATACTAAGACAAAAACATAAATTGAATACAATTTTCATTTGTACATGAATAAATTAGCTAAATAAATCCAAGATATAGTGATATCCTAGTAAGATGAAGGTTAATTGCATATGAAAAGAAAAAATCCCTTCTGTTAGAGGAAGATAAGGTGCACCAGCCTTAGTGCAACTATATAGAGTAGAGATCTCCTCAGTCCTTCTCCCCCATCCCCCTCCTTTTAATTTCAGTCCTACTTGGCTTTACCTCTTGAGGAGTCTCTGCTACTTTTATAGTGGAAGGAGGCAGGGTGGGGAAGGAGGAAAAATGAGAAGGGCAATCATCTTCTTCCTTTCCCTTTCCAAAAGCCATAGAACAATCAACAGTCTCTAATGCAAGTACACACACACACACACACACACACACACACACACGATTCATATACTTCTTGGTTCCAAAAACATGGATACTTAAATTTCAGTTAATTTACTCCTTTTAAGTATTAAATTCCTTCTTTTCCCATGTCACCCCAATTCTTTCCCTCTCTCTCCCCACCTTCTAGACTTCAAAGACATCTCATCTCTTCTCATCACAGTCCCTGAGGAATGTTTTCCAAAACCAAGCCTAACCCTTTTACCCAAAGATCCTAGATTTGAAAACAAAAAGATTTTAAGAAATTGTACTTAATGTATCCACCTCTTTGACCAACAGCACACACATCTTGGCCTTATCAGCCTCACTGATACTTCCCACAATCCTATATACACATGAACAATTCCCCCCAATTATGCCATCTGTGTTTTCCCTCCCAAAATCCAATGGTCTACAGAATAAAGTCTTTGGAGGTTCGAGGACAGCATAAAAAAGATATGTCTGGATTCCCAATTGTCATCTTTAATGCTGGTGGATAGAGCATCTCCTTCCCATTACAATGTATTTTTTTTTTATTTCTACAACTTCCCTCTGTGAATTCATGATACCCCAAATCTATCTTGAAAGACAAGATTTTTAAAACTCAGAATTACCCATTATTTCCCAATATCTGGGCGCACTGAGAGAGGAGGGAGATGGGGAAGGGATCTTGTCCAGAGGGACCTGTTCTCTGGGAAAGGGACTTTCCTTAGAAGGAACCAAGACATTTTATATCAGCTTTTAATGATTTGGGAAGGGAAGCTGAGCGCCTCTTTACTGTAATTTGACCAACTAAATTATTCATTGAGAGAACTAGAAGGATATTGGATGATGACCAGAGACCCTGGCCCAACCCCCTGACCCTAGAATCAGGCTGATCTACCCACTCCTCACTTCAGTCCTAAGAGACTGGAGCACTGTTTAGTAGATCTGGGAAGTGACTGATCCCCTGAGGGTCATATTCAGAACACATCAGTAATTACATTTTTTTGGTGGGGAGGTGGGGGGGGGGAGAGCGAAAGGGAGAAGAGGAAGGGTAGTCAAGGGAACAAAGAATCATCAGATTCCAGGAAAAAAAATTCTGACTATCTTGCCTGAAGAGGGGCTACCATCCAACTTTTTCTTGCTCTAGTGGTAAATAAAATAAAATAAAAATAAATAAAGGAGCCAGGAGATGAAGAGGGCTGGGCACCAATGAGAGGGGTGCTAGCAGAATAGAACAACCTTCCCAGATCAGGATGAGAGTGCTCTCAGCTATATATGGCCACAGTATTCAAAAGCTTTGGTTGCTGCAAACTTTGATCCTTTCTAACCCTTTCCCCTTTTGCAAAAGGGAAATGATAATAATTGTGTTATGTATGCAAATTAGAAAAAATACTTTGTGAATTGTAAGGCACTATAAAAATATATACTATGATGATGATGATGAGTGAAAAGAATTTCAGATTCAACTAGCTTATCAAAGGTTGGTTCTGATTCTCTCTGAAATCTAGAGAAAACCATGGGAGTTTCTGTGAAGTGGTGAAATAGGACACTAGGACTTTTATCCTTCATCAATTGCCAGGACCATTTCTACCACACCCCCTTCCAGCCTCCAACCTCCCTACCCTGCCCTTCCTGGAAAAAGAAAAAAAAAAAAAGTAAGTCCACATAGCCTCCTCCATCTAGCTAATCTTCATGGTCACTGAGTTCAACTGAGCAATAATAATAGTTAACAAACAATAGCTAACATTTATATAGTGCTTTAAGACTTCCAAAGCATTTTATAAAAATGATCTCATTTTATCCTCATAACAACTTACCAAAAAAAAATTTTTTTGCAGATTAGGAAATAGGCATACAGAGGTTTAAATGACTTGTCCAGGTCATTTAGTGTCTGAGTCAAATTTGAACTGAAGTTTTCTTGACTCCAGCTCCAGAGATTTAACAACCACTCTCCTCGGCTACCTCTCGCTCTGGGTCTGAGATTCAAGCAAAGGGAAAAAAAAAATATTTTTTATTTCTTTCCCCAGACTACCCTGTCTCCCTCCTTCTCCTTCCTCTCTCCCCTTCTCTTCTCCTCCCCCCCAGCACAACAAAGTCAAAAGAATGAGCAATTGAGTCTGGCTTGACTCAAGTTTTCAATTTATGGAACTTGTCAGGTAGCTACCATCAGAACATAACTAGTAATTCTTGTTTGTGGGGCAAATTTAGTTGAGAATGAGAAGGAGGTGGGGTAATGTAACACAATGAAACAGAGGACAATCTGATTTCAGGTCTGGTTAATTAGCAGACTGATTAATGTGTGCCCTTCCCCCAGATCTTTTTTTGTACCAAGGAATACTTTGATCTGCTGGTAAAGCCTATGGAGCCTATCTAACTCAGAATGTTGTAAAATTAATTTTAAAATATATAGGATTACAAATAAAATCAATTACATTGAAATGTATTTATAAAAATATTTTTAACAAAAATATTTTCTTACACAAGTTTACAAACTCCAGGTTAAGAAGCCATGTACTTTTCAGATGATGAAATTGAAACTATTTCTACCCATGAAAAAGTGTTCCAAATCATTATTGATCAGAGAAATGCAAATTAAGACAACTCTGAAATATCACTACACACCTGTCAGATTGGCTAGAATGACAGGGAAAGATAATGTGGAATGTTGGAGGGGATGTGGGAAAACAGGGACACTGATACATTGTTGGTGGAATTGTGAATGCATCCAGCCATTCTGGAGAGCAATTTGGAACTATGCTCAAAAAGTTATCAAACCCTTTAATCCAGCAGTGTTACTACTGGGCTTATATCCCAAAGAGATCTTAAAGGAGGAAAGGGAGCTGTATGTGCAAAAATGTTTGTGGCAGCCCTTTTTGTAGTGGCCAGAAACTGGAAAATGAATGGATGTCCATCAATTGGAGAATGCCTGGGTAAATTGTTGTGTATGAATGTTATGGAATATTATTGTTCTGTAAGAAATGACCAGCAGGATGAATCCAGAGAGGCCTGGAGAGACTTACATGAACTGATGCTAAGTGAAATGAGCAGAACCAGGAGATCATTATGCACTTCAACAACAATACTATATGAGGATCAATTCTGATGGAAGTGGCTATATTCAACAATGAAAAGATCCAAATCAGTTCCAGTTGATCAGTAATGAACAGAACCAGCTACACCCAGTGAAAGAACACTGGGAAACGAGTGTGGACCACAACATAGCATTTTCACTCTTTCTGTTATTGTTTGCTTGTATTTTTGTTTTTCTTCCCAAGTTATTTTTACCTTCTTTCTAAATCCTATTTTTCTTGTGTAGGAAGACAACTATATAAATATGTGTACATATATTGTATTTAACATATACTTTAACATATTTAACATGTATGGGACTATCTGCCATCTAGAGGAGGGGGTGGAGGGAAGGAGGGGAAAAGTTGGAACAGAGGTTTTTGCAAAGGTCAGTGTTGAAAAATTACCCATGCCTATGTTTTGTCAATAAAAAGGTATAATTAAAAAAAAAAAAAAAAAAGAATCCATGTTCTAGGAGGATAAAAGCCTAAGGGAAGTTGATTGTAGGTGGTAGGGAAAAAGGAAATGTATACATCCAAGTCAGTGTCAGTGGAGGAAGTATGATTGATTCAATCAATTACCCCATTTCATTTGGGGCAATTGGTATCATAGCAACAAAATACAATGCCCTAATACCTTTGTCAGTTAAAAATATTCAATTTGTCACTTGAAAATATTCAGTATATATTAAGTGTGGTCTTTTAAATCAATCAATGATAGGCATTACACCAAGTCCAAAAATTCATTATCAATTTAGAAGTGCTTAAAAAACCATTGGATGAAGTGAAATGACCATATTTGGGAAGTCTGATCAGAATGATTGAGGAACTTGGACATGCTCTGTAAGATATAATATTAAAAAAAAAAAAATCAGTCAGCTAGTTTGAAAGGGCCTGGTAGCTCAGGGTGGAAGTCTCCTAATTAGGCTCCAGAGAAGGAACATCTGGAATAGAGAAAAAATGGAATAGAGAAAAGTTCTGGCCTTGGCCTTAGCCCTAACTCAGTTTCCTTCGGAAGGCTGAAGGATTTTGGACTTCCTTGATATTCTAATCTTTTGATGGGGCAGTATCTGCAGGGAGAATCAAAAACACAATGTACCAAAATGATGAAAGACAGATTTAAAACTCTAGGTAGTATAGCAGACACACTACACTGTCCTTGGAGTAACATTTTGAGTTCTCTAGTAAAATCACTTTCTAGAGCTAGAGTTTGTACATATGTTCTCAGCTTGAGCTCATGGTCCCCTTGGATTATACATATACTAGTGGGAGAGCATCATGTGTTTTTGGAGATATGTTGTATACCAACTGTACCAATCATATCACCATATCACCACATAAATAGCCAATTTTAAAAAATAAGCTTAGTTGACTAATTGACATCAGTTGATCAATGAAAGAAGCACCCAAGATAGGGTTTGTAAGCAAATGTGTGAGACAATCTTAGTTCCTTCAAAGGTCTCTAAAGGATGGGATAAGCAGCTTTGCTTCAGGGACTAAACTTGCCCATTTAAGTGTGATTTGAGATAATAACCTTCAGGGGCTGTTATAGGTCAGTGTTCTGTTGCAAAGCTCTAGCTATTTCCCACTAGTTATAGAAGTATCCAGCACCTTATATTTCAGGCAGAAAAATGTCTATAAATGCTGCCCCCGCTAACTTCACAGGAAGGAAGATTGGGTGCAAAGGGAGAAAAGGGACAGAAAGAAAAGGGAGAGGATTCTGAATTAGAAAAGAGATAGCAGAGAGAAAGAGGTATAAGGAAGGAAAGAAGAGGTCAAGGAGCACTGATACCCCTTTTCTATTTGTTTTGTGAACATCTCCTCAGTAGGCTCTTTCATATGATTTCATAACTCTCTTTACTCTTCTTGTAGCTTTAGCCTATTACAATTAGTGTTGTATTTATTTGTATGCACAATTTGTCTCTGTGAAGAGACAGTAAGTTCCTCAAGAACTAGACTTTATTTTTCTTTGGATTTTTTTTTCTCAATGCCTGAGTTTATTACATATAATAGATGATGGATAAAAGATAATTGGTTGAAAGAATGAATATTCATATATATAAGTATATATATGATATATGTTATAATTTATCAAATGGAAAACCACTCCAGTATCTTTGAAAAAAAAAAGTAGAAGAGGAAAAGAAGAAAAATGACTAAACAACAACAACAACAAAAGTTTAAAATAATAATTAGCATTTGTCTAGTGCTGTAATATTTGCAAAGTACTTCACAAATACTATCTCATTTTATTCCCACAACAAATCTTTGAGTTAGATACTATTTTTACAAATGAGGAAACTGAGGCAGATAGCAATTACAAAGGTTAGGTGATATGCCCATGGTAAGACAGCTACTAAGTGTCTAAGGCAGCATTTACTCTGATCTTTCTGACCCCAGGTCTAGCACTCTATCAACTGTACTCTATTACATCAAAAAGGTCTAAATATAACAATGGTAGGAGAGATTAAGAGAAGAGCTGAAGGATTCAGGAGGAGATGCCATCTGTGCTAGGCTTTGAAGGAAGGGAAGGATTTCCATAGGCAGAAATGTGGGAAGAAACCCTTTCAATCATATGGGAAGCATGAACAAAGACATGAAGGTAGAAATTGTTGGGAGGCTACATTTGGAGTCAAGAATGCAGAGCCTTGAATTTGAGACTAAGTTTGTACTTGTCTCCTCCGGTAGGAAACATCTTGGAAGGCAGAGTCATATGTTATTTCTATATTTCTTATGATGTCTAGCATTGCGCTGACTATACAGTATATGACTGCCAAAGATCTAAGATTTTGTCATCTTGGGAAATCCCTCCACCAAGTTAGATCACAGATATAGAAAAGTTTTAGGAAGTTATCAGAAGCATGTAGAGATTGAATGGTTCACCTAGGATGACGTAGGTGATATTTGACCAATGCTCTTGGACTCACACCATGCTGCTGCAATATGCTTATCTAGTAAATGTTCAATACATATTCAGGCAACACCCTTCCCAGAAACAGCCCAGTTTTTGTCAGCTTCTACAAGAGTGTTACATCTGAATGAAGGAAAAATGAATGAATGAGTGAATGAGTTGGTGAATGAATGAATGATGAGAGAGAAAGGAGACAATGAAGAAAGTACAAGATAAGGGAAATATAGATGAGAAGGGGAAACAAAACAAAGGGGAAAAGCAGAAAGGGGAGGAAGTATGAGTAGGAGTTAGAGGGAATGAAGATAATAGTGGAAGAAGGGGTGACCCAGAATAAGGGAGGGAAGGACTGACAGAGGAGGAGAGCTTTTGGAAAATGGAACCCAGAGGGGAACATGTTGACTCAGCCTCTAGCCTTCGATTTTCTCCCTTTCCCCAAGAATCTCATTTTATTTTATTTTCGGGAAGGCAGCTTGGTTCCATGACTAATTTGTTCTTAAACAAACCAAACCCAGGAGGTGGGACAGTTGGGGCCCTAAGTGGGGAGACTGGTTGGGGCCTGAGTCACTGAGTACCCAGGGGGCAGGTCTAGGCCACCTCTAGGAAATCCCTTCCCAATTTTGCCCCCACTCCCAAAGGAGTGGGAGAGGTACACTCCTGTCCCCACCCACTTTCTCATCGACTTCTTGGAGAGATAGAGAAAAGCTCAGGAGGCTTGGGGAACAGGCTCCTGAATCAGACTGGCTCCTGTAAACCTTATGAGGCTCTGGCTGGGGAAGAAGTTTCTCATTTTGTTATGCAGCCTAGAGATGGGAGTGATAAGTGAGGGACATTTGAAGTCTATTCCATCCTTGGTGCAGTTCAATAACCAAAATGACCAAGGAATTCTTCACTACTTCTTTCCTTTTTCCATTTCCTAGCATAGTGTCTGACGCATAGTAGGCTTATTGACTGACTGTTCTGCTTAACCTCAACGCCCGTTGGTGGGCACCCATTGCCCCGTGCTTTGTCTCCACAGCTCAGAAAGGCAGTTTCAGTTTCTGAAGAACCAGCCCCATAGCCCAAGGAAAGAGGTCAGGGTGCAGGGTCCAGGTCGGAGCTAAGGCGTTTCAACACCTGGGGCACATGGCCAGAAAAGAAGACAGTCCTGGGGGAGGGCATGGTCTGTGTGCTTTTATGACCTGGTACCAGCAACAGCTGGATGGGACTGCCTCGGGGACCAGTATTTGGGGTGGGTGATGGGGGTCAGGATCCCAGGGCCAGCTGCGTCCTGCCCTTCCCCTTCCATTAAAACCGATCCGAAAACATTAGGAAAAACAATTAAGGGGTGGGCAGCGGTGCAGCGCGGCAGGAGGGGGAGCTGGCTTTGGCCCTGCTCTCAACGCCCATTGATTTGCTATTATTAAAAACAGCAGCAGGGGCAGCTGCAGAGCAGACGCTGCAGCGGAGCTGTCGGGAACTCGTTTGGGGCTCCTCGCTCCCAGTTACTGGAAAGGTTACTCCCGCGTGTGGCAAGGTTGAGATGAATGGAGCCCTAGGCAACCCTCGCTAGAGCTTGCCTGGGGGTGGCGCTGCCAGCCAGCGGGCAGGCCCGGCCCTGCGGTCAAGGATGGGGGTGGGTGGGAAGGAGGGGTGGATGCCCGGCATCCCCGTGTAGGGAGGGAGGGAGCAAAGCGCCCAGCTGGGAACGCCCGCCTCGGGGCCCTAGCCCTGCCCCTTCCCTTACAAGCAGTCCCCACCGAAGGAGGACCGACCTACCGCAGGGCGGACACGCCAGACTTCGAGTCTCACCCCTCCCATTTAAGCCTCCGAGCACCCCTCGGCCTTCGGGACAGCTAGATCCCCTCAGGGCACAAGGGCAGTTTGTGGCGTTCTAGAAACTGGAAGGGTTCCTGGACTACTGGGGCGGAGACGAGGGTCCCCCAGGACTGGAGGAAGGAGGGGGCGGGGCTGGGAGGGGACTGGAGGCAGGCTAGGGTGGAAGAAACCTCAGGCAGTTTATCAGCAGCTGCAAAAAGAATCTATCTCCTTTCCCGGTATCCTCCCAATCACCCCGAGGGTCGATTCCAAGAGAATTAATGTTTGTGGGTGGAAGGGGGAGAGAGGCCTAGGAGAGGCTGCCTAAGGAGGAGGAGCTGAACCATCTGGTTCCAGCTGGAGCCCAGGCCCCCTCTGCAGCCCTGCCCCCTTAGCCCCTTAGCTCTTGCTTCCTTGCCAGACTCGGGAGGCCTCTTTCTGAGGGGTGGGGAATGCTGCACTCCCATCCAGGCAGCCCATGAGTCATCCTCAGCAGGAAGCCGGACCTGGTTCTTGGCCACAAGATCAGTGAGTCTGGACTAGGCCAGAGTGGACTGGAGGGGAAGAGGAGAAAGAAGGGGAGGAGGAGGAGCTGTGTCTTCAAACTGTCTAGGCTTCCCTAGCCCCAGAGAAAAGGCAACGCATCTCCAGCACTGAATCTTTGTACCTTCAGTATACTTCCAAACATCACCGGACTGCTATGGAGAGCTCTTTATTGGTGTGAAGGGGCAGGTTAGGAGAGAGGATGTGATTAAGGCACTAACAACCCCAAATCTGGTAGGTCATAGCTTTTCCCATCACCATTTCAAGGAATCCCAATCCTTCCCCCCATCTTCAGCTACTCCCCCCAAACAATAATTATTACCTGAATGATGCTGGTTTTAAGATTTACAAAAGACTTTGCATATAATATAAATAATAAATATAATAAATAATGCATTATTTCACCCACTTGGTGATCTCACTAGTTTCCATGAGTTCAGTTAACTTTATGCTTGTGGTTCTCAGATCTATATATCCAGCTCTAATGTCTTCTAAGCTGCACTCTCACTTCACAATTGGCCTATGAGCATCTGAAACTTTCAAAAAAATACTCATATTTTTCCTTTCAAATTCAACTCTTCTTTCTCGATAATATTACCCCTCTTTTAAAACATGCTCTTTAAAGGGCAGGGACTTTAGCTTTTTTCTTTAAAAATATACTTATGGTGAAAAGGTGCTCCAAATCACTATTGATCAGAGAAATGCAAATTAAGACAACTCTGAGATACCACTACACACCTCTCAGAATGGCTAAGATGACAGGAAAAGATAGTGACGAATGTTGGAGAGGATGTGAGAAAACTGAGACACTGATACATTGTTGGTAAAACTGTGAAGGAATCCAGCCATTCTGGAGAGCAATTTAGAACTATGCTCAAAAAGTTATCAAACTGTTCATACTCTTTGACCCAACAGTGTACTATTGGGTTTATATCCCAAAGAGATCTTAAAGGAGGGAAAGGAACCCACGTGTGCAAAAATGTTTGTGGCAGCCCTCTTTGTAGTGGCAAAAAAACTGGAAAATGGGTGGATGCCCAAAAATTGGAAAATGGTTGAATAAATTATGGCATATTAATGTTATGGAATATTATTGTTCCTTAAGAAATGACCAACAAGATGATTTCAGAGATACCTGGACAGATGTCTATGAATTGATGCTAAGTGAAATGAGCAGAACCCGGAGATCATTATACATAGCAACAGGAAGAATATATGATGATCAGTTCTGATGGATGTCTCGCTCTTCAACTATGAGATGATTTAAACCAGTTCCAATTGTTCAGTAATGAAGAGTCATCTACATTCAGAGAGAGAACTATGGGAAATGAGTGTGGCTCACAACATAGCATTTTCACTCTTTCTGTTATTGTTTGCTTGCGTTTTTGTTTTCCTTCTCAGGTTTTTTGCTTTCTTTCTAAATCCAATTTTTCCTTTTCAGCAAGATAACTGTATAAATATGTATACATATATTGGATTTAACATATATTTTAATATATTTAACATGTATTGGACTACCTGCCATCTAGTGGAGGGAGTGGGGGAAGAAGGGGAAAATTTGGAACAGAAGGTTTTTCAAGGGTCTATGTTGAAAAATTACCCATGCTTATGTTTTGTAAATAAAAAGCTATGATAATAATAAAAAAAAGATTTAAATGTGCTTATGGGGCAATATCTGGCAATTAACTAAGTTCTTAATAAAAATATGTCAGTTGATACAACAATGCTGGGAAGTAGGGATATTACAGATTTTTGTTTGATTTTTGTCTTTTGTTTTTGCTTCGGAAAGGATAGGATTTTCAGTGAGAAGAAACTCTGCCTTCTGGACATAGATAGCCTGTGTACCTTTTCTCTTTTTATTCGAAAAGTAAAAGTTCAGAAGTTTTAAAAATGCTAAACAGATTTTGATTAAAAAAAAAATTCAGAAGGCATTTATGAATCTTGTAATTTCCAATAATATTGAGGTTTCTTTGATCTTGTTTTCTCCTTTTGAATTTTTAAAATTCTGAATTAAATTTTAAACTTCCTTTGGTTCTCTTTTGTGCATTAAAAAAAATGGATTTTTTGGGTTTTTTTTTTTTTTTTAAGAGCCTTTTTCTTTTTCTTTTCTTTCTGTCCCTAAGACACCTCACTCTACATTAAAAATGAAAGAAAAAAGTGAGGCTTGTAACAAATATGCATAGTCAAGTAAAATTGATACAGTTAGTGGCAGTGCAGAGAGTTGTGGGAACCCCTTCTGGTCAACACAGGTCCAGCGTGAAAAGAATTCACTGGAAAAGTTTGAATGGCAAAAGGGAAATTTATTCCATTGGTACTGAGAAGCCAGTTTTGCTAGGAAGACTGACTTCCTCAGTGGCAAGGTCCTGGCAGAGAAATAACAAGAGGTTTTCACTGAGAAGAAGATCTCTTCACAGCAGGTGGGAGTCCTGGTAGGCAGCTGTGCCAAGAGGAGAGGTCCTTTGGTATGACATAATACCTACTTCAGATTTCTGCCAAGAAATGAGTTTAAAATTGCCTTTTTATAAGAGATCTGAGACTCCTTCAATGAATGAGATTCCTTCAATGTTGTCACTGCCCCTGGGGTCTAGATTTCCAATTGAATGAGACTACTTAAGTTATATCAGGTCCAAATCTCCATGGAGGTAAGTAGGAGTGGTCCTGGACTAATTTTCAACTCAATAGAGGGTGCTGCTAGTCACCACCAAGGTAACAAAATCTTGATTCCCTGAGGTGGGCCTTCCTCAGAGGAGTTTCTCAGAGTTCACCCCCATGACTTCCCCTCATAGTCAGGAAGGACAGTTTCACGGTTCACTCATTAAAATAAATTTCCACACTGGCCATTGTCCAAAAATATGTCTTATTCTACATGAATGCATTACATGTCTGTCAGGATGCTTCAACATCAATCTGCAGAAATCATGTTTAGTCATTGATTACAGTTTTTAAATTTTTCAGTGGTTTTTTTCCCTTTAATAAAGTTGTTTTTGCTTAAATTGTTCTCCTGGTTCTACTTACTTGTTTTGCAGCAAATCATACAATAGTCTACAAACAAATAGACATTAATCAAGCATCTATTAAAAGCTAGGTATAGGAAGACAAAGAACGAAAGGAAGAAGGGAGAGAGAGGGAGAGAGAGAAAAAGAATCTCTGCCCTTCAGGATCTTAGAATGTATGGGGAGAACAAAGTGCACAAATGTATCCCAGAGAGGAAGGCACTCCACCCCTGGGGCCTGGTAAAGACGTCAAAGAAATTCCAGAATGGAATTGTCAGGTAAGAAATGTGAAGCTTTGAGTTGATTTCCCGCTTTTAAATGGAAATTTGGGAATTTTTTGTGGAACGTTTAGAGGAATATAAATCTTTCTAGGTTTCTCTGAAGTGGTTCCTTCTGTCGAGAGAAATTCAGAAACAAAAACTAGATGGAAAAAAATTTGAGGTTATTGGAGAATGACCATGCTTGGTTTATTGCCTAGCCTTCAGAGATGCAAATTTAGGAAGTATGTTGGTTAGTCATGATGAGTTCACTCAGCCCTTTACCAGGAAGGGGTGTGGGGGAAAAAGACTAAGCCTGAGGTCAATAGTTTGCTGGAAAGACCTTGCTCATTGTTCTAAACAGCTTTGCTTCTGGGGCTGAGCAAAATGGAGGAGGCTTTTGTTGGTACTTTTGTAAGAGTGTCTATTCTTTCTAAAAGAACCAGCTAAAATAGTTTCTAGCTGTTCCCCAGCCAAGTATTTCAGCAAAGCAACATCAATCAGCATCAAGGAGTGCAATACCCAATTGTGACCAGTAGAGAATGACCAAAGTCAATGGGAGCAGCATGAAGATAGAGGTGTGTTTTGCTTCTTCACCCCAATCACTCTGGCTCTTTAAGTAGGTGCCTCTCTATTTAGAACTTTTATTTGTGTCTTCTGGATTGTCCACTCTACCAGTTGACTCTGTATGTGTCTCTTCATTTTACCTTTCATCTTTTCCATGCATTTCTAGCTGTGGCCCCGGCTCCAAAATAAAAAAGCCTTTCATCTTTTCCTTGCATATCTTAATCTAATCCAGGGGATTTTTCTCAGATTGTCCAAAAGTATCATAAGAAATGGTTGGCCATTTATTTGGTTTCCATAGTTAGGAAATTACATTGGAGAAATAAAACTTAAATTAGAAAATTAATACTCACAAGGACAAAGAATAATGAAGATTTAGGGTTATCTTTCCCTCCCTTTACTTCCCCCCAAAGAATCTAAGAATGTAAACTCCTTGGGGACAGGGATTAGCTGTGTAATAAGGGGTGGAGATTCGAGTTTAGTAACTTCTGTAACATCCAATTAATGGGGAATCTTGTGCTTCAGCATAGGGGAAAAAATCCTGCCTTTGGAATTTCAAAGGTGTGTCTACTAACCTAGGGACCCATTCTTGCAAGAATGTAAAATAAATCTTTCCTTCGTTCATCAGTAAGTCAATAGAATTCTTGGTAAGATAATTTATTTCTTACAGAATGTAAAATCTCCAAGATCATACAATTTTCCTGCTCTGCCCAATTCTTTTTTTTTCTTCTTACTTTTCCATTCTCTATATAAGCCCTCATTTAACTCTGCCTTTCTTAAAGGGAGGGGGGGGGGGCTGAAGGGTATCATTCACCCCTGTGTGGGACAGGTGGGGTGCAAGACCCCCTTCCCAATGAACTAAATCAGAGACATCATCAGTACAAAGAAAAAGCATTTATTTAATCCCTGCAGGAAGAGGCCCAGACACATCTGGGAGCCATCTCAACTCCCACCATGTGCTCCTGGAATCTGACCTGCTTCTGGTTTCTCCAGGGTTTAAAAGCAAAAGACTTGAGCCTTCTCATTGGATAGACTAAAAGGATGAACCATCCTTGACCAATGGTTACCCATGCTGGCTGCCTCCCACAGATAGGTCTATAACATTCACAGGTTCCTGCAACTTCCTGCATCTCCAGCTTCAAAGTTCATTCCTCCAGAGAACAAATGACCTCCCAAGGTCCCAAAGTTCTGGTAACAGGGATCATGTGACAAAACTGAGAAATACTTTATCCAATCAGTCCCATTCACCTCTTACCCCAAATAAATGCTCAATAAATGCTCATGCTTGATTTGGAGATGGTTTGAGCCTTCAATTCTTCCAGAGACAACACCACAATCCACAAACTAGTATCTCAACATTTTTGGTGTACCCCAGCACTGCCATTTCTTGTAAATGTTGTTGCTTTGAACTCAATATATCCTCTTTTGAAAAGATTGTATGGCATTTATTTGGCCAGTATCACCAAGGTGGCTAGTTACTCTGCAGATTATTCAGCTTGGAAAGAAAAGGAAATGTGAAAGTCAAACAGCAGCTATAGATATTAATAAAAATGCTCCATTCTTCCCTTGGTACAGTACTTATTTTGGTCTGAGCCTGACTCAAGCCAGCGCTCTTAATTTAAGTTCCATAATGGTACAAAATACAACATTTGCACCATGGTGGAACTTCTCTATTCTAATACAAAGAATTCAATAATGAAAACTACCTTTTCTTCCGGAGAAAGCCTGTCCACCAAATGAGAAATCCCCTTAATCCTTCCTGTAACATACTATTGATGAAATACAAAGAAAAATGGGGGATTGCTGAAGAAGCTCATAGGACCAGTTTTTTTTTTGTTTTTTTTTTTTTAATTATAGCTTTTTATTTACAAAACATAAGCATGGGTGGTTTTTCAACACTGACCCTTGCAAAATATTCTGTTCCAACTTTTCCCCTCCTTCCCTCCACCTCCTCCCCTAGATGGCAGGTAGTCCAATACATGTTAAATGTGATAAAGTCATGTGTTAAATACACTATATGTATACATATTTATAAAGTTATCTTGCTACTTAAGAAAGATCGGATCTAGAAAGAAGGTAAAAAAACCTGAGAAGGAAAACAACAAGCAAACAATAACAGAAAGAGTGGAAATGCTATGTTGTGACCCACACTCATTTCCCATAGTTCCCTCTCTGGGTGTAGATGACTCTTTTCATTACTGAACAATTGGAACTGGTTCAGATCATCTCATTGTTGAAGAGAGCCATGTCCATCAGAATCCTCATATAGTATTGTTGGTGAAGTGTATAATGAACTCCTAGTTCTGCTCATTTCACTTAGTATCAGTTCCTGTAAGTCTCTCTAGGCCTTTCTGAAATCATCCTGCTGGTCATTTCTTACAGAACAATAATATTCTATAATATTCATATACCACAATTTATTCAGCCATTCTCCAATTGATGGGCATCCACTCAGTTTCCAGTTTCTTGCCACCACAAAGAGGACTGCCACAAACATTTCTGCACATATAGGTTCCTTTCCCTTCTTTAAGATTTCTTTGGGATATAAGCCCATCCACACTGCTGGATCAAAGGGTATGCACAGTTTAGAACTAGAGCATAGTTCCAAATTGCTCTCCAGAATGGTTGGATCCATTCACAATTCCACCAACAATGTACCAGTGTCCCAGTTTCCCCACATCTTTTCCAACATTATTCATTATCTTTTCCTGTCATCTTAATCAATCTGAGAGATATGTAGTAGTATCTCAGAGTTGTCTTAATTTGCATTTCTCTGCTCAATAATGATTTGCAGCACCTTTTCATATACTAGAAATAGTTTCAATTTCTTAATCCAAAAATGGTCTGTTCATATCCTTTGACCATTTATCAATTGGAGAATGGCTTGATTTCTTATAAATTAGAGCCAATTCTCTATATATTTTGAAAATGAGGCCTTTATCAGAACCTTTGACTGTAAAAATGTTTTCCCAGTTTATTGCTTCCCTTCTAATCTTGTCTGCATTAGCTTTGTTTGTACAAAAACTTTTAAACTTAATATTAAGTTTTTAATATCAAATTTTTTAATTTGATTTAATTAATATCAAATAATTTAAGTTTTTAATATCAAAATTTTCTATTTTGTGATCAATAATGATCTTTAGCTCTTCTTTGGTCACAAATTCCTTCCTTCTCCACAGATTTGAGAGGTAAATTATCCTATGTTCTTTCATTTATTTATAATCTCATTCTTTATGCCTAGATCATGAACCCATTTTGACCTTATCTTGGCATATTGTGTTGTGTGGGTCAATGCTTAGTTTCTGCCATACTAGTTTCCAATTTTTCCATCAGCTTTTGTCAAATAGTGAATTCTTATACCAAAAGCTGGAATCTCTGGGTTTGTCGAACACTAGATTGCTATAGTTATTGACTACTTTGAGAGGACCAGTTTTTGATGTACACTGAATATACAATGCTCTGTGACTATAATTTTTGAATGTCTTCAAGTATTGGGTACCCAGTTTTGCTTTCATGATGCAGAAAACATCAGTGATACTTATGTGAAGATCTTCATTAACATTCAGCAGGAAGAGAAAGCTCTCAGATTCTGTGTTCAGATTGGAGAAGCTTCTATAGTGGGTCATAGTTTGGGTTACAGTGCATACATAGTGATGAGCTGGGAGAATTGAGGGTAAGAGATTCCCTTTGGTCAATGTCCAGATTCTTTGTGAAAGAACTTGCAAACTCGAAGTTTATGGCAAAAGGGGATTTATTTACATTAAGAAGACGGCTTTCTTAGCGAGCAAAATCCTGTTAGGAATTAGCAACAATAGATTGACAAATCTTTAGTTATATTGGATTTTGTCCTGGCCCTCCTGAGCTGGAAGCAGTTTGAGGGACTAATCTCCAATTCAATATTATTGAAGGTGATTATGCCCCTGGCCAAGATCTCCAATTGAATTCGATTACTTATCTTGGAGTTTCCTCTAGGAGGGTGGGGCCCCTCCCAGAAGCCAGGAGGATTTGAGACCCAGGACCAACTTTCCCTTCAAAGGGGACACACATAAATATTAATAGCATGTGGACCATAACAAACTGGCTCAATTTCTCAGGAGAAGTGTACAAGATGTCCTTCTCTTTTTAGGGCATGGTGGCCCCTCACTCTATGACTAACCATTATTCAGTTGGATTTTCCTTACACTTTAGTCTTGTCTGTAGATTGTTATGATCTAGTGACATTGGACTCCTTGTTGTTTTTTACAGTGTTTTTCCTAATCTCCTTTTGTAGACCTTTTGGTCTTCCTGGCTTCCCACAAGTCCCAGCTAAAATCCCACCTTCTACAGGAAGCCTTTCCATATCCCCCTTCCTGTTATTGTCTTCTTTCTGTTGGTTATCTCTCATTTGTACTGTATACAACTAGTTTGTATTAACAAAATTGTTAATATAATTGTTAACATAAGGGCAGAAATTATTAATACCAAATGTAATATTACTTGCCACTCCCTTAAGTAATCTTTGTAATGTCAGAATTTCAATAGTGTCCTTTTATTCTTACTCTTAAAATATCTATTCTTGATAAAATTGAGCTAAACCACACTCTAGATTCCCTCTGATGGGGGGGGGAACCCTGAAATTGTCCTCTGACTTTGGAAGGGAGAAACTCTTGTCGAATTCTTGAGAAACTCTCCTCTGGGAGAGGTCTGATAGGGACTCAAAATAAAGTGGTTTCATTGTTATCTTGGATTAGCTGTACCCTCTATTGAGTTGAGTCCAGGAGCACTCCTATTTAACTCAAACTTAAGTGGTCTCATTTGATTGGAAAGCTAGGCCTGGGGGCAGTGACAACAATGAAGGAATTTCATTCAATTGATCTCTTATTAAAAAAAGGGCAATTTTAAACTCATACTTTGCAGAGGTCCAAAGTGCACAGCTGCCTATCAGGATCCCTGCCCGTTGTGAAGAGACACCCTGTTAGTGTTAACTGCTCTGTTTAGTTTTCTGCTAGGAGCTTTATCTCTCTGTCAGGACTGACTTCTCAGTGCCAATAAACTTCCTTTTTGTCAGTCTAATATTTTGGGTTCATGAATTCTTTCACGTTGAACCTGCCCTGACCAGAAGGGGATTCTCACACCTCAACTCTCTGCACTGCCACTAACCACATCACCTCCATGTTAAAATCTTGCCTTGTGGGGGAACCTGGCTCAAACAGGATGTAAGTGTTTGGTGTTCTTGCCCTTTTTCATTGGGTTTCATGGTACAAGGGTAAAATAGTCAGAATGAACTTACTTTTCTTGCCTAGATTGGCAAGGGCCAGTGGGATCTTCCTATCTCATACAGTGTCCTTCCCCTCTCACCTAAAACTATAAAAACTTTTTCATGGGACTGTTTGGGAAATGCACTGAATATCCCCAAAGTGTCAGGTTTGCTGCCCTATTATCTCAGTTAAAAATGCTTTATTCCTTAATCCATGGTTTTGATATATTTTTAGAACTTAACAGTGATGTAATTGGACTCTGTGTCCCCTTGATCTTTGTGGAGAGTGGGCCACCTGGTCTGGGGAAATTCCTAAAAATGATCCCCATCTAAATCTCAACCCATCCCCACCCTCCTATCTGGTTCCCATGGGAAACTCCCACTTCCAATTGATATGGGATTCACTTTGATCTGGGAAACAATCACCAAACTTTGCTATTTTTCTAATTAGGAAGTGACCCACTGCAAGAAATAGTTTCTCATTGAAATAAACCCATTTTTGCCAAAAACGTTGCTTGCAGACTGGGACTGCAAATTCTTTCTCAAAACTTGCAAAACCTGAGAAACTTACCTTGGGACCCCCATGGCTGTTTAGGGTATCCTCACCCCTCAACAACAGTACTAGTTGTTTGTATGGTGTCTCCTACTTTAGACTGAACTCTGAAAATAAAGACTCCTTTTTGCTTTTCTTTCTATCATCAGTGCCTGACACATAGTAAGTACTTCCCAGTATTGAAACACTTTCTCAGTTCTGGGAAGTAATATCAAAGGATATGTAAATTATCTTTATCTTCTTGTTAGCTCTAAGCACCTAGTTAGAAACTGAACTTCCAATATAATACTTCAGTGTTAGAGCTGTTACTCTTTTCTAGCCTTCAAGTTGCCAAGAAGAAGCTCAAGGCAGAAAAAGAGACTGAATTGAGGCATTTGGGTTAATAGTTTGTTGGGGACAATGAGGTGGGGAAAGAAGAGTCAGCAACACAGCTTTTGTCCATACACACCTCGTGTCCTTTTGGTTCAAGCAGTCTGCCAGAGTCCTGACCCTTTGTGGAAGTTACCTCTTCTTGATACTTCTGCTCTCTCACTTCCTTGGCTTCTCAGAGCTTTCCTTTCTGTAACTCCTTGTGGCTTTCTACCACTTCCCTTTCCCCAACTCCATGTAGCTTCTTTTTATAGCCCAAGAAGTTTCTGGAAACCTTCTTCTCAACTCCAACTCGAGGGGAAGATTTGTCTTCCTGGAACTGGGTGAGTTATAGTTCCCCTTCAGAGTTCTTAAGGGTAGCCCTGAGGAGTCAAGGATAATTCTGTAATAGCAATGGTTCAAATTCCCAATGTTGTGCTTCCCCATCATCCCAAGATTATCATTTGAGAATCAGTTTAGTCAACATTTTTTTTGGGAGGCAATTGGGATTAAATAACTTGCCCAGGGTTAGACAGCTAATAAGTGTTTGAATCTGGTTTTGAACTTGTCTTCCTGGAGTCAGGAGAATGTTATTAAAGTCACAATTGCATAAGTGAAAGTCTTCCTCCTCCACCTTTCCCCATACCTGAACTAGTACAATCTATTTGTCAGGAAGAAGTCTATGACCACCTGGTATAAGACACAGAGGCTCTGGGTTATCCCAGATTACTCAGATCCTGTCTAATGGGAAAAGCCACCCCTCCTGGAAAGAGAAAGGGCTTTATAGGGAAAGCAGAAGTAGCCTTTCATAAAAAACAAAAAAACAAAAACAACAACAACAACAACAAAAAACACAAGATCAATGGTTATTAGTTCGGGATGTTTGCATTGCATATTGGTGGCAGTGAAAAACATTTATTCCCCAAGGCAAAATACTCATGGTTTATGGAGAGGGTAATGGAAAACACAAACTATAAAGAATTATTGTACTATATCTGTAGTATCTAGGTTACTTCATTATCTTTGGAAAAACATTGAAATAACTTGAGAAACAATTGACAAACTTCAGATATCCTGGGGAGCTAGATGGGGTTAGTGGAGAAAGCCTGTAGTACTGATAGGATTATAATACTCTCTGGGGCAAGCAGGAAGGACACTGATATGATGTCTCAGCCTAAATGAGTTTTTTGTTCTTAAGTAGCCTTTTTGTTCAAGTGGACTTTCTATTACAATCCCACCCTGGATTGGGGGCTAGTCTTTAGAAACCCCATTTTTCCTTTTCCAATCAGAAATGTTTTCAATCCTTTGAGGTTATAGTTCCCCTATTGGCTAAGGCTTAGATCTTTCCTAAATCCCTTTTAGGGTTAATCCCCAGTCCATGTGATATTCCCTTTAATGGTATCTTCTCTCTGATTAATTGTGAGTTCCACTAGGGAACTTTTCTTCCCCTTTGTTAATTGTTAATTGTTAAAACCCCTTTCTTTGCTAACTCCTTGTTAATTCACACAATAAATAGGATTCCTTTGTAATCTGTGATGGCTAGCTTGTCATGGTTGCTCCATGTCATGAACTGAATTTCTTTTGTGCTATTTTTACATAATATTCCTTTATTATCTATTGCTCTCCCAAATCTATTTCATATTTACCATCCTGGTCCCTATTTTAACTTCTTTACTACCATAAGTTTATTTTGTGTGGAATTGAGTAAAGATGGTCTCATGGGAATATAGTCTTAAGCTATATCTTAATTGTGACTTGAGACTTTATAATAACAAATAGAGCTATAGCTAAAAGTTGCAAATGTTTGTCCCTGCCTGTTTCCCATCACCTCTTAATTTGCATTTAAGTACTTTTTTTTTGCTGAGGCAATTGGGGTTAAATGACTCACCCAGGATCACACAGCTAGGCAATGTTAAGTGTCTGAGACCAGATTTGAACTCAGGTCCTCCTAACTTCAGGGCTAGTACATGATCCAATGATGGCTTTGAATTCTCTTTTCTGAGTATATCTGCTTGTGTAGCAGTGATTTAGGGAAATTTAAATTGAGTTTATTATTATTGACTTGTATTCTTTTGTTTCTGGGTTAGATTTCCACAATTAGAATGTAAGCCCAGATTCCCCCCAAAACAATGGGAGAAAAGGCCAGGTTGAGGGAGGGGAGCTTCTTTGTTCAGGGTATTTAATCTTGTGTTTTGCAGTTTATGCTTTGTACTACCTTTTGATGATGTATAAGAATAAGAGAGATCCCCTCTCTGCTCCGAGATGCATGTCCAAATGCAAAACAATTTGTGACTTCCAAAGTCTGGCAAAAAGGAAGTATTATTTTTCACTAAGAAGCTCTCTCTTAGTGGGAAAATTTCTTAATGAAAAAATTTGCAAAGAATGGGTTGATAGAAACCTATTTTATGAGCAAATCTTGGGGCAGTTTGAACTGATTATCAGACCAGGATCTCCCAATTGAATGAAATTAGTTTGAAGGCTTTTTCAGAATTTAGTTTCCTGAATGGAGATCTGGTTATCTAAAAGATCAATGGGAGGTGATTTGCCAGAGATTTCCAACTGAATGATGGGGCTTATCTCAGAAAAAAGGTTTGTCTGGAAAATATACCTCCTCCCAGACTGGAATCTGGGAGGCCACAAATCTCCCTTCTTTTACAGATCAAGAGGAGACACAATTTCAGAGTGATAATTAATATCAATTAGCTTTTATGAAGAGACATTATTTTTAAAATATAACAAAAATAAAATTATAAACATTTCCCCTTCCCTATATCTCAGGGACACACACACTCCCCTATATCTCTTGTCTCTAACAAGAGAAGACTCAAACTTAGCAGTTTCTTTTCTTTTTTCTTTTTTTGGAGTGACTGAAGTCAAATCTGAACACAAGTATTTCTAAGTCTAGAACTGGTGCACTTATTTTGACACCTAAATGCCCCATTTAGCACAGTGTTTCCATAGCATCAGTACTTCTTAGTTGATGTTCAAATGCAGTATTATTGCCTTATGAGAACTTGACTCAGCTGAGCCAGAACATTACTCTTCATTCTCTGGGACACTGATGCTGGGTTGGCTGTAAAATCCTGTATGTACCTCACTTCTACATTCCCAGCTTCCTCAGCTCCCTGAGTCCTCAGTTGCCTCTCATAACCTTTAAAAATTCATAGAGTCTCCAGATGGATCTTCTTCACCTAAAAGGAAAGAACAGACTCATATTCATGGAGCTGCATGTTAGCCTCAGAGGCCAAAGCCTCACCTTTGAGCATTGTCCCTTATATGTAGGATGCTGACAGTGAAGACCAAGAGTGGTCAGCTACAGAGAATGATCAAATGGTTGGTCAGTGCCTTTTGAAGACACCCACTGTCTCAGTTATGCCATCAAGCAAAAAGACTTCTAACCACATGCTAAGCAGACCAGAATTACAGAATGTCTATGATTGTTTCAAAGTCTCTCCAAGAGATTTCCATAACACTTCCTCTCTATTCTCTTGGAAACAGGTTCCCCACTTTCTTCCATTAGGAAATTAACATCAAAGGTGATATAGTAGATGTATCAATTCCCTATTACTAAGCAAAAAATATAAGAGTAAGTTTAGCTCCAGAGAAATTAGTACTTCTCATCCCACCAAATACAAAGGAACTTTAAGAATTAAGAACTAGTGCAAGCATATTTCAAGCCTCATTTACATTAAACTGAAAGTATTAAAAAATTGCTCTCTTTCTCACATACTAACCCCAAATTATATTTTACATATAAAAATCTTTTCCTTGTTCAAGATTCCTGAAATCTTTTGGGGGCAGAGAGTCATGTTGGATGGCATCTGGTTTGAACATCTCTTTCTCCAAATTGGAAATGGATTGTAGATTAAGAACAAATTAAATAAACCTGAGTTTGACAGGCTTGAGCCTAAATTGCAGAGTACAATATTAGGATTATATAAATATATTAAATGTATTTAATTTTTAATTTATGGAATAAAACAAGCAGCTGAAGGAAAAGAAAGATTAGCTTGACCTAAACCTTCAGAAGCTATTTGGAGACAGTTGGAATGGAAAATGCAAATAAGAGCTTAAAGGTTCAATCAACTTCCCTTTATTGGACCATGCAGATTCAAGTAAGCCCCTTGTGCTACATACAAATATAGTCATGAAAAGCCTGGTAATTCTGTCCTAAGATAATTATGGTCACCATGAATGTGTTGAACTTTCTAGCAGAAAAATTATAACAGTGATACTCAGTATTTTGTACATAAACTGGATATCTTAGCCCTGAAATAGATGATCATTGAGAAGTTCAAAGATTGTTAAGTATGGGACTAAATTCTAAGTATGGACAGATAACAATCCACTGATACATTTTGACAAGCAACAGATTGGATGCCCTTGGAAGAGATGGGTAACAACACCTTTAGTTTTTTCAATTTTGTGTATACTATCAAGGAGAAATATATACACAGATATAGATGCTCTGTCCAGAGATCCACATAATCATGAAGTTGTGGTCACATTTGAAGAGGATGTGAAGTATATATGTGGTACCCAGGAAGAACCTATATAAGTTGCAGAAAGGATATGGGTAGGCTGGGGAGGGGAAGATAATGTACAGTAAGTACTAAATACTTTTTCCAGCTGGGTTACTCCCCATACCTAGAATGTATTTCCTTCTCACATCTAACCCTTATAATCCCTAGCTTCCTTAAAGGCTCAGTTTTTTTTTTATTTTCAAAACATATGCAAGGATAATTTTTCACCATTGACCCCTAAAAAAACCTTGTATTCCATTTTCCCCCTCCTTTTCCCCTGCTCCCTTTCTTAGATGGCAAGTAATCCAATATATGTTAAATATGGTAAAAATATATGTAAATCCAATATAGTCATATGTATTTATACAATTATCTTGCTGCACAAGAAAAATCAGATCAAAAAGGAAAAAAAATGAAAAAGAAAATAAAATTCAAGCAAACAACAATAAAAGAAGTGAAAATGCTATGTTGTGATCCATACTCAGTTCCCCCAATCCTCTCTCTTGGTGTAGATAGTTCTCATCATCACAAGGTTATTGGAACTGGCCCGAATCATCTCATTGTTGAGAAGAGCTACAAACATCAGAATGGATCAGCGTATAATTTTGCTGTTGCCGTGTACAATGATTTCCTGATTCTGTTCACTTCACTCAGCAGCACTGGTTCATGTAACTCTCTCCAGTCCTCTCTAAAATCATCCTGCTGATAGTTTTTTTTATAGAACAATAATATTCCATAACATTCATATACCATAACTTATTCAGCCATTCTCCAACTGATGGGCATCCACTCAGTTTCCAGTTTCTGGTCACTACAAAAAGGGCTGCCAAGATCTTTTTGGAATATAAACCTAATAGAAACACTGCTGGATCAAAGGGTATGCACAGTTTGATAACCTTTTGAGTATAATTCCAAATTGTTCTCTAGAATGGCTGGATCTGTTCACAATTCCATCAACAATGTATTAGTGTCCCAGTTTTCCCACATTCCCTCCAACATCGGTCAGTATCTTTTCCTGTCATCTTAGCCAATCTGAGAGATGTGTAGTGGTATCTCAGAGTTGTCTTAATTTGCATTTCTCTGATCAATAGTGATTTAGAGCATCTTTTCATATAACTAGTAATAGTTTCAATTTCTTCATCTGAAAATTGTTCATATCCTTTGACCATTTATCAATTGGAGAATGGCTTGAATTCTTATAAATTTGAGTCAATTCTCTATATATTTTAGAAATGAGGCTTTTATCAGAACTCTTGAATGTAAATTTTATTTCCCCCAATTTATTGCTTCCCTTTTAATCTTGTCTGCATTGGTTTTGTTTGCACAAAAACGTTTTAACATAATATAATTAAAATTATCTATTTGGTGTTCAGTAATGAATTCCTTCTTATTTGGACAGAAATTCGTTCCTTCTCCATAAATCTGAGAGGTAAACTATTCTATGTTCTTCTAATTTGCTTATAATATCACTCTTTATGTCTAAACCATTAACCCATTTTGACCTTATCTTGGTATATGGTGTTAGGTGTGGATTAATGCCTAGTTTCTGCCACACTAGTTTCCAATTCTCTCAGCAGTTTTTATCAGATAGTGAGTTCTTATCCCCAACCTGGGGTCTTTGGATTTGTCAAACATTAGATTGACTATTTTGTCCTGTGAACCTAATCTATTCCACTGATCCACTATTCTATTTCTTAACCAGTACCAAATGGTATTGATTATCTCTGCTTTAAAATATAGTTTTAGGTCTGGCACAGCTAGGCCACTTTCATTGGCATGTTTTTTTTTTTTCATTAATTCCCTTGAAATTCTTGACTCTTTGTTCTTCCAAATGAACTTTGTTATTATTTTTTCTAGAGCTGTAAAATAAATTTTTGGGAGTTTGATTGGTATGGCCCTAAATAAGTAGATACATTTAGGTAGGATAGTCATTTTTATTATATTTGCTTGACATACCCATGAGCACTTGATATTTTCCCAAATGATTAGATCTGATTTTATTTGTGTGGAAAGTGTTTTGTAATTGTGTTCATATAGTTCCTGACTTTCCCTTGGCAGATAGATTCCCAAATATTTTATACTATCAACAGTTATTTTAAATTTTAAATTTCTCTTTGTATCTCTTGCTGCTGGATTTTGTTGGTAATATATACAAATGCTGATGATTTATGTGGATTTATTTTGTATCCTACAACGTTGCTAAAGTTATGAACTGTGTCTAGTAATTTTTTAATTGATTCTCTAGGATTCTCTAAGAATAACATCATATCATCTGCAATTTGGTTTCCTCATTATCTACTCTAATTCCTTTAATCTCTTTTTTCTTCTTTTATTGCCAAAGCTAACATTTCTAATACAATATTGAATAGTTATGGTGATAGTGGGCAACTTTCACCCCTAATCTTATTGGAAATGGTTCTAGTTTGTCCCCCATTACATGTGATGATTGCCCCTATCACCGTCCCCAATGGCAACCACAGATACTGTCATCGGTGCAACATCAAATTCAGCAGTCTGTCCACGTTTATGGCGCACAAGAAGTATTATTGTTCCTCCCACACTGCAGAACATGTAAAATAGATGCTACTGATCATTTTAAGGTAAAAAAGGCTGTTTTGTGATAACTCCTAACAAGAAGTCATTTCTGATTTCTCCAATTATTAGTGTCTCTCTTCATTTATTTACCTGAATACATGTTATAACTCTCCCCATTTCTCTATGCTCCCAACAGACTACAAACTCCTTGAAGACAAGGACAGTGTTTCCTTTTTTCTTTTCTTTTTGTATTCCCTAATATTTAGCACAATATCTTTTATATAAAAGGCTATTAATAAATGTTTGTTGGATTAGATTAGAAACCAAATTGTAGAGAGATTGTTATTTGCCCAGGTTGCACAGTTATAGTATCAAAGGCAGACTTAAAATTCAGGTCTTTCCAGCACTTTTTCTCCTCATGTCACACTGCCTCTAGCATCACTAACTAGCCTGGGGTTTCTATTCACTCTAGACAAGAACAAAACATGATAGGAACTCTGAGAAGAATGCAAAGAAGGGCCAGAATTGGGGGATGGGAGTGGGGATGAATCTGAGGACCAGCCGGAAAGACCTAATTGATCCAAAAATCATAGGCAAAGGCAATGAAACCTACAATAAAAACCTAAAAGCCTGACTGATGAGTCAAGCTCATTCACAAAACAGCACTATGTATTTATTATTTATTTATTTATATGCCCAGAGACCTTCCATACACTATAGGAAAGTATTCTACTTGGCCTGTTCATAGTCTCCAACCAAATCTCCAAATGAATCCAGCCTATGACAAATAATCTACTTTCCTTGTATCCATTACATGGCCTCAATCCCAAAGCTACTCACACTGAATCCCCTGCTGATTCTCCTCCAAAGATTCCCTTATATGACCCCATATTCCTTTGTCAACACATATTTATTCAAGTAAACATAATTTGTTTGTTAAAAAAATTCAACCAGCAAACATGGACCATTATTTTGAAGGTTAATAAGCTACAGAAAGATGCTTGGAAAAGATTTTTAAACTAGGAGCTCTTCAATTTGGAACTGTGTCCAAAGGGCTATCAAATTGTGCATACCCTTTGATCCAATAGTGTCTCTTCTGGGCCTCTATACCAAAGAGATCATAAGAAAGGGAAAAGGACCCACATGTGGAAAAATGTTTGCAGAATCCCTTTTTGTAGTGGCAAGAAAATGGAAACTGAATGGATGCTCATCAGTTGGGAAATGGCTGAATAAGTTATGATATATGACTGTTATGGATTTATTATTATTATTATTTTATATATTTATTATATATCTATATGTAAATATAGTATATTTATACATTAAATTAATATTTGTATATAAATATTATATATTTACTTATATATTATTATTATTAGAAAGGCCTGAAGAGACTTACATGAACTTATTCTAAGTGAAGTGAGTAGAACCAGGAGAACACTGTACACAGCCACAACAAGATACAATGATCAATTCTGATTTATGTAACTTTTTTCAACAATGAAGAATTTCAGACCAATTCTAATAAACTTGTGATGGAGAGCCTTCTGCACCCAGAGGGAGGACTGTGGGGACTGAATGTGGATCACAACATAGTATTTTCACCTTTTTTGTTGTTTACTTGCTTTTTGTTTTCTTTCTCATTTTTTTCCTTTTTGATCTGATTTTTCTTATGCAGCATGATAAGTGTGGAAATATGTATAGAAGAATTGTATATACTTAATATATATTGGATTACTTGCTGTCTAGGGAGAGAGTTGGGGAAGGAAGGGAGAAAAAGATTTGGAATAAGGTTTTACAAAGGTGAATGTTGAAAACTATTTTTGCATATATTTTGAAAATAAAAAGTTATTGTAAAAAGAAATAAACCTAGGAGGTCTTAATCTGGAGTTCATAAACTTCTAAAGGATTGAAAGACTACCACTCTCTTTTCCAGAAGTAAGACCCAGCAAGCAAACTGTGCCCTGAGCTTGGTATAACAACAATTCTTTGTGCTCATCCTCTGGATGAATCAGTTGCAGTAAAATCCCTGAATTGTTTCATACAGCTCCAAGTGGTCCCTGAGTTCAGACAAGGACCTGCAGGAACCACTTTTTGGTTGTAAAGGCAAACACCTCATTGTTAGTGTTACCCCTCATTGCCATGACTATAGATCATTTGGTGCTTCTTTGTCTAGCCACTAGTATACGTATTAATGTCTGACCCAGATAGAGTGGGCTTCCTTCTAAAGAAGACCCCAACACTCATGTCTAGTTTCCTTTCTTCAATGGAATTAGGATTTTTGTGTGTGTGTGTGTGCTTATAACCACTCTAAGCTCTTTGGTTTTATTTTATTTTATTTTTCAGAGTTAACAATTCTTGTGATAATCTCTGTGAGCTCTTTGGTATATTCAGAGTAATCAGTGGTTATATAATTGTTATGGCTTTTTGGTCATTTTCAGGGTTTGACAGACTCTATGGATAGATTTCAGGATATCTATGAACTAGGAAGGAAGAAAATTACATTTTTGTTTTCACTTTCTTCTAACTGAAAATAGACATATCCTTCAGTTATGAGTATAGGTAACAAACCACAGTACTATTAGGCTTCCTCAAAGAAATCCATGACATAAAATGTGTTTAAAAAAAACAAAACAAAAACCCTGCTCTGACCAGTCTATTTCTGTCCCTCACAATTCTCAGCCCCCAGCTCTTACAGTAGGTCAGAGAGAAGCAAACTGAGAAACACAAGACAAACAGACACAAATAGACACTCATAGAAATAGATACACAGAGAAAGACAGGGACTGAGGGAAAAAGAGACAGAAACGGGGAGAGAGACAGAAATACAAAAATAAATAGAGAAAGAGTTTGAAGGTTCACTAGTTCCTCTCCCCTCTGGGAGGGAGGGAAGGCAGAGAGGCAAAGAAGACCTAGGGGCTGTCAAACTGGTATTTTATTCTCTCTTTTGTTCTTCCTTTCAGCCTCATCCCCCTACTTAGAGGCCCATTGCTGACATAAGGCAGGAAGAACTCAGCTTAAGCCCTCTGATCTAAATCAGCCCCGGCAGCCTGAGTCAACCTGCTCTCAATTTGTGTCTTTCTAAATTAGCTTTACCAGGTTGAGAAGAGTGGGTTTTCTGATGAAAGGGGATAAGAAGAGGCAGATTCAGAGAAAGAACCGAAAAGACTATACTGAGACAGCAGTGGGGTTTCCTCCAGCTGTATTGTGGGGGCAAGAAGTACAGGTGTGAGGGGAGCGGAGAAAGGAGGGGTGGACAGCTCTCTGTTCTCTGTTGCAAGGGTGTTTTACGGTAAGAGAGCTAAGGTTTCAAAGGAAATGCAAGGAATGTGGCTGTGCCCCATTCATAGCTAGCATTTACTCCTCAGTATTCTGTGCTAGAGGTCCAGGGCCAGGTTTAACAATCTGCCTGTATTTCTCAAGTGCTGGGGGAGGGGGGAAGGAATGGTGAAAGGAAGGAATGCTAATCAATCAACATTTTTTTAGTATTCTCCAGAAATATTCTCCCAGCAGCAGAAAAACCTTTCCAGTTGACTTTCAAACCTAGTATTTAATTTAGTAACTCATATTTACATCATACTTTCCAGTTTTCAAAGTGCTTTCGTCACAATAAGCCTGGCTAGGTAATCAGGGCTGTGAGAGTAGTTAGCTTTGGAGGTCATAAGTAGGAATTCTGGAAATGAAGACAAATCCAGTTGATGGGGGATGGGTCTAAGACATGATTTTTGTGGCTCACTGAAGTACAGATTATGGGAGTTGAGGAGGTTGAGAGACAGAGAAGCTGGAGTTTTTGAAGGAATAGAAGTAGGATTGGAGAAAATTGGCCAGGCATTAAACTTATTGGAGAATTAGGGAAATGATCCAAAGATCCATGGAAGACCCCAGAGAAGCAATAAGAAGGCAGGCTCCAGAGGGCACAGTAGAATGGGAGGGAAGAAGAGATTAAGAAAGTAAGAGGGCAGGAGTGAGTTATGATAAGGAGGGGGACAGCATCCACAAATAAATAATCATTTCCCTAAAGATCACACTGATGAAGTTTGGAGTTGCCCACAAATAAGATGTGCTAGGGAAAGGGGAGGAAGGAAAGATTAGACAAACAGATTTCTGGACTATTGGTAATGGTGGTAGTTTTTAAGCAAAGGTGAGAAGCTAAGATAGATTTGGAATATTACAGTTCTGATGAGTAGTGATTGGTGTTTGGAACCTTATTGTTTCAATCAGACCTCAGGAGTACTCAGGAGAATGTTGGAAGAGAACTATAATTTCTCTTAGAATTATACCTATCTACTTTTACAACATTTCTTCCATCTGTCCCCTTCTCGCCACACAAATGATTTTCATCATAATTTAGTCCTTTATCTACTCTAGCAATCTACTATTGAACTGACTTCCTAATTATTTTTAGAATGGGGTTCTTTTTTTAAAATAATATTTTATTTTTCTCTAGTTACATGTAAAAACAATTTTAACATTTTTTTCTCCAAAAAAGTTTTACATTCCACATTCTCTCCCTACCTCCTCTCCCCACGCCCCAATGAAAAAGCAAGGTTTATTTTTTTTTAATTATTATAGCTTTTTATTTACAAGATATATGCATAGGTAATTTTCCAGCATTGACAGTTGCAAATCCTTTTGTTCCAACTTTTTCCTTCCTTCTCCCCACCCCTTCCCCCAGATGGGAGCTTGACCAATATATGTTAAATATGTTAAAGTATAAGTTAAATACAATATATGTATACATGTCCAAACAGTTATTTTGCTGTACAAAAAGAGTCGGACTTTGAAATAGTGTACAATTAGCCTGTGAAAGAAATAAAAAATGTAGGCGGACAAAAATAGAGGGATTGGAAATTCTATTACATGCAAAATATGCATGTAAAATTTACATGTAAAAATTCATGTTGAGTCATACTGTAAAAAAATAACAACAACAGAAATCCCCCTCCCCCCAAAAAATAAATAAAAAGTATCTTTGATTTGTGTTCTAGCTCTACCAGCTTTTTCCTCTTTAGATGGACAGTACCTTGCATCATAAGTAGAACAGGGGTTCTTAACCTTTTTTGTATGTTGTGTCATTTGGCATTTGGGTCAACCTTTTCTCAGAATGTTTTAAATATATAAAATACATAGGATCAAAATGGAAACAAATTATATTGAAACACAGTTATCAAAATCTCTCTATATATACATAAAGGGTTCAGAGACCTTAGTTTTTGTATCTTCACCTGAAAAACAAACTCTTCAGCCTGGCATTCATCTGGTTCTCATCTACTTTTCTAGTCATTTCATATTACTCTTTTCCCCACATTGTCTATTCTAGTCAAACTGGTTTGCCAGTTATTCCATCATCCATATCTTTGCATAAGCGGTTGCCTATGTCTGGAGTACACTCTCTCCTCATCTCTACCTCCCAGGATAGATGACAACTCAGCTCAACATCTTTCTTGATTTCACCAATTAATAGTATTCTTTTCCTTTTGAAACTACTTTGTATACACATGCATTTACTTGTTTCATTATATATTATGTCCCCACCCCAGTAGAATGAAAATCTTTTGAATGTCAGGCATTAGTTATTTCTTTTTACCATCCTTTTAAAATTGTTCCTTTACTGGGTCTCCTCTCTTCCTAAATGAATAAAACAAACAAGAAGAAAACCTTCATTAAAAATATATATATAGTTCAGTAAAACAAATTCTCACACTGGCCATATCAGAAGATATGTTTCTTTTCTTTTCAAGCTCATCAGCCTCTCCAACAGGAATTGAGTGGCAAGTTTCATCTTCAGTCTTCTGGCATTTTAATTTGTCATTTTGTTGATCTAAGTTCTAATCTTTCAAAGTTGTTAGGGGTGTGTGTAATGTTGTCATTTATAAATAGTTGTCCTTGTTCTGTTCACTTCACTTTATATTAGTTCAAAGAGGTTCTCCAAGTTTCCTCTAAAATTGTCAGTTTTATCATGGGAATTGGGGAACCCTTGGCAAATCATTCAATCTTTGTTTCCCTCAGTTTCATCATCTGTAAAATGGGGATAATAATAGCATTTATCTCCCAGAGTTTGAAAAACACAACACAATACCTGGCATATAGTAGGTACTATTTAAATATTAGGAGGCAGCTAAGTTGCTCAGTGGCTTGAAAACTAAGTCTAGATTAAGGAAGATCTGAATTCAAACCTGGCCTCCGACTCTAGCTGTGTGATCCTGGGCAAGTCACTTAATCTGTGTTTGCCTTAATCCATTGGAGAAGGAAATGGCAAAGCATTCCAGTATCTTTGCCTAAAAAACCCCATCTTGGACATTATGGTCCATGAGATCATGAAGAATCAATCATGACAGAAACAAATCAAGCAACAAGAAATATACATATTAGCTATTATTATTTCTTATAATGATATTTCATTAAATTTATGTGCTGCTACTTGTTTAGCCATTCTCCAAAAACTATTTCTTTTTTGTCTTTTTATCCCTAGCATCTTGCAGAGTACCCTATACATAATGGTAGTTAATATGTATTTGTTGAGTTGAATTAAACTGAACAAGATCTTTTGGGTCTGAGAGTTGGAAGGGACCTTAGAAGTCATTTCCAATCTTTTCATTTACACAAGAAGAAACTGAGGCCCCAAGGCAATTCTATCAGAAACCACTTATGGGTAAAATAAGTTATAACCTCCATAATGTTCCATAGACCTGGACCCCCAAATCCCTTTTGTCCCCCACATTCTTCATTGTAGGATAGTGAGCACTTGATTTTGACTGACACTGCTTGCCCAGCAATGATGGCAGCATTCTGGAAGTAAAATATTTGCCAAAAGTTCAGATTAGGAACACAAGAGACCTGATGTTCCTGTTTTTCATTCTTGATAGAATGCTATTCTTGCTTCAGCTGCTAAAGAATGAGGATCAAAAGGACCCATATGTGTAAAAACGTTTGTAGCAGATTTTTTTATAATGGCAAGGAACTGGAAATTGAGTGGATACCCATCAGTTGGGAAATGGCTGGATAAGTTAAAGCACATGAATGTAATGGAATATTATTGTTCTATAAGAAATGATGAGCACACTAATTTCAGAAAGGCCTAGAAAGACTAATATGAACTGATGCTGAATGAAGTGAGAAGAACCAGAACATTGTATACAGTATCAGCAAGATTATGTGATGATCACCACTGATGGATATAGAAAAATATAGATGATATATGATAAATATAAAAATGTGTTTAAAAGGATTGAACATGTGTAACCTATATCATATTCCTATATCACAAAAATGAATGTTGAATATTATCTTTACATGTAATTGGAAAATTTCAATATAATGAATCAATACATTAAAAAAAATGAAGATCAAGAAATATTCAGAGAGGAATTACTCTTCCTATATAATCCATACCTCATTCATGAATGTCTCTGTATCTTCCCAATAACTGGACAATAACTTACCTCTTTGTAAGCTGAAAAGAACATTTGCACGTGGAACTAGAAGATGGGGGGAGCTAGTTATTCCTGGCATTTTTCAGTAATTAGGTCTGTGACTGGACAATTTATTTCCCCTTACTGGTTCCTCATCTATAAATGAGGAAGTTGGAAACAGTCCCTTTTAGTTCTGATATTCTATGATCTACAATTAGAAGGAATTTCAGGTCCTTGTTTTATTTTACCCTGTCCTAGGAGAGCAAGACATTATAAATTGCCTTTAGAATGTTTAACTTCACTTTTTTTTTTTTTTATCAAGCTAGAGAAGGATGGATGGGATGAGTGGGGATGGGGAGTTGGGGAAAGTAGTCAGGGGGCTTTAGTTTGAATCCTGACTACAATATTCAACTATGTAATTATAAGCAAGACCCTGAAGATGCTACAAAAGTAAGAGCAGCCCACCCCTGGCTCATGTGGACATGAGCCTTTCTCAACAAAACTACAGAAAAGCAGGTAGTCATTTGATCAATTAGTTAACCAATCAATCAACCATCAAGAAAGTATATATATATATATATATATATATATATATATATATATATACACACACACATATATATACACTCTGTCAGGTGGCAATCTATTCCGAACAGCTATCAGCTAAGGGGGGCGAGAGGGGTGGCAATCTGGGACAAAGTTTTTTCAATAATGAAGAAATAGATTCCCTCCCTCCACACCCTACCATGAAGCTAAGTAAGTTTAGCTACCCTTGCTAACCAGAGTCAAAATTCAATCTAGGAGGAAAGGAAATGGAATATTGATCTGAATAATAAGTAGAAATCTCTATCCCCATCCCCTATCTGGAAAACTTTTTTCAGTCCTACTCACTTTTTGTATTTGTATCATATAAGCAAGCCACATACAGTTTATTGTACAAAGAAAATTTACAAAATATTTAAGTCTTGCTTTAAAAAACGCATAAAAAATTCAACACATTATTTGCAAAGTTGTTCTTGTCTTTGTTTCCTTCTGAACTTTCTTCTGATCTATTCTGTGCACTTAAAAAAATGCTTCAATGATCTCTTTTTCTTAAAGTTCTTTTTGGGGGCAAGGGGAGAACAACACTATTACTAGCTTCTCTCACCTTGTGCCAAAAAGAAAGAAAGAAAAAATCCTAACAAATAAGCATAGTCCAGCAAAACAGATTGTGTTAAAATTGTAATCTTGTTCTGGTCCCCTTGACTATGCATCCTTCTTATAGCATGTTTGTAAGTAGCAATATAGAGTAACAATAGCAGGAACCTAGAAATCACTTTCAGATCATCCCAAAGATCAAAGAAGCATACTATGTGAAATGTATCATTTATTAACCAAAAATAACATTTTTGAACCTACATTCTAAATCAGGACATGCAAAATAGGTTTTTCTGTAAGGGTTTTTTGGTTCTGTGATAAATAAATCTCATATAAGTTCCAGACATCTACAGTATGACCATCAGCACTCCAAATGTTCTTGATTGAAATGATATAAATCTGTTAACTTTAAAAAAAATTTTTTTAATTTATAAAATAAAACTAATATTTTCATAGCATAATAAAATAAAAAAGATTGCACATGAAAGTGTAACTAATATGCGCAACTTGCTATTCCTTTCAAATATGTAACAAAATTATTATGTAAATGTATATATTATGTAAATTTCTTTTTCTTTCCCCTTTTACCCTAGAGATGACTACTATTGAACTTAAGTACACACACACACACACACACACACACACACACAGGTATTTATAATAGTTAAAACAACTTCTTTGCCTAAAGTCATTGTTGAAACAATATTGCTATTCCTGTATATATTTTCTTCATTCTGCTCATTTCACTCTTCATTATTTTCTGAAAGTCTTTCCATGTTTTTCTTTTTTTTGTTTCTTCCTCCCTTCTTTCCTCCCTTCCTTCCTTCTTTTCTTCCTTCCCTCCCTCCCTCTCTCCCTTTCTTCCTTCTTTCCTTCCTTCCTTCCTTTCCAAGGCAATTGTCAAGTGACTGAGGCTGAATTTGAATTCAGGTCCTCTTGGCTCCAGAGATGATGCTTTATCCACTGCACCACTTTGTATGCTTTTCTAAATCATTGAACTCATCATTTCTTATGGGCACAGTAGTATTCTGTCACAATCATATACCACAACTTGTTCAGTTGTTCCCCAATTGATGGGTATCCCCTCAATTTCCAGTTCTTTGTGACCACCAAAAGAACTTTTATAAACATTTTAGAACATAGAGGTTCATTTCCCTTTCCCTTATCAACTTCAGAAATAGACCAAGCAATGTTATTGTTAGGTCATAGGACATGGGTAGTTTAGTCACTTTTTGGACATAATTCCAGACTGCTCTCCAAAAAAACATGTTAAATTTCAAGTTTTATTGAAAGCTTTGAGATAATTTGGATATGTTCTAATGGATTAGAATTAGTCTATTCCCCATAAAAGTGACACCCTAAACTCCTGAACTTCAGCACTTTTCAATCTCCATCTGGATCTATGCTGCTGAATATTCCTAATTGTAACTCATGATTACTTGAATGATTTTCTATGCCACTCCCCTTCCTCATTCTTTTCCCTATGTTGATGCCTTCTTTTCCCCATGTCCATGCATTTATCTCTGTATCCCTTCCCTTTTTGTCTGTCTCTGTACTTCCTGTGCCTGTTTACCCCTGCACCCTCAATGTCTTTATTAAAGTGTGACTAAAACCTCACTTACTGCTGCCATCAAGCTCTGTCCCAGAGAGTACCTAAAAAACCAAGCATGCTTATGCCCCTTTCATAATTCATAATTAGCAAATCAAAATTCACACATTTTCTACATTCAAAATGTACGTCACTTCTCTTTCTGAAAGTGGGTAGTTGAACCAGCTAGTTTACTGATTAGTTATTACTTCAGAGTTCTTAAGTCTTTCAGTTATTTTTCTTTACATGATCATAGTTACTATATACATTATCTTCCTAGTTCTGTTTACTTCATTTTATATCAGTTCATGTAAGTTTCAGATTTCTTTGAAACCATACCTTCTATTAAAATATATGGCACAAAAATATTACATTATATTTATAAATCATAGTATAATTTAGTATACTTGATATTATATTTACATAATATACACATTGTAATAAATCACATGATACATGAATTTGATATTACATATACATAATATATATTTAATATAATATAATCATTTATTTAGCCATTCCTCAATTTATGGGAATCCTCTTTGCTTCTTGTGCCTTACTACCACAACAAGTGATACTATAAATATATACATATACATTCCTCTTTTTATTTGGGGGGCTTAGTTTCAAATTGTTTTCTATAATGGTGGGCTCAGTTCATAGTTTTACCAATTGTACACCATTATGCTTATTTTCCTGCAGCCACTCCAAAATGGGCATTTTCCCTTTTTGTCATATTTGCTAATTTTATGAATATGAAGCAGAATCTTAGAGTTATTTAAATTTTCATTTCTCTAATTACTAATGATCTGAAGCATTTTAAAATGTCTTTTGATAGGTTGAATTTCTTCTTTTGAGGATGATCTGTTCAAAATCTTTGACCATTTATCTGTCAGGAAATGGTTGTCATATATTTATTATATTATGGCTGTATTTGGAAAAGGCCTGGCATATGAAAGTTATGTGCTTATATAGAATTACTTCATCCTTCAAAATATAAAATCATAGCTCATCTTCTGTGATTCAGTATTTCTGTGTATCCTGACTGATGTAAGAGAAAAAATACATGAATAGGAGCGAAGGGATATATTTCCATGTTGTTGTGTGTTGTACCTTTTCCCTTATAGAAAGCTAGCATTGTAATGCGAATTAGGTTTTGGTTCTACTAAAGTTCACATTGATATGATAGTGGACAGGTGGAACTAATAATAATAGCAGCTAGCATTTATAGACTACTTTAAGGTTTACAAAGCACTTTAGAAATATTATCTCATTTGATTCTTATACCAACTTTGGGAAGTAGGTGCTATTATTATCCCTATTCTACAAAGAAGGAAACTGAGGCAACTAGAGAAGTTAAAAGTGATTTTCCCTGTCACATAGCTATTGAGTGTCTGAGGTTGGATTGAATTCAGGTCTTCCTTAATCTATGATATTCTGAGAGTCTGGAATGAAAAAAAAAAAGATAGAAGAGCATTTTTTAAAAAACAGAAAGACAAGAAAATGAGAAAGCAAGCATTAGTATAATTTGATGCAAATTATAGACCTGCTGAAACAGGTAGAAAAGCAGCAATTAGAAAAAGACATAACAACAGAAGAAGCCTAGAGGAGAATGATGTGTTAAGAAAACTGGGAGGAATCTGGAAAAAAATAGAACTATTGAGTCAGGATTGGGAAAAGAACACTTGTGGCCTGGGACTGAGGGATGGATCTGAGGAACAGAAAGAAAGACTTCAAAAAAAAAAAAAAAAAAGAAAGAAAGAAAGAAAGACTTCATTTATTCAAGAATCAGAGTTAAAGGTGTGAGATATCTGGCCTGGAATGAAGCCTAGAGAAACAGCCCAAAAGTCTGACTAATGAGTCATACTCATTCAAGTAAAAACACTGTGTGTGCTTATAATTTGTCTATTTATATACCCAGAGGTTTTCACACCCTATAGGACTATAACTGGCTTACTGGGGATGTGTTTATAAATTTGTTCCAACCTATCTTTCAAGGCTGATTTCATATGACTCCTTTTTACATGTCATCTAATCCCTCCAGGTCCTCCAGGTCCTCCTCCTCGAGTATTCTTCCCTTTAGAATTCCCAACTCCCTTCAAGAAAGCTCAAGGGCCAACTCTTACACTAGCCTATTTCCTGATCCCCTCTCTCCAGCACCATTAACAATTGTTTTTTCCCATAATTGTTCAAAGGACAATTAATTTTTTAAAATTTTATTATTTAATGGCATATTATATTTTTCTGATTACAAATAAAGATAGTTTTCAACATTCATTTTAGTAAGATTTTGAGTTTCAATTTTTTTTCTCCTCCTGCCCTTTTCTCCTTCCTCCTCAAGACAGCATGCAAACTGATATAGATCATATATGTATAGCAAATATTTAACATAAATTATTTTGACAGATTTAAAATTTCTAAGGTATTTTATTTTTCCAAATGGTTTCCAAAGATAGTTTTCAGCATTCACCTTTGCAAAACTTTGTGTTCCAAATTTTTCCCTCTCTCCTTCCCTGTCTTGTCTCCCGAAGAAAGCAAGCAATATGATATAGCTTAAATTTGTGCAATTCTTCTAAAGATGATAGATTTTTTTTTTTTTTTTGAGGAAACTGGGGATAAGTAACTTGCCCAAGATCACACAGCATGTAAGTGTCTGAGGTCAAATTTGAATTCAAGTCCATCTGACTTCAGAGTTGGTGGCTCTATTCACTGTATCACCTAACTACCCCTACAAATTATTTTGCCTTCCCCTAGCTTTACATATGTTGTTTTCCCCCCATCTCCTTCAGGAACAGGAACTCTTTCTTTTCTTTGTATCCCAAGTGCCTAGCATCTCATAGGTCCTTAATAAATGGATAATTGAATTTTACTGTGGTGAAGATGCTGGAGAAGTCTTAGAGAGAAAAATAAAGGAAAAAACACAAGAGTAACTTTGCCTTTTTCCCCCACTTCCCTTGTGGGATCAAAAAGTTACCAGTAGCACAACAATGGAATTGTTCAGTTTGGGAATTTGTAACATCATAGATGGAGGGACAGCTAAGTCCCTCGTTTATTTATTTACTTATTCATTCATTCATTCATTTTTTTTAAAGCTTTCTATTTACAAAGCATATGCATTGGTAATTTTTCCAACACTGACCCTTGCAAAACCTTTTGTTCCAAATTTTTTCCTCCTCCCCTACCTGGCAAGTAGTCTAATACATGTTAAATATATTGAAATATATGTTAAATCCAATATATGTATACATATACAGTTATCTTGCTGCACAAGAAAAATCAGATCAAGAAGGAAGAAAAAGAAAAACTCAGAAAGAAAATAAAATGCAAGCAAATAATAACAGAGAGAGTAAGAATGTGTTCCACATTCTGTTCCCATGGTTCTCTCTCTCTGGGTGTAGATGGGTCCCTTCATCACTGCACATGTGGAACTGAACTGGTTTGAATCATCTCAATGTTGAAGAGAGCCTAAGTGATAGTATTTAGAGTGTGGGTCCTGGAATCAGGAAGCCTCTTCTTTGTAATTTCAAATATGGTCACAGACACTAATTGTATGGCAAGTTACTTAACTTGTTTGCTTCAGTTTCCTCATCTATAACTAAGCTGGGAGAGGAAATGGCAAACCAGTCTAGTATCTCTGCCAAAAAAACACCAAATGGGGTCATGAAGTATTGGACATGATTGAATCAATTCAACTGCACCAACATCCTAGACTGAGTGCTGAAAGGAACCTTAAAAATCACCAATCCAACGCACTCACTTTACAGATGAAGAAACTGGGGCTCATATTTATGACATAGTGACTTGCCTAAGATCACAAAGGTAGTAAGTTTACAGAGCGGAGTCAGATCTTGGGACTCCAAGTTCATTTCTTTTTCTCACTTTATCTAGCACAAGCTATTTTGGTCCCATCCCACTGCCCTGTACCCAATCTTAAATCTGCCAGTTCCCTGGGACAAGAACCAAAAACAACTTAGAGGGATGGGTGAATCAATCAGTTAAGTCAGTTTGTACTCCCAGTTCCCTGGGGGTTCTAAGGTCTACAATCTAATGAGCTAGTGTGGTGGCTTGATACTTATCCATATACATTTGGAATTACAAACTGAACCCCTAACTCTGACCAGCCTCCTTTCCTCAAGGAGTCCTGACCTAGAAAATGAGTAAAACTTGAAGCAAAATTTCCTCACTATTGGATAACCACTTCAAAGAATATTTTCCCCCTTAGGTTTATATGAATAACATTGTCTCTTAGGAGGACAGGGGGATTAAAATTCCTAGACAAGGAAGAAAACTAGAAGACAGAGTACTCTCTGCTTGGGGAATAATATAAATAGTGAGATGGAAGAACAGCACAGCACAGCACAAAAGATATTGATGTTTAATGCTCATTGCAGTGGTATTATAGGGGCCATAAAGGTGAGGCTAGGTACACTTAGAAACAAAGTAAAATGCTGAGCAGAACTTTAAGAGTTGATCAGAAAAAGTGTGATTCTTTTGAGGAAGGGCATGGGGGGTGGGGAGGAGATTGCAGAAGCAAGAAATTGCACTTGTTTCCAGAGACAAAAATGAACCAGTAGTAACATGGCAGGGGAATGGAGGTGGAGAGTGGTTGCTATAACTGCTTGGCTTGAGGTAAGAGTCCAAGAGGAAAATTAAGGACAAGAGAAAAGGTTGGGGGAGGGGGAGATAATCAGTGAACTTAAGGTTTGGGGAAGGGATTTAATCCATTATTTCAGATTTGACCCACAAGGTACCTGGGCGCTTCTAAATTGAGGAGTGTTAGGTCCACTTACAGCAAATCCTTATTTTCTGATAGTCAGATGTAGGCTTCAAGGTTATTCTTTCACCTGCCCATCTTTTAAGCTCAGATGACACTGCCTCCAAAGAGCCTTCCTTGATGATGCTAGCAGGGAAAGAGAACTCTCTTTTCTGCTGAGGTATTTGGTCACCTTTGCTATTTACAGAGCAGAAATCCCTTACTTTGTTTTGCAATTATTTATGTCTAGGCTTCACTCCTTCTCCAGATTGATCCAGAGAACAAAACAAGGACCAATAGACAGAAGTTATGGGGAGGCAGATTTTGGTTTAGTAACATTGCCCAGCAGAATAGGCTGCCTTACAAGGCAGTGGGTTATTTATCACCTGAAGTTTTCAAATAAGACCTAAATGACAATCCCCTCCCTCCAATAAGGGATGCTATAGAAGGGATGGAAGATCTATAAGGTCCTTTCCAAACATCGGAAAAACACAAAAAAGTAAAAACAGTCCCTATTATCATGGAATTCACAGTCTAATGAAAGGGTAAGGAGTATAGTATGTAAACAATTTTGCACCCCCAAAAAAGATATATAAGGCTAAATTGGAGTAGTCACAGAAAAAAAAAAAAAGGCATTAAGATTTAGAACTGGGTAACATTTCTTGGAGAAAGCAAGGCTTTAGCTGAGACTTGAAGAAAGCCAGAGAAAGTAGGAGGCAGAAATAAAGAAAGGCAGAATTTCAGACATGTTAAGGGACAAGCAGTGAAAATGCTCCAAGTCAGAAGAGCAAGAATGTCAAGTGTGAGGAATAATAAGGAAGCTGTTATCACTGGGTCACAGTACACTAAAGGAATAAGGTGTTAAAAGGCTGGAAAGGTAGGAAGGGACCAGGTTATGAAGGACATTTTTCCAATCATAAATTCTATGATTCTGTTATGGTCAACTCCCGAGAGCAGGAATATTGTCCTGTATAAAGTGCTTGAATCCTACATCCCACCATCCACTCTAGTCATATGACCATAGAACATCACCTATCATTGATGAACCTGTTTTTGCAACTGTGTAAGACAAGATAATAACCCTAGTTGTGAACTTCAATATGATAATGTATATAAAGCACTTTGCAAATCCTAAATGCTATAAAAATGTAGTTATGTGACAGATAAAGGCTTTATGTGCCTTATACATATATAAGAGTAGGGTTTCTCCTCATCCCAATTAATTAATCACTAGACATAATGAAGTCTTAAATACGTAAATAAGTTGTTTGTACTCCAAAGTTTCTGAGATATGAATCTCTAGATCCAGAAAGAAAGCAAAGTGATTGACTGAGAAGATATGTTATGTTAATTGGGCATATGAATAAAGTAGCAGTCAGTTTACCAAGTAACCTCAGTCCAAGAGATTCAATCCAGTGACAGATATCAGTTTTGAAGTTGAGAATTCTATGTCAATCCAATCCAGACCCTGAGACAGAACCACTCTTTGGGGAAGACAAAAATTTTCCTCCTCCCCGTCCCTGCTTTCATCAGCCAAGTCATTAGAGAGAAGGAAGCGATAGGGGACAATATATCCAAATCAAAGGACAGGCAGATACACTAAGGATGAACACAGACACAATAAAAATAGGAAGATAATCACAGACAAATACATAAGAAATATATTTATGGAGTGTGACTTCTCAGTACCTTAAGAAGAAGATGTCAGATATATGGACTTTTAAAGGTGGTTAATTCTAATAGTCCAGGAGAGAGTTGTACCTAAAAGGATCTTCATGAGAAATCCATCCACAAGGAGAGAAAAGGACCTCTAATACCAGGATTTGGTACTCCTTTGACATACTTCTCACTATATATTTCTCTCTTCCTTGTACACTTCAAAATTGAGTCCACTTTACTGAGGAACCATGAAAATGTATTTGTGTATGTATATATGTTTATGTATGTATGTGTGTATGTGAAAGTTTTATATTAATAATATCATTTCCTAAAAGTTCATTGAGGATACTAGCTGATCACCAGAGGAGGCTCATGAACAATAGCACTAGAAATCCTTAACCCCTTAGGATTATTTCTAGAATTTCAAGGGAAACTATAGTCATTGTCCTTTGAGGACTCAAGCCACCAATTTGAAGAATAGATGGGGAAAGTAGCCCTGGAGGGCATACCACAAATATAATTCTTAGGGAACTGTTGTAATGTTGGTATTCTACATAGGCTAAAGTGCTACATAAGGTGTATTTATTTATTTATTACTTACCAAATCAGGTAGTATAATAATTGGGTTGTCCACCAGGAAATACTATACTGGGGCCACCAGTCAGATGGTTTTGATAGTGTGTCTATTGGTAAACATTCTGTGTCTTTTCTCACTTGCACAGACCAGAGTTCTTCATTCTACTAAACACTGTGGCTCTGGATATGGAGGATGGGGTGTGGAAAGGGTAGGAGTAAAAACCACATTTAGAATGGGAAATTACAGACACATTTATGTCTCCATCACTTGTAGAGAGCTGAAACTCCAAAAAGGTATGCTTGAATCAGACAATAGAGCACTTAAGGTGAATTACTATTCAATGCGAGACAATGACTCTGTTAGCATATGTTTGGATAAATGGCTCTTCTCTCTGTTGGTGCTGGCTGAATGTTTAGTGTTAAGGCAAGGATTGGAGGACAGAGGGCAGAGGTCAGAGTCACTTGGCTGCAGGAGAAGGAGGAGAGAAGTTGGTGACTCCAGACTCCTGAATCCAGGATTCTGCTTGACTGCTTCTTTTACTTTTCCCCATAAAGACCAAGGACTTTGATTTATCCTGACTCTGGCTGACCCTGAAGTCCTACAGAAAGCTAGCCTGTACTCCACAATCACCTCCATTCCAAACTAGACTTTCTCATCTCAATGAACCCCCTCAAATCACTCTGGTCACATGGTTTCTTAGCACAGTAAAAATACAAGAAAAATCAAGCACCCTTACATGGGATGCTTCTGTCCAACTATTTTTCAGAGAGCTCTGTTTGCTTGGCTTTCCATTTATTCTTTCCACAGACTCCAAGGGACAATCTCAAAGCATGTAGGCTGTAGGAAAGATGAAAGGAAACAGCTATATATTCAGGATTCCTCCTTAGGGGCAGGACTAAACGCAGAGAAGTAAAAGACTGTTGCTGATGAACAGACTCATCCTAGATTAGGACAGGTAAAAAAGAGAAGAGTGTTGAGACGATCAGTTCTCCCTGCCTTTGGTTGACTAATCATTGGGGTTTTTTTTAAAGCTGCCAATTATAGGATACTAGTCTGGTCTCACCTCCACTGACTGGTCACCAGCCACTCATCTCTTTACTTCAATCTCATCTCTGAAATCTAGTTTCTGGTGACCAAAGGTGGTGGCAAGGGCCACTGTAAATAGTCTAGAGTCCAACTCCCAAAGCTTGCTACCACTTATTCATGTGCTAGATAAGGAGCCAAAAATCTAATGGCTATGAATCTCTATTTCTACACCTTGAAAATGATGAAATATGTGGTTCTCAAAAGTAATAGAGAGAAAATACAAAACTCCAAAAACTTATGTATTAAAATCCAGGTCCTAACTCCTCCCAGTGTTTCAACAACTTTTTTTTTTCCAGAAACTTATAAGGTTCTCCTCTGCTCCCTATAAAGGTGAAACACTTATAGAATTATCCATTGTGCTAATATTAAGACCCATATATACTAAATGTTCTATGATTAGAAGCAAGGAAATTGTAGAGCAGGCATTTTTTCACCCTTTTGGGACTTGGAGATGGACTTCCAGAATCCATGAACTTGTATGCGAAAAAAAATTACATATTTACTCGCACTAAGCTTTAACTAAAATTTAGCATTTCTTTCAATATTAATGTAGACAATAATATGTAAGGGTCCATAGATTTCACCAGACTACCAAAAAGGTCCATGAGACCAAAAAAAAAAAAAAAAAAAGTTTAAGAGACCTTTCTATATTGGCTATTGCAGAAGTTTAAGCATTAGTGGTCAGAATGTTTGTACTGGTCATGGGCTAGGAGCTGATCTACTATGTCCATAATGTTCCATAGAATGCCTGAAAGGAGAGTCCAAGTTGATAAGAAGTTGTAAGTCCAAATGGCCAAGTCTCTTGTCTCCAAGTTTCCTATGTCAGTCAGATCCACAAATCTGTTCCCAGAAGGTTCTGTGTTTGATAGGTCATTTACCTCTGCCTGGTACACAGAGGACAAAGTAAACAGAGAAGTGAGGTAAACACTCATGAGGTGTTTACCCCTATGGGAAATACAGGGAGAGGCCTAACCTTTCTTTCTTTCTTTTTTTCTTTAATTATTTATTTTTAACATTAATTTTTAAAATTATGAGTTCCAAATTTTCTTCCTCTCTCAAACCTCTCCCCAACATTGACAGGTAAGCAATATATCAACTATACATGTGAAATAATGCAAAACATATGTTATCCATGTTATAAAAAACATGAAAAAGAAAGTGAAAAAAGTATGCTTTTCATCAGTTCTCTTTCTAGATGTAGAGAGCATTTTTTTATCATGGAGCTTTTGGAATTGTCTTAGATCATTGTGTTGATTAGAGTAGCTAAATCTTTTTCAATTGGTTATCATTACAATATTGCTGTTTCTGCTCCTAGTTCTGCTCCCTTCATTTTACACCAGTTCATCAGTCTTCTCAGATGTGTGGGTTTTTATTGTTGTTGTTGTTGTTTTTGTTTGTCTGTTTTTTGTTTTTTGCTAAGGCAATTGGGGTTAAGTGACTTGCCCAGGGTCACACAGCTAGGAAGTGTTAAGTGTCTGAGATCAGATTTGAACTCGGGTTCTCTTGACTTCAGGGCTGGTGTTCTATCCACTTGCACCACTTAGCTGCCTTTGTTTTTTTTTTTTAAACCATCCTGGAGAATTTTACTTTTTCCATGCTCCTGGTGATATGCTTCAAACCAAGAAAATGCCATTTAACATCAGGGCATAATATACAGAACATAGTACTAAACCAGTACTAATCCCTTTCCTGAATTCCATTGGCTACTACATTTTAGATCTCTTTTCCTAAATGTCTGGTTGGTGTTTCACTTTCAATATGTCTAATTCCCTTCCTTTCCCTTCTAAATCTGCCTTTACTCCAAACTTCCCTGTTTCTGTTGATGGCAGCAACATTCTTCTTTCAACTCAGGTTTACACACTTGTGTTATGCTTTACTAATCTGTCACCCTCATGGTCATTTCTTCAGTCTGTGGTCAATTGTACTTCCACAATAGTTTTTGTACCTGAACCTTTCTCTCCATGTGCATGGTCTTTACCTTTCATCTTTCCTAGATTATTATAATAGTCTCTTTCTTCTTCCAGGCTGTCTTGGTACAGCCCCTACAATTCAATTCCATAAAACTGACCAAAATAAATCTGCCTAAGGCACAAGTTTGATCATACCATTATTTTCCTCAAAAATTTTAATGGATCCATAATGCCTCTAAAATAAAATGCAAGATTAGGTCAGCAGTTGGTCTCCTTCACAGATGTCACCATGAAGAAGGGTTTGGCTGAATAGGGAAAGGTATAGCCCCTCATTCTTTGAAATTTGAGGGTTTTAACTTAGAGGGTGGCCATTCTTCCTAGATTACATCTTCTTTCTCTGAGAGGCAGGGAAACAACCTTTTTATTGATCGATGACTATTTCTCATTCCAGAGAATGAAAACTTCATTGAAATGTCGACCATTCTAAACCACTAGATTCTTATCTTTTCAATGACTCCATGGATTAAAGGTAAATAACGCTGAGTCAAGTGATTTGTTCATTTCTGCTGTTTAGTAGTTTGTTAGAATTATTAATAAAAATAAAAAACTAAGATTCTCTCTCAGCTCTAAGGGGTAAGAGCCCACTCCCAATAGTCAGAGAAGGTCTATCTTCTTCTTGACTTTTTATCTTTGGACTACAATCTTTTTCCTAGCTTCTTCTACTGCAATCACTAAATTAACTAATATACTTGGATTAAACAGCTATGTTCAACAAGTTTTATGTGTATCCTTTATAAACTCTGTAGGTTTTTAATTCCAACTCCTATTCTCACTATCAAATCAGGTTCCCAGAAGACTGGCTATATCTTCTCTCAGAATTCTAGGGGTTCCTCTGATGAAATGCCTTTACCCTCAAGTCTTTTTCAAGGGAATTAATTTTTTAAAATAATGTTTTTTTTTTCATTGTCAAGATATTAGGAGATACCCTGTTTTTTCAGAGCTAAGACCCATAAAGCAAGCTGTGACCTGAACTTGGCATAACAATAATCCTTTGCACTCACCTTCTGGCGAAATTACATAATTATTGTATTGCTTTAACTAGCACTGGTAGTTCTCTAAACTTGCATAAGTTCTGGTCATGAAGCCTTGCTACAAATCAAATTTATCACACTATTGCTGTTACTCCTAATTATCAGGGCCACAGATCACTAAATAGCCATAAGTATTGAGATCACTCCACACTACCTTAGGTTCCCCCATTAGGAATAGGGCCCTGAAACATATGCTTAGTCCCCCTTTGCCTGCAAGCTGCTTTCTTCCCTTTGCAATTAAATTTATGTTTCATTCCTGCCTCTTGGCCCCTGTATTCATTGTCAGCCATCCACAAGTTAGAGGCTGATTCGGTCCAGCTAACATTGCATAATTACTTGAAAAAACAATTTTTGGCATTCCTTTAACATTTTTTGAACTCTTATTCTGATATTAAACCATCACTGCTCTTTAGCTGATCTCAAGGAACAATGATGGACAACATTTTAATCCCTTTCCATCAGTTTTTTTTTTTCTTCCTAATGATTGGAGACTGTGATCCATTAATGACAAGCTTGCAGTGACCAGACTGTAGTCGCTAAGTTTATGTCTTCAAACACTTGTGAGAGAATCTTCTGTATACAAGTTGCCACACTTACCTCTTTCCAAATCTGAATTCCAACTGAATTTGGGGCTCCATCATTTCCACTTTGCCTTATCCCAACACTCCATGTATATCCAGAACATTTCACAAGAATCTCTTTCCCTCATCAGGGAGAAACAAAGTTGTCTCTCTAGAACTACAAGTCTCAGAATTCAAATAGTTAGGTTCCAGAGCCTTCTCCTGCCCGAAGGGACTATCTAAATACCCATTAATGATGTGTTTGAGGTCAACACCAAACGAGATTTAGGAGAGCAATTGCTACCACACATTGAGGGTTTGTTCATGTGACAAATTCACAATGCCCATTCTCTTTGGCAAAAGGTAGGTTTATTTATGAGAAGTTACAGACAAAATGAAGGGGTAAAATAGGCATTAGAAATGGTAAATATGAAATAGATTTTGGACAGCATATAGACACCATAAGGCACAGGGGAGGGGATAGGAAGAAAGTTACAATAAAGAGATCACCATGGTGAACTAACCTAAAAGGATTCAGCAAAGATGGTGTGAGCCATGGACAGATTTAAGGGGAAATTTAATCTCAGGGGTTTGATATAACTTGGCTTTCTGACTGGAACAGTAAGGTGGGGTTACTTAAGACCTTCACAGGGGGTGGAACTGTAAGGTTAAGCTGATCCTCATCACTGCCCTTCCCTGCTTGTGTCAGGGAGTAATATTATAAGTGCCTCAGGCTTTCTTTGTCAACTCTACCTTAGGACCTCATCAGTAGTATTCCTTTCTAGGATTTTGGATTTTGTGGTCCTTTACAAAATAGGATACACTTGGTATCTGGAATTATATAGTATAGCAACAAAATAAACAGAAGCTCTTAATAGGAGAAGAATAATTAATCCAAAGTTCCAGGTGATTGCCTTAAAATACCATCCCACAGCAAATATACATGAACAATACATGCAAATTCCCACAAGATTTTTCCATGGTGGGGAAAAAAATAGAGCTATTTATTTAGTATTCAGTTATTCAAAATTCTCATCAGCAGGTTATTATACCACTTTCATTTATTTATTTCCTTATTACAAGGAAAGTCTGAATACACTTTTATAATAATAAAAGTCACATCACACACACACACATACACACACACACACAAACAAACAAATTTGAAGAGAACTAACTTTTTACAGCTTTGGCTAGGTAGATAATTCTTAACCAAGTGAAAATAGAGCACAAAAGATAATCACAAAAAGTAAATAGTCAATTGAAGAGTTTTTTTCTTCAGACAAAACAAAATGCAATTAGGGTAAGAAAAGAATAAATGGGGCAGCTAGGTGGTACAGTGGATAGAGCAGCAAGTCATGCATTATTTGGAAATGACATTTCAACTGGTTTACCCTTTCTAGCAACTGATCAAAATGTGTCAACTTTTATTCATAATCAAGACCAGTTAAGCATGCTTTCAGCTTCTAAAGGTATTCCATGTCTCTGCATACTTGCAGGCTAATCATATCCATTTTCCATATTACATTATTCTTCTCTCTTAGTTTCTAAGTTGACTGTCGCACTGAGTTATACATTGGAAGAGCCTTCTCCCTTTTCACTGAATAGGAGACTAAAACACAACCTTGGCATGGTATCCTATCAATATCAAATTCTCTTTCTTTGTCTCTACAAATGTCTTTGCTATGTGATTTCAGGTTTTGCAATTTTCAGACTATTCCAGGAGAGCTCTTAAGACTTTCCAACAGTTTTTTTTTCCTTCCTTCTTCAAGGATTAAAGTGCCAGTGCTGTAGTTATAATTCTGGCTCAGATAGCCAATGTTTCTTCCTTAAGAAGACATGAGGATTTCCTAAGAAAAATTCTAACTAAGGCTTGTGCTCCCATGGCAGTATAATACTATATTTTGTGAAATGCGGAAGTCCATCAACCTCTTTTACTGCTATTGGCATTTTAAGGGGTTTTTTCTTCAAGATCTATTCTGAAGAACCTTGTCTAGATAATCCTTTATTAATTTATAAAATTGTAATATATGCCATATCCCTTTTTCCTCTGTGATAGGTCTGGTAATAGATTCCAAGTACTTTCTAAAACTCCTATTTTACCATGAATTTTAGAAAGGACGACACTCTTGTTAACTTATAGGAAAGAGTAAAAGTTTTTTTCTTCTCTCTAGTCATATTGTTTCTTTCTTTTTTTTTGCTGAGGCAATTGGAGTTAAATGATTTGCCCAGGGTCACACAGCCAGGAAGGATTAAATATCTGAGACCAGATTTGAACTCAGATCTTCCTGTCTAGTCATATTGTTTAACGAATATTTCATATATCCATACAATACTGAGATTATTTCACAAAAGTCTCTCAATATCTTTGTCTCTTAAGTCATATGGCATTATTTTAATTGAGTCCTCCATGTGGCACACTACCTGCATTGCTAGGCAGTGATCTAGGGATATAACATCCATATTATTCATGTAAGGTATGCAACAAGTTAAAACATGTTAATATTTATGTATTCAAAAAAGCAAAAGTAATCTCAGATACAGCGGTCTGACTTGTAAAGGAAACATTGGAAAGTTTACTGTCCAGTGAGAGTTTAAAAATATATGTTTCCATGAGGATTTTTGAAAAACTTAGGTATCCAAGAATGAGAGTCTTAGATCAAGAATCTTTCCAGTGGATCCCAGCAAATGTTATTGCTACCCAAATATATCCTGGATGACCTGCCATAGTGTAGTGAGTGACCACATAATTTTCTTTTTATGTGAATTCAGTCCATCAAACTACATTAGAAGATTGGAATTTGAAGAAGGATTGCTAATATATAGCTATGTTGGAGATGCAGGGATGTTCCTTGCACAGGTGACTACTCTCCTAATGCTATAGTTCCTGAGTTCTACAAATGTGCTTCTCATGAACAAATCAGTAAGCAGAGCCAATTAACTCTTTTAAAAAATAAAATATATTTAACTGATACCCTTTTTTTTCTTTCTTTATCCACCTCTATGAGCCATTTCTTCTTCTGTTTTTTTTTTTAATAGCTTTTTATTTACAAGTTATATGCGTGGGTAATTTTACAACATTGACAAATGCCAAACCTCTTGTTCCAATTTTTCCCCTCTTTCCCCCCACCCCCTCCCCTAGATGGCAGGATGACCAGTAGATGTTAAATATATTAAAGAATAAATTAAATACACAATAAGTATACATGACCAAACCGTTATTTTGCTGGACAAAAAGAATTGGACTGTGAAATATTGTACATTTAGCCTGTGAAGGAAATCAAAAATGCAGATAGGCAAAAATATAGGGATTGGGAATTCAATGTAATGGTTCTTAGTCATCTCCCAGAGTTCTTTTGCTGGGTATAGCTGGTTAAGTTCATTACTGCTCCATTGGAACTGATTTGGTTCATCTCATTGCTGAAGATGGCCAGGTCCATCAGAATTGATCATCATATAGGATTGTTGTTGAAGTATATAATGATCTCCTGGCCCTGCTTGTTTCACTCAGCATCAGTTCGTGTAAGTCTCTCCAGGCCTTTCTGAAATCATCCTGTTGATCATTTCTTATAGAACAATAATATTCCATAATATTCATATACTACAATTTATTCAGCCATTCTCCAATTGATGGGCATCTACTCATTTTCCAGTTTCTGGCCACTACAAAGAGAGCTGCCACAAACATTCGTGCACATACAGCTCCCTTTCCCTTCTGTATGATCTCTTTGGGATATAAGCCCAGTAGTAACACTGCTGGATCAAAGGGTATGCAGTTTGATAACTTTCTGAGCATAGTTCCAAATTGCTCTCCAGAATGGATGGATGTATTCACAATTCCACCAACAATGTATTAGTGTCCCTGTTTTCCCACATCCCCTCCAACATTCTGCATTATCTTTCCCTGTCATTCTAGCCAGTATGACAGATGTGTAGTGGTATCTCAGAGTTGTCTTAATTTGCATTTCCCTGATTAATAATGACTTGGAGCATCTTTTCATATGGCTAGAAATAGTTTCAACTTCTTCATCTGAGGATATCCTTTGACCATTTATCAATTGGAGAATGGCTTGATTTCTTATAAATTAGAGTCAATTCTCTATATATTTAGGAAATGAGTCCTTTATCAGAACCTTTGACTGTAAAAATGTTTTCCCAGTTTATTGCTTCCCTTCTAATCTTGTCTGCATCAGTTTTGTTTATATAAAAATTTTTCAATTTGATATAATCAAAAATTTCTATTTTGTAGTCAGTAATGATCTCTACTACTTCTTTGGTCATAAATTCCTTCCTCTTCCACAGGTCTGAGAGGTAAACTATCCTGTGTTCCTCTAATTTATTTATAATCTCATTCTTTATGCCTAGGTCATGAACCCATTTTAAACTTATCTTGGTGTACGGTATTAAGTGTGGGTCGATACCTAGTTTCTGCCATACTAGTTTCCAATTTTCCCAGCAATTTTTGTCAAACACTAAATTCTTGTCCCAAAAGCTGGGGTCTCCAAGTTTGTCAAACACTAGATTGCTATAATTATTGACTGTTTTGTCCTTTGAACCTAACCTATTCCACTGATCAACTAATCTATTTCTTAGCCAATACCAAATGTTTTTGGTAACTGCTGCTTTCAAATGTTTTTGGTAACTGCTGCTTTATAATATAATTTTAAATCTGGTACAGCTAGGCCACCTTCATTTGATTTTTTTTTTTAATTAATTCCCTCGAAATTCTTGACCTTTTGTTTTTCCATATGAACTTTGTTGTTATTTTTTCTAGGTCATTAAAACAGTTTTTTGGGAGTCTGATTGGTATAGCACTAAACAAATAGATTAGTTTAAATAGTATTGTCATCTTTATTATATTTGCTCACCCTATCCAAGAGCATTTAATATTTTTCCAATTAGTTAGATCAGACTTAATTTGTGTGAAAAGTGTTTTGTAGTTTTGTTTATAAAGTTTTTGATTTTCCCTTGGGAGATAGAATCCTATGTATTTTATACTATCAGTACTTACTTTAAATGGAATTTCTCTTTGTAACTCTGACTTGGATTTTGTTAGTGATGTATAAGAATGCTGATGATTTATTAGTTTATTTTGTATCCTGCAACTTTGCTAAAGTTGTGGATTATTTCTAATAACTTTTTAGTAGAATCTCTGAGATTCTCTAAGTATACCATCATATCATCAGCAAAGACTGATAATTTGGTTTCCTCATTGCCTACTCTAATTCCTTTAATCTCTTTCTCAACTCTTATTGCCAAAGCTAGCATTTCTAAAACAATATTGAATAGTAACAGTGATAGTGGGCAACCTTGTTTCACTCCTGATCTTATTGGGAATATTGCAGTTTTTCCCCATTACATATGATGCTTACTGGTGGTTTTAAATAGATGCTACTGATTATTTTAAAGAAAAGTCCATGTATTCCTATACTCTCAAATGTTTTTTAATAGGAATGGATGTTGGATTTTATCAAATGCCTTTTCTACATCTTTTGAGATGACCATATGGTTTTTGTTAATTTGGTTATTAATATGGCCAATTATAGTTTTCCTAATATTGAACCAGCCCTGCATTCCTGGTATAAATCCTACTTGATCATAGTGTATTATGCTGGGGATGATTTTCTGTACTCTTTTTGCTAATTTCTTATTTAAGATTTTAGCATCAATGTTCATTATTTTCTTTCTCTGTTTTCAACCTACCTGGTTTAGGTATCAGTACCATGTCTGTGTCATAAAAGGAATTTGGTAGGACTCCTTCATTCCCTATTTTTTCAAATAGTTTATATAGCATTGGGGCCAATTGTTCTTTAAATGTTTGGTAGAATTCACAAATAAATCCATCTGGTCTTGGGGATTTTTTCTTAGGGAATTGATTAATAGCTTGTTTTATTTCTTTTTCTGAAATGGGACTATTCAAGCAATTTACTTCCTCCTCTGTTTATCTGGAAAGCCTATATTTTTGGAGGTAGTCATACATTTCACTTAGGTTATCAAATTTATTGGCATAAAGTTGGGCAAAGTAACTCCTTATTATTTCTCTAATTTTCTCTTCATTGGTGGAAAGTTCTCCCTTTTCATTTTTAAGACTACTAATTTGATTTTCCTCCCTCCTTTTTCTAATCAGATTTACCAAAGGTTTATCTATTTTATTGGTTTTTTCATAGAACCAACTCAGTTATTTATTAGTTCAATTTTTTTTTACTTTCAATATTATTAATTTCTCCTTTTAATTTTAGAATTTCAAATTTAGTATTTGATTGGGGGTTTTTAATTTGGTCTTTTTCTAGCTTTTTTAGTTGCAAGCCCAATTCATTGATCTTCTCTTTCTCTATTTTATTCAAGTAAGCCTCTAAGGATATAAGATTTCCTCTTATTACCGCTTTGGCTGCATCTCACAAATTTTGATATGATGTCTCATCGTTGTCATTATCTTGAGTGAAATTATTAATTGTGTCTATAATTTGCTGTTTCACCCATTCATTCTTTAAGATGAGATTATTTAGTTTCCAATTACTTTTTGGTCTATTTACCGCTAACTTTTTGTTGAATGTAGTTTTTATTGCATCATGATCTGAAAAGAAAGCATTTACTATTTCTGCCTTCCTGCATTTAATTTTGAGGTCTTTATGTCCTAATATATGGTCAATTTTTGTATAGGTTCCATGAACTGCTAAGAAGAAAGTGTACTCCTTTCTGTCTCCATTCAGTTTTCTCCAAAGATCTATCATACCTAATTTTTCTAATATTATATTTACCTCTTTAATTTCTTTCTTATTTGTTTTGTGGTTTGATTTGTCTAATTCTGAGAGTGCAAGGTTGAGATCTCCCACTATTACAGTTTTGCTGTCTATTTCTTCTTGTAACTCTCTTAACTTTTCTTTTGGAAGTTAGATGCTATACCACTTGGTGCATATATGTTTAATATTGATATTGCTTCGTTTTCTATGCTCCCCTTTAGCAAGATATAGTTTCCTTCTCTTTTGATTAGATCAATTTTTGCATTTTCTTGATCTGAGATAAGGATGGCTACCCCTGCTTTTTTGACTTCACCTGAAGATTCTGCTCCAGCCTTTTTTACCTTTACTCTGTATGTATCTCCCTGCTTTAAATGTGTCTCTTGTAAACAACATATTGTAGAGTTCTGACTAGTCTGCTATCCGCCTTCGCTTTATGGGAGAGTTCATCCCATTCATATTTACGGTTAAAATTACTAATTCTGTGTTTCCTGACATCTTATTATTCCCAGATTATGCTTTTCTTTTACTTGCTCCCCCTAACCCTATTTCCCAGGTTTAATCTTATGTGCCCCACTTGTATTATTCTTTCTCTGGATGCAGATAATGCCTTTATATGTTCTTTGTTTTTAATTTGCGTATTTATAATAGTTAAAATGATTTAGTTAAAGTTTTTCTTAAAAAATACTGCTGTTATTATATATAATGTTCTCTTGGTTCTGCTCATTTTGCTCTTCATTATTCCATACCAGTCTTTCCATGTTTTCCTAAAATCAAAGAACTCATTATTTCTTATAGCACAGCAGTATTCTATCACAATCACAATTTGTTTAGTCATTTCTCAATTGACAGGCATTCCCATAGTTTTCAGTTCTTTGCCACCTCAATGAGAGTTGCTATAAATATTTTAAAACATGTAGGTTCTTCTTCTTTTTTTTTCCTGATCATTTTGGGAAACAGATTTAATAGTAGTATTTCTGGGTCAAAGGTATACACATTTTTGTAATTTTGGGGGTATAATTCTGGATTGCTCTCCTAAATGATTGGGTTAGTTCACAGTTCCATCAACAGTGGAATCAATTTTTCCATATCCCCTCCAACATTTGTCACATTTCTCTTCTATCATTTTAGTCTATCTGAAAGATATAAAATAATATTTCACATTTGTTTTAATTTGCATTTTTCTAACCAATAATGAGTGGAACAGTTTTTCATATATCATAAATTAGTTTGATTCCTCATCCCCACATTAACTATTCATATTCTTTGGCCATTTATCAATTGGGAAATGACTCATATTCTTAATGGACTTGATAAAAGTTCTTTACATATTTGAGATATGAAAACTTTAGTTGAGAAACTGTCTATAAAAATGTTTCCCTCCAATTTTCTGCCATCATTCTGAGATTAGCTACATTGGTTTATTTGTACAAATTCCTTTTAATTTAATGTAGTTGAAATTATCCATTTTATATCCCATAAAGCTCTCTATCTTGTCCACAAATTATTCACCTATCCATTAAGTCTGGTATGTAATATGTTCCACATTTCTCAGGTGTTCTTGTAATATCTCCCTTTATATCAAAGTCATGTATTTACTTTGGTCTTAGTAAATGGTGTAAGATATTAGTCTATACCCAATTTTTGCCAGATTATCTTCCAGTTTTCCAACTATTTTTTTTTAACCAAATAATGAATTCTTATCCCCTAAAAAACTTGTCTTTACACTTTACTAGATTATTATAGTCATTTGTTGCTATATGTTATATGTCTACTATGTTTCACTGATCTACCTTTCTATTTTTTATGGAGTGCCAGATGGTTTTTGATAAATATTGCCATATATAGTTTATATATATATATGTGTGTGTGTGTGTGTGTATGTATGTATGTATTACAGTTTAAGACCTGGTATTGCTAAATTTACTTTCTTTACATTTTTTTTTCAATTAGTTCCTTTGACTTTTCTTCCAAATGAATTTTCTTATTATTTTTTCTAATTCAATAAAATAATTTTCGGGTAATTTAATCAGGATGGCATTGAATATACAGATTAACTTAGGTAAAATTGTCATTTTTATTATATTGACTCTGCCTATCCATGTAATATTTTCCCAATGATTTAAATCTGATTTTATTAGTATAAATTATTTTAAAAATAATTTTGTTCATGTAGTTCCAGAGTTTGTTTTGGCAGATATACTCTCAGATATGTTATATAGTCTACAATTATTTTAAATATGGTATCTCTTACTATCTCTTATTGCAGGGTTTTATTGGTGATATATAAGAATGTTGATAATTTATATGGATTTGCTTTATATTATGTTGCTTTGCTAAAATTAATTGTTTCAACTAACTTGTTAATTGAATTTTTAGCATTTTCCAAGATACCACTATTTCACCTTCAAAAAGAGATAGTTTTATCCACTTATTGCTCCTTCTGATTCTTTCTATTTTTTGTTCTCCTCTTATTGTTATTACTAGAAGTTCCAAACTAATACTGAATAATTTTGGTGATAATGAGCATTCTTCTTTCATACCTGATCCTAATGAGAAAGCTTCTAGCTTATCATCATTACAAATCATGCTTGCTAATGGTTTTAAGTAAATATTTATCACTTTAAGTAAAAATTTAGTTGTACCTGTATTTTCAAGTATTTTTAAATAGGATTGAGTGCTATACTTTATCAAAAGTTTCCCCCCTCCCACATCTATTTATTATAATCACATGATTTTTATGACTTTTATTATTGATATAATCAATTATGTTAACAGTCTTCCTTATATTAAATCACCCCTGCATTCCTGGTATTAAATTCTACTTGAACAGTATACAATTTTTATAAATATATTAATGTAATCTCCTAGGTAGTATTTTATTTAGAATTTTTGCATCTATGTTTATTAATGAAATTGATCTACAAATTTCTTTTTCTGTTTTTACTCTTATTAAGTACCAATATTATGTTTGTTTCATAAAAGAAGTTTTTGCCTATTATTTCAAACAATTTCTTTAGTATTGGAATTAATTGGTTTTTAAATGTTTGATAGAATTCATTTGTAAATCTATGTAGTTCTAGTGCTTTTTTATTAGGCCATTTATGGCCTCCTCAATTTCTTTTTCTAAAATAGGTTAATTTAGACATTCTCTGTCTTTTCCTATTAATCTAGGCAGTTAACATTTTTTTGTAAATATTCTCCCACTTCACTTAAATTTTTAAATTCATTGGCATACAATTGGGTAAAATAACTCCATATAATTTCTTTTATTTCATCTTCATTAGTGGTATATTTACCTTTTCATTTTTAATAATGGAGATTTGGTTTTTCTCTCTTTAATCACATTTACTAATTGTCTATCTATTTTGTTGTTTTATTTATAAAACCAAATCCTAGTTTTTTCTATTAATTCAACTGTGCTCTTACATTCAATTTTATTAATATCACTTTTAATTTTTAGGATTTTCAATTAATGTTTAGTTGGGAGTTTTGTTTTTGTTGTTGTTGTTGTTTTTTGTTTTTATTTTATAAATTGTATACCCAGTTCATTGGTCTGCTTTTTCTTTATTTTATTGCTGTAAACATTTGGAAATAGGTTTTCCTCTGATTATTGCTTTTTCTATATTCCACGGGTTTTAATATGTTGTGTCATTATTGTCATTCTCTTTCATGAAATTATTTATTGTTCCTATTATTTATTATTTAGCATATTCATTCTTTTTTTTATTTTATTTTTTTTATTTAATAGCCTTTTATTTACAGGATATATACATGGGTAACTTTACAGCATTAACAATTGCCAAACCTCTTGTTCCAATTTTTCACCTCTTTACCCCCCCCCCACCCCCTCCCCTAGATGGCAGGATGACCAGTAGATGTTAAATATATTAAAATATAAATTAGATACACAATAAGTATACATGACCAAAACGTTATTTTGCTGTACAAAAAGAATCAGACTCTGAAATATTGTACAATTAGCTTGTGAAGGAAATCAAAAATGCAGGTGTGCATAAATATAGGGATTGGGAATTCAATGTAATGGTTTTTAGTCATCTCCCAGAGTTCTTTTTCTGGGCATAGCTAGTTCAGTTCATTACTGCTCCATTAGAAATGATTTGGTTGATCTCGTTGCTGAGGATGGCCTGATCCATCAGAACTGGTCATCATCTAGTATTGTTGTTGAAGTATATAATGATCTCCTGGTCCTGCTCATTTCACTCAGCATCAGTTCATGTAAGTCTCTCCAGGCCTTTCTGAAATTATCCTGTTGGTCATTTCTTACAGAACAGTAATATTCCATAATTTTCATATACCACAATTTATTCAGCCATTCTCCAACTGATGGACATCCATTCAGTTTCCAGTTTTTAGCCACTACAAAAAGGGCTGCCACAAACATTCGTGCACATACAGGTCCCTTTCCCTTCTTTATAATCTCTTTGGGATAATCCCAGTAGTAACACTGCTGGATCAAAGGGTATGCACAGTTTGATAACTTTTTGAGCATAGTTCCAAACTACTCTCCAAAATGGTTGGATTCGTTCACAACTCCACCAACAATAGCATATTCATTCTTTAAAGTTAGGTTCTTTAGTTTCTAATTAGTTTTTATTCTATGTTTCCATGGTCTGTAATTAAAAATAAATTTTATTGCATTGTGATCTTAAAAGAATGCTTTTAATCTGTATGCTTTTTTGCCATAACATATTGTAAAGGTACTGGTACTTTGTACCACTGAGAAAAGGCACATTCTTTTCTATTCCTATTCAGTTCTCTCCAAATATCTATCATATGTAATTTATCTAAAATTCTATTCACTTCCTTAATTTTTTCTTCTTTACTTTTTGGTTAGATTTATCTAATTCTGAGAGGGGAAGATTAAATCCCCCCACTATTGTAGTGCTGTCTATTCTCACCTGTAATTCATTTAATTTTACATTGTTTTTCTGTTATTGCTTATTTCATTTTGCCTCAATTCATGTCTTTCCATACTTCCCATATATCATGTTCGCTATTTCTTAGAGCACAGCAATATCCCATTACATTAAAGTTTGAAATTTGTTTAGTCATTCCCCAATGGACAACTGCTTTATTTTTAGTTATTTATTATCACAAAAAGTACTGCTATAAATATTTTGATGTATATATATATATAACTCTTCTTTTTCCCAGTGATCTCTTTAGGGCATATGCTTAGTATATGACTGGGTCAAATGGGACATTTTAGTCACTTTCAAAATTACTTTCTAGAATGGTCATTCAAATACACAACTATACCAACTATATCAACCATTAGTGTTTCTGTCTTTCTATACCCCTTCCAACATTGACTATATTTGTCTTTTATTATCTTTTCCAATTTGGTAGGTTTAAGATAAAAATTCAGTTTTGTTTTGCTTTGCACTTCTCTTAACAAAAAGTATTTACTCAAAAAACTGAGCAAGAAACATAATTATGCAATATTCTACTTTTATGCATGGGTTGCATTCTTCCATCAATGCACAATGGTCATAGAGGAGAATAAGGACAATTGAAAATACCATGGTGATAAGGTACATGTGTAGGGAACACATTTGACCAGGACAGCTCTAAAGCAATAGTCTTCAATGTCCTTTCTTAGAGACAGTTCCCACCTTGACTAATTGATCTGTGTTGAATGAGTGACTGCTTTCCTGCTAGGCTGTTGCTAATAGCTAATGCTGCTAATAATAATGGCTTCTTCTCTGCTGGTGGGCCTATTCATTCTAAGAGTTTCTTTCAGAAAAGGCAAAAACCATTCATAAAAATGAATTCTAAGATTTTTTTTTTTTTTTTAGACAAAGCTTCCTGGTTCAGGATTGGGTCCCCTGGACTCTTCAGGTCCACCTCATTTTAGTTTATCATGATTAAATAATTGAGAATTATGAAATCCTCATGTCTTGCTGCCTGGACAGGATTGTCTCTGCTCTGCCTTGCACTTTACTTCTTCTTTGGATCTCCATTTCTCTATAGCACAGAGGAAATGGATCAGCAAATATCATTGTAACTCTTTGGCTAATCACAGATATGGGCTTCAGGAGACTTACTGGAAAGCTAAAGTTTGGCCAGGAACACCAGAGTCCCAGATTTCAGGGCAAATCATATTTTAGCACTAGAAAAAACTTGGAGATTGATCATTTCACAAATGAGGAAACTAAGAGCCAGATACTTTTCTTGTTGTTATTTGCTATAATATATTTGAAGAGTTCTTCCTTCCTTTGCATATTATGATTTCTTCTGATGGGTGCTTATTTTCTTCCATATAGCCTTCTATATAGCATATATATATCCTAGGCATATAGCCTTCCTCAGGAAGGCAGGGTCATGGGATAGGACTTTTTCACATACATAATTTGGTTTAACTAAAGCTTGCATTAATATGAGGACATGGTTGGAGCAGGATGCTTTGATTTGTATCCTTTTTAGGGTACAGGACAAGAAATAAAGGGGTAATTCACATCCACAGAAATACGGAATTACAGAATAATTGATTTGGAAGGGACCTCAGAGGTAATTTAGCTCAACCTATCTCTATTTAATCCCCCTACAACATCCAATGAGTTGGCATCCAGTCTCTGGTGAAGAAGAACACTCTCTAACTCTGAGATAGGTCATTCCACTTTTGTAATAATTTAGGATATACAATGAGGAGGAGCAATTAACATGATTAATTGTTCTCTACAGAAATATCTAGAACCACAGGGAAGAGAAATAGGGGCCACCCTCTCTTAAGGGAAAATTTGAAAGAAAATGGAAAATGACCTCTGTATCAATCATTTTCTTAGTTCCTCAATATCTTTCCATGATCTTTCTGCTCTTCAACACCCTTTCAGTTTATGTTCTCAGTTTTGTCCAAAGAGCATCCCTACTACCTTTTATCCATCAAGTCAGATAAAAAGGTCTCCATCTAGTGGCTTCTTGAGCAAAAGTTAATGTATTTCTTTTTTTCCTAAACCATTAGAACTAAAAACTAGACTTGGTAAGAGTTAAAACATAGATTCATAGGCAGTTCCAAATGGAAATATTTCTGAAGGCTCTAAATATTTCTTAGGGTGCCTATTGCTTAGTCAGCTCCTCAAGCATTGCAGTCTGAGGTTCTTAAATGTCAGAACTTCCAATTCCTTTCCTGTTTTGGAGTCAGGTTCCTCAGAGGACCTTCTGGAATCTGCAGCAAGGTTGACTTTGCCATATGTAATAGAACTGGAAGGTGCCTTGTTGGCATCCAGTCTAACTCATTCTATACATAAAGAAAGTTCCAAAATTTATATGATTTTTCCAGTCAAAGGATCAGAAAGCAGATGTAGGATTTAGGGTTGTCTTTTGGTGGGTGGCACAGTGAATAGAATCAGGCTGGGAGTCAGGAAAACTTGAATTCAAACCCAGCCCCAGACTCTTAGAAGTTTCATGACCCTGGCCAAGTCATGAACCCCACTTCCCTCAGTTTGCTCAGCTAGAGAAGGAAATGGCACTCCAGTTTCTTTGCCAGACACAGCTGCAATGATTGAACAACAAATAACATATCTGATTGTAAAATTAGCTATCCTGAATTGATTCAGAAAGTCCCAAATGTGGACAGATTAGTTCTCTATTGATTGTACACAGCTGAAGAGAAGAACGAAAGTAAATCAAGAGACAAAGTAATAATGATTTTTTTTTTTTGAAAATGAAAGTCTGGGCCTCAGTTTCCTTATCTGCAAAATTAATGAGGTGATCTCTTAGCTCCTTTCTTGCCATAAGATTCCATGGCTGTTTCATAACTCTGATAATATGGCCCTAAGCTAATTATGTGACATTTATTTGATTTGGGGCAAGTCATTCTACTTATTTAGGCTTTAATTTCCTCTATAAAATAAGGAATTTAGATTGTTATCTCTAAGGTCTCTTCCTATTCTGAAATCTTTTATCCCTATTTCCTTTCCTTTTCCTCCACCAGGATCACTCAGATTACCTGTGGCTCACCTTTATCCAAATAATCCCAATCCCATTTTAAAGTAAGTCTTTTTGATCCAATATTACACAGCTGGATATTCCCAAATGCCCCAAGCCAGTTTGGTACTGAGGTGTAAGATTGAAACTAAGGAAATCACTTATAGACTACCTGACAGGTAATAAAAGGAAATTTAACTAACCAGAGCAGAAAAAGGATATTCAGAGCAGGGATATTTATCAAGGATAAAGCCTTGGTTCAATTGAACACAATTTACAATTCATTTGAATGTATAAGCACTGGTAGTTCAGTAGTTTTATTAAAAGTCCTATGACTATTGTTATATCTCATCTATTTCTTGTCTCATTTACTAGATTGTAGACCATATCTTTTACTTTTCCTCTACTTTCCATAGCATTTAGCACAATTCTCTCTATATAATAGATGATCAGCAAAAGCCATTAATCATGGAGGTGGTAGCAATGAGGATTATTGTTTTAATTGGTGGGGTTTGCTAGGAAGGAACAAAGGGAGGGAAGAATGGAGGAAAGGAAGAGAAGAAAGAACAAAGGAAGGGAGAAAAAAGAAAAGAAGGAAGGAAGGTACAGAGGGGAGAGAAGGAGGGGAGGGGAGGGAATGGAGGAAGGGGAAGGAGAAAGGAGGGAAAAAGGAAAGAAGGAAGGAAGAAAGGAAGGAAAGAAGGAAGGAAGGAAAAGAGAGAGATAATAATTACACTTACCTCATTATCAAATAAGGTAATAATTAAAAAGTACATCAGCACACTGCCTGACATATAGTAGGCACCATATAAATACTTTCCTTTCCTTTCCTCTCCTCTCATCATCTCTCCTCTCCTTTCCTTTCCTCATTTGCTAGGTCAATATTATTTTTAATCTTCATTTTATAGTTGAGGAAACTGAGACAAATATCAATTTTTTGAGAAGTTACCTATTTATATATAGTTTCCCTAGTGATTTATATATTTTCGAAGATCAGACAGTATTGATTATGCAGTCAGAACTCACAAGATAAAAGGATTTACAGCTAGAAGGGATCTAGAATCAAAAGGCCTGATGTTATAGATGAGGAAATAATCTGGGAGAGAGGAAGTAACTTGTACCATGTCACAAAGCTAATAGCAGAACCAAGATTCCAGCTCGGGTCCTTTGGCTCCAAATCCATGCTTCTTTCCGTTAATTACACCATACTAAAGTGCTTTTGTTCCTTCTCCCACAGTTTTCCTCTCTGATTGGTCTTTTCTCTATTTCTTTCTCTCCACTGAAAGATCAGAGTTCTTCAGTAATGCAGCTAATTAAGGAATAAGCATTGAACAGATCCATCAATAAGTTAAAGGTTAAATAAGATTAGCCATTCCCATTATTAAGCAAAAGGATATTAAGGAAAGGGTAAGTATCTCTCTGAATAAGTATCTCTCTGAACAGAGAGTGATTGGAGTTTGTTTGACTAAGTATAATTGGAAAACATGGCCAGCTTTCTGATTGATCTAGAAAGACTTTCTAAGGAAGAGGTAAAGCAAATTCTAGCTACTACTTGATTCTAACAGAAGAAAGCTGACTTTTTTGGCCAAGGCAGACTCCGGTGACATCAAACCATTGAGCAGAGACCAAGAGTTCAGATGTTCCTTCCCTGCTCTCACCCTAGAAAATTATGAAGAAGGCAGGCTTTATCAGTATCATCTGGGAGATATCATTGAACAAGAATAATGGAACTGGAAGGAAGAATTTCTCCTCTTGCAGTCTCCAGGTCTTTTCTATCTTACAAAAATTGTTCACAGAGTCGCAGAATAACATTTATTAGGTCCCAGAGATCAGCTAGTCCAACCCTTTCATTTTCTTAACCAACCATTTCTTAACCAACCCAGGTTAAGAGAAATGAAAGTGATTTATCCAGGGTCAAACAACTAAGTTTAAAAAAACGAACAAAAAAGCTAAGATTCAAGCTTCCCTTTTCTGACTCAAAATTTAATACTCTTTTCTATGTTAATTGATGGCATTTGTAAAGCACCTTAAGATTTTTAAAGTGTTTTACTTACATTATTTCATTTGACCTAATAATAACTCTGTGAAATAGTTTTTGTTATTCCTATTTTACGAGATAAGAAATTGAGTTTGAGACAGGTTAGGTGACTTGCTCAGGTTCATAAAGCCACTAAGTATGTGAGATGAGATTAGAACATGTCTTTCTGCCTCCAAGTTCATAGACTACACAACTCTCAGTGACTCTACTGGGCAATTTCTCCAATTAAATAAACTGGGCATATTTCAATAATACTCAGGCTCATGAGTAGAGCTTTCAAGGGTACACTTCTGGATATAGTGGATGAATTGAAGAAGGGAGAGTAGGGGCAGGATAGGATAATAATGAACATGTCAGCTGATTGATAGTAGCTACTCTTCCCTTTTTCTGAGAGGAGTCTCTTCAACAGCCCCCTCTCTTTTTTGAGAGAAAGAATGGATTTGGATCTAAGACTTTTAGTTGATCAGAACCCTGAGCTAAAAGAATGTTGCTAAGGCTCCAGCCTGATCAATGGGGCAGATTAATGGAAGTCAAACAAAAAGAGAAGAGAGAAATAATTGAATGACTAAAAAAGGGAAGGAGAGAGAAAAGTTAATAGGACTGAACATTAATAGTCTCTTTGTTGCATCTTTGGTATAAGTATCCTACATAAAGAGAGAGGGAGGGCCACTTCATTCAAGTCAGAGCAACTCTGGGATTGAATCCCAATTCTGCCAGAAGTATTTCTCAGTCCTCTTCATGTTCCTAGTCTGTGTTCCTAGCTAGAACCATATCCAAGGCATATGGCATCATTGACATAAGGATACCCCCTACTGGCAATCTTTGGGATGCAGAGTTCCCAGAAAGTCAGAACATTTGTTTCACTGGATTTTTTACTTAATGCCCTGGGCAGGGAACCTCCTATACCCCTTGGCACAGGGCTACTCCTGGGCTTTTTGCCCACTTCTCCCACTGGCACTAATCCCTTTGGGCTTCAGTTTCCCAATTTGTAACATGGGAAGGATCTAACTTCTGCCTTTTATTTTCCTTCTTGGATATAAGTAAATAAGAAGCAAAAACAGGAGGGAAGCAAGAAGACATAGTAAGGAAAGGAGACAAGAGAAACTGAGACAAGGGAAGGGAAAAGAGAAACTGGAGAGATCCAGGTTGGGGATAGAAGAGAGTAGATTGAAGTAATAGGACAGGGAGAAAAAAATAGGAAGGAAAAAGGTAAGGAATGAGTGAAATGGAGAGGGAGTAGGTTGAGTTGGGGCAGGAGCAGATGTACATCTAAGAAAAAGTAACAATAAAAATTACAGCTGAACCAGAGAGATAGGGTGCTATGCCCTCCCATACTTCATTAAGGAGTCCTTTTTATCTGTGGATGAGGGAGTGTGGTAATTAGTTTCTGTCCTAGGATAGTCTAGCCTCAAATGAAAGAGATGAGGTTCTTTTGTTTTTTCCTTTATATTCTGCCCACCCCAACCCTCCACCCTGGGGAAAAATTTAAACAAGCAGCAGTGATTTATTTTATCTTTAGTTTTGGTTCCAATTCTTTACCTTTCTATAGCTTCTTCCCTATTCATTGAGACAGGCAAAAAATACCATGCTCATTATATATATGTGAAGTGATGCAAAATATATGTACATATTAATCATGTTGGAGGAGGGGAAGAGCAAGAAAAAGAAAGGGAAAAAAATATGCTTCAACGAGCACTCTAAGTCAATCAATTTTTTACCTGAAGATGGATAGCATTTTACATCACAAGTTCTTTGGAATGGTCATCGATCACTTTATTCATCATGTACTATATTCATCAGAATTACTAAATCTTTTAACAGTTGTTTATCTTTACAATATTGGTGTTATTGTATAGATTGTTCTCTGGTTCTGCTCACTTCACTTTGCATCTGTTCCTGTACATTTTCCAGTCTATTCTGAAACCATCCCCTTTATCACTTTTTAATAACACAATTGTATCAAATTCATATGCCCTAACTTTTTTTAATCATTCCCCAATTGATGGACATCCCCTCAGTTTCTATTCTTTTCTGCCTCCAAAAGAAAGTAGCAGTGATTTTAACTATTTTCCTGAGAGACTTATACTTAAAACATCAAGGCACAATATAGTTTGTAGAAATGTTAAATAAACACTTTACATTTTATCTGGACTCTGCACTATACAAGTCATTCACTCCAGATCTTGGCAAGTCAGAACAAAGAATTGAGCTGCTTTCTCTGCTGATGATCATTTTCTCTGATACTTAAAAACAAAACAAAGCTTAACTCCCCCCTGTTGTCAGTCAGCTCTGACAAAGAGACTCAGGATTCCTGGATTTTAAACACTCCAAGATTACTATTCAATTAGGTATACTCAGGAAAGAAGTAAAATAGAAGAAGGCTTAACCCTTGCTCGAACCCACAAATATGTTTTAGTTACCACATGTTCAGAGTTTATCATTTCTACCGAAGTGGAAGAAGGGCACCAGCCCTTCCACCTATTCCTTCAATAGAGAAATCCTTCATCACTGAGTCACACATGTCCCTGCAATCTCCAAAAGTTTCCTGTGCATCTCCAATGCAGATTCTCTGCCTGCTGCAACCTTACTCCAAATGGAATCAGAGAAAGACAGAAAGAAATGAGAAGAGGAAGTGGGGAATAAAATAGAGGTTGAAAGAGAGACAAAAAGACAAAGCATAAAAGGACATGAGTTGAAACAGGAAAGGAAAAGGGCAGAAATGGAGTAAGATGTGGATAGGATGCTATGAGGAGAGAAGAGAGATGAGAAAGGGAAACAAGAAAGATCAGAATGGAGTGAGATAGGGAGAAAAGAAAATATAGGAGGAAGAGGAATGAATTCTAAGATAAGAAGTGGAGCAGGAATGCATAGGAATTGAGTCGAATGTGCTGGGATATAGCCAGAAGGGAAAATTAGCACCAACTGGAAAGGGGTGGAAGTTGGTGGAACCTTAATTGCTGGTCCCTGGCAAGGTCCACAGGTCTGCCCTAGAAGCCAAGACCTCTAATTCCCTTCTAACTCCTGTAGGACTCACTATTCTCCCTGAAATAGTAGGACTCTCTCCAAGTCTCCCTAAATTTACCATCTGGAAGCCACAATATCCTAGAAGTAAGCTGAGCCCTTATTCCTAACCACTTTCTGAGATTGTATGAAAGAAGGCCCTATCCTTAAAAATATCTCTCTGGCCTTTTCTTGCATGGTTCCTTCTTCTCATGTGTCTAGACACTACCCCTGACTACAAGTCTCTCTAATTTCCTTTTCTCCTGCAAACAACGTCTGGGCAATATGTTGAGCTCCCCCTCAAATAACATCATGATTTATAGAAAAACTGTGCTCACCATCCCCAGATACTTACTCATTCTGTACAGGCTTATTAGAAGGTAATAGATCTGGAAGACAAACAGTCAAACCAACATCAAGAGAATTCTTATTTAAAATTGATGGAGATCCTGGGGCTAGAGTGGAGATTTGTACAAATTATCTTTGCCCATCTCTCCCAACATATATACTGTCAGAAAGTTCCCCTTTCTCCCCTCCCTCCCGACCACTTCACTCACAGAGGGAGTGGAGAAGGAATACTTTCCTTTCAAATCAACATGCACTTCTTCCAGAGGAAGAAAGAAAAAAAATTTACCTATTACTTTCACTCCCAAAATGGATTTGTACCAGCTTTATATTCATAAAAGAATGAATAGGTGAATATTTGGCCTCAGATTATTTTGCCAGGTTTACTGTTTGGTCAAGTCCAATATGATCCTCCTATTTTGCTTTCATTCTATAACAGGTTCAAACCCTGAGCCTTAATCAGCTAGGCAGGATGCTTCTCTCCAAGAAAGGAGATGCCCCTTTCTCACATATTTATAAACATTAAATAAAAAAACAACAACAAATATTTTAGGAGTTCTGTTAACCAACAGCATTTTATCAGATTATAAAAACTTAAACATAAAAACACTTAGAGGAAAGAAAAATGATTCAAAATCCTGAGGGACTCTTTAAATAGTCCAGAGACATCTAAATAAATGTCAGGTGGTTCTCTTCCCTAATGAGAAGGAATGGAAAGGGAAAATTGTGTCAGCATTCCCCTTCCTGATCCAAGCTTGATCATCACTGCAGATTTGATCCAATTCACAGATTACTCTATGTAGGAATCATCACAGCTGTTAGTACTTTCTTGCATCCAGGGTTATCTCCAGTTATCTTGATCTATGTCTTACCACTGGACCCAGGTGGAGAAGAAAGTGAGGCTGGGACTTTGCATAGACTTTGCATGTCTTACTAAGATCCAATTCTCTTGAAAATCATAACATCACCTCCCTGATATTATGGTCATCCTTCAGAACAAAGGACAAACAACAATAGTACTTTCTTGATCTCTAGTACACTACTTTTCAAAACAATCACCTAATTTTTATTTTCCCTATTTACATGTGAAAACATTTTTGTTACACATATATTCATATTTTTACATATTTTTCTATGTATCATATTGGGATAGAAAAATCAGAAAAAAAGGGAAAAAACACAAGAAAATAGGTGAAAGTAGTATATGTTAATCTCCTTTCAGTCTTCATAGTTCTCTCGCTGGATGTGATGGTGTTTTCCATCCAAAATTTAGTAGGGTTGCCTTAGATCACTGAATTACTGAGAAGAACCAAATCTATTATAGTTGATCATTGTAATGTTCTAGTCAGCTTTCTGGAGGTCTTTGGACCAGCCTTTGTTTCAGCTGAGTAATCACCATGAGAATAGCCAGAGATAAAGTCCAAAAGTCTTTATTGTCTCCTTTACAGTTTGTCTCCTTGCCTGGGGCTCATCTAGCTTTCTGGAGGCCCTTCAGATAGGCCTGGTCTCAGTGGGGGAAGGAGGACAGGTTCACCATGAGGCTGATGAAGATGGAATGCCTCTCGTCCAGTTCTTGTTGGCTCTTATATACTCTATTCTAATTACATCATCATATAGGTGTCAATCTTGTAGGACTATATTAAGTACTAAGTACATGTACTGAACTAGAGAACTATTAATCACCATGCTAAACTAGATAACCACTGTCTTATCAATTCCACTGAGTTAACATCTTCTTTCAAGTATACTTCTCCAGAGTTCTGCCCTTTACAGATCATCACATAATCCTGCTCTTGCTGTGTACAATGTTTTCCTGGTTCTGCTTGCTTCCCTCAGCATCAGTTCATGTAAATCTTTCTAGAATTTCCTAAAATCAGCCTGTTCATCATTTTTTATAGAATAATAATATTCCATTTCTTTCATATACCATAATTATTCAGACATTCCCTAGCTGATGGAAATCTACTCATTTTCCAGTTTCTTACCATCTGGTATACTTTTTTTTTTTTTTTCTTTATTTGAAAAAGCAGAGAAAAAACAGAAAAGAAATACAAAACAAAATAAAGCAAAGCAAAAGAGAACACTGTCATGTGTACAGCAAAAAACATCAGAAAAGATTCAAAATAACAACAAATTACCAAATCAAGAAAGTATATAATATATTAATTGAAGAAATTATGTTCACGAATAACCATTTTTTCTTTACTTCCTTAAAAATTGTTCTTTGGTTCTCTGCTGTGCACCTTATTTACTTTATTCTTTCCCCTCTTTGCATCTCCCCCCCCCCCCAAGCAAGCTACATTTAAGAAAAGCTATATTTATGTATTCATATATAGATATATAGATACATACACACAATCATATCCACACCCACCTCACATATACACACATGTCTTTCCTATCCTTTAATTAAATTCTGCTCCATAACTTGCCTTGCTATTACTTAAGCTCCCCCCAACCAATAATGGCTCTTTTTGTCTTCTTCCCTCGTCCTTTGCTTACCCATCCACCCTCCTTCCCCCTTTACTACTTTATAGATTTTGGAGGGTGTACACTCTTCATGGTACATATGTAGTGTAGCCTATTGAACCCATTCCTGATAGGAATATTTTTTCAGAACTATTAGCCCTCCTTCCCTCTCTAATGCTTCTGTATCTATTCTTCCTTTGTACCTTATTTGTATAACATGATTGATATTTTTATCTTAACTCTGCCAATCTTTCTTTTGAGTTACCCTATTGTTGATGTGAATCTTATATACATACATACATATATATACATGCATATATAAAAACATAAATAATTTGTCCATGTTTAAACAGTTTATCCATGTTAAGTTCCTTAAAACTGTTTCATATTGGCTCTCATATCTTACATTTTCTGTTAAGTTTGAGGTTGTTTGATAGAAAGTCCTAAAATTTTGCAAGTTCATTTAATATCCATTTTTTTCTCATTCTGAATTATAGATAATTTTGCTGGATGTGATATTTTTGACTGGAAGACTATCTCTTTTGATTGTCTGTAGATATGATTCCAGGACCTGCAGTCTTTTATAGTAGCTGCTGCTAAGTCTTTTACAATTCTAATTGTAACTCCAGTGTTTTTTAATTATTTTTTTTCTTGTTTCTTCCAAAATTTTTCTTTGATCTGGGGGTTTCAAAATTTGGCAATAATATTCTTGTGTGTTTTCCATACAGGATCTCTTTGAGGAGGTGACTGATGGATTTTTTTTTCTATTTTTACTATCCCCTCATATTCTCTCACTCTAAGACAATTTTTTTTTTGGATTATTTCCTGCATTATTGTGTCAAGGTTCTCTTTTTGGTCAAAACTTTCTGGCAGTCCAATTATTCTTATATTTCTTGATCTGTTCTCCAGATATGTCATTTTTCTTATGTTTCACATTCTGTTCTTTTTTTTTTTATTTTCATCTTTGAGACTGTACCTCTTTTTCTAGTTGGTTATTTTTTTTTCTAATAAGCTGCTTGTTTTTCTTGGATGATTTTTATTTTATTTTATTTTTTAAAATTTTTCTCAATGTCTCTCATTTCACTTTTGAATTCTATAAATTCTTTCTGGGCAAGGAACCATTTCACATTTACTCTTTGGAGTAGAAGCTTTTTTTTTTTTTTTAACTAAAATGTCTTCTGAAAATGAATCTTGATCTTCCCTGTTCCCATAATATGTCTCAATTTGGGTTTTTTTTCATCTTTACTGACTAATTTTTTTAATAAGAGGTATTAGTGTAAACACCTTAAATTGCAGGATAAAGGATGTTGCCTCAAGCTTCCCTTCAGCTATTCACTCTGATTGACAGGAGAGAAACTGTTCCCTTTACTGAAGCTGTGTTCCCTTTAAGATTGTCACTCTTAGTTGTGTCCCCTTTTCTGATCTCAGAGATCAGGATCTCCCAGGCTCCAAGGAGTCTAGAGACAGGGCCATCCTCCAAGGATGAGAGAAGTAACACTATTCAGGGGCAAATCAATTCCCATAGAATTTCTAAATTCTCATTCAATTGAGAAATCCTGGTCTCATCAGCTCAAGCTATCCCAGCCCTCCACCAGGATGTCCATATAACAGCTTCCTTCAGCTAAGCTTCTTCAAAGATGGCCCTAAGCAATTTGGGCATTCTTTCAGCACAAAACTCCATTCCCCAATAGGACTCTGCCACTATAGAAGTCAGTATATTAGCAAACTGATTTCTATACAACAATAAACTTTTATTTTGCAATTAATAATTCGGGAATAAGTGTGGTGATCTCTTCTTTTGTATAATATATGATGGTTCTCTGAGAGCAGGTTTCTCGGGGAGGTTTTCTGGAGGCAGCCTTAGTTTCAGTTCAGATCAATAATCACTTCAAATGCAGCCAGCTGATAAAATCTAAATGTTTATTTTCTCCTTCCAAGTCTTATCTCTTTCCTTGGACCCGAGCTTTCTTAGAGGCCTATCTCCCTCCTTGGTTCCAAGAGCTCTTGCAACTTATCTTTTAGCTCTTCTAGCTTCTGCCTCTAGCTCAACTCCGACTCATGGCTTCTCAATCTCCAACTGACGCTCCCCTCTCAATCTTTTCAACTGAACTCTCCTGACTGAGCTCAGCTCTTTTTATGCTCTTTTAGAAGTGTAAACTCAAAGGTTGACTCCTCCTCTGAGAGTGGGATTATGGGAGGTGTGAATTTGGATATCTTATACTGAATCCTGAAATCTCCCAAACATGTGAATTAATGTGTGAACTCTCAAAGGTGTTAACTTAAGCATTGTTTCTATCAATACCAGTGACTTAACACCTTGTAAGGATTTGCTCTAATGTGTGAACCAATAAGCATTGTTTCTGTCAACTCCATTGAGTTATCACTAGGATTCTAACAAATAAGTGAATTCTTTCACTTTGAAATCTGCTGCTGATTAAAAGGGGATTTTATCCCCAGGACCAGATGGATTTACATGTGAATTCTACCAAACATTTAAAGAACAATTAGCCCCAAATGCTATATAAACTATTTGAAAAAATAGGGAATGAAGGAATCCTACAAAATTCCTTTTATGACACAGACATGGTACTGATACCTAAAGCAGGTAGATTGAAAACAAAGAAAGAAAATTATAGACCAATCTCCTTAATGAATATTGATGCTAAAATCTTAAATAAGATATTAGCAAAAAGACTACAGAAAATCATTCCCAGGATAATACAGCATGATCAAGTAGGATTTATACCAGGAATGAAGGGCTGGTTCGATATTAGGAAAACTATTAGTATAATTGATCGTATTAATAACCAAATTGATAAAAACCATATGATCATCTCAACAGATGCAGAAAAAGCATTTGATAAAATTCAGCATCCATTCCTATTAAAAACACTTGAGAGAAATATATAGAGAATTAATTCTAATTTATAAAAAATCAAGCCATTCTCCAATTGAAAAATGGTCAAAGGATATGAACAGACAATTCTCAGATGAAGAAATTAAAACTATTTCTAGTCATATGAAAAGATGCTCCAAGTCATTATTAATCAGAGAAAGGCAAATTAAGAAAACTTTAAGATACCACTACACACCTGTCAGATTGGCTAAGATGACAGGAAAAATAATGATGATTGTTGGAGGGATGTGGGAAAACTGGGACATTGATGCATTGTTGGTGGAGTTGTGAACGAATCCAACCATTTTGGAGAGTAGTTTGGAACTATGCTCAAAAAGTTATCAAACTGTGCATACCCTTTGATCCAGCAGTGTTACTACTGGGCTTATATCCCAAAGAGATTATAAAGAAGGAAAGGGACCTGTTTGCACGAATGTTTGTGGCAGCCCTTTTTGTAGTGGCTAGAAACTGGAAACTGAATGGATGTCCATCAGTTGGAGAATGGCTGAATAAATTGTGGTATATGAATACTATGGAATATTACTGTTCTGTAAGAAATGACCAACAGGATGATTTCAGAAAGGCCTGGAGAGACTTACACGAACTGATGCTGAGTGAAGTGAGCAGAACCAAGAGATCATTATATACTTCAACAACAATATTATATGATGACCAGTTCTGATGGACCTGGCCACCCTCAGCAACGAGATCAACCAAATCATTTCCAATGGAGCAGTAATGAACTGAACCAGCTACGCCCAGAGAAAGAACTCTGGAAGATGACTAAAACCATTACATTAGATTCCAATCCCTATATCTATGCCCACCTGCATTTTGATTTCCTTACAAGCTAATTGTACAATATTTCAAAGATCTGATTCTTTTTGTACAGCAAAATAACGTTTTAGTCATGTATACTTATTTGTATCTAATTTATATTTTAATGTATTTAACATCTACTGGTCATCCTGCCATCTAGGGGAGGGTAGGGGTAAGAGGTGAAAAATTGGAACAAGAGGTTTGGCAATTGTTAATGCTGTAAAGTTACCCATGCATATAACCTGTAAATAAAAGGCTATTAAATAAAAATAAATAAATAAATAAATAAAAACACTTGAGAGTATAGGAATAAATGGACTTTTCATGAAAATAACCAGTAGCATCTATTTAAAACCATTAGTAAAAGTTATATTTTAATATATTTAACATCTACTGGTCATCCTGCCATTTAGGGGAGGGGGTGGGTGGGGGGGTAAGAGGTGAAAAATTGGAACAAGAGGTTTGGCAATTGTTAATGCTGTAAAGTTACCCATGTATATATCCTGTAAATAAAAGGCTATTAAATAAAAAAAAAAAAAAAAAAAAAAAAAAAAAAATTAGTAAGCATCATATTTAATGAGGATAAACTGGAACCATTCCCAATAACATCAGGAGTGAAACAGGGTTGCCCATTATTACCATTACTATTCAATATTGTATTAGAAATGCTAGCTTTGGCAATAAGAGTTGAGAAAGAGATTAAAGGAATTAGAGTAGGTAATAAGGAAATCAAATTATCACTCTTTGCTGATGATATGATGGTTTACTTAGAGAACCCGAGAGATTCTAATAAAAAGCTATTAGAAATAATCCACACCTTTAGCAAAGTTGCAGGATACAAAATAAACCCACATGTGTCATCAGTATTCTTATATATCACTAACAAAATCCAACAGAGTTACAAAGAGAAATTCCATTTAAAGTAATTATCACTATATAAAATATTTAGGAATCTATCTGCCAAAGGGAAAATCAGAAACTATGTGACCAAAACTACAAAACACTTTCCACACAAATAAAGGCAGATCTAACCAATTAGAAAAAATATTAAATGCTCTTGGATAGGACGAGCAAATATAATAAAGATATCAATACTACCTAAACTAATCTATTTATTTAGCGCTATACCAATCAGACTCCCAAAAAAACTATTTTAATGACCTAGAAAAAATAACAACAAAGTTCATATGGAAAAACAAAAGGTCAAGAATTTCAAGGAAATTAATGAAAAAACAATCAAATGAACGATGGCCTACCTGTACCAGATCTAAAATTATATTATAGAGCAGCAGTTACCAAAACCATTTGGTGTTGCTAAGAAATAAAGTAGTTGATCAGATTAGGTTCAAGGGACAAAACAGTCAATAATTTTAATAATCTAGTGTTTGACAAACCCAAAGACCCCAGCTTTTGGTAGAAGAACTCACTGACAAAAATTGCTGGGAAAATTGGAAATTAGTATGGCAGACACTGGGCATTGACCCACACTTAACACCATACACCAAGATAAAGTCAAAATGGATTCATGGCCTAGGCATAAAGAATGAGATTATAAATAAATTAGAAGAACATAAGATAGTTTACTTCTCAGACCTATGGAAGAGGAAGGAATTTATGACCAAAGAAGAACTAGAGATCATTAATGATTACAAAATAGAAAATTTTGATTATATCAAATTGAAAAGGTTTTGTACAAACAAAACTAATGCAGACAAGATTAGAAGGGAAGCAATAAAATGGGAAACCATTTTTACAGTCAAAGGTTCTGATAAAGGGCTCATTTCCAAAATAGATAATTGACTCTATAAGAAATCAAGCCATTCTCCAATTGATAAATGGTCAAAGGATATGAACAGCAATTCTCAAAGAAATTGAAACTATTTCTAGCCATATGAAAAGATGCTCCAAGTGTTAGCTCAGTGTTTGAGATGCTCCAAAGTAAAGTGCGGGAAATGAGAGATATTAGACTGACTAAACTGAAGATCTATAGAACTGTTATGCTGACCTCATTGTTATATTCCTGTGAATCCTGGACAGTATACTAGTGCCATGCCAGGAAATTGAATTGCTTCTATTTGAATTATCTCAGGAAAAAAAGGAATGAAAGAATAGATAAGAACCTGTGACCCAATACTGAGCAAATGAAAGAGGAATAACAATTGTATCAAAAAGAGATCAATAGTGTTGCACATATTCCTTTTTCAATATCATCTTCTTCATTGTGGAAAATGAGAGGTAGGGGCAGAAAGAGGAAAAGTATGAAAAGAAATAATAAAGAAAAAAATTTAATTCACAATTTTAACGTGGACATGAATGGGATAAACTCACCTATAAGACAGAAGAGAGTAGGAGACTGGATTAGAAAGCAGAATTTAAAATTTTGTTATTTATTAAAAATATACTTTAAACAAAAAAATGAAACACAGGGGTACCTAGGTACTCATTTGCTTTGAAGCTCATTGAATTTGGTATTCAAATGCATCAGCACTTGATGCTTGCTCAGAGCCCTTTTCTTACTAGTTTGTTGTCTTGATTGAGCAATAGGGATGTGAGGTTGGCCAGGGATGCTACCCAGCCACCACTGCTATTGCCCTCAACGGTGGGCAGCAATTCCCTACAGAAAGTGGTGCACAGAACTGTCAAGTTGGGGTTCATGACACTGAGGTTGTATGTCCATGGGCAGGTGGCAGGGCAATTTCTATAGGACTAATATGGCTGTAGTTTATAGTCTCCTGGTTTTCAAAGTAGTAGTACTGAAAAGGGCATGGAGTAGCTGGCGTGCTCCTCAGGTAGAGAAGTAGTAGAAGTAGAAGAGTCAGATGCAGGTGGTGGAGATGAGGGCAGGGAAGGCTTTAGAGACCATAGCTTCTGCCTCCATACCCAGCCCCATCCCTCCAAGGAAGATTGGATGGTAAGAAGTGGGGAGACAGTATAAAAACTGGGAATTGGCTAAATTGGATCAATAAGGGAGGATCTTGCTGGGCTGGGATGGCTCATTTCTCCATAACTGGAAGTTTCATTTGCCCCTTCGGGGTGAGGAGGGATAGTTAGATTGTGGATTGGAGATGCATATCTTATGGAAAAAATTCATTATTTTTGCTACTCTTTGTGCCTTCTGGAACCAATTAATAATGAGTACTGAGGTACCACTGCAGTTAAAATAAACTGTGTGAGCCATATTATTATGTTTAAAAAGGCAGGAAGAGTAATCATGACGTCCAATAGGGCAATAATAAAAATAGGCTAAATGAAAAGTAATAAAGAGGGAAACTATGTAATCTAAAAAGCACCATAGATAATGAATTCTTATCAGCATATAATATATATGTATGTATATATATATATATATATATATATATATATCTTCACTAAACATTTTTACAACTAAATATTTAAGGGAAAAAATAAGTGGTTTACAGGAAGAAATAGGCATTAAAATAATACTAGTTGGAGAATTTCATTATACCACTCTCTACCAAGACAAATCTAACCAAAAGACAAAAAAGAAGGAAAGATACTTGAAAAGAATTTTTAAAATGTAAAAAATTATATATCACTAATGATTCCACAATTGGAATACAAAAGATGAGGGTACACATGTTTCTCAGGTATATATAACACCTTTACAATATTGACTATGGATTAAAAATATCACAAATAAATGCAGAAAAATAAAAATATCAACACAACCTTTAGTGGCCACACAACAATAAAAAACATTCAACAAAAGATTTGGAAAAAGGGATTAAAATTAATTGGAGGTTATTTGACAATTCTAACAAATTTGTGAGTCAAAGAACAAAACATTGGAAATTTTGTCAGTGAGAAAAAAATGAGACAATACCAAAACTTTTGGGATGTAGCTAAAGCAACCTTGAAAGGAAAGTGTATATTTAATAAGCATCCACTCAATTTCCAATTCCTCACCACTACAAACATTTTTGTACATGTGAATCCTCCTCTTTTTTATGATCTCTTTGGGATACAGACCCAATAGTGATACTGATAAATCAAAGGGTATGCACAATTTTACAGCCCTTTGGGCATAGCTCCAAATTGCTCTCCAGAATGGCTAAATCAGTTCACAACTTCACTTGTTTTTATGTATTATACATTGTTATGTATTATATACATTATACATAGTTTTATATTAGAATTTCAACTTCAAATTTTAAAAGCATTTATTAAGTATGTTAAGTAAGTGGGGGGGGGGGGGGGGGGGGGGGAGAAAGCACTTATTGAGTGCTTACTAGGTGCCAGACATTGTTCTAAGTACTTTATTATCTCATTTGATCCTTACAACAATCCTGAGAGGTAGATGCTTCATTTTAGAATTGAGGGGAAAAAACTGACAAAAATTAAGTGACTTGTCCAGAATCACACAGCCAGCAAATATCTGAGGCCAGATTTGAATTTAGATCTTCTTGAGCTTACCACTATGCTTCCATACCCCTACAATCAAAACATAAGTGTCATTCTTGACTCATTTTTATCTTTTACACTGATCCTTCTGCCAAGGATTGCCAAGGTCTATCAATTTTATCTTTGCAACATTTCTGAAATATGCCTCCTTTTCTCCTCTGATATAGCCACCACCCTAATGCAGGTCCTCATCATCTCACCTTTGGACTATTGCAATAACCTACTGGTAGTTTTGTCTCCCTCAAGTCTCTTCCCACTCTAGTACAACCCCCATTTGGCCAACAAAATAATTCTCCTAAAGTAAGTCTGACTATGTCACAAATTTCTCAACAAAATCCAATGATTCCTTATCACTTCCAGGATTAAATACAAAATCTTCAAATATTAAAAAAACCTTTAACACGAACTGATGCTGAGTGAAACGAGCAGGACCAGGAGATCATTATATACTTCAACAACAATACTATACGATGACCAATTCTGATGGACTTGGCCATCCTCAGCAATGAGATCAACCAAATCATTTCCAGTGGAGCAATAATGAACTGAACCAGCTACGCCCAGCGAAAGAACTCTGGGAGATGACTAAAAACCATTACATTGAATTCCAATCCCTATATTTTTGCCCACCTGCATTTTGGATTTCCAAAATATTTCAGAGTCCGATTCTTTTTGTACAGCAAAACAACAGTTTGGTCATGTATACTCATTGTGTATCTAATTTATATTTTAATATATTTAACATCTACTGGTCATCCTGCCATCTGGGTGTGGGGGAAGGAGGGGAGAAATTGGAACAAGAGGTTTGACAATTGTCAATTCTGTAAAGTTACCCATACATATAACCTGTAAATAAAAGGCTATTAAATAAATAAATAAATAAAACCTTTATAATCTAACATACCCTCACTCCTCTCGCCCCCACCCCCAACACGCATACACTTCCAGTCTTACTTACTTACTCTTTGCCAGATATCTTTCAATTCAATGACACTGGCCTCCCAACTGTTTCTCAAAGAAGACACTCAATTTCTTGCCTCTGGACATTTTCTCTGGCTGTCCCCCATGGGAGAATACTGTCTTTCATCCCTGGATTCCTTTTAAGTCTCAACTAAAATCCCATCTTCTGTAGGAAGCTTTTTTCCACTCAATTCTAGTGCCTCATCTCCACTGTTACTACTGAACTGCCTCTGAAGAGGTCACTATACTAACCACTAAGTATAGTGCTTATAGTACTACTAAGTAGTAGTACTATTATATTATAATATAATGCTTATAGTACTACACTGAGGTAGATAGATAGAAATAATAAATGCTCGAATTTTATAGCTTGCAGTCTAGTAGAGAAAGTATACATACATGTGCACATGTACATCTGTGTGTGTATAGTTATGATACAAAATATATAATAAATAAATGAAAGATGATTGAGAAGGGTAAAATTTTTATTGACTTAGGGAATAGACAGAGGAATCTTCTTAGGAGATATAGCATTCAAATATTCAAGCAAAATCTTAAAGGATAGGTAGTATTTCAATGGAGATAACTAATAGACAGGAGAGCACTGCAGCTAAATATGTGTATGTGTATAATATAATATAATATAATATAATATGTGTATAAATATGGCTTTATTCACTAGTTCAGTGATCTTCAAAATGGGATTTTGGGCCTCCCGGGGGGATCATGACATAACCTGAAGTTGTGATGTAGACTTAGTTCTTTGATTTCAGTGACTCACTTTCTTGACCTTTCAAAGCTTATAAGATCATAGCTTTTTCCACACTCACTTAAATATAGGAAAAAATGGACAAAACAAATGGAAATAACAGCACAGACATGGATTCTTGGTTTTATGCAGAATGTCAGATTCCCTTTCTCCACCTGGAAGCCCACCTGGAGGGCTGCAACAATTCATATTCTTTTTCAGATGCCAATAATTCTGGAAAGAACCAGAACTAAGAGATTGACCTTGCATGGGTATTACCTTTAGAATGAACCCGAATTTCAGTGATGTATCAATAAACTTAACTTAACAGACTAGAACCAGTTACAGATTGTCTGTGCATAGTCCACTTTGGGGAGCAAGGCAATCCATCAATAGATAATTTAAGTGTCTACTATATGTCAGGTATTGTGCTATGAGTTTGGGATACAAAAGGAGCAAAAGACCTAAAAAAAAGCTTACTATCTAATGGAGGACACAACATTTAAACTTTCCATTACCTGCCATGACATCAGAAGCAGGATTCCTAGTCTCTTTCTAGGAGGGGGTTGCAATTGTTAAACATGTTGACGCCTGTTTACTAGCCTGCCTTTTACATGAGCAAAGACATGGAATTAGGAAAGATCTCATGAGTTATTATGGGGCCTGACAAGTAATCCATCTGGAGCATAGAAGAAAGTAATATGAAAGGGCTAGTAAGAGAAGGTCATGCCATTTGATTGATTTATTGGTTGGTTGGTTGATTTATGAAGGGCTTTGAATGCTTAATCAGAGAAGTTCAAGCTTTATTCAGTAGTTCAGAGATCTACAGAGTGGGATTCTGGGTCTCCTGAGGGATCATGACATAGTCTAAAGCAGTGTATAATCAATCAACTGAAGGGTGGGGAGATGAGTCATATCATATCTCCACAAAATTGCAAATTCTGTGGCTTCTCTCCTATAGAGTCACGCTTTCCTTTCACTGATTATAATAACTCCCTACTCTACCTCACACCAGTCCCCATCCCTTTGCTAAAAGTAAAAACCTTTCTCCTTCTGTACTTGAGCTACAATCCTTGAATTGGGGGAGAATAGGGGCCAATTATTGTAGTTATGCTGATGTCATTGGAAAAATCCTTCCTATAGCATGCTGCTCTTCCCCATACTTCTCCCAGACCATTTGTGGCTACAGCAATCATGCAAGTACCCCTTAGAAAGTGAGGTAATGGATTATGTCAGGTAGGCAAGATGGCAGGAAGGGAGGCTGGAGGTTGGTGGAAAAAGTGGCTGCAACAGAGCTACCAGGAGGTCAAAGGAGAAATACACAGAAACCTTGGAATTCGTGAAACAGGACTTAAATGAATTCAGTCAGATGGTACAGCGCAACACAGCATGTCCCATCACAGTCACTGCCAGTATGTTCCAGGAAAAACTGAAGGTTCTCCAGGAGCAACAGGAAATATGAAGGGACTATCTGCCTTTCTCAGAGTGATCTCAGACCCTTCCCCTAACCAAACCATTGATTGCGATGTCATCACTCTGATGGACACCCCTGTGGGAACCACTGAAATTTATGATAGTGCCAAAGTTCATCTGTGTGGCCTTCACTCAAACCCAGTAACATACAGCAATGAGCCCGATGGGCCTTCAGAGCTATTTGGCACCTGGCTATCTCAATTTCATTTGGAGGAAAAAAAGGACGAAATCTCCAATCTATTTAGCAGCAGCCTCTCCAACCAGGCTCTTTCTTCCAAGATGGTCCCAGCAGCTGTTTCCCATTCAAAATTTTGGCACCAATACTTCTACAGGCTCCACCACTTAGCACAGAAAGAGGCCCAGAGGGATGCTCTGAAACAATGGACAGAACACAGTGTTTTTGAGGAACCAGGTTGGGAGGAAGAGGAAGAGGGATCTTGGTAATATCTCGGCTGAATATGCAATCCTTAGAATCTTTCTGAAGAATTTGGGAGTTGTGGTTATACCCTCAGCAGAGGTCACCCCATCAGAAAGCAGCAAAAGTGTCTCACTTGTGACTCATGTCATCAATCCTGCTTTTACACCTGAAGCCCTAGCACTGGAACAAACAGCCCCTGGTAAGAACCTTTCCTCAAAGCTTTTGGAAGTGACTTTGGAAGACCAAGTTCCCATAGCTGATGTACTCTTGTAGAGAGTACCTCTTGTGGTACTCTTGTGGAAACAGGCCCATCTCTTGTGGAATGGTCCAAGCCTTCAACTCCCACTGGGTATCCAAGCAACTCTGAGCCCAAAGCAGTGATCAGAGTGGAGATTCTAAGAGAAAAGAAACCAAAAAACTTAGGGGTATTTGAATTGAATTCAGACAGTCAGAAGTCCACACTTTCCAACAATGGGAAAAAAGATGGGTCTTAAAGGCTAGAATCTAGGAGGGAGCGTATGTGAAACAAAGTGACCCATCCTCCTAAGCTATTCTGGTTAGGTTTTTAGGGCAGATCCCAACTGTCTCTTAATAAGTTTTGGCTAATTTTCACTGATTGGAGGTTGGGAATAGTGATTTGGGAGCACCTGTGACGGTGGTATTATTAATTCAGGAGGCACAATTGTAATATAGGAATTAAAGAAAAGGTGGAGAACTACAAAGACTTAGGAAAAAGAAAGAAAGAGAAAGGGAAGGGAAGGGAAGAAAAGAGAAGGGAGGGGAAGAGAAGAGAAGGGAAATGGAAGGAACAGGAAGGGGAAAGGGAAGGGGAGGGGAGAGGACAGGAGGGGAGAAAGAAAAAGGAAAGAAAGAAAGAAAGAAAGAAAGAAAGAAAGAAAGAAAGAAAGAAAGAAAGAAAGAAAGAAAGAAAGAAAGAAAGAAAGAAAGAAAGAAAGAAAGAAAGAAAGAAAGAAAGAAAGAAAGAAAGAGAAAGGAGGAAGAGAGAAGAAGGAAGGAAGGGAGGAAGAAAGAAGGAAGGGAGGAAGGGAGGAAGAAAGAAGGAAGGGAGGAAGAAAGAAAAAGGAGGGAAGGAAGGAAGAAAAAGGAGGGAAGGAAGAAAAAGAAAGAAATGTGAATAAGAGTTCTATTCCCCCACCTCTTTTTGTTTTGGGTAGAGCAGAGTTATTCAAGAAGAACAAGTCATTACATGTTTCATCATATTATCTTTCTTCCTCCAATCCATTCCTCTTCCAAACTTTCATATTTCTATTGAGGTCATCCCTACCTTTCCAATCACCTATATTTACAACCTTGATGTCATCTTCAAATTTTTATCTTAATTCAGCTCATATATTCAATAAGTTGTCAGATTTTTAAATTCCTATTTCTACAGAATTTCTTGCATAAATTTTCTTCTCTCCATAAAAAAACAAAAACAAAATAAATACCACCATATTTTAAGTTCTCATCAACTCAACCCTGAACTATTGCAATGATTTCCCAATTGGTCTCACTACCTCAAGTTTTTCCCAACTCAAATTCATCTTCCATACACTACCAGTTATTTACCTCAACCACAGGTTGGATTGCATCGTTCCATTACTCATCAAAATTCCCGTAATTCCCTATTGACTCTAATATCAAATATAAACTATTCTATTTTTCAAAGACCTTTGCAAGTTGACTCCTTTCCAGCCTTAATATTGCTAGTACTCTCCTTTCTGCACAATTCATCTTATTATTCCTCAGGCTCACACCAAATACAACAAAAGTATCCCAATATGAATAAGAACTCAATATATATGATACTATCCTTTAAGTAGAACCACATAAAGAGGAATGGGCTTACATTCTAAAGTTTCTGCCGAGTCTAAATCAAAAACAAATCATTTTTTTTGCATGTAATTTTTGTATTTTGTATGTTGGATACACAAAGAAAATGATTCCTGCTGAACAGTTGTGTTCATTGTTGTGTTCAGGGGAAGGAAATGAACATTTAGTGTCTACTGTGGGCTAGGCAATGTGCTAAGTGCTTTTTACAAATATTCTCTCATTTGTGCCTTATAACACCTGTGGGAGGTAGGTGCTGTTATTATCTTCACTTTACAGTTGAGGAAAACAGAAGTTGAGATTTTCATAGAGTCATACAACTACAAAATGCTTGAGATTAGATTTGCCTTCAGGTCTTCTTGATTACAAGTACTCTATCCATCTAGCTGCCTCTATGACCTAGTATTATGACCTCTAATAGCCTATTATTTGAATACTATATTGGGCATCTCTCAATAAAACATATCTTAAAAAAATTTTCCTGCTTGCCTAGCTACATTTATCAAATTAGTTAATGACTAACAATTGCTATAGGCCAGAACTCTGAACTTGAAACAAAGGATTCTTACAAGATACTAAGTCAGTGGAATTGATAGAGACAATAGTTATCTAATTTACCATGGTTCAGTATGATTGATTTAATCCTACAAGGAGATGTTATGGGCCAGAACTTGAAACAAGGTACTAAGTGGAATTGAGGAGACAATGTTTAAATCTAGTTTAGCCTTGATTTAATCCTACAACAAATAATGGTTTCCTAGTGATGTAATGATTGGTGTATACTCAGTGTGGAGGATATAAGCTAGAAGCTCTTAGGGCCAGAGAGGACAAGTGCACTAGAAGCTCTTGGAGGCTGAGACGGATTCGTTCCATCGTCCACCTTTGTGTTGACTAGAGGCTGAAGCACAAACCTTTGGATTCGGGGACATTCAGAAGCCAGAGAAGGCAGAAGGAGCTCAAGCTCTTGGAACCAAGGAGAGAGATAAGCCTCCTGAAAAACTAGCCGAGCCCCAAGTGGAGACAAGACTTTGAAGTAGATAATAAAGGATTTGGACTTTAACACCTGCTGCATTTGTGGTGATTACTGAACTGAAACGAAGGCTTCCTCCAGAGACCCCAAGAAAACCTCAACAGAGAACATTACATTTTAGAGAGAACATTACAAACATTACAAAGTCTATATACTACATTTAGTTTTTTCCCCCTTAGAACATAATTAAGTATATTCACTCACATTGTTTTCAATTAAAAGAAAATTTTAATATTGAGTGTAATAAAACAGACAGGTTGGGTGGTTCCCTGAAGGACAGGGAACTCTAGCATATTCCATTGTCTGTGTTAATCTATTGTCTAAGTTATTTTAGAACTTCCTTGACTTCTGTTTTACTGATTGCTTATATAAATATGTTTGACACTTATCTTCGATTGTTTTTTTGTAATACAATTGTCTGGATGACTGAGAGCTAAGTTGGCTGAGAGTAAGTTAACTAGTATTTTCCTGGTATGGAAGTTGGAGGGACTATTTCCCATCCAAGATAACAAAGTAAAGTGGCTTTTATTCTGAACCTCTGAAAAGTATCATATGCCTAGACTAAAATCTCTTTGTGCAGTAGATTCCAATGTTCTCCTTGGAAATAAGAGTGGAAAAGTGATCACCTAGTTGCAGGCTATTCTTCCAAGGACAGAAATCACAGTCTCCCTAGCAGATTTCCAGATTCTAGATATTATCTAATTAAATATATCCCTGTAACACTAATTGCTCTAAATAGCTGATCCCTGTGATTCAATTCTAATTTATTTCACAAGGCAAGAAACTTATTAGGAGGACAAAAAGGGGTTTGTACCATTAATAAATGAAATATTGTTTCATCCCTATCACATACCATTAATTTCCATTTTATATACAAAATTTATAATTATAATTTATAAATAAATGTAAATATGGGCTTATTTTTTTTTCCCCTGATAGGCTATATGTGATCAAAAAATTTGAAAATCATTCTAATACAGTTGATAACTTTCTGGGACAGGTGTCACTTAAGGCTGAAAGGGTTTGATATTTTGAAATAATGAAGAAATCCCCTTATTGGCTAGTGAGCAGGAAGATACTCTGTGGACTTCAAAAAGGAAATGATAACTATCTCTCTCTGTCTATCAAGTGAGTCAAATTCTTTCATCTTTTTCCTGTAGGCCTATGAGCTTATAGCAGCTAAAGCATATATCCTGTCTAGGTGAGTCTTAACTTGGGTTTTGGAAATTTTTTTCTGTTTTCTTTATTTCTTAAATACAGGCAACTGAACAATGTTCCTAAAATGGTTCTTTCTAGTCTTGGACTTAATCTTATAAATTTGAGAGGTTTTGATAATCTTGGGTCCTCAGATGGTGGCAATTGAGGACCTAGGATCTACATAAACTCTCAAATTCAAAAAGCTGCCACACAGGCTAGAAATAATGTAAGGGATGGAAAAGTGAGGGAGGAAAGAGCTATGACAATTCTCCCATGTCCTAGATCAGCAAATTGTACTCAAAGGATAGAATCACAAATGTGATATTAATGTGTTAACATGGCATTAACACAGTTTTTTAATTGAATCAGAAGGGGTAAGGTGATTGGCCAGGCCAAAAATTGTTCATTTCACTGGAAGCTAAGTTTTGAAGTGGATAGAAAGCTTAGAGTAGTCAGGAAGACCTGAGTTGGAATCCTAAGACAACTTTCCAGAGAGAAAGTATAACATGGTCCCTCCTCACTCCACCATTTTCCAAGCTCTCACAGGACTAATATGTTAGGTCGACAGAGAGTAGATGACTATTTCTCTCTCAGGATTCTATAGCTAACCCTGAGCTGTTAGGGATGAGTTTTCTAGTATTTCTGTTCATAAGTCTCTGCCAGTGTGCCCTGTATTGATTGATCCAATTAGTTAGCCAGAGTTAATACTCTTTCATTTAGGAGGATTTACGAAGATAACATAGCAAAAAAAGTTGGTATAAAATATTCTTCCTGATAAAAAAATTTGTCCCCTCCTCTCCCACAACTACATACAGAGACTAGTGAGTTTGTAGTGGAAATATGCATTGCTGTATGATCCTTGAAGACTTTTTTTTTTTTAATTTGAGTTCATCTTGTAGCTATGACTTGTGATCCAGTTTACTATGGAAATTTGCTAGCTGGCTTAATGAATCCTTATGTTTTGGCCTTCCCTGATTATGTATCTGATAAGAAATCATAGCCTACTTTTGAGATAGTCCAAGACCACAACAATTGTTGGGTCTTTTCTCATATTATAGGTTTATATTCCATAATCAAATCGAGTCCTCATTGCACTTGTGGAATTCTACCGTAGCTCCTTTATCAATTCACTATCCTACTCTCCACAGTGGTTCTTCCCGACCAAATCTCCCATAGCTCCCCTCCCCAAACCCTTACAGCTGAGAATCTTGTCTCATATTTTAGAAAAAAAAAGTCATTCACTATGAACTCCTCCCCTCTCTGTCATTTTCTATCAAATGCCTTCTGATACTTTTTCCTCTTTCACTCCATCTCATGTAATGAAGTGGTCCTATCCTTACCAAGTCTAATCCTTCTTGTTCTTGTGATCCCTTTTCATCTTATCTTCTCTAACAGATTGCCCCCACTGAGTCCACTTTTTTACTGATTTTCCAATCTCTCCTTCTCCACTGGCTCATTTCCTACTACCTATAAATATGCCCAGATGTGCCCTCTCTTGGGGAAAAAAAAAAACCTCACTTGAGCCTTCTATGTCTGTTAACTATTGTCCCATGTCTTTTCTGCTCTTTGAAGCTATGTTATTCAATTGTTTGAGTAAAGTCTGATTCTTTGTAATTCCATTTAGAGTTTTCTTGGCAAAGACATTGAATTGGTTTGTCATTTCTTTTTCTAGCTCATTTTTTACAGATGAAGAAATTAAGGCAATGTTAAGTGTCTTGCCCAGGGTCATATAGCTAGTAAGTGATTGAGAGCAAATTTGAACTCTGGAAGATGAATCTTCCTGGAGCAGCTAGATGGCACAGTGGATATAGCAATTGGTCCTGAAGTCAGGAGGACCTGAGTTCAAATCCATCCTCGAACTCTTAACACTTAAAAATTGTATGACCCTGAGCAAATCAATTAACTCCTATTGCCACAACAAAAACCAAAGATGAATCTTCCTGACTCCAGGCCTGGCATATCCACTGTGCCACCTAACTGCCCTTCAAAGCTAAACTCCTTGAAAAGACCATCTATCTTTCTCTTTTCACTCCTTACCCCCTTGAAATCTGGTTTCTGACCTTATAATTCCACCAAAACTGCTCTCTCCAAAGTCACTAATGATCTTTTAGTTACCAAATCTAATGACTTTTTCTAAATCCTCATTCTCCATGACCTCTCTTTAACTTTTGACATAGTTGAGCACCCTTTTTTTTCTTGATACTCTTTAAAAAAAAAAAATTTTTTTTTTTAAATCTATATATATTTTGCAAAGCAATTAGGTTTAAGTGATTTACTCAGAATCACATAGTTAGTCACATAGCTTAGGTGTCTGAGGCCAGATTTGAACTCCTCCTAACTCCAGGACCATTGCTCTATCCACTGTACATCTAGCTACTCTTGGGCATTCTCTCCAGTTATCCCCCATGCCAGGAATGCTTTCTCTCTTCTATACCAACTACTGACCTTCCTGGTTTCCTTTAGATCCCAACTAAAATCCTACCTCTACAGCAATCATTTCCTGTTTGTCCTGGATATAGTTTGCTTTCTATATATTTGTTTGCATATTGTCTTTCCCATTTTAAACTCCTTGAAGACAGGACTCTTGCCCTGAAGACTTTCACCTCTATTTCTTATCTCCAGCACAGGGTCTGGCACATAGTTGAGGCTTAATAAATGTTTATTAATTGATTTACCCTTCTCACCTAGAGATAGGCTCCTTCATCATATTTATGAAGAGAGTAAGGTGTTGGAATCCTTACAAATTATTAAGTCATTAGAATTGATAGAGACAATAATTATCTAATTTAGCATGATTCAGTATGATTGATCTGATTTTACAAGGAGATGTTATGGGCCAGAAGAAACAAGGTACTAAGTGTAACTGATAGAAACAGTGCTTTTGTTCACACCTTTAGAGAACTCATATAAGCAAATAGCTCTTAGGGTCAGACAGCACTCTTGGAGGAAATCCATAATCCCACTCTCGGATCCCACAATCCCACTCTCAGAGAAGGAGCATAAATAGAGCTTCAGTGAACCAGACAAATGAGTTCAGAGAGAAGCCCTCTCTTGGAGGCTCAACCAGATTCATTCATCCCCTGGTGGCTGGCCTCCTGCACTTCTCCCACTGAGACCAAGGCTGGTCTGAAAGGCTCTCCAGAAAGCTGCCCAGTCTCAGGCAAGGAGGCAAGACTCAGAAGGAGCACACGGGGATATTGAGAACCAGAAGTCCTCTCTAGGAGAAAAGAGATTCATCCCATCTTCCACCTTTGTGCTGGCTGGAGGCAGAAGAAAGCAGAGGCAAAGGACAAACTGCAAGAGCTCTTGGAACCAAGGAAAGCCGAGGCTTCTATTAAAGCTACCTGGGCCCAAGGAAGGAGAAAACAAACATTTGCATTTTACCAGCTGGCTGCATTTGGGGTGATTATTGATCTGAACTGATACTAGGGCTACCTCCCCAAGAAACCTGCTCCCAGAGAGAACCTTCATATTATAAAAAAGAAGAGAACACCATAGTAAGAGAATATCTTTAACTAATCCTATAACTCACTAGTCAGTGGAGAAATCACTGCTAATCCTTTGACTGCATTGTTGGTCAACTGATCAACTCTTCTATCCCACAGGTATTACTTAATTCCCTGAGTGGAGACTTCAGAGGGAATTATTTGACTCTCTTTCCCTTTCAATAATTTTTTTTGTATAGGTTTTGCTGCTTGCACCTTTGGCTTCTAGACCTTGTTCACATCTACTACTGGTAATGATAAATGTCACTAAATGGCTTCTGGGTAGTGATAAATGTTGATGAAGTGCTAATAAAGTTAGATCCTATATTGAATCTCAGTCATTTTTTTTCCTGTCAGAATCTAACTAAACCATATATATGGGCAATAGATCAAATCTAGACCTCCCAGAATCTCTCAGTTCATGAACCAAAGATAAAAGCTAAGAGCAATTTTTCTGGCAGAGTGCCTCCTCAGACAGGTTGAGGCAGACAACCTCACTGCCACCATGTCTTCTCTGGAGAAATGAAGGATCAAATCACAGAATCTCATGCTTCATTAAAATAAGGAATCTCTAAGTCCAGCAATTGTTGTTCAGGTCTGGGACTGAGACTCTTTGCAGCTACACCTTATCAGGCAAGACTTTTTGCTTTCATTAAAGAGAGAAATGGCTAAGAATATGAACCTTGGACCTCAGAAATAAGGAATTCCTTCCTTCTTCCTAGGACCTTAAATCCCTGATTAGGGTTGAGAATAGGATTCTTAACAATCCTATCTTTGTAGGCAGGCTTTCATCTCTTTATCAATGAGAACAAGGGTTGAGAATTCAAACCCTGTACCCTAGTGACAAAGACTTCCTCTTCCATAATGAGCTGCTGACTGAGACTAAGAACAGGACTCTTGGGTTTGACACTTATGTCCCAATGAAAGGGAATTTCTCCTCTATTAGGGCCAAGATGAAAATTTAATCCTATCAATATGGGACTCAAATTTAAAGAGAATTTGTGGCAAGTAAGTAATTATTGCTTCTGATTAGATAGAAGTCCTCTTCCTTTCATGTAGTCCTCATGATATTCTACTTCTTCTGGTCCATCAAGGTTGGAACCCTCATAGAAAGACTGCCTGTGCTCCTTCTGTTTACTTTGTCCTTTCCCAGAGACTGATGTTCCAGGGACATTGCTACCATCAATAATGTGAAATCTACATCTGACTTTTCCTTTCCTTGATAGTGCCAGTTGGGACTAAATCCCAGCCTATTTGCTGAGAGCAGAAATATTTAACAGGAAGAAAAATGTAACAGAGACTGAATTTCATGGAGCATGCATCTGACAACTTTTGGAGATATATTTGACTCCATCTTTTTTCCAAATGAGCCAGAACCCTTCAAGCTTCTCCAAAGGAAGTTTTTTAAGCTTCACTGGGTTATCTATATTACCTTACAGTGGCCAATAAGCAGAATCTTATCTCTCAAAGTCTTAAAGCTTACCTCTCAAAGTCTTATTACCTATTATTAAAGTCTTAATATCTTTTGGTATTAAACTTCAACTGTGTCTCTGAAAGTTGCCAGTAGGGCTCTAAAGGATGTAACTCCCACTACTATTTTCACAAGTTAAGCATTTGCTCTTTTCTACAAAAACAAAACAAAACAAAAAACAGTGGGTTGGAATTTACACATCTGTCTATAAACTGCCCCCCATTCCCATTGTGGGCCCATCTTCTAGATTCCTTGGGAAGCTCAAGAACTGTCCTTTTAAGCTCCTTCATGAAATACAGAGTGATGCGGGTGTGGTCCCTTTAAGAATTGATTTATTCCTTTCTTTCTGATTCCCAACCCCTCCTAGTTGAAGAATGCATTAATCCAGGACCTTTTGATTCACAAATCCTGGTCCCTTTGAATTTCAATAGAAGATCCGGGCCTGTCCTAGCCCCACCTGGATCTGAGCCAACTTGGGACTCTACCCACAAGCCCCTCCAACTGAATCTCTCATTATAAAAGAGTTAAGCTGGAATCCTCTCTTTGTAGAGGTCCCAAACATGCCAGTCTTACTTAAGCCTGTCATGCCAAGACCCTCTGTCCACTAGAATGCTGTTTCCAGTGACCTTCTAATCTCTTTATCCTCACCTGTCTCCTTAACTATACTTTAACCTTACTTCCAAACCCCATAATAAACCTTTTTTGTCATAGACTGACAAAAAAAAAAAGCTTTTCGGGCCTGTAATTCCTTTACAGGGGACTGATTTTTTGTGCAGTTTCTAGATCTCATTTAACTCCATATCCTTGCACCGAATCCAAAGGGGTTGTAGGGGAGCTCTATTTGACTCCCTGTATCCTGAACTCATCACTAGACCCCATTTCTAGACCTCATCACAGAGTATTTCATAAAGAGTTGCAGATAATACATTTAGCAGAATTCTTAGACGACCCCAGAAGAAATACTCCAACTCAAGGTAAACTTACTGAACAAAATGAGGTGAGATCTTTCAAGACAGTTGTGAACATTGAGTAAGGCTTCATTTATTTCAAAGTCTGAGTAGGCCTGAAGGACTTTAAGCATTAAGTCAAGGGCATACTTAAGCCCCTTCCCCGATATCCTCCTAAGAGCATATTTAAGTCCCCTTCTTGTTATCCTCTCTATTTCAGTCAAATATGGGCAACTCTGTACTTACTGGTCAAGTTCAATTTCTTGGGTAGTTCCTGTGTTTAGAATGTAAGATCCTCAGCCAATAAAGATGAGGGTCAGTAGTGGGAGAGGGTATTTGCGTTAGGGATTAAAAGTGTTGAGCCCCTACAGTGCCTCCTCCCTTCGATTGTCTGCTCGATGGGTGGGACGCCAGATTCTCGGGAGAATGTATAATAAACTTTGCTTTGCTTCTAGAGATCTCTCCAGCTTTTTTATTAAATGGTATCTGAACCACACATTACTATTGTGTAAGCAGTACTGACAGCAGCCAGGGTTGCCATAGACTGAGGGAGGGGGATGTTTTGTGCCCCTGAGCCCACTTGTTTAGGGCCCCTGTACCCTAATCAACAAATTCTCTCTAGACAGGGAACTTTCTGAGAACATTGTTGTGTCTCTTTTTCATGTGTTTGTGTGTGTGTGTGTGTGTGTGTGTGTGTGTATGTGTGTGTGTAAGGGAGAAATTGGCTGTTCTCCAAACACCTGAAAAGAGCAGAACTTCCTGAGACCTAGTGCTTCTAAGTCCTTGTGCCCAGCAAATTCCTTCCAGACAGAGGGCACTCCAGGGTCCCATCTGGGGTGCCAGAAATGTTACAGAATGCCAAAAGTGTTGGGATACTGGAGTATGGGGTTGCAGTGTTATCTCTGAAAAAATTCAGGCTCAAACTGTCTCCAAATCAAGTATGTGATGCACCCTGTGGGTCTCCTCCTTAAAGGAGAAGAACCCTGCAGAGTGAGATAAGGGGTTTATAAAGAAAAGAAAAAAACAGGAAGACTGATCAAAGCAAGAAAATTGGATGACCTCAGAGACTTTGCATACATTATGGACAATCTTAGAAAAGTACCTGTAATTGGATTAAGGTATGCTTAGAAAAAGGTAAAAGGCTCTTTTTATTCTAAGCATCTTTGAAAGAGAATAGCAGGATTATTGGAGTAGGGGCAGTGGCTAAGACTCCATTAGTTTGAGCCTGAAATCTTTCAGAGAAAACATTAAGACACATGCCCTGGCACTCCAACATTTCTGAGAACCCCAATAAAAAGGTTTTTATTTTCTTCCTCCATTTCATAGAGAGTGGGAAGCTGAAATGTTTTCAATAAGAAAAGTGCTATCTTCCCTCTCCACCCTCCCATGCTCCCATGATTCCTCACTCGGTCTCTAAATCCAATTGGCTTCTATAAGGTGTGGTATAAAAAGCAAATGATATACAACTCCTCTATGGTGGGGCATTGAGGAAGCTTCAAAGCCTGACCTGACTTACTAGTGTTGCTGACAGAATTAGGGGTGAGATGTGGGAACTCTTGCAGAAGAGACTGTACCTGTTCTCCTTCCATGAAACTCCCCTCTCCCTACAAGAGACAGTATATATTCATTCCAAAACTTTATTTCTTTGAAGCTTATATTTTAGATTATTGTTCCTTTAGTCTATTTTTTTTTAAAGACAGTATTAAGATAAAACTGTGGTTAAGGAAATGCTTTATTAGTCTTTATATATTTCATTTTCTCAAGGACAGATGATAGCTTATAGTCATTTACAAAGAAAGAGAAGGAAACTCTAAATAGCTGGGGTTTCCCCAGTTCTGGGCTCAGAATAAACTAAAGTTATTTTATTGATAAATATTTTTATAACTCCCCAAAATCAGGGAAAAGATTTTAATCATAAATCAGAAACATCATGAATTCCCCTGGACATAAATGAATCATCAGAGACATGGAGCCTTGGTAAAGGCAAAATTCTCCCAAAACTCCTCTGAAACAGTGGCCTCCAGCAACTTTGCTTTCTTATTGTAATTCCAGCAAGGTTCAAAAAAAAATCTCTCCTATCATGGGGTATAGATTAAGTCAGTAACTAGAGAAAGTCACTCCAAAAGACTAGCAAAATGCCTGGCATATTGTAGGTGCTTAATAAATGATATTTTTAAATTTAGAGATCAGGAAAAGGTGCATCAGGACTAAAGATGAGTAAATATTGTCCTATATGATTGTTGTTAACATGAATTTCTTCCTTTGAAATCTGCTCATTCTTATCTTTTAACCATTTATCTGTTAGGGAATGGCTATTGCCTAAGTGAAGTCTGAAGTCCGGAAGATTCATCTTCCCAAGTTCAAATCTGACCTCAAATACTTATATATTTACTAGCTGTGTGATCCTGGTCAAGTGACTTAACCTTGTTTGCCTCAGTTTTCTCACCTGTAAAATGAGCTGGAGAAGGAAATGACAAACCACTCCAATATCTTTGCTAAGAAAACCCCAAATTGGGGTCAGGAAGAATTGGACATGACTGAAAAGTGACTAAACAACAACTTTGTCTTGATAGGAGGCAGCTAGGTGGCTCAATGTTAGATCTGGACAAATAAGAGATTGGTGACAAAATAGAAAAGATTCTCTAGTAGAGGTCCCCAAGAATCTTTTTTTTTGTTCTGTGTACAACATTTCTAGCAAAGTTATCTGGGGGTTTTAATGGACTTTGGGGTGACAATTATACATGTTAATACTATGGTTGTGTCTAGAATGAATAAGGGGAGAGTTTTATAAGGCAAACCTATAATGCTGGGTTCAATTCCTAACATTTTAGAAAAGATAAGAGGTAGCATGTTCGGGGTCCAGAGCAATGTAACATGAAGATATTTAGTAGGATATCAGAATATTCAGTCTGGAAAACATATGGGGCACAGAGCTTGTTTGTTTTTCCTTCTTGAAGAGGACCATGGCATCAGGGAATTGAATTTAAGTGGGGAAGGACTATTCAAGGTCATCTGCCTCACTTTCTGAGTCTAATGGCAAGATACAGGTGAGGACTACTGGAGATGGTCCTGGATACAGTTGGGAGACCTTACCCTTTTTAAGACCAAAATCTTCAACAGGTTTCAGTTTGACTGAGGCTACTCCCATTCAGTGATTAAAGCTAGGTAACAATTGAGGCAAAGGAACTCAAGGTGGTACAAACGATAGAGTACCAGTTCTGCATTCGGGAAGACCTAAGTTCAAATTCGGCCTCAGATGTGTACTAGCTGTATAACTCCTAGCAAGGCAGGATGCTAACTGTGTAACTCTAGGCAAGGAAGACTCATACAGGCAAGATAACCTCTATCTTTCTTAGTTTCCTCAACTGTAAAATTCAGATAAGAACAGCACCTATCTCTCAGAGTTTTGGGGATGATAATAATAGTGCTTACAGTATGTCAAGAGCTTGCTAAAGACTCTGCAATATTATTTGCTTTAGTTTCCTCACCCATAAAATAAAAATAATAATAGCACCTACTTCCCAGGAAAAGATTCATAATAATTAACATTTAGATAGATGGCATTTAACATATGCTAGATGTTGTACTAAATACTTTATGATTATTATGTCATTTGATCCTGGCAACAGCCCTGGCCTTATTATCCCTATTTTATAGATCTAGGAATTGATAACGTTGTCAAGTGTTTAGGACATTGCCTGGCACACAAGAGCCATTTAATAAATACTTGTATACTTCCCAACTTCCTAACCAACTAGATTAGGAGGCCATGTCTTCTGTTCAGTATTACATTTCCCTAGAACAATGGTGGGGTAATGCAGTGGAGCACTAGATAGAATCCCAGGAATGAAGTGAGATCTGAGTTCAAATCTTGCCTCTGACATTTACTGTGTGATTCCCAGCAAGTCAGTTATCCCTGTTTGCCTCAGTTTGTAAAATTTGTAATTGTATAATTTGTACAAAAATTTGTAAACTGAGACAGAGAAGGAAATCAAGAAAACTTCAACTGGAGTCATGAAGAGAGAGACATAACCCAACAATAACAACCACAACAAAGATACATATATGTTTGGCACTCAACAAATATTTGCTTCATGATGTAGTGAAAAAAAACCATTGGATAAGTAGCTAAAGTACTTGGCTCCTAATTTGGTTATTCCTGCCCTTTGTATAACTTAAAGCAAGTTTCTCTCCTGTGAGGCTTGATACTCTCACATAAGATGAAAGAATTGGACTGAATGATCTTTCTGGTTCTGACTTTAGAGGAACAATAGAGTAACTATAGTTTGACACTCCAGGGGCTAAGAGACCAAGCCTACTCCTTGTTATTGAATCAGCTCCTAGAAAAATGATCAACAGGCAAACCCAGAATTATGAATGTATAAGCTAACAAGAGAAGAAAATCAAGAAAATATTTAATTTTAGAGGTGGAGGGAAACTCAGAGGTAGTCTAATATGATAGAATAGTAGATCTCAAATCAGGCTTCCACTTGAAGTTTAATTCTTACTCTGATACTGACTTTGAGACCATTGGTACCATGACTTGTCTAAGCCTTGGTTTCTTCAGCCGTAAAATGAGAATGATTAATAAGTCCTATTTAATAGACAGCATGTTGAACTTAGGATCAAATTGGACTAGTTTTCATATCTCACCTCTTATTAGATGTGTGATTATGGGTCAATCACTTCAGCTGAGTGATAAAACAAATCATAAGTTATTGGACTGCTTTCCTCATTTGTAAACTAGGGCTAATAGCAAGGATCAAAAAAGATAATGCAGATTTACTGCTTTGTAAATCATGAAGTAATATGAATATATGAACTGTTATTATAATTATTACTTGCACTGTTTGCCTCAAGCAAAAGTTCTAACTCTAAATGCTAAATCTTAAACTGCTATGTAAAATTTAAACTGGGTAATAACCCAGTGAACTGTTCTCTTTTACAAATTAGGAAAATCAGACCCAGTCACTTGCCCACAATCATGAGCCAAGGTAGGAGATTCTCTCCAGAAAATACTGTTACACCTGATCTACTAGGTAAGAATACCAAACAAAACTAGGTTCCTTCCTCATTCTCATCTTGGGGGGGAAGTACAAAGGATTGCAGTTTCCACCTTCCTTGCAATCCAGGGGCACCTCCCTGAATGAGGAAGGCAATGGACACAGTACCCTCCCAGCTGCTAGTGATGAGCTGATGCTGGGCTCAAATTAAATGCCAGACCCCTAACATACAGTGTAGATGAGATGTTATCATCTCTAGGAAAACATTTTCAGTCAATAAATGGACTAATTAATTCTCTTCAAAGACCTCTCAATTATTCATCCTAGGCCACAGACAAAACAATTAAAGCACCTTTTGGAGCCTTCTGGCTCCACTACTCATGGGAGTTAGAGCTGGGGAATAGGCAAGGACTAGGAGGGCTATAGCCAGCTCTGTCCTTTGCTTCCTCCCTCTCCCCACAGTCCCCATAAATAACTATGAAGCATCCCTGTATTATCTCAGATCCTCAAATACCATCTCCTGAGAGAAGTTAAGATGTAGTTTATTCCACTGGGAGGCAGGGGTTGGCAGTGGACATGTTGCACTCATCCCTTCAAACGTCCTCCAGAGCAATGGTTTTCTTTCCCTCCCTCCCTTTCTTCCTTCCTCTTTCCCTCTCTCCCTCCTTCTCTTTTTCTCCCTTTCCCTCTCTCCCTCTTCTTCCTCCTTCCCCTACTGCCTTTCCCTTTCTCTCCTCCGGCTCCTCCCTCCCCTCTCCTCCTCCCCCTCCTTTAATTGTTTTGTCTGTGTCTTAGGATGAATATCTCTCTCCCTCCTCCTTCCCTTCTCCCTATTTCTCCCCCTTTCCCTCTCCCCATTCCTGTCCCCCCTCCCTCTCTCTTCTCCCCTTTCCCTCTCCCCCTCTCTCCATCTCCTTCTCCTCTCTCCTTCTCCCTCCTTTCTCCATCTCATTCTCACTCTTCCTTCCTCCCCTTTTCGAATACCTTTCCCTTTCCCTCCCCCTCTCCTTCTGTCTCTCTGTCTCTCTTCCTCCCTCTCTTTGTGTGTGTCTGTCTTTCTCTCTCCCAAAGGAAATACAATTTAGCTTAAATTTTAAAAAACCAAAACCAAAAAACACCCAGCTTTATTTAACTCTCATTGTAGGATCACAGATTATGGGAGTGGGAAGATATCTTCCAGGTCAGTTTGTCCAAACTTCATCTTGTTCAGTCATTTTTCAGCTGTGTCTGACTCTGCTTGACTCTAGTTGGGGTTTTCTTGGCAAAGATACTGGAATGGTTTTCCATTTCTTTTTCCAGCTTACTTTACAGATGAAGAAATTGAGGCAAATGTGATTAAGTGACTTAGAGTCACACAATTAGTCTCTGAGATCAGATTTGAATGCACGAAGGATGAATGTTATTCCAGGTCCAGTATTCTATCCTTTGTGCCTCCACCCTGTTTATCACTTCAGTTTACAGTTGGAGACACAGTAAATTAGGTAACTTTCCTAAATCACATCGGAAGTAAGTAGCAGAACTGGGATTCCAACCCAAGCCCTCTGACTGTAAATCTAGAACTCTTTGTGCTTCCCCATATTGTTACCAGAAAGACCTGTAGATACCACTGAGTGACTCCACCTCTTACCCCTTTCTAAAGGAAGGGAAACCAAAGCTTAGAGAGGAGAAAACATTAGCCTAAATTCACATAGCAATCTAAAAACAATTTAGTTACAGGGTTCACTTTTACTCTATTGGAGAGTAAGCAAATAGCACTATTTGGTGCCTTCTTATCTGGTCTGTTTTTCTGGGTTGGGCTCTAATTTGAGTCTTACAAGGACAGGGGAAAATTTATAAGTAGTAATTATAACTTTGAATGTGAATGGGATGTTTACAGAAGCTCTCTTTGTGGTGGTAAAGAACTGGAAATTGGCCATCAAATTAGGAAATGGCTGAACAAGTTGTGGTATATAGTTGTGATGGAATACTATTGTACTCTAAGAAATGATAAACTTAGTGATCTTTGAAAGGCATGAAAAAACCTACACAAAATGATGAACAGAGAAGTGAGTAGAACCAAGAGAACATTGTATAAAGTAACAGTAATATTGTTTTAAGAATGACTTTAAGTAACCAAGTCACTTTGATTATCATAAATATGTAAGTTAAAAATAAAAGACATATGAAGCAGTCAGAAAAAGAACTGGTAAATAGAAATATATAGAGAATAATTTTACATATATTTACACCTATTGTGCCTAATGGTATCCATCTCTAGGATGGGGGGAAGGAAAAAAAAAAGAATATTGATGCAAAAAATTTGAACAAAATACTGACAAGGTGATTACAGCAATATATCACATGGACTATATCAGGAATGCAGGGTTGGTACAGTATTAGGAAAATTATCAACATAATTGACATATCAATAATTAAAACCATCAGAAATTATATAATTATCTCAATAAATACTGAAAAAGCTTTTGACAACATGTAGCACCCATTCCATTTTTTTTTTCTTTACAAAGCATATGCATGGGTAATTTTCTAACATTGACTCTTGCAAAATCTTTTGTTCTAAATTTTTCCCTCCTTCCCCCCACCCACTCCTCTACTTGGCAGGTAGTCCAATACATGTTAAATATATTGAAATACATGTTAAAATCCAATATATATATTTATACAGTTATCTTGCTGTACAAGAAAAATCAGATTAAGAAGGAAGGAAAAGAAAAACTGAGAAAGAAAACAAAATGGAAGCAAATAACAACAGAGAAAGTGAGAATGTTATCTTGTGTTCCACATTCTGTTCCCATGGTTCTCTTTCTGGGTATAGATGGCTCTCTTCATCACTGCACAAGTGGAACTGGTTTGAATTTTCTCATTGTTGAAGAGAGCATGTCCATCAGCACCCTTTCTTATTAAAAGCACTAGAGAGCATAGGAATAAAGGCAATGTTCTTTAAAATGATAAGCATTATTTGTCTTCCAGCAAGCATTATTTGTAATGGGGATAAACTAGAAGTTTTCCAAATAAGATCAAAGATGAAGTAAGGATGCCTATTATCGCCATTATTACTCTATATTGTACTAGAAATGTTAGCTATAGAAATTGAAAGAATTAGAATAGGCAATGAAGAAATAAAATTCTTTGCAATTGGCATGATGGTATATTTAGAGAATCCTGAAGTCTGAGATGCCTGAGGAAGTACCAATGCTTATATATGTGTATAATATTACCATGCTGAAAGATATCTGAACCATAAGTGACAGCTCTCATGATTTCCTGTTTAGCTCTTTAAAGGCAGGCAGGGAGAGGAGAGTCAAAGATCCATGGGAGTCCAAATTTACCCTTGTCCACATAGTAGAAGCATAGGGACTTCCCAATAAGGTCCTGAGTAGTTCACTAATATCACCAAGGCCATGACCCAACCCAACCAGACCCATCCAACTTTCCTTACCTCTCCCCCCACCCAATAAACTTCTTCCAGAATATAGATAGGTTCTTGACTTTTGTGTGTCAAGGACCCCTTTAGCAATCTGAGAAAGCCTAGGGACCCTGCTTAGATTAAGGTTTCTAAATGCATATGTAACCCAAGGCTCCATTGGAACATGCTCAGTTTATTCAGCATTGAGGTCACTATATCCCCCTCTACTATGTGGGTTGGGGTGGCCTCTTATGTCAAACACAATTAAAACTCTGAGACCCAGTCACTCATTCTTTTTTCACCTTTTCTTCTTTGATCTTTTCAGTGACTCCTAGATGCTTTGTCCAGAGTGGATAGATAAAAGGGGGAGGGACTCTCCTTACTCTCCTTACCTTTCTTTTATCCCAGTTCAAAGAAATGAGCTTAGGAGTGTTTATTTCTATTCTGTGTTGTTCATCCTCAGTTTTAGACACTTCAGGTGATCCTCATGGACTAAAAATTTGAGCTATGGTGACCACAGAGCCAGGATTGTAAGTGCACCCTGTCCCATATGGAAACCCTGAGACTTGAATCTCAGATGGGATTTTGATTTGGAACTGGGACTGTGCTCCATAGGAACAGAGTTAAGCTATGAATCTAATCTTCTTCCCTCCTCAAGACAGTGAAATGATTCTAAGGGTATGGTAAGTTATGCCTCCTGCATGATGGGGAAGAGGGTTATATATATTTAATCATATGTTTGGAAGTAAATATTCCTTTATAAAAGCTCATTGTGTTACACATAAAATAAAATATATAAGATTACAGAGGAAATTAATTGTATTGAAATAGTAGTCGTCAAAATATTTTTGAAAACAAGTTCAAACTAGTTCAAGAACTAGGTTATAGAACTTCCTTTTATAATGAAAGACAAAAGACAAAAAAGATTCTCTAGAACCTAGACACAAAATCAAAACACGTTTGTCAATTTACTGAATTTTTTTCTGGTTCAAATTCATTGGTATGCGCAGCTAGTAAAAAAAAAAAAGTGGGGGAGGGTTTTCTTTGCTTTTGTTTAGATATAGGAATCCAAAGGATATCTAAATAAACAAGAAATAAAGCACCAGGCTTAGAATGAGGAAAACTGGATATGGTATCTCTGGATATGGATACCAGATCCAGTGAGAATAGTGGGATGAGACATTATCACAAGACAGGGGTGATCCAGAAGCATCAGAGGTGTGAGTTGCCCCTTCACACATTGAACTGGGTATTCATTTTCTATTTATGTGTCACTTATTTGTGCCCATTCTCCTCATTGATGATGTATGTGTATCATGAGAGTGTCATTGTGTAGTCTGAAAAGAAACAGAATATACTTTTCTAGTTTCTACTTCTCCCATCCTTCTCCAAGAGAGATGTTTATTCCTGCTAGGAGGAAGAGTAGGACATTGGGACTCCATGTTGTCACTCTGCTTTCCTCAGACAGAGAGGTGCACTGGGCTAGAATTATATCTATCTGCCCCTTTAAATACTAGGGCTGGGCTTCTTAAACTTTTCCCACTCATGACTCTGTTTTGTCCAAAAATTTTTTATGTGACTCTGGGCATATATACCCAGAATAGCTTTTCGAATATGATAATTCATAATTTCATGATTCCCCCACATTCAGTTATACAATTCCATATGGGGTCATGACTTCCAGTTTAAGAAACTTTGGTTCAGGGGATATGAGCTACAGGTTCAATCCAACTTCTGATTGCCGTTTCAATATTGAGTGTGGGGAAGTGATAAAACCTTATGTCTCTCCAGTCTTTTCCTTCAGCCAGTGAAGTAGAGTTGGACTCATCCATTTTTCTCCTCAAAACTGTAAGTCATAAGTGTCTGAATCCAATCAAAGCTTGAAGAGCACTTGAAGACTTGTCTGAAGAACTCAAAAGACTAAAGGACTTTTCTCCCTTGCCAACTTTGTCCCTGTGCTTCACACTCAGGCATGGATATCGCTCTTCATTGATCTCTCTTTCATTGATCATACCAATGGACTTTAGAAAGTTACATGTGAATTTGTAGGAAAACTCACTTGAAGTTTATGGAAAAAATGTTTAATTGCAACTTTTCTTACTATATTATTTTACCAAATGTCTTTGCTTTGAACTAATTGAGTTAGACAATAAGCATTAATTGCTTATTATGTGTCAGTCACTATGTTAAATCCTAACTAGAAAAAGAATAAATAGAAAAGGAGGTTAACTGGTTGAAAATGTATTGAAATGTTTTATTTATCAGCATCATTAAATACATTGTTATTGATTAAAGGGCTTACTAGCTATTATGACTGGGCAGGTATTAGAAGTTTGGTCCTCTTTACAGTAATTCTGAGAGTATCTTTTCAATGCACCAACAGTGATATATTACTTTGTATACTTTGCCTTATGCTGAGAACATATTTGGGGTATGAAAAGTATAGCCCACTTAACACTCAGGTTAGGAGAAGGCAACAAAGTAATGACTTGATTGGCCCAGGCAAAGCTCAATGTGCCTTCCTTGATATATAAGTTCCCCAGTGTTTACTAGCTATAGCAATGGGGCTTTCTGGTCACCTAGGGTTATAAAAGGTCTTGCCCAAATGGGGTCTGAATCTTTATGATGTGATAGATCTCTGACAACTATACCAGTCACCACATTCTACTGACCAGGTGCATTTCTGTAGAAAGAAGAAGAGGTTATGTTTATGGAAAATAACTACTACTATATGCTTGTTGCATATACTTGCTTGCTAACACTAAGTAAACCTCTTTTTGCTAGATGTTCATTTCATCCCAATATTGTACTCAAATAGGGACCAGTGTCAGGCTTGCCTCTAAAATATCTTATTGTTGAGTCAACGCAGAAGGTACAACTAAGCAAGAAAGTAACTCAGGTACTCACTAGCTATGTGACCCTGGGCAAGTCACTTAATCTTATTTACTTCAGTTTCCTCATCTGTAAAATAAACTTGAAAAGGAAATGGCAAATCACCCCAGTATCTTTGCCAAGAAAACCCCAAATGAAGTTATAAAGAGTCAGACATGATTGACAAACAATGGTACTAAGAAGCAGCTGGTGTTGCCCAAGGACATGGCATTTGAGATAATTTTAGACATGACACCTGAACTAGTATCAGACTTTACTAAGCCAAAATGGCAGCAAATATCTTTAAGAAGTTTGAGACTATATTGTGCATGCACAGGACAGTGATATCAAATTGTGTGACATCCTGGGAGAGTTTCAATTATAACAAGCTGTGGGAGCTTTGGAGGGAGACAGGAAAAGTATAAGCAATATTCTCATAGTGACTGACCATTTCATCCAATGTTCAAGAAACTATCCCACAGGAATATGCTTCAACAGTTTCTAAGGTATTGTGGGACCAACTATTTCTAGGCATTATATCTTCCTTGAGGATCTATTCTGCCTAAAAGTTTTACTAAAAAAATTTGAACTTTGACAGGATTAAAATAATCTTATACTATACTTGAAAATCTCAGAGAGACCGTAAGCATTTAAAAAATACGGGAGAGCTTGGAGTTGGTGCAAAAGTTTCACTGAAATTTTGCTGTGGCAAAACATTTGTGTATGCTTACAATGTTAGTGAGAGTGATACCATCAGATTTTAACTGCAAATATTTGGGATAAGAGCCAGATTTACTTCCTTGAGACCTGGAATTTGGAGTCTCAGAAAATGAGAGGACATAGAAACTCAGAATTAGACTGTTTCTTGGTTGAGAAATTGATTGAATAAGACCTCAACTCAGAAAAATTGTCAAAACAAATATGATGTTGCATCCCATTAAAAAGCAAAATGATAGAATTCTGTTAAGAAATCTCAGTGTGTTGTTAGCCAATTGATGGAAATCTGTCTCATACTATGTAGGGGAAAGATGAGAACTTATTGATGTACAAGATAGTCCTGGAGAGTGTTTGGTAACAGTACCAAAACAATACAAAATCTATTGTTTATTGGAGGAGTTAGACTATTCCATACATGCCGAGGAAAAGAATCAAGTGGATTCTTAGAAAAAGATGCCTCTCAAGTTGCAGAAAGACTACCAGACTTAGATGTTCAAAAGACAATGACTCAGATGGAGAAGAAATTGGGTGTGGGTATTTTCTAACCACGAAAGGGTTAGAGACATCAATCAAGTCTCTTTTAGTCCTAAGGGAATTTTGTTCAAATTATAGAACAGGGCTGAATCTGGAGTCCTTTTCTTTATAATTTTTAGGTTACAAAGACACCTAGGAATCCAAGAGCAGCCACAAAACCTGGAAACAGTGATTGATACATAGATATATAGATATTTAGATCAATCTATTTACCTATCTTTCTATCTACCTACCTATCATCATCTGAGACATGAACTCATGACTGGGGTCACAGGCTAGGGGGTCTGAGAATGGTACTAGAAACTTTGAGACATTCATAATCCTAGGTAGTCACAGTAGATGTACCAAGGTGATTAAACCAGTGATCAAACTACATAGGACATGTTAGAAGAAATGAGAAAGTTACCAATGTAGACAAATGAAACCAATTTGTGAAAGTCCTGTGGGCTTTGTATATGTAATTGGAGCATATGCTCTTATTACATAAACATGTATGCTATTGTGTTATATATATGTTTATGCTTTTATTTATTTATACTTCATGCTTTTACTGCTATGGTGTGATTTTGCTACATATGAAAATTACATTATTTTATGGATATGTCGTTATAGATATATTTTGTGGTGTGATTTCTGTACTTGGTCACCAAACATAGCTGTCATGAAATACTATATGTCTTTGTATTACATTGAGATTTGTGTCCCTAGCCTAATAAATGCCATGATTTCATATATATAATGTGCATGATAATAATCCCAATGCTAATGCTAATTAGCTGGGGTTCTATTCTGAATGTCATGTATTAAGTATCTGTGTGTGCATTGTATTATTTGTTCATTTATGTTTTTTATTATGCATGCTCAAAGATTTTCATATATTCCACATATAATTTGCTGGAAAAACAAATTCTTCATTGTGGGAATTGGGGAGGATAGTGAAGCATTTCTTGAATCAAAATATAGGATCAAAGCCAAGGAGCTTTGCTGCCACAACAAACATACATAATAAAGGCAGGAAATGGGAACTAGGTAGATGGAAAACAATAATCTTGCCTCTATATCTTACCTTTTATTCTGACTCAAATTTATTGGCATAATGAGCCTGAGAGGATTTTGGGAGTGTCTAACACAATGAGGACCTAGTCCCTAGCACATGCATAATCATGACCTGCTACATATCTACATGGAAGATTGGAAAGTCTGCTTTGAGAAGTGATAAAGAGGGTTCCTTCCTCCTCGTCTCAAGAAACATATAGATATTCTCTGATTGTTTCCATTAGATTGAAGGATGGTGATAAAAAGCCTTTCCTTATTGATCACTGAACTAGAAAAAGAAAATTCTCACTCTTTTCTCAGGTGATAAGTGAAGCTATCAGTGTCCAAGTAAAAGTTGTGGCAGAAGCATACTGTTTGCCATCAAGTATTATCTCACCACCAAGCCTCCCACCATTTGACTATGAATACATGGTTCTTTCTTGTATTCCATTCCTTCCTGATCTCAGGTGACTGAGTATTCAGAAATGGAACAGACCAAACTATGAACCTTGTTATCTTTACTTCAAAAGGTCATAAGAGCTATCAAGAATCCAGCAATTAAAGTCATTGGGAAAGCCTGTCCATAGCTGTAATAGCTAAGTGTGGTGATTATCCAGCCCTGAAAGGTGAGGAGGGAAGAGTCATCAGTTTGATCCAGTCTAGCAGTGAATCATTGACAGCTGAGAGAATGTGTCTTTTAAGCAAAGGAATTGCTCCTTCATTGGTTATACCACACACAGAAATGAATTGTGTGTATGTGGGAAGATGAGGAGGGAAGTGATGTTTTTATTTTGTATTACATACTTTTAAGTTTGAATCCACTCTCCCTAAGGACCAAGATGGTAGAGAAGAGTGTGTTTCTGGTATTAGATATTGTATTTTGGTTCTTGCTACACCTTATCAGTAAATATCCCTTGATTAAAAGCTAATTGTTATGAATTGGTTAGTTGATATTAAGGAGAAGTCATTCAGCAAATTATTGAAATTGAAGAGAGATTAATGAGTTGGTTGATATTGAGGGGAAACTCTAATGGAAACAGTAGTATCTACCTGAGCTCAAGTAATCTGATTTATTAAAATCAGTATTAGTATTAGTAGAAGTTGGGAGAATGACCCCTTTAATCTTGCTCAAACATAGGAGTCAAAATTAAAAAGAGAATCTTAGCTTTAAAATATTCTCCCTGATTTTGCTTATGATTGCCAATCTTTCTATATCATTGAATGAGACTGAAACCAGTGGATGATCCTGAAATTCCAAAAAAAATTGAAGGCAGAAAAAAAATCATAGCAGCCAGTCATATACCCAGCGGCCATCACCAGTTCAATGGAAATCAGCAGAGTAATGCACTTAGTAGATATAATGAAACCAACATAGTATCATTCAGCTGAGACTCACCATGTACCCAATACTACTAACTCCTGGGAATCAGTCAAGATACCACAACCAGCAGGGACCAGCCCCAGTGAGAACAGTGTGATGACATCACCAGAAGACATCAGTTGCCCTGCAGCATCAGGAATGTGAGACACTCTTACATACATGTGCCCTGGGTGGACATGCTCCTTACTTGTTCTTATTAATAATCCCTATGTGTGCCTACTCTCCCAAATGATAATAAGTATATGCTGTGCCCAAAACTTACAAAGAGAATGTTCTATTGCAACTTTTCTTACTATAGTTTTCCATTTTGCTTTGAATTAACTGTACCTCTGAATAACTAGAAAAAAGAAACATCAGTAGGGGCTTATGAACTGTAGTTTTAAGTAGATATAGAATTCCTTAAACCTAGAATAGTTATTCTGGAAACCCCATATATAGGAGGGAGGGGTGCTCTGGATGTTATACTTACTTGAGATGACTTTGCAAGCTGGTCACATAGTTAAACAACTAGATAATATAGTGGATAGAATTTTGGTTTTGGAGTCAAGGATTTGTTGTTCAATTGCTTCCTTCAGTTTTCTTGGTTTGCTGTTTCCTTCTCTAGTGGATTAAGACAAATAGGGTTAAGTGATTTGCCCAAGGTCGCACAGCTAGTAAGTATTTGAGGATGGATTTGAAGTTAGATCTTCCTGACTCCAGGTCCAGTGATCTACCCACTGAACAACCTAACTGCCTCAGAATTCCTCATCTGTAAAATGGGAATAATTATAGCACTTTCCTCTAAGGGATGTTTTGAAGATTAAGTGAGGCAACACAAGTAAAATATTTTGCAAACTCTAAAACACTGTATAAATGCTATTATTATCTTCAGGAAGTCAGACCATTATGCAGTTTCTAGGGGGCTTCCTCTAGTACATACTGGAAAAGTATAAACAACAAAAGATCTTCTCCACCCCATGGCACCATTCCTATGCTAAAGCATCTGAGACTATTTGGGTTAGAAGAGGTGAGGGTAACCTTTTAGATAAGATTTTGAGGGTCAAAATTTTCAGACTTGATTATTTTGTTTGGAGGGGGGAACTTAAAATCCAGAACTAGGGTTCAGTCTTACATTCACATCCATGAAATTCTTGACCCCTGAGCCAGAAGTCCTAAGATAAGAGATAAAAAGGCTAATGAATATATTGGTGGAAAGCAAGGGGTGGGATGGGGAGGGAGTAGCCTGGTAAATGTGGCCATTGTACCTGGATCCTACCCCTGGGCTTCAGAAGCATCGATGACAGGCAGAAGGGGGAATGCTGCACAATGAGTTCAGGGCCCCAGTCTGAAACAGATTAACCATTTCCAGTTCCCTGAGATGCCCAGGTCAGTGCTTCCCCTTGGGAAGTCAGGAAAGGGTAGAGTTGGGACCAAAATTAGAGCAATCACTAAAACCCAGGCACATCCAGGTAGTCATGCCTCAGGGTCTCCTACATTTAGAATCTTGGAGCCAATTGGACTCAGAGCACCTTCAGACTTTTCCAGAGTTATTCCATAGAAGGGGAAGGGGAATGGGCTAATAGGCCAGACAAAGCCAGTTCAGTTGCACCTCAGGTTTCTCTGTCTAGTTCTAAATTTGTGTTCCCCATGCTATGATCCCTTTGTCCTTTCCCCAAACTGCATGCTCACCAGCATGTGTAGGGTTAACTCCCAGTCTCTCCGGCTCTAAGAGCCTGCATGGGAGTGGGGGTGGGGGGGACAGGGGGCGTGTCTGTCGGGAAGTATGGATTTCTGCAGTGGTTTTACTGGAAAAGCTCTAGTCAATGGGGGGGGGGGGTCACCATGGCAACTCCTGGCTATGGGAACAGGTTGGTTGGTGGGAGTAAATTCTTCTAGAAGCCCAAGGGAAGGCAAGGGAACCCCGTGGGGGTCTCCATGGGGTCCCTTAAATCCTTAAGTGACTCAAACTGACTAATAACTCAATATTCCACCCCTCTCCTGTCCACAATGCTTCATCCTGTTCCAGAGGGCTCAGAACCTTACAACTTCTTTCTATCTCCCCCTCCCCCCCTTCTCCACACATTCACCTCCCCCTTGCCCTCCTGACATTAAGAACTATCAGAAATGGACCAGCTATCAATGAGAATTGGTATGATTTCTAAGAAGGGTATTAAAAGTCTGGAGAGATGTTTTTCTCATTAGGAAGATTTGGAGGGGGGTGCTATTGGGGACACAGAAATGGCTGCTCAGAAACTTCCCAGCCCTGAGATTCCAGGATTTCCTTTTTAAGCCTAAAATGTCAACCCTACTGAACCCAAGTCCAGGAGGAATGAAGACCAGAATCCAAAGCTTTCATCACAGCTCTCAAATAACACACACACACACACACACACACACACACACACACTCCTTCCTTCCCAAGGAAAGCTATCCTTCTGGGAATGAGTTGACAAAGATCTTAATGGACAGGATAAGTGGGCATCAAGAAGGTAAAGAAGGTAAAGTCAGTGCTTAGCATCCACAGTGATCCAGGAGTTCTTTTAGAGGATACCACTGTCCTTAATATCCTAGGAGAATCTACCTAGCTATCAAGACCTGACAAAATTTCTCTTTATCATTACATCTCCAGAGATTACTGATGCTAGGGAAACTCTGATGCCTTATGGTGATTTCATCACACTGCTCTCCCTGGCCTGCTCTTTTCTGGTTGTGGATCTGGTTACAGCTGAAGCTATCAGGGTAAAGGGTGTGGGGCAGAGCATTCCTCTCATTTTCCTAACAAAATATTACATATATATTATACACACACATACAGAGTCTAGAAGACCTGGAAGAGTGAAGAATCCTTTGGGGATCATTTTGATAGAATTGGTAGGGTGCTACATTTAGAAGCAGAAAAACCTGGTTCCAAATGCTAAAGAAATTTGCTAGATGTGCAGCCAAGTCACTTAATCTTTCTATGTCTCTGTTTCCTTAACTGTAAAATGTGAAAATGGGATTCAGTGGCTCCTAAGATTCCCTTCAAGATCTAAATCTATAATCCTATAAGTATGAGATGAGAGGACACCCTGCTTAAAGGTATAAGATAGGGGGAGAAGAATGGAGGAGGAACTACCAAGGCACTGTGCTGTGCCTTTAAATTGGAGTCCAGAGCACCCCATGCTAAGTTCCTAAGAAACCCATTTTCATATTCATCCAATCCTTTCCAGCTTTTCTCTCCTCATTCATTGAGGGCAAGAACCAAAAAATCCAAGAGAAAAAAAAATGGAAGTGTTAAAATTAAGTTGTCAGACTATATTCCTCCTAAAGCGATATAAAGCTAGTGGGTCCCATTCTTTGAGGGGGAATTTGGCCTTTAAAGCAATCCCTTCAAAAGAAAAAAAAAAAAAAACAAAGATTTGAAAGGTCGCTCATTCTCCTTCAAACCAATTCAAATCCCTTACCAAGTCCTAAATACTAGTTGGAGAAAAGGGAAGGATAAAGGAATAACAGGCAGCTCCCATGACACACTGGTCCTTCCTGGTTTGGCTGGTGGTTGAGAATCAGTTTCCCAGCCTTCAGCCAATCACTGAAATGGTTAAGCTGACTGAATGCTGGACTTATTGATCCGAGGTTCCTCCCCACAATAAAGATGTCAAGCCTAGTTGTGTTTAGGGAAAAGCCTCCTGAGCCCCACCCCTCCCACTCCATCCCCATTTGCTGCTTATGCATTCCCCACCTCCCATCTGCAGATCTGATCTGCCAAATCTAGATAAAACATTTGGGGGAGATAAGTGCTGCATATAAATAATTAAGGTCACATATATATTCTCCAACAAAAAAAAGTTTAAAAAAACGCATTCCGGGAATAGCCGCCTGCTTGGGGCCCAGATAGGGCTTTGAGAGGCCCCTTTAGGGGGAGGAGGCTAGAGAGGAGGTGGAGGAATGGGGAGGGAAGGTCTTTGGAGAGGTGTATGTCTCCTGTGCTATAAAGTCTATATTTTTCCATAGGGAAAGGCAGCTAGCTGCCTTAGGTGGTAAAGAGGGAAGCCCTCTAAACTATCTCTGGGCAAATAGCTATTTTTAGTCTCCCTCTTATTTACTCTGGGGGGGGTCTCTTTGATCTATACCCATACTTGATGGAAATCTCTCAGCTTAAGGAAGCTGCCTAAAAGATGAAATGATTTTCCCAAAGCTGATGAAGAAAATGCCTAAATTGTCAGGTCTTGGAACTAGGTAATTGTCCTGAAACTGCTCTCCCCCTCCCCCCCAATTTCAATGATCTCAGTCTCTGGAATCCTAAATGTTCTCTTTATCATAGTGTAATACCTGCTGGGCACATGCAATTTGGGTCTCCAGAAGGCATATCTGGGGTAATTATGTGAGTCTATGCTAATACTACTTTATGAGCCCCACTGGTGTGCTCTCCCTTAATAATAAAGCAATAGATTAATTTCTTTAGAAAAAGCATTGATTAAAATGGCATAGGTAGAACATCAGCATTTTCATTAAATTAATAAACTAGCACTTACTGGGTGCTAGGCTCTGTGTGAAGCACTGAGGAAACAAGGGCAAAAAAATAGTCCCTACTTCTAGTTCCTTTAACAATCTGGAGGGCACTCTCCCACAGATACTAAGTCCTTGGGGGAAAGAGTGAGCATAAATTTCAAGTAGAATGATGATGAGACATATATATAGGAATGTATGTGGTCAAAAATATATACAACAAAGTTCAGGACTTTTTTTCTCTGGAGGGATCTGGCCTCTCTGCTCTCTGCATTTTCTTCTCTCTTTCCTCTGTGTCTGTGTCTCGGTCTCTGTTTCTCTCTCTCTCTCTCTTTCTCCCCTGCTCTTATTGTGCTTGATGATCTCATCAGCAACCATGATTTTAACTATCATTTCTATGCAGATGATTCTCAGATCAATTTATCTAGTCTTATTCTATCTCCTTACTTCCCAACTCATATGTCCAACTACCTCTTATACATTTTGAATTGAATATCCTATAGACATTGTTAAACTAAATACAACCAAAACTGAACTCATCTTTGCTACCCCCCCCCCAAACTCTTCCCCCTTCCAAACTTGCTTATCAAGGGCACCACTATCCTCCTAGTTGCCCATGCTTATAACCTAAGTGTCCTTGACTTTCTCTCAATCCCTATATTTATTCTGTTCCCAATCATGTCATTTTTACCTTCATAGGAAGAAAGGAAACTAGCATTTACATAGGACTTACTACATGCCATTGTGCTAAGCATGTTAAAAATATTGCCTTATTTGATCCTCACAACAACCCAATATAAAATCCTCTATTTGGTAGTAAAGGTTTTTTGTTTTTGTATTTTTAAATAACAAAACCTTTGTCTACCTTTTCCAATATATTTTATGATCCAGGAACACTGGCCTTCTGGATATTCCTCACATAAGAAACTCCCTCTATTTACTCTTCTGATTTACACTGGTTATACTCTATGCATATAGTAATCTCTCTTCTCACCTCTGCCTCCTGACTTTCATGATTAGTTTCAAGCTCTAGATAAAATTCACCTTCTGCTAGTACCCTTTTTCTATTAATTATCTCCAATTTGTCTTGTTTGTATATAGATGTTTACATGTTGACTCCCCCATTAGACCATGAATTCTTCCTACTGAGGGACTGGATTTTGTTTTTCTTGGAATTTGTAGTGTCTAGCACAGTGCCAGACATAGAGATGTCACTCAAGTGCTTGTTGATTTAATCAACATAATGATAAACCAAGTCCTTCCTGACACAAAGGTGATAGACTCAGAATGCATACTGAAACATGTTTTTTTGGTTCTGTTTTTTGGATGTGACCAATGTAGGAATTTGTTTTGTTTTGGCTTGTACATTTTATAATAGGGGTTTTGCTTTTCTTGCTTCCTCAGTGGGGCATGGAAGAGAAGGAGAAAAGATGGTAAAGCAACATTTACATTTTTTAATAATGTTAACTATTTTCTGCGTGCGTTAAGATCTAAACTCTTATTAAATAGTAATCTCCACCTCCCTCCATTACAATAGAATCACATCACTTCATAGTTGCAAGATATCTAGGCCAACCAATACCTGGGAGGAATCCCTATTATGACAAACTTGGCAAGTGATCATCTGGTCATTGCTTGAAGATTTTCAAGGCAGGGAACCCATATTCCAGGCCCCAATGAGCTCATTTCATTTCTGGAAAGCTTTAATCATTAGGAAGTTTTTCCCTCTTGTCAAATTTATCTCTGTAGGATGGATGAATGTGGTTCTCCTCACCATTCAGTTGATATAGTAACAGGATTTAAATTATAGATGGTGACTAATGTGACACTATCTGAATTGCAAAAATGTGGTTACATCTGGTCATCACTTTACAAGATATAAACATTTTTATGATTGAAAAAAAAAAAAAGAAAGAAATTGGCTAAGCAAACAAGATTAGCTATACTTCTGTGGGCTTTAAAAAGCTACCCCCTGGGGTGTTAGAGACACTGAAGGAGAGGAAGAGAAGGGAATTTCTCTCTTTCTCTTCTTCCCTTACCCCATCAGCCATGAAATTTAGCAACTACTTTCAAAGGGAGACACTCTAACAAGCCTTTTTAGAGTTCATGGGTTTCAGAAAGTTCGAGGCACAATTGAAAGAGAAGAGATACATGCTCTAGACTGACAAAGATCCAGAAAAGCAATCACTCTAGGGAGAAAAAAGTTTTCAGGAATAAAATGCTTGGCAGCAGAGAAAAGATTCAGCCAGGCTAGCCAACAAGAGTTGAATTGTGAAGAGGAGTAGGACTTAGAAACCCAGCTAAGTCACATACCCAGAAGAAATAATTTACCTAGATGAATGAATATTTTACAAAGAGAAATAGGACCTGGCTCTGAAGCTTCATAATGATGTGTGTTCTTATATCACTCTGTACCATGTGCCCAATATTTCAGTGGATGCTGTGTGTATTTGTGGGAGAATATGCACCCCAGATTTATGGGAAGAATATTTTGCAGCTACTATTCTTGCTATGCAATTGCTAAGTATTTGAATGTGTTTGCTTTTTGTGTCTATTAGCTAGCTCATTGTTCATTGGAAGCATGGCTTATATAGAGTGTTGGAAGAGGACTAGAACCTCTGGTGTGATGGCTTGGGGAGCCCTTTTTTAGGGCTGCTCATTCACCTTTAGGATCACCCTTGCACTCAACTTTCACCTGCAATTCCAAGAAGCTGTAGTATGTGCAGCAGATACATTCTGGTAAATCTTCTCAGCAGATGGGCTAAACCAAGTTGAAGGTAATCAATAGGTTTTATTGATAATGTCTACCCCAAACATATGAAGACTTTCCCCACTCAAATAAGCAGATGAGAACAATCTGTTCCAACAGCCATGAAGGTAGCTAAAGGAGGTGCTTAGAGCTCCTCTAAGCTCTAACCTTAGAGCTTGTTCAGACATCAAAGATACCAAAGTCATCCACATCCTGGGCCATTGGCAGTCATCTTGACTTTTGTCTTATCACTTGACTTTGGTAGCTCTGGAAGAGAAAATAAGGCTGATGACTTTGCATGAGTCTGCCTCACTTAAATCCAATTTATAAACAAGTCAAAATAACACCTGTAATGTCATTGGTCCTCTACAAGAATAAAGGACAAGGGGCAGCTAGATGGTGAGGTGGATAGAGCACTGGCCCTTGAATTCAGGAGGACCCAAGTTTAAATCGTGCCCCACACACTTAATACTTCCTATCTGTGATCCTGAACAAGTCACTAAACCCTAATTGCCTCAAAAACAAAACAAACGAAAAGGAATCAAGGACAAACAATAATATTGGAAGCATACCAGTGGAGCTTCATGACCTGCAATATGAGAGTATAAACCTGTAAGGCTACCTTTACAACTGAAGTGACAGATGCTTCCTGAGGAGCCAATCCAGGATGTCCAGATGGGATACTACACTTTTTTACAATCTCCACCCATTCTTCCTACCCTATGGAATAAATACACCTAACAACCCTTCAGATATTTCAAGACAATTCTCATGTAATTCTTAGTTTCCTCTTTTCCAAGCTGAACATCCCTAATTTAAAAACAACAAGAACAACAAGTGATTTTTGTACGAAATTAACTCAAGATCCCTCTACCATCATGGTTGCAATTCCTCTGCATAATCTCCTAATAACCTAAACTTTTCCCTTCAGAGCTTGATATATTGCTCTAGATATTCTTTGACAGAAGGATTATTACTTCCTTATTTCTGGAAACTAGGCTTCTCTAATCATAGCCCAAGTTTCCATTAGCTTTATGCTGCCACTTCACGGTGCTGACTAATACAGAGCTTCAGTCTATAAAACCCTTACCAGATTACCACCCAATTATCATGCCTCTCTGATCCTCCACTTGCAAAATTGGGAGCTGGTATCCCTTTAAGTATTTACATTCAGCATAATGTTCTTGCCTATCAAGATTATTTTGGTACTGATTATCCAACCATTCTTCCTATCTTAGTGCCATCTACAAATTTGATGACCATACCATCTCTTCCTTTAATGAATTGACAGATTGATAAAAAAAAAAAAAAAAAAAAAAAAAAAAAAAAAAAGAATAAAAATAGCCAGAGGCAAACACAACTCTGGGAAAATTTGCTAGATATCTGTTGTCAGGCTGACATAGGACTATTAATATCTATTCTTTAAGTATAATCATTGCATCATTTATTTCTAAATCCATTTAATGCTTTAATTGTCTGTATATCAATTACCCTTCATATTTTCTGCCCCTCCCCCCCCCAAAAAATGGCCAGAGATATTTTACCAGTTGCTGTGATAAAATCTAGGCATCTCCCTATTTATCTCTGTCTCTCTCCCTACCACCACCACTTTCTCAGGACACTTGCCATTTTCTATTCTTTTGGTACCTTCTCCCCTTATCCCTAATCTTTCAGATAGCAGTGACAATATCTCAGCATTTACATCTGCCAGGTCTCTAACACCTGAGCAACTATTTTTGCCAGACCAGGTAGGTTGTATTTTTCTTATTAAAAAAAAATAAAAACAATTTTTAGGTTATACATGTACATTCATTTTTTCTACATATTTCCATGAGTCATGTTGGGAGAGGAAAATCAGAACAAAAAGGAAAAACTACAAGAAAAAAAACAAAGAAGGAAAAAAAAAAGTGGAAATGGTATGTATTGATACATATTCAGTCTCCACAGGTATCTCTCTGGATAATTTTCCATCCAAGTTTATTAGGATTGCCTTGGATCACTGAATTACTGAGAAGAATCAATTCTATCATAGTTGATTATCACATAATTTTGTTGTTGCTATGTACAATATTTTCCTGATTCTGCTTGTTTTACTCCACATCAGTTCACGCAAATTTTACAGACTTTTCTAACATCAGCCTGTTCATCATTTTTTATATAACAATAATATTCTACTACTTTCCTATACCATAACTTATTCAACTATTCATGCATTGTATTTTTCAAAAGATTATTAGGTTTTCTTATACTTTGCTCCTTACCATTTCTGATAAAACGGTCTTTCTCCTTGGCAAAGAAAATAGAACCAAAATATAAACTAAGCAACTAGGCTTTCTCTTTATTATATTATCAGTTATTATAATTCAATCTAACCCAACCAAATGTCTTTCCTTGTATACTCGTTCCTTTTCTCCTAATAATACTTTTACAAAAAGAAAAGAAAAGAAAAGAAAAAAACCCACAAGATTTTCTTAGTTTCATCCACAATCTTCAGTTCAACCAATGCACATTTATTAGTCAGCTTCTCTGTGCCAGACTTGACACTGAGAATTCAAGGACAAAAGTGAAGGTTTCTTCTCTCAAAGAGCTTACATTCTAATGGGGGGGAGGGGAGAAAATATACATGTATATACATGTAAAATAAATATTGATTGACTGACTGGCCATCTATATAAAGCCTTTCTTTAATCCTCTCAGCTGCTAGTGCCTACCCTCCTTCTCTAAACTACCAGTAAATACTTACTTACCAGGTAAATTTACCAGGGATTAAATTTGGATTTATAACATATGTACATATATACATATATATGCCCCAAGCAAATAGTCCTTTATTGATAGGGTAATGGTGTGGCAATCAGTATTTTGAATTTTGAATTAGATAACCCTGTGTGACAGGGTTTGCTGTTAAATCTTTCTAAGGTTAAAAAAGTTAAGAACTTCTCACTTCAGTTTCCTCATCTATAAAATAGAAATAATACCTACATTATCTGCTTCAAAGGCTTGTGGTGAGGAAAGTATAAAGTATAAACTTTAAACCATATACATTGTAGGCTATTATATAGGAGAGGCAGTTCAGTTGTTGTTTTTCCTTCCCTCTCTAAGAGATATCACAGTGATATCACAAAAGTGATACCAAATTTAAAGGATTGTTGTAAAGTTAAATGAATAAATGGATGTAACTTTAAACTGAAATATGAATGTCAGTTGTTTTAATAAAAACAATAGTAATAACTATCAGGCTCTGATAGCCTCCTCACCTTTGAGTCTGCTCACAGGAAGTGCATCATTTACTACCATGTGGTGAATAATGACTAGTCAATCTCATTGTTCAGAGATAATAAAGAACTTATACTACAGAATGAGGTCTTGAATGATTTCCCAAAGATGTTAGAACTTGGAATAAGCCACAAAGTTGGTTGCAGACTTGCCTTCTTTAGAAATGAAAAAAATGCCAGGTTCTTCCAGGTGGTGTATGCAGTCCCTCCCCAAGACTGAGGAAGTGAACATGCTGATCTGTTTTTACTTTGCTCAGGAAATTACCATGACTCCCTATTGCCTAAATTTCATTAAGGATAGACATGACTTTTCAAAAATGAGGTGATTCAGGCCAATTCCAAAAGACTTTTGATGGAGAGAGCCATTTACATTTAGAGAGAGGACTATGGCAACTAAATGTGGATCACAATACAACATTTTTACTTCTTTTGTTATTGTTTGCTTTCTTCCCTTTCTCATTTTTTCTTTTTTGTGGTGTTCTTCTTTAAAATATAATGGTTCTCTCTGGGAGCAGGTTTTTTGGGGAGGTTTTCTGGAGGCAGCCTTAGTTTCTGTTAAAAGTAATAGTCACTCCAAAACACAGCCAGGTGATAAAAGTTCAGATCTTTTATTGCTTCCTCCAAAATAGCCCAGGTAGTTTTCTTGGAGGCCTATTTCTCTGCTTGGTTCCAAGAGCCAAACCTCTCTGAATGTCTCCCAATCCAAAGGTTTGTCCTTCAGCCTCCAGCCAGCACAAAGGTGGAAAATGGAATGGATCTGACTCCTCTAGCTCAATTCCAAATGTCTCCAGCCAGCACCAAGGTCAAAGTTGAAATGAATCTGTCTTGCCTCTAAGAGAGGGCTTCTCTCTGAATTGCACTGATGTTCCCCTCTCAATCTTTTCAGCTGAGCTTCCGACTGAGCCTCTGTCCACTTCTTATATATGATCTCCCAAAGGTTGACTCCTCCTCTGAGAGAGTGGGATTATGGGATGTGAGAATGGGATTATGGGTTTCTCATTTGTGAATCTCATACTGAATACTAGCTTGTGAATCTCCCAAAAATGTGAACTCCAATGAGTATTTAAATATATTAGTGAGCTAGAGGATTTGCTAAGTACCATGCTAAATTAGGTAATTATTGTCTCTATCAACTCTAATGACTTAACACTTTGTAAGGATTCCAAAAAAAAGGATTTTTTGATCTGATTTTTCTTGTGCAGCATGATAAATGTGGAAATATGTATAGAAGAATTGCACATGTCTAACATATATTGGATTACTTGCTGTCTAACAGGGGAGAGGGTAAGGGAAAATTAGGATGAAAAAAATTGGAACATAAGGTTTTGCAAGGGTGAATGTTGAAAATTGTCTTTGCATATATTTTGAAAATAAAAAGCTATTATTTTAAAAAATAAATAAATTTTATCAAGAAGGTAGAATGTTATAATGAAAAGAGTAATATACTCTGGGGCAAAAAAAAAAAAAAAAAAAAAAAAAAAACTTGGGTTCAGATCTCAGCACTACTTTGGACAAGTCACTTAAACTCTCCGAGACTTAGAATCTTGAGATTTAAAGCTAAAAAAAATCTCAGAGAGTTCTACCTTCTTATTTTGTATATGGAGAAATAAAAACCATCTCTAGATTGAAAAATGGTCAAAGGATATAAACAGACAATTCTCAGATGAAGAAATTGAAACTATTTCTAGTCGTATGAAAAGATGCTCCAAGTCATTATTAATCAAAGAAATGCAAATTAAGACAACTTTAAGATACCACTACACACCTGTCAGATTGGCTAAGATGACAGGAAAAAATAATGATAATTGTTGGAGGGGATGTGGGAAAACTGGGACATTGATGCATTGTTGGTGGAGTTATGAATGAATTCAACCATTTTGGAGAGTAGTTTGGAACTATGCTCAAAAAGTTATCAAACTGTGCATACCCTTTGATCCAGCAGTGTTACTACTGGGCTTATATCCCAAAAAAATCATAAAGAAGGGAAAGGGACCTGTATGTGCACGAATGTTTGTGGCAGCCCTCTTTGTAGTGGCTAGAAACTGGAAACTGAGTATCGGATGCCCATCAGTTGGAGAATGGCTGAATAAATTGTAGTATATGAATATTATGGAATATTATTGTTCTGTAAGAAATGACCAACAGGATGATTTCAGAAAGGCCTGGAGAGACTTACACGAACTGATGCTGAGTGAAATGAGCAGGACCAGGAGATCATTATATACTTCAACAACAATACTATATGATGACCAGTTCTGATGGACCTGGCCATCCTCAGCAATGAGATCAACCAAATCATTTCCAATGGAGCAGTAATGAACTGAACCAGCTATACTCAACGAAAGAACTCTGGGAGATGACTAAAAACCATTACGTTGAATTCCTAATCCCCATATTTATGCCCACCTGCATTTTTTATTTCCTTCACAAGCTAATTGTACAATATTTCAGAGTCTGATTCTTTTTGTACAGCAAAATAAACGGTTTGGTCATGTATACTTATTGTGTATCTAATTTATATTTAAATATATTTAACATCTACTGGTCATCCTGCCATCTGGGGGAGGGGGTGGGGGGAAGGAAGGGGAAAATTGGAACAAGAGGTTTGGCAATTGTTAATGCTGTAAAGTTACCCATACATATAACCTGTAAATAAAAGGCTATTAAATTAAAAAAAAAAACTTTAAAAAATAAAATAAAATAATGTTCTAATAGTCTCTCCCATTCTCCAGAACAAATTTTGAATCCAATGATCCTTGCCCAGCATTGCCCTTCATCAGTTCTTTGGTAACAGTCTCTCAAAAGTCAATCAGTTACCCACAGCAACAAGTCCACTAGGTTAGGAATTCAAGATGATCTTCTTAAATGTAACATTTGACATAATTTCCTCTTAGGTTAATCACCTTATACTTCAGATGATAAAGATGTCAAATATTCTTCTTGCTCCCTTAAAGGACCAGGCCAGATTATATAGCATCAACTACCACCTAGCATATAGGGAAGGGAAAAGAAGAGAACAGGTAAGCAAGGGGAAGAGATTCATCCATGACTGTGCTATAGGCATGAATTCAATTCCATCCCCAGCTTGAATATTCTTCCTTATCAACAGCCCCATTACCTTCTATCCATATAAAACAAACACAATTCCTAGCACATCCCACCCCTTAGTGGCAAGGTCCCAAAAATTGTCTAGGGGAAGCTTCTAACACTAAAATAAACTTAAATTATCCTAGAAACTTGAGGAAAAGCTTAATACAAATAATGGATACCTCACTTTTACAGAAAATTATTTAAATTTAGGTTATGTCAAAGATACCTCATAGTAAGTTGTCTGATATAAAAACAATCATTGTATCTAGAAGCAATACTGGAGAATAGAAAATATCTCCAATACCATCACTAGTCCCTATGACATGTGAGGCATCTATATTAAAGTAGTTAAGAGTCCCTGAGCATCTTGTACAAGACCAATCCTGAGCCCTTAATACTAGGGCTTGTCCCAAATCTACTGTAAGTCACCAGATACCATCTGTGTTGTTCATCAGCCACATAGAACTATCATAAGGGGAGTTTCCAAGCCACAATGACTCAGCATATAGCCTTTAGTCCTCTCTCTATCTCCCCTCCTCAAAGTCTTACAATTTAAAGAGTATAAGCCTAGGGGGAACCTCAACCATTGCCCTAGAAAGGCTCATTCCAATAGTCCCTCAAATCTGGGTACAAGGATTTAAGATGGCTCTGACTAGGTGGGGTAAGGGACTAAACAGATAGGGTAAAGCTTCTCAGGGCTTTCTAATATTTTGGCAGAGCAGAAGGACCTTTGTTACCTTAGTACCAGATACTCCAAAATAATTTCACTAACACCCCTCTTATGGGTTGACCATCAATTATCTTGTCCACTTTGTTTCAAAAGGCACACCCATTACTTTTTACAGGAAAGAGTATCATCACCCTCCACCCATTTAACTTGGCAGCCAGCATCATACTTCCTTTCATCATCCTTAGACTGCCTATTTAAGTGGACAGTCCAATTCTCCCAAAAAGCTGCTGGGATTGTTCCAATCTTCCACTCAAACTTCATCAATTGGTATGCCAAGGCCTGTGTGGTAGTCTGGCTTGGATGATCCATGGCAAAACTCTGACACTATTCAAGTAATGTTCCACTCCAAAGGCAGAACCTAATTTCAAAGAAGGTTGGTCATAAGAAAGAGAGGAAGACCTTGGGCAGAGAAGATAATTCAATCTGGCAATCTCATTTATTTCTTTGAAAAATTTCACAAATACTCACACACATTTTTTGTTGTTCTCCATCTTTTGGGAGCTAAATATGCAGAACTACACCCTGCTCCCATTTTATCCTCCTATAAAAGGACACAAGACAAGCCCCAACTGGAGCCTTTAATTGATTCAATTGATTTTGTAAGACAAATTATCTATAAATTCTTCTAGACAATAGAACTCTGCAATTGACAAAATCTCTAAATTGCACATGCATGCACACACACCCTACCCATTGTTTTAATGATTCATTGACTTACAGTTTATCCTACAATCATCCAAGCTCTTGATAGTAAAAGCCTATCCACCCTCTGCACATTGCATAGGAATCCCTGAAAAGGAGTATTTTGACTCAAGATTCTCTTACCCTACTTTCTAATTCTCAGTCATGAACATCTCTGATCTTATTTTCCTCTTTAATAGCTCTCATCTTGGGAGGGGTGTTAACACATTCTCCAATCTTCCATCTGTTACCTATTAGCACCAATCTGCATTCACATTTATCCTTTTTACTTCTGTAATTACCAGATCCATTTATCTTTCTTTTGCCATCAAGGCACAGAATTTGGAGGAAAAAAAAAAAAAGCTCATTTTCTACTGCCTCCAATTGCCTAATATGCAAAGAAAAGCTATCTTCATTCTCCTTACTAGCAAAGCAGCTTTTTTTTCATAGCTATTGATAAGAGACTTGGAATTCTTGATTCTGCTATAATTTTATCGTCTTCAAACATCCATCATGCCAATTCCACAGGGTCAATGGGAGTTTTCTCCTTTTCCCACTGGAAGAGCTACCCATAAATTCTCAACAATGCTTTAGTTACAAAAAACCAGGGATTTATATCAGGCCATCTACTTACCCAGGGCTCTTTCACATATTTCCCTCACTTAAAAAAATAAATTTAACTTCAAGGTCATTACCAAAAAATGACTGCCAAATATTCCAAATATTCTGGGCCAGAGCTAAGTTTAATAGTCCTGGCTTGGGGAGGAGGGGGGAGTGTTTAAAATGAAACAAAACAACTTTACTAATAACTAGATATGTTAAAAATATAGTTTTTAAAGTTAAAAGAGTCTAAAACATCACTCCCTTTGTTGTTACTAAGGGAACTAGTCACTCTAAGTCACAAATTTTGGAAATTCCTATGGGCAGTAGGGCTCAGGTATAAACTTTTACCCATTTCTCCTCTAGACAGGGCCTTTTTTATTTTGGGTAGCAAAGAATAGATGCTCTCCCCCACCCCCTTAAAGAGGCAGCCTAGTCTACATGCCTCCAGAGCTACTGCCCATTCCTCGGGCCTTCGAATGGTTGACAAAGAAGGAGGAGAGAGATTAAATAAAAGGGGATGAAAGGTGAAAGAGGTCCAGGAGGTATGGGGCACTATAGCTTGACTATTTATCCTCAGTGATGACTCCCAGAGTCTCATTTGCTGCTGCACAAAACAAATGCAGCTCCTACCACACCTCTCTATCCTTCCCTTTCCCATGAAACTAATCTGTACCAAAGTTTGTCACTTCATCATCAAATTCTGCTAATTATACATATCAAGCTGACAAATTTTCTAAGCATCATTTAAGTCTTCCACAGATACCTATTGATTATCAGTGCCTATCTTCCATCTATATCATGCCTTTATTGGATCTTCTTTCCTTGGCCTTCCTTACAGTCCTCATTCCCACTTAAGTCTCTTGAAGGAGGAAGAAGTCTCTTTGAGGTTTATGAATTAGGATGCAGGGATGGAGGTGTACTGAAAAATGGATCCAGGATTTAAACTTGCCTGTTTTGTATTTTTTCCCCTTTTCTCCTCACCTACATAAACTGGGGGTGAGGAGCAAAGGAACAAGAGCCTGAGCTCCTGGGTACTCCGATCATCAGTTTGACTCCCTCGTTGGTCTCCCAGGATCAAAGGATGGTAGCTGCAAAGAAGAAAATTTAGGTACATTATCATGAAAAACAGCTCCTAACAGAGCTTTAAAAAAAAAATGGGATAGACTGCCTACAGAATTGTGGGTTCCCCCTCCTTGCAGGTCTTCAAGTAGAGACAGGATAACCACTGATCATTACAATGGTGTTTCCTTTCAGGTATAGGCTGAACTAGATAGCCAGAGATCCTTCCAAATCTCAAATTCTACAATTCTATGATTCTTTTGGGGAAGGAGGTTCTAATGGGATGTGTAGTACACCCCCCTGACTTCTCTGTGTACATGTCCCCATATAGAAGAAGGAACTTGAATAAAGGGCCTGGAGAGCAGGCAGGGAAGCCTAAGGAGGAGAGAACAGAGCCATCCTTACCCTGCTTCTTAGTCCAAGCTCAGTAACAGGAAGCCAGCTGGTCTGAGTGCTGGTAAATGAGATCCAGGAGATTAGAGGTCTCTCTGTCTAATCAGAAACTGCTTGAAGTTGGAGGGCCGTTACTGGAAGAAGGAGGAGTAAATAAAGTCAACTCTTAACATATGGTCCCTTTGCTGTATGGGAAACTCAGCTCCACTGGACATACTGTTTGTGTTCCCCAGAGTCAGGGAGGTTCAGTGAGAGGGGAAAGAAAGGGAGGGGAAGATCGTAATGGTAGAGTTATTCTCTAACATGGGGGGGGAGGGGGGGAAATATTGGAGGATTCTGCAGATACAAGTATCTCCCCATCCACATTCTCTCCTCATAGACCCTCTACCTTCTAAGGGAGGCCCTTCAAGGGAGGGGAATAGCCTAAGACCTAACTCTTCTGCTCCCTCCTCCCAGTAGCTACTGTTCCTGGAAAGTCTGCTCTTTCCCAGCAGAGTAGAATAGGTTGAGGGTGGGCGTGGGAGGAGGTGACATCCCAATGGATACATTTTCCAGGATTCTCTTTCCAGCTCTATCTTTTCCTTCCATTCTTTCACACACAGAAATGATTACTGTCAATGAGCCTTGCCACCAGATGAGCACCAAATGTAAGCTGTTTTTCCCCAGAATAGCACGGGTTTGTGCTGAGCCACCCCATACACTCTAGCCCAGTAGTTCTCAAAGTATGATCTAGCCCAGCAGGGTCCTCAAACTACGACCCGACCCGTGGGCCAGATGCGGCAGCTGAGGACGTTTATCCTCCTCACCCAGGGCTATGAAGTTTATTTAAAGGCACACAAAACAAAGTTTTTGTTTTTACTATAGTCCGGCCCTCCAACAGTATGAGGGACAGTGAACTGGCCCCCTATTTTAAAAATTTGAGGACCCCTGCGACAATCCTGGGGATCTCTGAAACCCTTTTAGAGGTTTGACAAATTCAAAAGTAGTTTTTATTTCCAATATGGTAAATGTTTATAAATATAATCCAGATAAACAAAACACTTTGGAGAGATCCTCAATAATTTTTAATAGGATAAAGATACTGAAAACAAAAGTTTGAGAATCACTGCTGTAGCCCTCTCAAAACTACAGCTGTCAGAGGCAAGGAGCCTTTCAGGAGAGTAAAGCAAAGTCTAAGTTTGAGCACTTGATCTTGGCTTCATTAGCTCCTCACCCTAACTGAATTCACCTAAAATACCCTAACTGAATTCGCCTAAACTTAAGAAGACCTAATTTTCATGAAGTTCTAAGACCTCTACATGCTGAGACAACAATAGCAGCTCAAATCAAAATTCTGGTAAATAGTTACAAAATTCATTGTATGCATTTTCTTTTTTAATTCTCAAAGAGCTCAGGTGCTACCTCCTATATAAGCTCTTTCCTGATCTGCATATATATATATTCTTGCTCTCTCGCTCTCTTGCAATTATTTTATTCTTTGTCATTGAGTTGTATATATACTATATTCCTCGGTTTGAATGTATGGTCCTTGAGGACAAAGTTCTGATGTTTTTTGGGGAAGAATGAGGAACAGGGAAGTTTCCTTTGTAGAGAAGGAGAGAAAATAAGCATTTATATAAGACCTATATGTATACACAGTATATGTACTAAGCATTTTGCAAAATTATCTCATTTGATCTTTATAATAAGCTCAGGAGGTATGTGCTATTATTGTCTCCATTTTAGTTGAGGAAACTGAGGCAGAGGGTGACTTGTCCAAAATTACACAGCTAGTATGTGTGTGAGGCAGAATTTAAATTCAGGTCTTTCTGACTCAGGATCTATCCACTACCACACATAGCACCACAGTAGATGTTTTTTTAAAAAGTTTGCTGAAGGATGAATACAGAGAGGCTTGGAGAGATTTACATGAACTGATGCTGAGTGAAATAAGCAGAACCAGGAGATCATTATACACTTCAACAATACTGTATGAGGATGTATTCTGATGGAAGTGGATTTCTTTGACAAAGAAAATTGATCAATGATGGACAGAAGCAGCTATACCCAAAGAAAGAACACTGGGAAATGAATGTGGACTACTTGCATTTTTGTTTTTCTTCCCAGGTTATTTTTACCTTCTGAATCCAATTCTTCTTGTGCAACAAGAGAACTGTACAGATCTGCACACATATGTTTGTATCTAGGATATACTTTAACATGTTTAAAATGTATAAGACTGCCTGCCATCTAGGGGCGGGAATGGAGGGAGGGAAGGGAAGGGAAAAGTTGGAACAGGAGTGCAAGGGACAATGTTGTAAAAAATTACCCAGGCATATGTTCTGTCAATAAAAAAGCTATAATTTTTTTTTAAAATTATGATTTAAAAAAAAGTTTGCTGAATTGAGCAAGACTGTGAGGTGGGCAAACCAATCATTATCATCATTTTATAAATGGAGAAACTGAGGCTCAGGGAAGTTGAATAATAATTTTCTTTAGTAGCGTTAAGAAGTAAAATAGCCTAGATAGACATTAATGTCTCAGAGTTTTCTGGTTCCAAACTTGATGTGCTTTCCATTACACCACATATAGATACACACCACATAAATAGTAAATGTTTGTTGAATTAAATTAAATAGAATTGAACTAGGATTTGAGTCACATCTCTCTTTTTCCCCCCATATGCCCAAAATTGTTAAGATTAAGGGATGATTCAGAAAGTCAGAGTGTGTTTGGATTTGAAGTCAGAGAAATTGAACTCAAATCCAGGTTCAGCTATTAACTGTGTGATTTTAGGTAAATAAATTAACCTCTCTGAATATAAATTGCCTCATATGTAAAACTAAGGTTTAACATGGGATTGCACAAATGCATCTCAGAACACATTTCCATCAGCCCACTCCAATCAGGTAGACCCTTGTCAGTACTCTCCCCAAAGTTTTCTTCCTCCACTGGCCCAGGATCTCTGGTTATTTTCTTAATAATAAATTAGAATAGTGTTTTCTGTGACTCCACAATTGTTGATTTTGTAGCTGTGCCAAATGACTGATAGAATCCTGTCCTAGAAGAAAGGGATACAGTGGGACATTGATTTCAGCTTTCCAAAAAGAAAGAAAGAAAAAGTAAGTGCCTTTTGTTGTTACATCACTTTCATTTCTAAATATATTCCTCCCCACCCTAATTATGTTTTTAAAAAAGAAAAGAAAACAGTATTGTAAAACCAACCTGTATCAACAAGTTCTAACAACATTCACATGTACCACACCTATAGTCTCCCACTTCCACAATGAAGGGAGGGAGATTCATTTCCACGATTCTCTTTGAAAGTCATGTTTGGCTCTTATAATTAAACAGCATTCAGTTTGGCTTTATTGTTTGGGAAGGGCATTTCTTCCCCACTGTTTATCTTTCTCAGCAGGACCTATTCCAGGCTCTATCTTCAGTAGTAATCTGCTGCCTCCCTCTATCACTGTGGGGCTGGCCCTATATTCCCAGCAATGAGAGAGTCTGTGCTGATGATTTCCTGTTAGCAGCAGAGCCATTACAGGAATATTCACAATGAAATCAGCTGCCATTGAATGTGTGCGTGTGTCTGTGTGTGTGTGTATTTGTGCATGCTCATAGGAATTTAGGTGTGTATGTAGTGAGAACTAGTCAATGTTCAGATGACCTCCCATCTCCCTTTCCCTCCCCTCTTCTCATATCTGACCTCCCAGGAATCTCTGAAAAATACTCACAATGGCCCCAGGACTACTCTCTACTTCCCTGGTTCTATATGCAATTTCAGGATCAGCATCTATTCAAATCCGTAGCTGTGAGGCTTTTCCCAGATCAATTCAGAAATAGGAATTGAAAATAAAAAGACATTTAATGATTCAGGATAATAGTAATAATAATAATTCAGGATAGCAAGGTAATAACCAGGAAGTGAATACAATTTCCCCTCATCCCCAACATAAGAGAAGGTCATAATAGTTTAAACAACTCAATATTTGAGTACAACTTGGAGTTTGATCTGGGGTTCCTACAACTGATGAGGTTTAGATTTGGGGTACCTAAATGAAATTAGGGTTTAATTGAAGTCTAGTGGCAGGTTTGGGGTATAGGGAATCAAATAGCGTTCCCCTGCAACTCCTTTGGATTCAGAGCAAGGATATGGAGTTAAATGAGGTCTAGAAGCAGTGCAAGAGTTCCCTGTAAAGGAATTTAAAGGCCTGAAAAGCTAGATTGATAAAAAAGGATTATTATGGGGTTTGGAAGTAAGGTTAAAGTATAGTTAAGGAAATTGGTGAAGGTAGAGATAAGAAGACACCGGAAATGGGATTCCAATGGACAGAGGGTCCTTGGTGCCAGCGTGTTTCGAACCTCTGCAAAGAGAGGACTCCAGTTTGACTCTTTTATAAGGAGAGATTTAGCTAAAGGGGCCTGTGAGTGGAGTCCCAAATTGGCTCTTCAATGGAATTCAGTGAGGGCTTGAGTGCTTGGTGGGGGTTGGGAAACCTGAGCAGATCATTAGAATGGGGGCTGGGACAGCCTAAATTGGCTCAGATCCAATGGGGCCTGGGAGAGCCCAAGTTGACTTAGATCTGGGTGGGGGCTGGGACAGACCCAGATTTTCTATTGGGATTCAAAGAGGTGCTTTTGACCAGGATTTGTGGATCAAAAGATCTAACTTCCTGGATTGATAATGCACCAGCTAGGAGGGGTGGGGACATCAGAAAGGAATAAATCAATCTAGTTTCTTAAAGGGACCACAACCCGCATCACAACCAACTTTTCTTTACTAATTTATTGCATATTGGTTCCCACCTCCACCCCCATAATTCTGTGAGCTCCTAGAAAGCAGGGACTTGAGGTTGTCTTTCTTTAAATTTCTAATGTTTAGTACAGTGCCTGGCACCCAGCTGGTCCTTTAATAAACATTTATTGATTAACTCGGGCCTCAAAAGCTAAAAAGAAGTTGTTATAATGAGGTGATTCAGCCAATTCCAACAGATTTGTGATGGAGAGAGCCATCTGCATCCAGAAACAGGATTGTGGGACCTGAATGTGGATCAAAACATAGTATTTTCACTTTTGTTGTTTGCTTTTTTCCTCTTTTTTTTTTTTTTTTCATTTTGATCTGATTTTTTTTTGTGCAGCATGATAAATGTGGAAATATGTATAGAAAAATTGCACATATTTAACATATATTGGATTGCTTACTGTCTAGGGGAAGGGCAGGAGAAAGGAGGGAGAAAAATTTGAAACACAAGGTTTTTGCAAGGGGTAAATGAAAACTATCTTTGCATATATTTTGAAAATAAAAAGCTATTATTAAAATTATTATTATTATTGTGTGACCCCATGAATGTTGACCATGGAGTTTTCTTGGTAAAGATATGAGAGTAGTGTACCATTCTTCTTCTTCAGTATGTTCCCATTTTATGGATGAGAAACTGAAGAAAATAGGGATTAAGAAGCAGAAGGGATTAAAAAGAGATAGTAAGAATACACAAAATAATTATGTAAGAGAGATCTTAATATTTATCATCAACCACAATAGTACAGTTATTGATCTAAAATAAAGCCAGACATCTAAGAAAACGAAGTCCACTGGACCTTAAGAAACATTGCTAACAATCTTAGTAGAAAGCTAGAGGAAATGATGAAATTCTAGATGAGCTATTTAAAACCCTAAAAGATGATGCTGTCAAAGCATTGAACTCAAGAGACCAGCAAATTTGGAAAACACAATAGTGGACTGGATTAGAAAGGCTCATTTAACATTCCAGTTCTAAAGATGGATAATGCTAAAGAATCTTCAAATTATGAAATAATTACATCCATTTCCCATGCCAGCAAGGCTAAGATTTTGCAACTGAGGCCTCAACAATATGTAAGTAGAGTATCATTTATCTCAAGCAAAAGAGCTTGAGCAATTTGGTTTTCAAAAAAGCCGAGGAATAGAGACCAAATTGTCAATATTTTCTGGATTATGGAGAAAGAAAAAGAGTTCCAGAAAAACATCTCCTATTTTATTGAGAAAACTAAAACCTTGAACTATGTGGATCACAACAAAATGTGGCAAATCCTTAAAGAGATGGGAGTACCAAATAATCTTATTTGTTTCCTGAGGAACCTGTAAGCAAGCCAAGAAGCAGCAGTTAAAAACAAGAAGTAGGAACAACTGATTGGTTTAAGACTGGAAAATAAGTATGATAAGACTGTATATTGTGATCTTATTTATTTAGCTTATATGCAGAGCACATTGTTAGAATCCTTACAAAGTGTTAAGTCACTTAACTAATTTAGCATGGTATTTAGCAAGTTCTCTAACTCACTAATTTATTTAAGTACTCAATGGAGTTCACACTTTTGGGAGATTCACAAGTCAGGATTCAGTATGAGATTCACAAGTTACCCCTCTCTCAATCCCATTCTTGGAGGAGGGGTCAGCGAGCCTTAGTGAAAAGTCAGGTGGTGAGATTGAAAAGCAGGATTCATTTCGAGTAGAACCAAGATTCAGAGAGAGCTGGTTGCTGAAACTGGCAGAAGCAAAGGACAAGGTGCAAGTGCTCTTAGAACCAAGCAGAGAGATAGGCCTCTAAAAAAGCTAACCAGGCTATTTTGAAGGAAACAATAAAGGATTGAACTTTTAACAACTGGCTGCATTTGAGGTGATTATTACACGAAACTGAAACTAAGGCTACCTCCAGAAGCTCCCCAAGAAACCTACTCCCAGAGAACCATCATATGAGAAAAGAAGAACACTACAGTACATCATGTGAAATGCTAGGCTAGATGAATGATAAACTGGAATTAAGTTTGCTAGGAGAAATATCAAATACCTCAAATATGCAGAAACGCTGATTGCAGAGAGTGAAGAGGAATTAAGAAACCTCTTGATGAGGGTGAAAGGAAAAAATGCAAAAGTCAGCTTGAAGCTTAACATCAAACAAACTAAGATCTTGGCAACTGGACCCATCATTTCCTGCAAATAGAGGAAGAAGAAATGGAAACATTGTCAAATTTTATACTTTTGAACTCAAAGATCACTGCAGATGGTAATGCAGCCATGAAATTAAAATATACTTACTCCTTTTAAAGAAAGATATGGCAAATCTGAACAGTATGCTAAAAAACAGAGAAATCACTTTGCTAGCAATACTCCATATAGTTAAAGCTATGAAAGTTAGACTACAAGGAAAGCTTAGCACTGCATAATAGTTTTTTTTTTTTGTTTGTTTTTTTTAATTTGTGGGGCTAGAGAAGACTTTTTAGAGTCTCTTGGACAGTAAGGAGATCAAATCAGTCAACCCTTTAAAAAAATGATTCAAACAATTCACTAGAAGGTCAAATACTAAAGCTGGAAAAAAACCCACATGTGCAATAATATTTGTAGCAACCTTTTTTGTAATGGCGAGAAATTGAAAACCGAGTGGTTGCCCATCAGTTGGAGAACTGTTGAATAAGTTATAGCATATGAATGTTATTCTTCTAAAAGAAATGATGAGGAGGCTGATTTCAGAAAAGCCTGGAAAGACTTACATGAAGTGATACTGAATAAAGTGAACAGAACCAAGAGAATCTTGTATATAGTCTTTAGCCACATAAGGAGAAGACAGGACTCTTTGGGAAAGACCCTATTTTTGAGAAATTTTGAAGGCAAAGGGAAAAGGGGACAACAGAGTATGAGATGGATAAACAGCATCATGGAAACAATAAGCATTAACTTGGACAGACTTTAAGAGATAATGGAAGATAGTCACAAAGAATCAGAACTGATCATCAACAATAAAGGGAGGGTAAAGTGTAAGAAGACTGGAAAGGTAGGAAGGGATTACGTTAGGAAGGGTTTTGAATACCAAACAAAGCATTTTGTATTTGCTCCTGGAGGTAATAGGAAACTACTTAGAGTTTATTGGGTAGGGAAATGACATAAAAAAAAATAAGACCTGTGTTTTAGGAAAATTACTTTGGTGGCTGAATAGGAAATGAATTGGAATAGGAAGAGACCTGAGGCAGAAAGATCCTCCAGCAGGCTACTACAATAATCCAGGTGTGAGGGGATGAGGGTCTCCACTATGGTACTGGCAGAGTCATAGTAGACAAAGGGGCATATTGGAGAGATGCTGCAAAGGTGAAATTAATAGGCCTTGGCAATAATTGGATATGAGGAGTGAGAGATTGTGAGAAATCCAAGATGACTTCTCAGTTGTGATCCTGAAAGAAGTATTGCCCTCTCTATATATTTATAATAGGCAAGGTAGGAAAGATAATGAATTTTATTTTGGATACATTGAGTATAAGATGTCTTCTGAACATTCAGTTGGAGATGTCTGAAAGACAGAGATGTAAAATTGGAGGTCATTGGAGAGATTGGGGCAAAAAATGTAGACCAGAAGAGAGATAAACATAGAAATAGTGATTAAATCCATGGAAGCTGACGAGATCACCCAGTGAAGAGTCAGGACAGAACCCCTAAAATAAGTGGGCATGATCTGGAAGGGGATCCAGCAAAGGAGAAAGAGAGGAAGCAATCAGCAAGTAGGAGGAAAACCAGGAGAGAACAGTGTCCCAAAGTGGCTGAGGAAAAAAGCTAATGGATCTGGCAATTAAGAGATCATTAGTAATTTCTGAGGAATGAAAAGGTCAGAAGCTTAAGAAGAGAGTGAGAGGAGAGAAAGTTATCTTTTATAGATGGTCTTTTTAAGCAATTTAGCTACAAAGGGCAGAAGAGATATAGGATGATAGCATGGATGGAAGGATCAAGTGAGTGTTTTTTCCAGGTTGAAAATAATTGAGAGTGAGAACGATAGAAGGGGAAATACAGAAGGGGAAATATGTTGAATGAATAAGGATGAAATGGAATTATTTGAACAATTCAGAGGGATTGGCCTTGGTAAGTAGTAAGGCCAATCCTTAAATAAGGGATAAAGGAGGAGATAGTGTCCTATCTGAGTGATAGGAGATGAGGAAGAGGGGAAAGAAGAAGGGCATGGCAAATGATCTCAGTTTTCTCTGTAAAATATGAGACAAAGTTGTTAGCTGAGGGAATGAAAGAAAATCATGGGAGAGTTGAGGAGGAATGAAAAGTTTTAGAAAAATTCTTATGGAAAGTGTTATAGTAAGTTGATAAAGGAATTATAGTAGCATTGCCTAGCAACAGTAAGGGTCCAATTAAGGTTATGTAACATAACTTTGACGTGTCTTCAGTCAGAATGGTCTTGTGATTAATTTCACGTTGATTCATGTGTAGGCATGAAGGAGAAGAATAATGGGAGTGATCCAAGGTTGAGACATAGCTGGATGTAATAACCAATATGATAAAGGGGCTAGGGATTTAAGAAAGAGGAAGACAATACAGAATTAATTGGTTCACCAAGTAGTCAAACTGGAGAGAAGAGGAGAGATTATCACAGGGGTGATAATCTGGAAGAGAATTGAGGGGTGAAAGGATTGGAGGTCATGATGTAAATGAAGAGAAATGTTTTGTAAAGTGAGCCAGAAGAGTGAAAAGCCAATTGTAACTATCCTATTATTATTATTTAAAATTTAATATTTTACAAACTTTTACTCAGGTTGTTAAAATGTCTACTTTTTATAGTTGAATAAAAATATATATTATAAGCTTGTCTTCTTCGGTATCACTTAAAAGCATCCAGGTTTAAGGATTTATAATTTCTCTATCATTAGCACTAGCCTGCACCAATTATGGTCTCCAGTTTTAAGAATCCTCTGTACTTCAGTTCTGTTTAACTATTTAATAATTAAATTAGCTTTAAAAAGAATATTTATTTCAAAAGTATTGCAAAAAAAAAAAAATTAACATTCTCCACCCTCATCCCCCAACACCTGGAGAGCATAATCCTCCTTCATACCAACTCAGTCTCTGGGGAAAGGAGGGAGATTGAGTTTCCAATTTACTCAATTCCTTTATGGCACAATCCCACCAAGTTCCCCGTACAAAGTCCTTCTTGGACTCCCCTCATAGACACTCTGGCTTCTCAAGGCTTTACTACTGGCTGGCAGCAACATCCAGAATCCTGCCTCCAAGGTTATCATGACTCAAGCTCTGGGGACTCCAACATCTACCCTGGCAGGACTGGAAAGGACAAATGAAATAGACCAAAACCCCAAGGATTTTTGGGACTAAGGTCCTAAAAAAGGGTGGGGGAGGTAGATTTCCTTAGCACAGTTTAGTGCATAGCACTCCTGCTTCAGATGAACAGAAATTTCACCCTACTTGATGCCACTGATCAGAGAGAGAGAGATTGTCCCAGGCTGGTAGCCTGTTCCAGCTCCACAGCCAATGGAAAGAAGCTATCTCCATGTATGTGATAGGAGAACACAGAATGTTTTCTCCCAGAAGCAGAGTACCTCCATTTCAAGTGATCTGGGCAAGCCTGGCAAAATCCCATTGCACATGCAAAATACACTAAGATACATACAAACTAAAAAGAAGGTAATATGAAAGGGGAAGACATCCCTTTATATAAGGGAAATCAGGAAAAGCCTCCTACAGAATACAGTCGTTGAGTTGAGTCTGGAAGAAAGCCAGGGATTCTTAGAGACAGAAATGAGAGAGGAAAACATTCCAGGTTCTGCAAAGATGGGAGATAGAGCACCATTTGCAATGCTGGAGAATAGGTTGACCTGAGGAAAGATTTGAGTCAAAGAGGTCTAATTTTAAGACTATTGCCATAACCAGGTAAAAGGTGATGACAATCTGAATTAAGTTTGTGAGAGAGGAGAAAAGGGCATTTACAAGAGATGTAATTAAGATATAAATGACAAGATTTGAAAACTGATTAGATATATGAGACGTAAGTGAGGAGTTGAAAATGTTTTTAACATTACAGTCCTAGATGGATAAAATGAAGGTGTTGCCCTCAACATAAATGGAGAAGTTTGGAACAGGGATGAGTAAAAATATAATTAATACTTTTTGAGATTTTTGAGTTTTAGATGCCTATGTAACATTCAGTTAAAACTGTCCATTATAAACTGAGTGGATGCCCGTCATTTGGGGAATGGCTGAATAAATTATAGAATATGAGTGTAATGGAATATTTTTATTTTAATGGAAATGATGAGCAGGCTGATTTCAGAAAAACTTGGAAATACTTACATGAACTGATACTGAGTGAAGTAAGCAGAACCAAGAGAACATTGTACATAGTAATAAGAAGATTATGGGATGATCTACTGATGGACTTGGGTCTTCTCAGCAATGCAGTTACTCACAGTAATTCCAATAGAGTTGTGATAGGAAATGTCATCTGTATCCAGAGTTGAGAACTATGAATATGTGGATTGTAGCATAATATTTTCACCTTTTTGTTGTTGTTGTTGTTGTTTGTTAATTTGTTTTTCTTTCTCATGGTTTTTTCCCCTTTTGATCTGATTTTTTTTACACACTATGACAAGCATGTAAATATGTTTAAAAGGATTGCACATATTTAACATATTAGATTGCTTGCTATCTTGGAAAGAGGGGAAGGAAAGGAGGAAAGGAGAAAAATTTGGAACATAAAATCTTACAAAAATGGATGCTGAAAACTATCTTTACACATATTTGAAAAACTAAAATACCATTGAAAAAAAATAAAAATATCCAATAAGTAGCTGGTAATTTGATAACTCAGGAGAGATGAGAGCTATATATTACTAGAACTGAGGGATTAATACTCTTGTGCTAGATCCTATAAGTCCAAATTTTAGCAAACCTCTAGGGAATCAATCATTAGGTCATTTTCATCATTCTCAGCTTCCACATAAGTTCTCAATCTGGACCAATCTATGTACTTGATATATATATATATTTTTTTTCATACATATATATGTATGTATATATATATAGGAAAATAAAGATATAATTTTTCTCCTTGGGGGAATTCATGGACCCCAGATTAAGAACCCCTGATCAAAAGGAAAATAATTAGAAATTGTCATTTGACAAGTACCAGTTTTGCACAATCTTTGTCAAGCATAGGGGTTGCATACTATCCTAAATAAGGAAGGACCGACTACTAAGACAGAAAAGATAAAAGCATTCTTAAATTTTCTTGATCAACAGAGTCCTTAAGATCTAAGAACTTTGAGGAAGGGGAGATGTGTGTGTTATAATCATAAATTTGTTTAGAACTATGCTACTATTATTAAACCATTTAATGACTTTCACTTGAGTATACATGATTAAAGAGATCCAAAAGATAGTTAAAAATTATCAAATTGTTCTAAAACCTACAAAGTCATTTGGAGAATTTTCAAAGGCTGTGTACAGAGCAGTGTTTACTGATAATCTATTTATTGACAAATGTTTACTGACAATCTATGACTACTTTGACCAGGGCCAAATTAAATACTGTTTTGTCAAAGATGTATAATAAGTTACATGAATTCAGATGCTCTATCTTGAAGACCTTGCAGCAATGAAACTATGTTATTATTAAAGAAAGGAATAAAAACTATAAGTGATACCCAATATCTGTGACATAATCAGGCAAAAGTTGACAGCTTGGGAATTCTACTTCACATATTCAGACCAATTATATATTTGAAGCCTGCTTCATTAAACCAATCTTCTTTGCCTCAGTTTCAGTTTTCTGGGGGTCTCTGGAGCAGCCTTCCTTTCAGTTCAGTAATCACCACAAGGACAGCAAGGTGTTAAAGTCCAAATGTCTTTATTGTCTCCTTGCCTGATGCTGGGCAGCTTTCTGGAGAGCCTTTCAGCCTGACCTTGGTCTTATTGCAGGAAGTGCAGGAGGCCAGGCCAGCCAGCAGGAGCCTGACTGAAGGTGAAATGAATTTCTGTCTCCTTGGCTCCGAGAGCTTCTAGTGAGCTTGTCCTCTGTGGCTCTCAGTTCTTGCCTATATGCTCCACACTGAGTATAAACCAATCATTACATCACTAGGAAACCCATTATTTGTTATAAGATTAAATCAATCATACTGAACAATGCTAAACTAGATAACCATTGCCTCATCAGTTCCACTTAGTACCTTGTAAGCATCCTTGTTTCAAGTTCAGAGTTCTGGCCCATAATATCAGTTGTCTGTACATAACTAGCAACAAGAATAAATGGCCAATGGACTTATAAAAGGATTTTACCGTGAGGCAACATTACTCACTGCTGTTGTTCAGTTGTTTCAGGCCTGTCTAAGTCTTTGAGACACTAGTTGGGGTTTTCTTGGCAAAGATACTGGAGTGAATTGCTGTTTCTTTCTCCAACTCATTTCAAAGGTGAGGAAACTGAGACAGAATTAAGTGACTTGCCCAGGGTCACACAATAATTGAGGCTAGATATGAGGCCAGATCCTCCTGATTCTAGGCCTAGAGCTCTATCCACTTTGCCACTTAGCTACCCTATGAAATATTAAAACTATGCAATAGAATTTTGTACCAGACCATAACTCTACATGCATAGTATCAGAAAGCAAATAGTGTTTAATAATAATAATGCACTTTGCTCTATGGTTGTGAAAATACTACATGATGGTTTTGAGTCAAGAAAGGGTTCTAGAGTTAGTTGAAAAAAAAAAAAAACTTACTCTACTGGATCAAGATGACAGCAGATATCACTCCTAAATGTGAAACTTGTGCCTAATATATGCAAAGAAAAATACTGCCAGAACATAATACAAATTTGGAGAATGTTAAGTTTTAACAAACTTTTGAAACTTGTCTGCATTGACATTTATTTTAAATCTCTGGAAAGAGATAGTAAGAACATAAATCAAATTTTAGAAATGACTGATCATTTCACCAGGTATACAATCAGGATTCAATAAACATCCATCATTGCTAAAATACTGGTAAAATATTTTTTAGTCTATAGATTTTTTGTCAGGATCCATTCTGACCAAGGCAGAAATTTTAGGAGCAAGCTACTTAAAGAAATGTTACCTTTCCCAGGTATTAAGACATCCAGAACATTCACAGGGAGACCCACATATTACGTAGAATGTGTTTGGAACCCTGAGACAAAAATACAAATGGATTAAACAGGCAGTATTTTTAGCACATGCAGACAACTTAACAAGAAATTATGTCACAGCCTTTATACATTATTGCTGATAATTGGGCAAGAGCCATATTGACCTATTGACTTAAACTTTGTCATTCCAGAGAATAGAGATGCTGCAAATATTCAAAACCAAATATCTCTCAGTAGGAAAAAAAAAAAAAGCTGAGAGAAGCCTATCAATTAGTCCTGACACTTAAGCTCCAAAGATCCATAATGGAAACAAATGGTGGTTTAAAGCCTTAATGTGTCATAAAAACTTCTAACAATTAGAGTTCTATTGAGAAATTTTGGTGCTCATGGACACACATGTTATCTGGATAATGTAAAGCTACTTCATAGAAAGGTAATGAGAAACTTGCCAGTTTATAGACTAGCAAGGAAGTAAGCATTGTAAAGATGATTCATTGTGGATTCTCTGATGAGCAGGTGGGCAGAAGTGACAGTCACATCAAGGGACTCCAAACAAAAGGAATCACTTTCCAGCTCTACAAAAGTTCCATCTTCAAAATCTTGACTCTGAAAGTGACATTTCCAGTGAAGAAGGTTGTACTAGACCTGGCTCAAATTGACTCATGCAAGTCAATTGTTTTATTTGTACTGGGAACATTTAAACCTTGGAAATGCTACAAATTGAGACCTGATTTATTATTTTGTTATTTTCTAGACTTAAGAAAGTGATGGTGAAAATGCCAACAATTAAGTGTGTTGTCATATAAATAGATATCTCATATTTATGACACATTAAAAATATGTCATGTATACTTTTTTCCCAGAAAGCAGATTGTGAAACATTTACTAGCTCACCACTGATTATTACTCAATAATACTCCCCATTTCAGACATGGGGAGAGGACTGAACCCAGAAGTCATGTTTTTTATACCTAGAACTTCAACTACAGAGGCTTTAAGAATGCTGATGGGAATGCCAGTAATAAGAGTGACCCTTTAGCAAGTTTAAATTTAGGGCTGATGATGAAAATGATCATTGACCATCTCAGCTATGGAGACAGAAAGGACAGAAGATCGATCTGTCACAAAATAGCTTAGACCCATTTAACCTTTGTTCAGACTAACTTATGATGTAACTTGTTAACTCAGAGAAGTGATTATGTAGCAAGACAATAACATTTGAGATCATAGTAGGCAACTAGGTGATTCAGTGTGATAAAGCACTGGACTTAGTCAGAAAGACCTGAATTCAAACTCAGCCTCGGATATTAACTATATGACCCTGGCCAAATGGTTTAAGTTCTGTTCACCTCAGTTTTCTTAACTGTAAAATATGATGGGCATTAATAATTGTGAGGATCAAATAAGTAATATTTGTAAGAGCACTTAGCACAGTATCTGGCACAAAATAAGTATTTAATAAGTGCTAGCTATTATTATTAGGTTGCTTATGCAAAGTGTTCATTGCATGTTATATATTTGTTTTATTATTTTGCTGTTGTGCTTATTTGTTCATATGCTACTATTATATATAGCAACTTCTTTCTGATAGCTATGCACTACTAGGTAGCTATGTGGCACAGTGGATAAAGTGCTGAGCTTGGAGTCAAGAAAATTCATCTTCCTGAGGTCAAATTTGGCCTCAGACACATACTAGATGTGTGATCCTAGGCAAATTATTTACCTCAGTTCATTCATCTGTAAAGTGAGAAGGAAATGGCAAAAAACACTCCAGTATCTTTGCCAAGAAAATCCCAAATGGGGTCCCAGAGTCTGACACAATGGAATTGTTCTATTCTTTGTTTATTGGCATATATGCTATTGATTATATTTATGGGATATTTTAGACTGGTTGCTATTGTTGTTTTAGCTCTGTCTTTGACTGTTGAGTATTCATTTGTCCATCACAGATATGCATGTACTCTTTGCATGGGCATGTACTAAGTGCTATATGTAACCTAGACATTTAGTGGCTAAACCACCCTGTCTAGGAATGTGTCCTATTGTGCTGTGTGTCTATTATTAATGTATATTTAGTCTGAATAGTCTTAGGATGATTACCAAAGACAGTGGTATGATTACTTTTGTTATTTCAAAATGCTGTTGTTTCTTTTGATGTAAGCAGATTTCAAGTATACTCTGTTTTTTTGTTTTTTTTTTTTCAAAAAATAGCGAAATATCTGGTCCAAGAAGGAATATAGTAATTCTTTGACATGTAGGCTTCTGTCCAGCAAGAATTTCATAGAGATATCAGGCTCCAAAGTGGCCTAAGAGACTGTCCCAGGATTCAGTCACTCAGTCAAAATACATTTATTAAGTACATATTATTTGCCAGGCACTGTGCTAAGCATTGAGGATACAAACAAAGGCAAAAAAAAGGAGGTTATAGTCTATGGAAGTTACACTGTGTTCTAACAAATCATGTTAGAAAAAATCAACCAGGGGAAGGTGTTAAGGGACAGGTCAATTCTCCGAGAGCCTCCACAGCTGTGGATCATAATATCTGAAACTCGCAGGGCAGTCTTTGCTGAGACAAGTATTTCAGACTGGGAATGAGATAAATTGGAGGTAGAGGGAAGAGGAGAGAGGTCAGACAACACAATGGCCTCTCAGTCAGAGAGGTCAAAGAACAGCAACTGCCCCAGTCTCCTTATATCATCCTCTCACAAGAGGAGATCCATTCTGAGATGGATCTTCAACAACCACTGTCAGGTGGCTCCCATATATTCCCACAGGAAGGCACTAGAATTACTGGGATCAGAAAAGAGTTTTTGTAGAAGGATGCATTTTAGCTGAGAATTAAAAGTCAGGAGGCAGAGTTGAGAAAAGAGAACTTTCCTGCATGAGGGATGACCAGTATAGAAGTATAGAACTGGGAGACAGATTTTCATGTTCAAGAACAGCAAGGTCAGTATACCTGGATTTCAGAATATAGGAAAAAGAATGGAAGACAATAAGATGAGGAAGGCTAGTTTATTAAGGGTCTTGAATACCAAAGAGAGGATTTTATATTTGATCTTGGAAGTGACTAGTTTGGTGATTTTTTATGAACTTGTCACTGAGACTTTTCATCAGTCCTACTTTTCATGACCTTATTTGGGGTTTTCTTATCAAAGATACAGAAGTGCTTTGTCATTTCCTTCTCTCATTTTAGAAATTAGGAAATTGAGGCAAACAGAGCTAAATAATTTACCCAGGACCACAGCTGGTAAATGATTGAGGCCAGATTTTAAATCATGAAGATGATTCTTCCTGACTCCAGGTCTGGCACTCTAGCCACTGTTCCAACTTGTGGCAATGCTATCTCCTGAGAACCTCAAAGAGACCAAACTTTCCACCCTTCTATCCATTGCTCTCCCTCTATCTCCAAGCTTTTGTGCTAATTTCCCCACATGCTGGGGAATGTTCTTCCTCATCTCCACCTCTTAAAAATCCCTGATTCCTTTAAGATTCAATTAAAATGTCACAGTATGAGGTCTTTCTTGATCCCTCTGATATCCCTGCTGATATCTTTCCTGCATGGTTCTTTTGTATCTGCTTTGTCTTTCATTTATATCTAACTTATGTAATATTTATGTATTTCTATGTTATCTTCTCCACTGGAATATAAGCTTTTTGAGTAAAAGGACTATTTGGCCACTTTTGTCTTGGTATGCCCAGAACCTAGAGCAGTACTTGGTGCTGCCATTTAGCAATTCTGACATTCCATAGACCTATGCATCCCAGGTGCTTTTTAAATCTGCTGCATCATCTTTATCTTCAGCACCCCAGGACATGGTCTTCTTCCAGAAGGAAGGACAAATGACAGCATAGTACAAAAAATCCCAAGATGCTTAGCTAGTTAAAACAAACTTTAACTGACATGAATTGACAGAGAGTAAAGTGAGCAGAATCAGGAAAATATTGTACACACTAACAGCAAAATTGTATGATGATCAACAATGCCATCTGCATCCAGAGAAAGAACTGAATGCTGATTGAAGCATATTATTTTCCCCTTTCTGTTTTACTTTGGGTTTTTTCCTTTCCTTTTGGGTTTTTCCCTTTTGTTTTGATTTTTCTTGAATCATCTAGAAATGTTAAAAATTGATTGTATATGTATAACCTTAAAAAAACAATTTTTTAAAAAAAGATGATAGGCTTTACCTGCAAAAGAATCAGCTCCTATAAAGCATGTTACATGTGATTTTACTGATGACCAGTCTAGGTTCTACTGAACAGATATATCTCCTTTCTCCCCAATAGTGCTAGGGGTGTGTGTGTGTGTGTAGATGTCAGAAAAAGTTACCATCTTAGTGAGTGCCTTCCTTTCTGTCTTATATCAGAAGACTGGGAGAAGAGGGTTGGACTTCATGAAATGGTTATAATGTAAAAAAAAAACAAAAGATAGCAATAAAACCTTTAAATAAAGAATTAGATGAATGAGTGACCTTATGCAACCACTTTGTCTAAGACTCGATTTACTCTTTTGTAAAAGACAAAGCATAATCTCACAATTTTTTTAGCTTTCTGGGCTTAAAAGACTTTCAACTCCCTAAACTCCTACTTGCAAATTTGCACAGAGAAATGAGCTACAATTCCTAAGCAGTACAACTCTGGCAAAATCAGTTGGAATTGACCTTTGAGTCTAGAAAGAGTTTAGGGGGGGACATTCCTGCCCTGCCAAGGATGTTTGATCTGGTTTTTCCCAAAAAAAAGTACAGGTTGGTTTTGTGCTGAATGGAGAATGAATCCTCTATTAAGACAGTGAGCAAATTAACTCATATAAGAATAAAACCCACTACTGCTCTGGTCTCATCATAAACGAAAACTAACTGGACAACCAGTTTGATTCACAAGCTTTAAGAACTGAGTTTAGTTTTGCCATTTACTGTGTGACCTTGAAGCAAGATACTTCTGAGAATATTTCTTCATCTATAAAAACAGGAGTGCTAATGCTGGTTTTTAGCCATGTTTTGGACTACAAAATTGGCAGCTATTAAGTGAAAAAAATGCTACTTCCCAGAGCAAACTAAACTGAGCATGGAAAACTACAATCCCCAGGATGCTACTGGACTGGTTGTCTTTTCTGCTATTATGGGAAATGCATATGTGCTAGTTTTTTCTTCGGCCAGATTGGAGTGTTGCACTCAATGGAATCTTGCTGAATTTTTTTGTTTGTTTGTTTTCAGAAATGCTTTCAATTCCTCAATCCCTACCCCCAAATTTGCTTGAGAAGCTAAGTTAGAACTCCCAGACAGCACAGCCCCAGCACGTACCAGACAGAATTGTCGTTATGGGAAATCCTGCCCATTATTTGTACTGTGCTTGTGGGGAGAAGGGGTTAGGGACACCAAACCCTTGTCACAGTATCAGGCCCTAGTTTCATATCTTTTTCCATGCTTCATGGCCTGACCTTTGCTTATTTCCTCCTTGTAGAAGGGGAAGAAAGGGTCATCCAGTGGTTCAAAAGGGTTTGAGGGACCCTCAAATCCACGTGTATAAATACCTGCTGTGACCCCATATTTGAGCCTGTACTGGAGGCAAACAGTGACCCAGGCTATTGTGAGGGAAGGACAGCTCGTAGGTGAAGGAGATAAAGTGCCAATTCGTCCAATTCTTCCTCTGGGTAAATCACTTAATCCTGTTTGCCTCAGTTTCCTTATCTGTAAAGTGGAGGCAATGCCAAACTACCCTTTTCCAAGAAAATTCCAAATGGGGTAAGAAAGACTCAGATATGACTGAAACAACTGAATTATAACAACCACTTTGTGGAGAGATGATGACATTGGAAAACAAAAATTGTCTGTTTAGGTTTGTCACAATCAGTCACAATACTTCAATGTTTTTCTGGAGCCAGCTTTAACCAGAGCCAGTGGTTAAATTTTCATTACAAACTTTTACAACTGCTACAAGTCAGGACTTCAATTATTGTTTTGTTGATTATCTAGACTTTAGAATGTAATAGTAAAAATGTAAATAATAGAGATTAAACTTAAAAGTGTGATGGGTATATACATTTTTGGGGGGAGAACTGGTTGTTAAACATTTATCAGCACATTTTCAAATACCCCTAGAGTACAAGATTATGGATGTAGAGTTGGAAGGAATCTCAGGCACCATCTAGTACAACTCTGTCATTGTATAGATGGATAAATTGAGGCCCAGAGAGATTAAATGACTCACCTGAAGTCACACAAGTAATAAGGATAGAGGTAGGAATTGAACCTGGAGCTTTTGACAACTAATCCAGCATTCTTTCTATTGTACCTCACTCCATTTCTCCAATACTCCCCTGTGTTGCCTGTCATGAAGTCAGTTCTATAGCCTGAACCCTGTCTTATGAAGTCAAAAGAAAAGGAAGGCATGATCCTTATTCTTGGGAAACCCCAAGTGTAATGGGGGAATTATAGGATCAAAGATTTAGAACTGGAAAGGACTTTAAAAGTCTTCTGATTCAAACATCTTATGGTGGTTTTGTTTTTGTCGGGTTTTTTGAGATGAGAAAATTGAGACTCTAAGAGCCTTAATAACTTGCCTAAGTTTACACAGAATAGCAAGTGGTATATCCCTACTGGGACTCAGGGCCCCAAAACATGTGAAAATGATCATAATACTGTGTGAATGAGAGGACTCAGGTTAGATTAAATGATCTCCGAGTTTTTTTCAGCATTTAGGTCCCATGATTCTGTGAGGGTCAAGTTCTGGTTATCACCTGGGTCGCCTCGGCAGCGCACTGGGTTCCAGTTTCTTCATCTGTAAAATGAAGGGGTTGGATTAGATGGTCTCTAATTTCCCTTCTAATTGTTGATCTGATAGCAGAAACCTCCCTCTTCCTATCTCAAGAGTTTCATTCTTTGGTACCCTCTTTATAATACTTCCCCACCAACTCACTGCCCCCTCCTCCACCCCAGAGCTGTAGCTACTTCCCTTTCTCTGCATTTGTTTTTGCTGCGGTTTGCAGGAGGGGAAGGGAGTGGGGGCCCCACCTGCAGCAGGCTGATGGGAAAGGAAATGAGGACAGGTGTGAGGGGAGTGGGGGAAGAGAAGGCAAAGCAGAGTAGGAGAGGTTGCAACAAAAGGGGAGGATTCCAGTAGATAAGAGGGACCCTGCAAGGATCTGATTTGGGGGAGGGAGAAAATTTCACTTGGAGACTGAAGATAGGTTCTAATGACCTAGATCAGATTCATACATCTTCTCAACTATAAACATACTATGTACAGAGATCTGTGCTAGGTATCAAAGGAGATGGAATTTACAATTTAATAGGTGGATAAGAGAGGAACACAGTTTAACTATAAATCACCAAGATTGTGCATTAGAGAGTTTCAAAATAAAAGGTTTGAAAGAGTTAAAACATTCCCAAGGAAAAGGATCCAGGAAGACTGAGAAGATAACATTTGAATTATGTTTGCTTCCTTCCTTTCTTATTCCTAATTAAACTGGCTTCAGAAGGCTAGGGGAGCTTCAGCTTGTGAATTGGGATCTTCTTGTGCCCACCTCCAGCTCTGCTCTAGCCCTCCTCAGCTCTGATCAAGATGGGAGGCAGCTCTTTGGGGGATCTAGCTGATAGGCTTAAGTAACTCGAGAATAGAATTCTCCATTCTGGATCCCAGTAGTCAGAGGGGCTTGATACTCTCACATCCCTTATTAGCTAGTCTGTCCAAATAATGTGTTAACTGTCAAACCAAGGATATATTGATGATCAAGGAAGGTGCCCTAGATTAGGACAAAATTGCTTCCTTCACCAATCTGGTGAATGCTCTGTTCAGTTTTTCGTTTTTTCCAGTTTCACTGCATGGAATGCTTTGGTCCCACCAAAAGTAGACACTTATCAGAAGAGGATCCCTCCCTCATCCCCTGGGGAAATCAGGAGGAGGGAGAGGGGAGGAGCTTTTAAGCTGAAAGGCTGATTCCCATAAGGAGCGCTTGGGGGCAGCCGCCACTCACAGTTGCCCTTCTGACTCACCAGCCTGACTTAGTAATCAGGCCCCTACTACCCTCTTGTGGGAATCTAGAGAAGCACCTGTGTTCTAGATCAGGGAGTGAAAGGGAATTCCATACAGGAACTGGTGATTTTTGTCATGTACTCCTTTAGCAGTCTGAAGAGGCCGATAGAACTTCCTTTCAAAATAACGTTTTTAAATAATTAAAGGAAATTCCAAACTTCAGATAATACTTTTTTGTAATGTTCTCCTTGGTTTGGGTTTCCTAGAGGTCTCTGGAAGCAACCTTCGTTTCAGTTCAGTAATCACCACATGAACAGCTAATAAAGTCCAAATCCTTTATTGACTCCTTGCCTGGGGCCCGGGACAGTTTTCTTTTTTCTTTTTTTTAAATAACTTTTTTATCGACAGGTAATTTTTTACAACATTATCCCTTGCACTCACTTCTGTTCCGATTTTTCCCCTCCCTCCCTCCCTCCACCCCCTCCACCCCCTCCACCCCCTCCACTCCCTCCCTCCCTCCCTCCACCTTCTCCCCCCTCCCTCCTTCCACCCCCTCCCCCCCTCCCTCCACCCCCTCCCCCAGATGGCAAGCAGTCCTATACAGGTTAAATATGTCGCAGTATATCCTAGATACAATATATGTGTGTAGAACCAAACAGTTCTCTTGTTGCACAGGGAGAATTGGATTCAGAAGGTAGAAATAACCCGGGAAGAAAAACAAAAATGCAAACAGGTTACATTCATTTCCTAGTGTTCTTTCTTTGGGTATAGCTGCTTCTGTCCATCATTGATCAATTGAAATTGAATTAGGTCTCTTTGTCAAAGAAATCCACTTCCATCAGAATACATCCTTATAGAGTATTGTTGTTGAAGTGTGTAATGATCTCCTGGTTCTGCTTATTTCACTCAGCATCAGTTCATGTAAGTCTCACCAATCCTCTGTATTCATCCTGCTGGTCATTTCTTACAGAACAATAATATTCCATAACATTCATATACCACAATTTGCCCAACCATTCTCCAATTGATGGGCATCCATTCATTTTCCAGCTTCTGGCCACTACAAACAGGGCTGCCACAAACATTTTGGCACATACAAGCCGGGACAGTTTTGAGGTCCTCCTGAATGTGTCTTGGTTTCTGTGGGGGAGGTGGGAGGACGGCCATGGTCTCTGTCTTCCCTAGTTCTGATTCTGGCTGTTTGTCTGAGCTTATATGCTCCACATTGAGTATAAACCAATCATTATATCACTAGGAAACCATTATTTGTTGTAGGATTAAATCAGTGCTAAACAAGATTTAACCATTGTCTCCTTAATTCCACTTAGTTTCAAGTTCTGGCCCATAACACTTTTTTTTTTCATTCCAAATTCATGGACTTTTTGGGTATCCACAAATCCCATGATTAAAACCCGTAGTTGGAGAAAGCAGAGTCTATGTCCAAATCATTGGAAACCAATGTTGCTCACTTCCTTCATTCCCCTGGAGCCACCATTTATCTAGGGTTTTAAATCTAAATGCAGAATGAGGGAGAAGTATGCAAGGTTAGGAGCTGTAGGACTCCTGCACTCCATATGTTGGCCCCCAATCTGAAAAACTCCTTTCCCCAAAGCAGCCAAGCCAAGAGTTCTGGGAAAATGTGCTTATCTTGTCTCCCTACTTTTATCTTTCTCTCTATTCTTCTAACACCCCAGATAACAGTAGTTCATTTCCACTGTTAGGCCAGTCCACAACTAACACCTTACAACTGACTGGGCTGAGGAGGAAAGTTCTGAGTTCAATCTGCCTAAATGATGTGGGAAAGATTGCTATCTTTGATTCCCAAACCCCTCTAATTAATGTAATTACCCTTTGACTCACAAATCCTGGTCCCTTTGAATTCCAATAGAAGATCCGGACCTTTCCCAGCCCCATCCGGATCTGAGCCAACTTTGGGGCTACACCCAAAAGCCCCTCAAGCTAAGTCTCCTATTATAAAAAGGAGACACTGGGACCCCCTCTTTGCAGAGATTCCAAACATGCTAGCCATGTGAGGACCCTCTGTCCACTGGACCCTCTGTCCGGTGCCCTCCTTATCTCTACCTTCATCTATCTCCTTACTTCCAAACCCAATAATAAACCTCTTTTATCAATCTAGCTCTTGGGCCAATAAATGCTTTTATTGGGAACTCACGCCTCTACTAGATCTCATTTACCGCTGTATCCTTGCGCGGAATCCAAGGGGCTTTCAGGGAAGCTTTGCTTGACTTCCTGTACCCCAAACCTGCCACTAGACCTCAACTAAATCCTAATTTCATTTAGGTACCCCAAATCTAGACCTCAACATAAAGAATCACTCATCACCTATCTCTGCCCTAGCATCACCTGTGTTATTCTCCCTCCTCTCCCTCCAACTCCCAACATACTACAGTTTAAAAGAAGCCATGGCTTGGGGGCAACAAAGTGGAGAATGGCTTAGAAATCATTGCTCTTACCCTTCTGTTCTCCCCACTATCCACTACCATGAACTGCCTGCACTCCAATAACATTATTTCCAATTTATACTATTTGTTTACCTGCTTGTTTTGGGTTTTTTTTTTAGATGTTATCTCTCCTATTAGCAGGGACTGCCTTTTGCCTTTCTTTCAATCCCCAGAATCTAGCAAAGTGTCTAGCTCACTGGATTTTATTCCTAACTTGTAGCTTCCATTCCTTAAGATTTAGAACTTTTTGGTTAGCTCATATGTTTGGGAGCATAAGACTGTTATGGAAAGTGCTTTGAAATAAACTTTTGTGTGGTTTTAAGAGCTTCAAGGCCCAAGGTTAGCTCATGACAAAGTAGGCTAGATGCATATTCAGGATTACAGGCCATTGAACAGTGTACAAAGATGGAGTATTGCTGTTCATTCCTCCCTGAATAAATATAGGGTTGTACCAAGCATATACAATTATTCTCTACCCATTTCAAATTAACCAGGTAGGAGCTTTGGGGGCCCACTTTAAGCTACATGTGAATTACTATTGAATTTCTAGCACTGCAATGACACACACACAAAAATACCCTAACAGGGTACTGGTTCAGAAGAGCTCAGCAGGTTCAATGGATATACAAAAAGGACTAATCTCCCTTTCCATCACACTCTTTACTCCTCTGTCTTTACTCTGACTCTGACTTTACTCCTCAAGAAGAGGTAGAATGTATGGGCTGAGCTAAGTTCCTTCCATGGAGGACCCAACTGGTAAAATTAGGCCTGGGTTCCTGTTATGCTCAAAAGTAGGTGACTTCTGAACTCACAAGTTTCAACAGACAAGTTCAGTGTCTGACTCACAGACTGGCAGTTACAATTCTTAGGACAATTGGTTGTAGCCTTGGAAGATACAGGAGAAACGACTTTGGAAGTAGCTAAGCACAAAATTCAGAGGATGTTCTGTTAAGGATGGAGTGATGGTGAAGATTCAAGGTAAAATGAAAAATAGATAATTAGCAGAACTGCAACTGCTTTGTATCCCAATGAAGTTTACATCTTAAATTCAGCTTATCGCAATCATACTTATGTTACTGAATCCTAATAAATCTGATAACATGTACTGAGATTCTTTTCTCTTTTTAGCATTTCTTTTTGTGTAAGAATAAACTACAGGAACCATACCCAGTTCATTTGTACTTGTATCTTGCTTTTTCTCCCTCCCTCTTTTGAGTGTTAAGAAAAGGAAGTGTTATGCTTGGTACTTCTCTAGCTTCTGTGCTTTCCCAGTGCCCACTTTTATGGTGGCAGGATTGAGAATGCAATTCCCACTCATTCCTGATCATTATCATGGCACTAAAGTGACATGCTTCATTTCAAAAATAAAACAAAATAAATAAACCAATAGAATAAAAGTTTTGTTATTCCTATGGTAATGACCAATAGGGTGCTGGTGAAAGTTTTAGGGTTGCTGCCCATGATACTATGGCAGTGTTTGAGAGGAAATCAGAGGGATGAGATCCAGATTTATCTCAGATTTTTTTTTTTTTTTTTTGGCTTGACTACCTAGGGCTGCTGAGCCTTTTGGACATAAGACTAGCAACCTATGAATACTATTCAGAATGAGAATTCACTGATGATGCTCCTTTGACCATGAATTTTGTGGGACTGGTTTACAAGGGGCCAGGGACAGAAGGATCACCAAGGAGAAAATTTTAAAGAGGGAATTGAGATGAATTATTAGGTCATGAGGAGCTAGAACACTCCTACTGGTGGTATCCTTTGAACCTCAGCTTCTGAATATTGAGGATATCCTTAATTTTCTTTTCTTTCATACTAATAGCACTAAGAGACCAAATAAGGTCTCCAAGTAAGGAGATAGATGTTAACAAGATGTCCTTGTGTCTATTGAAGATGCAGCAAACGTATCCAAGGATCATTTGGCTCCTGTGTTAAACTCAATGTATAAGTGATCACCAGCTTTCCTAAGAAAGTATATGAGAGTTATCCCTGGAGCTGTAATTTAGTACAATTATTTTGGAAAACAATTTAGAATTATGAAAATTTATTGAAATGTTCATGCCCTTTGAATGAGATTACTCTATGATTGGATTTATACCCCAAAGAAACTATTGAAAAGAAGAAATTCCTCATATATACTGAAATATAGATCTACTCTCAGTGTTCATTTTGTGATTGCAAAGAATTAGAAACAAAACAGATACAGCTACACTAATTATGGTATGTGAATGAAATAGAGAGGTATTTTGCTATAAGAAATGATATCAACATAATAAATATGGAAATATATATTATATGATTGTATATGTATAATTTCAGATTGATTGTCTTGGGGATGTGGGAGGTAGGGGAGAAAGGGAGAACAAATTTGGAATACAAATTCTTACAAAATGAAAATTTATCTTTGCATGTATTTGGAAAAATAAAATACTACTGAAGGAAAAAAACTGAAGTGAGCAGAACCTGTAGAACACTGTACATAGTAACACAATATAATATGATGATCAACTGTGAATGATTTCACTATTCTCAGCAATCCAGTGATCCAAGACAATTTCAAATGTTTCAGATGAAACAATTTCAGATGAAAAATTCCACCTCCAGAAAGAGAACTGATGAGAATCTGAATACAGAGCAAAGTATTTTCTTTTTTCTTTTTTTTAGTTTGTGTCTTCTTTCACAACATAACTAATATGGAAAGATATTTTGCAAGATTATATGTATAACCTACATCAAATACTATCTCAGAGTGGGAAGGAGGGATGGAGAGAGAGAATTTAGAATTCAAAACGTTTAAAAATGAATGTTAAATTGTTTTTACATACAATTTGGAAAAATAAAATATGTTTTATAAAGAAATTATGTTAATGTGATGAATACAGAGTATAGAAAGATCTATGAGAACTAATAATGAGCAAACTAAGCAGAACCAAGAAAACAAAATACATTATATTACATCAGTGAAAGTAAAAAGAACTTCAAACAAAACTGAAAGTGAATGTAGCAAAATTATTATTATTATTATTGGGAGTATTCTCTTATTTTTCTTTGAAGTCATACTTAATCTTTATTAATCTTTTAAAATTAATTAATAAATTTTTTAATTTTAATTTTAAAAATTAATTAATAAATTAATCTTTATTAAGTATGACTTCAAAGAAAAATAAGAGAATACTCCCAATCCATCCTTTTATGGAATGAAAGGTCTCAAGTTGTTATATATTACATGTTTTTGGACTTTTTCTATACATTGATCAGTTATATTGTCTCTTTTTTGTCTTTAAAAATATTTTTCGTTGTATGGGATGTCTCTCAAGGAGGGAGAGGGATACTGGGAAAAACTATATGGATGTAAAGAAAATTTTAAAACATTAAGAAATAAAATTTTTAAAGGGTATATGTGATCAAGCAATTTCTCTTCCCATTGTGTTGAGGGATTAATGGATTTCTCAGGAACCCACTGACAATTTTCCTCTTCCCACAGAGAGCTAGAAGCCTTTTAAAAACCATGATAATGCAGAGAATTTTCCCCTCCCCTTCTTTAAGTATTATCTTCTCTCATTAGAGTATAAGCTCTTTGGGCAGGTACTGTTTGGTTTACTTGGATTTGTATCTCCAGTACTTAGCTTAGGGCTGGCAACGTAGTAAACACTTAATGAATACTTTTTTCACAGCAGTCTGAGAAGGCAGGATTGCTTAGGGCTGGAGTGGTCAAGGAAGGAAAGTTGAAGGGAACTTGAGCTAGACCTTGAGAAGCAGGGAGATAAAGCAGAAATACAGATTGTGGGAGTCAGCTAGGTGGCGCATGCAGTAGATAAGAGAACTGGCTCTGGAGTCAGGAGGACCCGAGTTCAAATTCAGCCTGATACTTCCTAACTGGGAATGTAATTAACTCTGAAAAAGAGAAGATGCTAAAAGAATTTATTTGGTAGCTTGGTAATACAATGGATAGAGCATTGGACTTGGAGTCAGCAATTCCTGAATTCAAATCCATCTTTATTAGCTGTCTGATTTTAGACAAATCAATTAACCTGTCTGCCTTAGCTTCTTAATCTATAAAACAAAGACTACAGCACCTAACTCCCAGGGTTGTTGTGAGGATCAAATAAGATACTATTTGTAAAGGGCTTTGCAAACCTTAAAGCACTAAATAAGTACTAGCTGTTAATTATTGTTATTTATCATCAGTCCAATTAGGATCAGGAACTTGAAATCTTCCTGAGATGACATCACTAACCTATCATTGCTGGACACATATGCTTTGGGTTAGTTCTTCAGAAATTCACTGTGCAAATGATGCATGCTTTTCCACGCAGTCAGTCCTTGAAATTAGTGAAAGCATGTGTAAGGCTTGTAGAACAGAAGTGGTGTATACAAGCCCTTACACTGGCCCTGCTAATACCACAGTCTCCCTCAATTTCTCAGCACCAGAAAATACCAAGACTTTACCAAAATGAAACCTGTGTTTATTTAGGCTGAACTGTCTTTGAGGCTGCAGCTCCATGGATAACCACTAGGGCTGTTTCTGCTCCCATGAACAGTGTGGGTCTAATGTGAATCTAAATCTGATGACCTTTCCTCAATTATTATTCCTCTTGGCCTCTCTGCAGCATTTGTCATATCTGTCATCCTATCCCCTGGAAACTCTTTTCTTTTGGAGATTTCCTATCATTGTTCTTTCTCTGTTTCTCTAGTAATCTCAACACTTCATATGGATTTAGCTTTCTTATCTTCCTAAGTGTCCCATACTATCTCCTCCCACTACCCTCACAAAGGAAAACCTTGTCTTTATACTTTATACTTGCTAAGACAGGCAAGACAATTTACCATGAGCTCTTTTCTCTTTTCCCACTCAAAATTCCATGACATAACCCCCCCCCCCCCCCCATTTTTCCCTTCTAAAGATTGCCATCTATACTTCTTGCAAGGGACAACTCCTCTGCATGTGCTCCTGATTCCATTCCTTCTGGGAGATTACCTTTCCTATTTTTAATCTTCAGTCTCTCCCTAGATACAGGCCTATAAACACACTCAAGTATTCCCCCAAAATAAAAAACAAAAGTATCATCACTAGAAGCTATCACCTTTTCAAGATTCTTTTCTCAGCTAAACTAGAAAAAGCTATCCACTCTTTCCAAACCTAATGATCTTTTCTCAATTCTTCTTCCTGTCTCTTCTTCAGCATCTGACCCTTTGACCATACCTTCCCCTATGTATTCTCCTCTTGGGTGAAAAAAAAAAGACTGCTAGGAGAAAACATTGGAAAAGAAATGAAAGCTAGATAAGAAAGAATTGCAAAAAGAATGAACAGCTTGGCATAAGAAGGTATAATGCCTTACTCAAGCAATAGACTCTTAAAATTTAGAATGGTTAATTATTTGATGAGATAATAATAAACATTAAAACAAAATCAAAAGGCTGAAAAAAAAGAAGTATCTCATATCAAAAACAAACTTTGATCTGGAAAACAGATCAAAGAGAAATAATTTAAGAATCATTGAATTACCTCAAAGCCCTGACCAAAGTGAAACTAGATGTCACATTTCAATAAATCATTAAAAAAACAACAACAAAACCCTCTCCAGATTTCTTAGAATCAGTGGGTAAAGTAAAAGTAGAAAGATTCCACCAAGTTTTTGAAACTCTAAAATACCAACTCCCGAAAAGCAAAACTCAGGGCTCTCAGGTCAAAGAAAAAAATACTGAAAGCAACCAAAAATAAGTCAAGTACCAAGGAGCTTGAAACCAGGATCACACAAAATTTTGCAGCCACAAGTATACCAAGAGCAGGGGAACTTAGAATGACATTCCAGAAGGCAAAAGACATAGGCTTATAATAAAGAATAACTTACCCAGCAAAACTGAGTATAATTCTACAAGGATGCAATAAGTATTACTAGTATTTCCCTTACATAGATTATTTGTCCTCCCCCCCATTCCTACCAATAACCATGGGGCTTCTCATCCTTCCTTCTTTTGGCTGGGATTAACATCCCTAAAAAGAGATAAACCTGATTCATCCTGGCTTCCCCAATGCAACTTCCCAATCACCTAAAATATAAAAAGTGCCAGTTAAAGTGAAACAAGCAAAACCAGGAATACATTGTACACAATAACAGCAAGAATGTGCAACGACTTGCTTCTTCTCAGCGGTTCAGTGATCCAAAACAATCCCAATAAACTTTGAACAGAAAATGCCATGCATCCAGAAAAAGCACTAAGGAAACTGAATGTAAATCAACATATGCTAGGTTCACTTCTTTTTTTCTGTTTTTTTTTCTCCCATCATTTTCCCCATTTGCTCTGATTTTTTTCTTCCAGCATAATTCATAAAACAATTTATATTAAAAATAAACAAAAAAAAAAAAAAAAGTGCCAGTCACAGGCAACCAGGCAACTCCTTCAATATAATGGATTTCTATAGATAACACAAGTCACCATGCTGTTCTCCATACTCTGCCTTAATAACCAAATGAATTTTCATATGAGGAAGAGAGGGGCATTAAATGCCACTATATCCTTTTTGCATAGCCTTGCTATATTAGGGCAAAGTAGAACTCAATTTAGTTGTTTGGTCACTTGCTAGTATTTCATTTTATCCCAACATAGAGTCCCAGAAATAAAGCAATTTCTGACATGGGGAAAAAAATGACTATTAAGTGAAAAAGATTTCCAAATATTCCTGAAGACCAGAGATACATAGAAAGTGAAATACAAATACAGAAGGCAAGAGAAATGAGATTTAAGGGACTAAACAAAGATCAACTATTTACATTCTAATATAGGAAATAATACATGTGTCCCCTTAGAATCCTATCTTCATCAGAAGTCATGGATGGAATCTAATAATATAGAAGGACCAGTAGTATTTTTGTCTTTTAAATGTTTTGATGATCTTTAAAGAAGAAAGCAAAGGGATAGGGGTGAAGACTATAGAGGGATAGGAAGAGGAAGGGAAAAGGAATGAAGGGTGGGATATAGGATATACTTGAACCTCACTTTGAACTGAACTGCTTAAAGGAGGGAATACACACAAAAAAACCAGAATTAGGTGCTGAAATACTTTTCACTCAATAGGAAAATAAGAGAGAATGGGAAGAAGGGGAGCAGGGGAATAAGGATATGTTAAAGAATTTGTCCTAAGCAAAACAAACTCTAACAGCTGAGGGTAGATCACAAAAAGAGGTTTAAAAAGATAAGAACCTACTACTGGGCTCAGGAGGAGTGGGAGAAGGGATAAGAAAGCAGAAACACATTGCATCAAACTAGTGTTTGCATCAAACTGCAACACAGTACTAGTGCTGAGCAGATTCTTCTCTCACTACCTTTTCTTCTTTATAAAGAGGGGGCTGGGAAAATCCAATCAACACAAAGTTTTATTATACTTCCAGAAGATTCAAGACTACCTACCTCTAGAGAGGTGATAGACTGTGCAATCTAAGACAAGATGGCCAAGGAGGGAATGTATTTTGCTTTACTATGCTTATTTGTTGCAAAACGTTCATCTTTCTTTTTTTTTCAGTGGGGTTCAAGGAAGTGGAAGCCAGAGAGATTTTTGCCAATTTGAAAAAGAGGGGGCTGAATATAGCTAATTTTAGTTAACTGGAAAAAAATCACAAGTTTCTCTAATAAATATTTCATTCTGAAAATATGTAAGGAAATAATTTAAAGTTATTTTATTTATTTATTTTACTGAGGCAATTAGGGTTACAACAAACACCAGGAATAGTAAATATGAAATAGATTTGGCTTTTAAAGACAAGTTCCTCATTAGAACTCATAATTACTAAGTAGAAAGGGAGCAACCCATGAGGTTGGGACATGTACTTAACTGACTAAATCTGAAAGAGACTTAACACCCTAAAAGAGTTAGTTAGCTGTTAGAAGTGAAGCTGAGAAGCACAGTGAAGTTAGGAGAGAGACCATGTGGCATGGGAGAGGGGGAAGGAGAAAGACACCATGAGGCAGAGTGCCAGGGAGGACTGACCTGGTGGAGAGCAGTGAGTATGTTATAGTCAAAAGTAGATTTATAGAGAGAGTTTAATTTCAGGGACATGACTAGTATTTCTGATAGGATATGGAAAAGTGAGGCTGCCATAGATCCCCTCAAAGGGTAAGTCTCAGAGATCTCTGGGGTTTCATATAATTTGGATTTCTGATGGGGTGACCTTCTTAGAGGGTGAGACCATGAAGCTAAACTGGTCTTTATTAGTGCCTTCTGGCTTGCCTCAAGAATCTTCAATTTCTTTCTGCCCAAAACACCATTCAGGACTTCATCATTATGATCACTCAAATCAACCACAAAGAACTTAAAAAGGAAAATGCTATTCACCTCCAGAAAAAGAACTGATATGTGGAAATATGTATTGTATGGTTTCACATACATATCTATATCAAATGCTACTCAAAAAAGGGAAAGATATATGTTGAAGGGGCTGAAGGAAAACAGGTACATTGATATACTGCTAGCAAAACTATGAATTGGTCTAATCATGCTGCAAAGTAATTTGGAACCATGCTTCAAAATGTTACTAAACTGTGCAAACTTTGACTCAACAATCCTAATACTAAGCTTGAGATCCGTTTCTCCATGTGATCAGGAAAAAAGGATGAGAATGTAATGTCCGGGTTAGCTCTCTGGAGGGCCTCAGGATCAGTCAGAGTTGTTGGTCTTTAGAAGGAGAAGTGAAGGAGTAGGCAAGCTGCCATGTGGCTCATCAAAAGATGGATCCTGGACTCTGGAGTCTGGAGCCTGAAGTCTTCCCTGCTGAGTGAGCTCTCCTTCTCCCCTAGCCTTCCAATCCTTCCCAATAATTATCTCAGCATACCACATTCAGCAGGCACTAATCATGAGGAGAGCCATCACATCACCATATCATCTAAGTATATGTTTATATAGGTACTTAGCCTTAAATACTCTGCTGTCTTAGATCATGGGGACCTTTTCAGAGTTTCAGACCTCTACATCTCCTGCTTTCTTTTGTTTTAGAACACAGGTGACTTCTCAGGGAGATGAGAACCCCAAAAAGGAGGTGATCATGCCCTCCCTGACTTCTCAGGAAGAGAGATGAAAAACACCAAAGGGAAGTGGGGAGTCAAACCAGATATTGTTACCTGGTTTCTGGGCTGAAGGGTCTTACTAGAAACAGGTATACACATCAGCATGGAGGTATTCCACAAGCACATAGCAATATAGCACAAGCTAGTAGTGATGGTTCTCCCCACATCTGGCACAAGCTCAATGTGGCTTAACAAACATGAATTGTACATGCATAATACATAGTGACATGGTAGTGACATAACAAACAATATGAATCAACATGGTATTATAAAAGATTTCCATAAGTCCTAGAAGGAGGGTATATAAATAACAATCATACATACACCTCTTTCAACAGCCAAGAGATAGTCCAAAACCAATCTATTGTCCATCTCTTTATGTGTCAGGGAATCCAATGATTCCTGCATATTTTTTTTTTTTTTAAAGTCCTGCAACAATTTTATCATGTCTCAGGGATTCCAATAATTCCTGAGGGTTTTGAAGTCTTGCATCAGTCATATCATATCTCAGGGAATCCAATGATTCCTACCAGTTTTAAAGTGCTGCATCAGTCTCATTAACAATTTTTCATATTCTTGAATCAATTGCCATAACTGCCGTGTTCTTTCAGTGGTGGGCACAGTCAGCAATGGAACCATTTAATGTTTCTTAGGTTTTCTCCTTTGTTTCAAGGGTCTGCTCCGTCTCTCTCTCCAATGGACAAAGTGAATACAGCTCTTTGGCACCCATCTGATTCTTTCTCCATCTGTAGAGATACAAGCAGCCTATCCCCCAAGCAGTTAACCTATCTGGTCCCTTCCATTCACCACTTTCTGGATCTCTCCACATCACATGGTGATTATCTAAAGATAATGGATAAAGATCTTAAGATAGTGGAGCTGCTCCCACTGGACACTGCCCTTCCAGTGGTTTATGAAACCCACTGTCTGCCAGAGCCAGTGCATCTTTATCAAAAATCAAAAATTTAATTGTATAAAGAGCTAAATTTAGAAGTTCTCTAGAATTACCTGTGGCTCCCCCTTTCTTTTGTTTTTAGAGGAGTGTCTTGATGTCTGTTTCTCCATTTTACTATTGCCTGTCCTTGAGGATTAAAAGATATGCCAATGATGTGTAAAATCTGATATTGTGCACAAAAGTGTGCAAAATGTCTAGAAATATATGCAGGTCCATTATCTGTTTTTATTGCTTGTGGCACACCCATAATTGCAAAAGCTTGCATAAGGAATTCAATGACCACTCGGGCTGTCTCTTTTGCTGCTGGTATTACAAAAGATAAATCCTGAAAAACTACATCATGGATAAAAGACGACGACCAAAAGATTTATAATGGGTTACACCCATTTGCCAAATTTCATTAGGTCTCAAACCACAAAGGTTCTTTCCAGGAGGGAGCATAAGAACGTGGAAAGGAAGGCAAGCTGTATAGGCTTTTACTATGCTCCTAGCTTCTTCTTTTGTTATCCCAAATTGTAGACGTAAAACTCAAACAGCCTGATATTTAGAATGGGCTTCCTGAAATAAAGGAATATTGGCTAACATGATGAGAAGGCAATCTGCCTTTGAATTTCCATCAAAAATAGGACCTGGAAGTCCACTATGAGAGTGGACATGCAAGATATAAATCTTACCTGGATGCTTTCTCACTTGCTCTTGAAGTTCCTTAAAGAGCTGATATATATTAGAGGTTACAAATTTTATTTGGACTATGGCAATTCTTTGCACCTCACCTACTGAATAGGTCAAATCAGATATTATATTCACATCTCCCGTATACAGCACAAATGTTACGTTTGGATGCTTCTATAAAGATAGTTGGTCCTTTAAGAGGAACCTTAGAAACATTTTCTTCAAAAAATCCATTGCCAATTATGTAATAGTGAAGTTATCTTTAATGGAGACCCATATATAAAATTTGGAGCTGTGGCTAATAAAGTTTGCCACTCTGGGATGGTTTCACAGCATACATTGATTTGTTCATTAAAATAAAAGGTGTATATCTTGTCAGGTCTTATCGCAGATAATTGTACTGCTCGTTTAATGGCCTTTAATAAAATTCTAGTCACAAGCACTGGGTAAGGAATAAGGCTTTGTTCTGGTTGTGCTGGGAGGTTTACCCACTTTATCACACTGTCTTCTTCTTTTTTTTTTTTTTTATTCTCTTATTTATTTATTTATTTAATAGCCTTTTATTTACAGGATATATGCATGAGTAACTTTACAGCATTAACAATTGCCAAACCTCTTGTTCCAATTTTTTACCTCTTACCCCCCCACCCCCTCCCCTAGATGGCAGGATGATCAGTAGATATTAAATATATTAAAATATAAATTAGATACACAATAAGTATACATGATCATAACGTTATTTTGCTGTACAAAAAGAATCAGACTCTGAAATATTGTACAATTAGCTTGATCACACTGTCTTCTTGATGAAGGACTGCTCTTTTGTAGCAAAAACTGATATTTCCAAGAGTTTCTGAATGACTCTTTCAATCACATTGGATAAAGCCAGTTCAACTTCTCTCAAAGCCTCTTGACCTTCTTTTGTAAGCTGGCATGATGAGTTTAAAGCAGTATCTCCCCTTAAGATGTCATATAAAGGTTGCAATTGATTGGTAGTTAAGCCTAACACTGGATGCATCCATTGGATATCTCCTATTAATTTCTGAAAGTCATTTAAGGTGTTTAACTTCTCTGTTCTTAAAGAAAGTTTTTATACTGTAAGCACCTTAGGGTATACTTCATACCCTAAATATTGAAAAGGAGCATGTCATTGAATTTTTCCCGGAGCTATATGCTATTTGTAGTTCCTTAGTGTTTCTATGGTCTTTTGTAGACATGCTTCTAACATTTGCTCCTCAGGTGCACTCCCCAAGATATCATCCATGTAATGTAATAACATAACTTTTGGAAATGCTTTTCTTACTAGAGGAAGAGCAGCAGCAACATACATTTGATACATAGTAGGGCTATTTTTCTTTCCCTGGGCAAAACTGTCCATTCATATCTTTTATAAGGCTCAGCTAAATTAATGCTGGGCACTGAAAAGGCAAATCTTTTCATATCCTCCTTATCTAAAGGGATAGAGTAGAAACAATACTTAATGTCTATAACCCAAAGAGCTATTCTCTAGGGAATTGAGTAGGAGATGGAAGTCCAGGCTGAAGAATCCCCATAGTTTCCATCTGTTCATTTACTTTTTTTAAATCAGTTAACATCCTCCATTTTCCAGATTTCTTTTCTTTTCTTTTCTTTTCTTTTCTCTTTCTTTCTTTCTTTCTTTCTTTCTTTCTTTCTTTCTTTCTTTCTTTCTTTCTTTCTTTCTTTCTTTCTTCCTTTCTTTTCTTTCTCTCTCTCTTTCTTTTTTCTTTTTCTTTTTTTTTTTTTTTTTTTTACAACAAATATAGGGGAATTACAAGGACTTAGAGAAGATTGTAAGTGTCCTTGGTTAAGTTGCTCCTGTACTATATTTAATAAAGCCTGAATTTCATCACTTAGTAAGGGCCACTGTTCCACCCACACTGGTGTATCAGTTTTCCATTGAATGGGAATAGGTGAGAATGCAAGCAGGTCTTTAACAGCAGCCCTGCCTAAAAAGCCAAAGTATGACTACATTTGTATTCCTAACTGTTGTAAAATATCTCTTCCCCACAGATTGATGGGGATTTTTTCAACTACAAAAGGAGTAAAAACTCCTGTTTCACCTTCAAATGTCCATCTCAAAGGGGTAGCACTAACTTCAGCTCCTATTGATCCTCCTATGCCAGACATATAGGTGTCTGCCTTAATCTTTGGCCAATGACTGGGCCAGTTGGCACCTCTAATGACTGTATGATCTGCATCTGTGTCTACCAACCCTTCCAATGGTATGCCATTTACATAGATAGTGAGCATAGGCCAGTTGGCTGTAACAACTGCAGTTCAGAATATTCCTGGATTCTGTTGTTAGGAGTCAAAATCTGGGCGACTATCTCCAGATTGCCTATTAGAAGTCTGTACCAGTAAATCTGATGCTACTACTTCTCCTGGTTGATAAGTCATACATTGTCTACCTGTATTAGTGACTGGGATATTATCTACAAATTCCCCAGTTTCCCACATCATTGTATGGATAGACACTGTTTTGTAAGCACTCTCAGGAGGTGAAATGGTCAAGCCTATTGTGCCTGGAGGCAAAGGATCTATAGGCAGGACAGAGACTGGTTTCACCTCTATAAGGGATATCTCAGTTGTCCCAGCATACAACTCTGTTCTCTCCAATTGTAATCCCTTTCTTCCATCAGGTTGCTTCTCGATTGATTGATCACATTGGGGTACTGAACTTGTAAAGACTCTCTGAGTGTAATATCGGCTGTCATCATGCTCCAAGTATTGCATTGCTTTCCTACCCCATTCTATTCTTTGTACTCTTGAATTATCAAAACTATCTAAAGGCTAGTAAACCCTGCTTCATGGTCTTTGGTCATTGAGAGAAGCCATTGCCAAAATTTGTTAATTACTGCTAGCCTACCTAATAAATTCATCAAGCTCAGAACCTTATCTCTGTTTGCCATAATTTTCTTTTTTGGAGGGAATTGGGGTTAAATGATTTGCCCAGGATCACACAGATAGTATCTGAGGCTGGATTTGAACTCAGGTTCTCCTGACTTCAAGACCAGAACTTTATCCATTGCACAATCTAATGCCTATTGCCTTAAAGCAATAGTACAGCCAAACTTGTCTTTTTTTCTTCCTATTGGACTTTCGCAATGGCTATCACCCATACCTAGAAGGCTTTCCCTCATCTCTACTCTAAAATTCAGAGTTTCTTCATAATTCAGCTCAAATGCTACCCCTTTACATGAACTCAGCTCCAGAGCACTGTCCTCTGTATCATCTAGCTAGGTACTGAGTGATCATTGAGTGATCTAGGCACCAAGGGGAGATGTACTCTAATGTTTCCAAATGTCCAAGGATCTGATCCCGAGTTACCAACAAACCTTGGCTCTTCATTAACCTAACTATGCTTTCTTCACATTTCCCTTGGGGTGGAGAAGATTCTTTTCTTGGTATTTGTCCCATTTCAGCTAAGAAACAAAAGTGACAATATTACTGTTCTGTAAGAAATGACCCACAGGATGATTTCAGAAAGGCCTGGAGAGACTTACACGAACTGATGCTGAGTGAAATGAGCAGGACCAGGAGATCATTATATACTTCAACAACAATACTATATGATGACCAGTTCTGATGGACCAGGCCATCCTCAGCAAGGAGATCAACCAAATCATTTCCAATGGAGCAGTAATGAACTGAACCAGCTATGCCCAGAGAAAGAACTCTGGGAGATGACTAAAAACCATTACATTGAATTCCCAATCCCTATATTTATGCACACCTGCATTTTTGATTTCCTTCACAAACTAATTGTACAATATTTCAGAGTCTGATTCTTTTTGTACAGCAAAATAACGGTTTGGTCATGTATACTTATTGTGTATTTAATTTATATTTTAATATATTTAACATCTACTGGTCATCCTGCCATATAGGGGAGGGGGTGGGGGGGTAAGAGGTAAAAAATTGGAACAAGAGGTTTGGCAATTGTTAATGCTGTAAAGTTACCCATGCATATATCCTGTAAATAAAAGGCTATTAAATTAAAAAAAAAAAAAAGATTAAAAAAAAAAGAAAAAAAAAAGAAACGAAAGTGACTATCACCTCTTGGCATTTTGCATGTGTGCATATACCCCCAAAAAGTCCCAGTGGCTCCCTGAACAGGAAGCAGCATATCAATCAAAAGCTAAGACCTAGCCAGACAATTCTCCTTGCTTTAAGTATCCTCCCTGTAGAGGGTCACAATTAGTAGGGGAAACTCTGGGTAAGGTATAAGACCCTTCAGCCCAGAGGGAACCTGCTAACAATGTCTGGTTCGGTTCCCCATCTCCCCTACAGGCTCTAAGTCTTCCTGAGAAGTCAGGGGGCGGTGACAACCTGTGTGGAGATTGAAGAAGAGTGATAGCAGGTGGAAGAGTGATAACAGGTGGCAAACTACATAGCAAGTTGTTTATGTGGTCCTACTTGTTCAGAGTTGTTTTTGTTACATTATAAAAATGAGAAAGCCCTTGAAATAAACACACTCCATTTTCCCATCCTCCTCAGGAGTCCTGCCTCATCACTTCTCCACTAGGAAAGTATATTTAATCACCCCGGGGTTGGCTCTAGAAAGCAGGATACAACACCTCCCAAAATTTTGGTTTTTTTAGTAAATCTTAGCATTAGACTACCATCTAAGCCTCATTATTTCACTGTCCCCCAACACTCCCTCTCTTATCCCCCTTCCCACTTCCCCCAGCCCCCTTACTTAGACATCTTCTCCAGAGTCTAGGTGCTTTGGTGATTTGGTTTCACAACATCAAATGTCTTGGCTAACCCCCATTCCTAAAGATGCAGCTAATTTGATTATAGACAGATTATACAAGGAAGTGGCTACACTTCCCTAAAGGTAGGGAAGCACAAGGATTTCTTTGGTGTTCAGTCCTGGGGAATCAGGAAATCTGCATTCAAATGCTAGCTCTTATATTGACTGATTGTGTGGTCGCAAGCAAATTATTTCCTCTCTCCAAGTTTTAATTTCCTCATCTGTAACAAGAAAGATTTCTCAAGTCCCTTTCAACTATAACATTTTTCTGACTCTTCTACCTAAGTTTAACAGTACTAGGAAGAGAGATTGAAGGAGACTGAAAAGGTAGAGGTAAGATCATGTGTGGGACAGTCGAGTACAAGACCCCCTTCCCAATTAACTAATAAGAGACACTATCAGGTATAAAGAGAAAGCATTTATTTAATCCCTGCAGGGAGAGGCCCAGATACATCTGGGAGCCATCCCAACTCCACCAAGAATTTCTGGAACCTGACCAACTTCTAGCTTATCCAGGGTTTAAAAGCAAAAGACTGGAGCCTTCTCATTGGAGACACTAAAAGGATGTAACCATCCTTGACAATTGGTCAACAATGTTGGCTGCCTCTCACAGGTCATCTGTCACTTCCGGCAAGTATCTCAGGGTTTAAAGTTCATACCACCGAAGATCAAATGACCTCCCAAGTTCCCAGCTCTGGGAACAGGGATCATGTGACTCAATACTGAGAAATATTTCATCCAATCAGTCCCATTCAGTCTCCCTTCTTTTTCATCAGTTTGAAGATTTCTCACCCAACATATACAACCCACCTCAAACAGTCCAGATCCAGACGCATTTGGGACAAAGGGATGAAGGTCTCATCTTCTGGAGCTGCTTCAGGCTGACAAGGGTCTAATAGCTGATTCTGCCCAGTGGGGTCCAGACTGAAAAGGGGAGATGAATGAGTTGTAGGTAGCGGTGGCAGCAGCAGCAGCATCTGATGCTGAATGTCAGAATCAGGTCTCAGGTGATTTCAGGTTGACCAAGTGGTTGGAATTTCATGGCTCAGAGTCTGGAAGAAGCAACAATCACAAGTATATTAAAATTCAAGGACTAAATATGAGTAAAAAAGAAAGAATAAACAAAGGTAGAGTTAATATAGAGATAACTAGGGACAGTAATCAGGAACCCACCCAGAAGAAGGCTGGGGGTGGGGGAGGAATGAGGTTATCAAAAAAGCCTCCCATCCTAACAGCTTTCCTAGGATAGATACCAAAGAATGTTTTTCCCAAATTCTTGCTTTTGTTTCCTCAAAGGAATAGGTGCAATAGGTAGAACATGTATCTTTCAGTAAGTATGACTTCTCCCACAAAAACCCTAGAGCCTTACAAGGAAAGGTTTTTACCCAATTAATACAGGTGTTAACAAAACAAAGCAGTTTGAAGTCCCTGTAAGGGGCACATGTGCAGGCCCTTTTCAGAATTTACTTGCCTGGGAGCTATATGAGGGAACGCAGGAGTGGGGGAATTAAAGTTGCCATGGTCAGGGGCAAACAATCAGCAACATGGGCAGCTGATCTATAACCCTGCTTCCCTTCATCTGGAGTGAATTCCTCTTCTTGTTTGAGTGTCAAAAATTCTCTTTCCATATAGTCCCCCACGATCATGCAAAACATGAAAAACACATTTGAAGTCAGTATAGATCTTTGACAAATAAGTTAGGGGTCTAGTTTTAAGGTTCCAGAGACCACAAGGACCTAGCCCTGCCTTCCATCAACATAAAGTGTAAAAGACTCTAGGCAGATTAGTTTAACTTTTAGGGACCTAAAAAAAAAACTTTAGCCTAATCAAGGCGTGATAAGATTGTCTGCTTTCTTTCAATGAACAAAAGAGAAAATGTGAGTGGCCCCAAATATTTGGGCAAAGTAAGCCTTTAGATAAAGAAACTCTAGCCCCAGGAAGTAAATGAGTTAAAAGACATAATAGCAGCAACCAAAAAGTCTTCCAGGGCTGGGTTGCAAATTAAAATATCTATATACTTGTATTGTATTTTATATCTTCCATGGACCACTTGCTCTGATTATAGACATTTGCTGTAAGAGGAAAAATCAGGGACACAATAAAGCAGTTTTATGTCAGCTAACTGTCCTAATTTTTTTTTTTAACCATTCCACCTTAAGCCAGAATCAGGAATCATCAGGTGGGTTCTCCTTCAAAAGAAAACCACTGAAAAATTGAGTCAGAAGGATCCTACCTTCAGCAGAGACCAAGATCGTACTTCTAATCAAATATTACTTTTCACCTGTAACAGCTTCTTCTGAGTAGCTTGTGACATATTCCTTTCAGATGGTGGAGAGCTGGTTTGATGATCTATCCAGACAGTCATACCTGAATTTGGAACTTCAAATAAATATCAGCTGCAGTCCCAAAAGATTTTATCTCCTATAGCAATTATCATTAATCAGAGCTTCAGATGAATCTAGCTCTCAAGGATCACAGTAAGAGATTGATCCTAGAAAATCCACAGCTTATCTTTCATATCTAAGTAAATGGTTCTTAAGTTCAACATTACACAGATTATTTTGCTTTTAAAATACCCAATATAGAGAAAAATTCTAAATTGCATATTGTCCATCCTGTTTCCATATAAAAGAAACTTTCAGATTTAACATTAATACTCTCTTTATTCTTTTTTAAAATTTTATTTATTATTAGTTTTTTATATACAAAACATATGCATGGGTAATTTTTCAACATTGACACTTGCAAAAATTTCTGTTCCAACTTTTCCCCTCCTTCCCCCCCACCCCCTCCCCTAGATGGCAGGTAGTCCAATATGTTAAATACAATATATGTATACATATTTATACAGTTATCTTGTTGCACAGGAAAGATCGGTTCTGTTCATAGGGAAAACTCATAGTGATCTCCACCTACAATTCAATTAGAGATCTTGGCCTGGGGAATAATCATTACTTTATTGAATTGAAAATTAGTTCCTCAAACTCATCTGGAGAGCCTCCCTAGCCTGGGGCCACAAAAACCCAATATAATCAAAGGCTGAACCCCAAACTTTTGCTAATTCCTAATCAGGAAAGCCCATTGAGGAAGTTATTTCTCAGTGTTAACCTATCTTTGCTAAAAACCTGCTTTTGCTAATAATCCTTTTGGAACTAGCCCTCTGGGAAGTTATTTCTCAGTGTAATAAGCCCATTTTCACTACAAACCTCACCTATCTGAATTCTTTCACAAAAAAAACCTGCTACAGCCAGGGGATCTCTCAACCCTTATTTCTCACATCTCAACAAAAGTAAATATTTTCTCTTTCTCAAAAAAATTCAAGGGGTGGGAGTAGGGAGAAACTGTTGACCATGTATCCAAAGCATGAAAATGAAATTCAGTTACCTTAAGGTGGCTAAGGTTCATAAAGACGAATCAGCAGATCTTCAAACACGTTTTCACATCTTTCTGAGTGCTTCTTTGCATGCTATAAGGGTAGGGCTGGAACCCTGATTTTATTTTTTAAGGTTATTTTTGTATTTTTATTTATCTTGTTAAATATTTTCTAATTATATATTTTTATTATTAAAGCTTTTTATTTACAAAGCATATGCATGGGTAATTTTCCAATATTGATCCTTGCATAACCTTTTGTTCCAAATTTTCCCCTCTTCCTTCCCTTCCCCCACCCCAAGCTGGCAGGTAGCCCAATACATGTTAAATATGTTGAAATACCTGTTAGATCCAATATATGGATACAAATTTATACAGTTATCTTGTTGCACAAGAAAAATCAGATCATGAAGGAAGAAAAAGAAAAACTGAGAAAGAAAACAAAATGCAAGCAAATAACAACAGAGAGTGAGAATGCTATGCCGTGTTCCACACTCTGTTCCCATGGTTCTCTCTCTGGGTATGGATGGAGGCTCCCTTCATCACTGCACAAGTGGAACTGGTTTGAATCATCTCAATGTTGAAGAGAGTCACGCCCATCAGAATTGATCGTTGTATAGATTTATTGTTGCCATGTATAATGATCTCCTGTGGAAGCCTGATTTTAAAAGAAAAACAAACAAACATATAGGCTATAGTACTATAGAGACAATAGCAACAGCAGCAACAATGGAGGCAGCAGAGAATAAAAGAGCCTCCAAGCCTCACAATAGAAAGACCAAAAAGAATACCGAGTGGCCTGGGAAGACAGGAAACAGAAGATGAACAATGGAGTCAACCACAAAAAAATTAGTACAACCACAAACAATGAAATCAAGGATCAGAGGGCAGAGTAATGAGGCATATCTCATGTTGATAAGGACAAACAAACCTAGATCTTGCCCCTCATTGGTACTATCATATGGACCATTCAAGTCCAAAGGAGGGCAATGTCAAATTCCTAGTAACCAGAAATTATTTCTCTGCGTATTATAAGTTTGGTGGCACTCACTAGGCAGGCTGTTTGGCTTCCTAGCCAGCCCAAGTTTGCTTCTTAAATGGATGGAGATAAGCTGAAGCAACTCTATGGGTTCCTGAGAAATGAGGAGTTCACCTATAGGAAAATTTTCTTATGTATTGCTGAGTTATGGGACTCTGCTGAGAAGGAGTACTGAGGCCACCTCAACCTCTGATGCACAATAAGTTTTCTGCTACATTGTAGAAATGCCCTTGTTGAGCAAGGAGGTATGATTTATGATCACGGGAACAAGTAAGCCAAGGGTCACAGCCAGTAGCTACATAAGCAGGGATGCCTGAACAGGGACTCTTGTCTGTGAGCGAGCTGCTAAATAACTGGATTGGTTCTCCTTCCATTGGCAGATACCATACATATGCAAAGCCCACAAGCTGCTTCTCTGAATGGTGATTGGGGATTGCCTACTGTTCACATGCTGATCACCCTTGCAAAAATGCATATCAACAAGGCTGTACAGCATAATAAACCAGAGTTCTTTTCACACATAATGAGTTTCCCATCTCATTCATCTTGCCTCTGAGATCCAAGGGGTCATATGCTTCGTATAATGTCTAGACTAGCTCCCTGGAGGGCTTCAGGATCAGCCAGACTCAGAATAAATCAAAGTCCTTGGTCTTTAGGGGGAAGAATGAAGGGGGAAGAGTGAGGAGTCTGGAGTCTCCAGCCTCTCTCCTCCTCCTCCTGCAGCCCAGTGAGACTGACCTCAGCCCTTCAATCCTTGCCTAGGATTACCTCACTACCACCCATTCAGCTGGCGCCAATCATGAGGAGAGCGATCATCTAAATACATGCTTATAGAGCCATTGTCTTACATTGATTAGGTAATTAGTCTTAAGTGCTCTCGTCTGATTGAAGCACACTTTTTTTCAGTTTCAGCTCTACAGCTTTGAACTCTTAAAAGATGATGATAATTTTTATCATGTCTTAGCCCAATAAATTTGTCCTAATAAATAAAAATCTAAATAGATTAGTACTTCTGATGAGATGCAAATATTGAGGTCAGTGGTAGTTTTGATGAGGTACGAGAACTGAGACGGGAAATCCCCTCTGGTGGGAGGCACAAGTTCCTTGCAAAAGCATTCACAAAACCAAAATCTGCGTGGCAAAAAGGGATTTATTGGCACTGAGAAGCCAGCTTGCTAGGAAGACAGACTTCTAAGTGGGCAAGAAGTCATTATTAGGAAAATAGCAAAGGTAAACACTGAGAAGAGAATATCTTCACCAGTGGCCAAAAAGTTCTGGCAGGGCAGCTTGCTAAGAAGACAGCTTCCTTGGCAAGCATAATCCTGTTTAGGACTTTTGCAAATATTGGAGGTTCAGAGTTGTCTTTTATTAGCTGGTCTGAAGCTTGGGCTTCCATTCAAAATTGAATGAGATTCACTCAATTGTTGATAATGCTCTAGGCTAGATCTCCAATTGGAAAGAGATTATTTTGGGAATATGAGCTACTTGTAGTGGTTCAGGACTAATCTCCAACTCAATAGTCGATCATATCCTTGGCCATGATCTCTAACTGAATGAGACCACCCAACTGGGCTCCCTGAGGGTGAGTTTCTTTCAGAAGAGCGTTTGATACTCAGAAACTTCCCCCCCAAAAGGGGAACAAAGCCTCAGGGCTCCCCAAAAGCCAAAGGGGACACAATTTACATCCCTTGAAAAGGAACTAAAGTCATTTCAATAAAAACTAAAATTTGTGGTAACATGGATCACTAAGGGATAGGGAAGGAGGTCAAACTTATACTACCTCAAATGCCAACAGCAGCCCCTTTAAAATAATTTCCATTTGGGGCAGCTAGGTGGTGCAGTGGATAGAGCACCAGCCCTGAAGTCAGAAGGTCCTGAGTGTTCAAATCTGGTCTCAGACACTACACTTCCTAGCTGTATGACCCTGGGCAAGTTACTTAACCGCAACTGCCTCAGCAAAAATAATAATTTCTATTTATACTACTTAAAGCAGGGGTCCTCAAACTATGGCCTGCGGGCCAGATGTGCTATGAAGTTTCTTTATAGTCCGGCCCTCCAACAGTCTTGAGGGATAGTGAACTGGCCCCCCATTTAAAAAGTTTGAAGACCCCTGTCTTAAAGAATCACATTCAGCATCCACCTACAAACTGCAGTTAATAATCTAATTCAATTAAAGACTTCATTAACAAATGTGAACATAGATATTAATAGAATCAGTTATTTTCAATAACTTTTTCATTAACTTTCTTCTAAAAAATAGAAAAGGAAAAGCTAAGGTCATCATATCTAATGTCAACTTTATAAAATAGTAAAAGCCCTAAGAACGGCACCATTATTTCCCACTTCACAAAGGGAATAAAAAATAAAGCATAGTTGTTTTCTCCCTTTTCTTTCCTTATTAGATCAAATAAGTTCGAATGTGATGTCCAATTTAACAAACTGGCACCTCCTAATCATCTTTATGACATGTTGACTGCATTCTATCTGCCTCTCCCCTCTAAAACTCAAGCTCAGATCCACAGGACACTAAATCTTTGACTAGTGAGTCTTATCTTGCTAAGACTGTCCCCAACACCACCACTCCCCACTTCCATTCTCCCATACCCCCCACCACTTTCCAGCCATCTCCAACTCCTGTTATTTTATGACACTCCCTTCTCCTGAATGTGCTACCTTTCTCATAAGTATCTTGCATAGATACTTAAGTATCTTTCAAGCTGACTTAGCACAGTAAGCACCTGATATTATTTCATTTTGTGCTATGAGAAAGGAACGATTAGGTGGTTTTTTTGTCTTTTTCCTAGCTCTTCCATAAAAATTAAAAAAACAAAAAAAAAACAAAAACCCTTTGCAATACCCTTCAAGTTGGGAAGCAAATAACCTCAAGTCTCAGGCTTTCTTTAAACATTTTTTTTTTTTAATTATGAACTTATCAACAAACATTTCCATATGTAAAGGACAGGAGAAAAGGATTACATAAGAAATCATGACTCTCTTGGATAGTTTGTTTTGAAAATAAACACAAACTTTATCATGTTAAGAATAAAATCCACGTGTGTCTTCTGAATTTCCCCCTATTCTCACTTATTTTTTAAATGTTTCACTTTTTTTCCCATTACTTTGGAACACATCTTTCACAACTAATTTTCTACAAGAAAAAAGTTCTACTGGCATTTACAGAAATTAGTCAAGAAACTTACATGGTTCTTACAGGACAGACCAAGGCCAGTTCAATTCTTTTGTCAGAACAACTGATCAACAGTTTCAATTGTGGCATCAGAAAGATTCTTGAGGAGACTATGATGGAATCACAAAAGCAGCTTGAAAAAAAAAATTAAAACTCAGAGAGTAGTATTTGTCCTCTAATTTATTCCTCTGAAAAAATTAAAATTATCCTCAAGGATCTGTAGTAGCACTGTTTAACTTCATGAAGGTGGATAAAATATTTTAATCTGCTATAGGAAGGCCAAGGTAAGTCATGCTAAGAAAAGCTTATGCTATTCCAAATTCACTCTTCTATTATTTATTCAGATGACAATGATTCTAGAGAAATGTAGCAAAACTGAAAATACTGAGAAAAGAAAATAGGTATGATTTGATCTTTGAGATCAAAAAACTTGACAAAACAGATTAGGTATGTCTTTATAATGCTAACTCATTGAGCAGGTTTTAGGAGCTTTTTAGTATCATCTTTCAGAAAAACATAAAGAACATCCGCACCCAGACCATAAGCACATGGCCTCTTGGTAGGTTTTTTTTAGCGGCAACTTCTGCCAGCTAAGACTTTTCTCTCTTTACATATTAGAAGTTTCATAGGTCTTCATTAGAAGGCTTTGGAATAATGGGTTTGTTTTTAAATAAGAGTTTGTAATGTCCTAGAAAATTTACAATACAGAAAAATGAAGCCACATCAAATCCTTTGAATGATGCTCTATGCTTTAAAAATAGGAATGGAAATATATTTTGTTTTCCCAAATTAACCCCCCCACCTTTATCTAACTTAAAAACTTTTTTGACTCACCTTCCTTGAAGAGCTATTTAAGCTCAGCTCAGCCTATGCCAGGTAAGAATAAATTTAAATGGTGGTTTTTCAGAAAGCATCTATTTAGTTCTTCCTGTGTCCAATGTTCTGATAAATGCTGGGAGAAACAAATAAGACACAATATCTTCCCTCAAACAGCTTTCAATCTAAACATCAAAAAATAATTCCACAGACTGGTTAAATTGAAAGCAAGACTTGCCGTAGAAAAAGTCTAAGTTGAAAATGTATCACACTTAGGGTTTTAAGTTCACCAATCTTTTTCTGTCTTAGGAGTTGGTATAACATATGAATTATAGCTCATTTTGTTTTTCTAATCTTATGCCTACCACAGTAATTATCCATTTTCAAATGTTAGTTGATGCTGCAGCTTTAAAGAGCGTGATCATGAATTTTACCCAAGTGCCATGAACTTTATGACCTTAGAAAAAACAGAGAGGGAGTACCAAAAAATATGACATAAGAAAAAATGTGTTCTAATCCAATTTTTTAGAAAATGCATGTGATGACACTCTAATAAATGAATACTGACCTTCTTAATTTTAAACATTACTGAAAAACGTAACAGAAAAAAATAGCATAAAGCAGCCTTAGATAAATTTCAAGTATTCAATACCACCCATTGCCACCCTATGAAAAATAATATGCATTTTGTGATTCTTCTATGGAGAAAAGAATTAGTGTGCCAGGACTCTGGAAAAAGTTTGCTTCAGGGAATTTGATTTTGTAGTCTGTGCAACTTTTCCATTATAATTAGCTTCTTTTAACAAATGAAGGCAAAGCAGAAGAGCAACTTTACTTTGCTCTGGAAACAGGTATCTCTTTTCGACACTTTTCATATCTCTTACAATGCTACAGCTATTTGAAAAAGACTCAAATACAAACACCAACTAAGAGAATAAGTGCTGGGTTTTTAAAAAAAGCATTATTTCTCTATATTTGAGACTGTTGAATCATAAAATCTATTTATGAGTACTAATACAAAAAAATATTGTTACAAATAACCAGACTGCTGATTTTTAAAACATATAGCATCATTCAAAGATTTTGTTAAGTGATGTGATCTCATTTGAAGTATTCATACTTTGATAGGAAAAAACAAAGGCAACAGTAAGTACCTTCTAAAGGCCATTGTGCCTAATGAACCAATATTGAAATGGCTTTATGTACAATGTAAAAATGATACAATATAAATCCAAAGTATTATTATACAAAGTATAAAAATACTTAATCCTTAATTAACTACTAGCATATTTACCATGGGATTATAAATTCAACTATGTGCAGAACATTTTTACTCAAATCCCAGGATCCAAAGATAGAAAGCTAGATAACAAAGGCTAACTATAACAGTATTAGCTAAGAGAAAGTTTGTTAGGCATGAATAGCAAATATAAGAATGGATTCAGTACTTTAGTTCTTTCTACTTCTCACCCAGGTCTTCATCTAGCACCTAGCAAGGACAGGAGGCAGCAATATAAAAATACAAAAATGAAAAAATAGCTCAAAAAAGACAGAAGTCACCAGTGCTATAAATAACAGTTGGACAAAATGGAATCAAATTGCATCTGGCATCATCCACCAGCAAAAAATAGCTGATGAAATCTAACTTCAAATTCCCAAAGTTTTCTTCTGTTGGAAAGCATCATTGAGCAGTCCCACACTAATATTTGGAGAACATGTCTTAGAAATAATGATTAAGTTGTGGGATAAGGTATTAAGAAGAGGAGTCACTCCAATGCAGCCAGTTGCTCAATGTCATGTCGTACTTCTTTTGCACGCTCTTCAAATTCAATTCTTTTCCGGGAGGTTTCCTTTTCCTAGAAACAAAGTAACAAGATATTATAATGGTGCAAAAAGCTTTGGATTCATCTCAGAATTACTTTCTAGGGCTATAGAAAAGACAGTCAAATATAAAGACAGACAATGATTGATAAGAGATGTCTCTTTGTCCACCAATCAACTTGATCTTTATGAAGAAACCTCTAGAGCATCACTCATTGCAAGAATCATAAGCGCAGCCTACTAAGACAGAATTAGGTGGCAAGAAATACGTGCTAAACACAAAGCAAAAATTTCTTTAAAATACCTAAGTGCCTTTTTGGATTGGAGAATATACCATTTCCTTACCATGCATTCCATTCTGTTCTGAGGCTTCTATTCCTACCACTATGCACTCTCTTGAAATTCTGAAACTCAATGATCTTTGTCTGCCTACAGTCTTGACCTCTGAAATATCTGATACTGTGCCCACCATTAAACTTCTTATAATTCCTCCTCTTCTTTGCTCTCATAATTATTTCAATCTAGTTCTCTAAAACTTCTTCCTTTCTCTTCACTGACAACTCTTCTGTCCTTGTTTTGCAAAGGAGTAATTAGCCAAGGTGAAGAAAATGACAGATATATCCTCTAGCTGGTTCCCAAACCTATCCTCAATAATTAATCTTCTCTCACAAATACTAGCGTTACTCCCAATTTCCCATTTCTGTAAATGCTCTTCATTTGTTCTATTTTAGCCCTATATTTATCACCTTTCTTTTAATTCTTCATCAAAGTTATCACTACTCTTATTAGCCTTTATGACCTCCCTCTTCATTAAGGAATAAAAATATTTCCATGAACTTAACAGGGGTGAAGAGGGAGAGGAAGCAGGACCATTTTAGGGAAGAAAAATTGAAATATATATAGTACTTTAAAAAATGTTCATTACATATTCCCTTTATCTAAGGCAATAAAAAAAAATGTATCATGTATAACTTGGTCTGCTCAAGAAACTGAAAACTTTATTAAATTATTTATAAAATTTCCTTAAAAAAGGAAAATATTAAGATAAAACAGAATTTATTAATTTTTTAAAAACTCATTTTAAACTTAAAAACAAAACAAAAAGAAGAAAAAGGATATTTTCACCTTTCCATGTACATTACATAAAGGATTCAATATAAAACCATAAATTACCATTTCAGACTGTTTATTTTTTTAAACTGTGCAATAAATACATTATTTTCAAAATTACCCAGATTTTCTGTGCTTCCTTCTAAGTTTTTTATTGTTGTCTAAAGTGTGCCTTTTTTCCTATCTTCCCTTCTCGTCCCATCTCTAGAGAAGGCCACAATTAATAATTTGGAGCATTTTTAAATATAACTATTTATACTTTGGATTTTTACATCAAAAAGTTATCTTTTCTTATCTTTTGACCCTCTTATCAATTGGGGAACTAGTGTTCTTATAAATTTGACAAAGTTTTTTAATACTTTACTACTGTGTACTTTAGGTAATTTTTATTCCTTAATTTAAGACTTTTAACACCCTTTTAAGACTCCTTCCCTTATCCTTCCCCCCACCCTAATTCTTAATCTTTTAAAAGCTCCTTTCTTTCCCTAATGAGATGTTTTACATTCTCTTCTATTTTTTTCATTCTTTTGCTTTCTAAAACCCCTTGCCCAATTTTAGTTTTCAAGGAGTTATTTTCTTTCTTAAGTTGTTAGATCTCCCCTCCCCCCTCCCCCCCATTTCAATTACTCATTAGAAAAATATCTGATCTGGAAAATACAATATAAGAACTGATGGACTTTCAGGTATTTGTGATTAAAAAGCCTCTTAGAATTAAATGAAAAATTTGACATATAAGAATCAGGCAACACCAGCCCTGAATTCAGGAGGACCTGAGTTCAAATCTGTTCTCAGACACTTAACACTTCCTAACTGTGTGACCCTGGGCAAGTCACTTAACCCCAGTTGCCTCAACAAGAAAAAAGAAAAGAATCAGGAGAAAAATAAAAACATTAAAGACCAATTATAAGGACTCAATAAGTTAAAACTGTCTATTTTCTATATGTGAAAATATTATGAATACTCAACTGATACATATCCTTTGATCCAGCAGTATCTCTAATGGATCTGCATACTAAAGAGAGCATGACAAAGGAAAAGGACCCACATGAGCAAAAATGTTTGTAGCAGCCCTTTTTATAATGGCAAGGAATTGGAAACTGGGTGGATGCTCATCACTTGGAGAATGGCTGAATAAATTATGGTATATGAATGTTACGGATTATTGTTCTATAAGAAATGACCAACAGGATGATTTTTCAGAGAGGCCTGGAGAGACTTACAAGAACTGATGCTAAGTGAAGCGAGTAGAATCAGGAGAATATTGTACACAGCAGCAAGAAGATTATACTAGAATCAATTCTGATGGATTTGGCTCTTTTTAACAGCGAGATGATTCAGGCCAATTCCAATAGTCTTGTGATGGAGAAAACTATCTGCTCCCACAGAGGGGACTGTTGGGATTGAGTATGGAACACAACATAATATTTTCTTTTTTTAAAAATTGTTATTTGCTTACATTTTGCTTTCTTCCTCATTTTTTTTCTTTTAGATCTGATTTTTCTTGTGCAGTTTGATAAATTTTTTGCACATATTTTACATATATTGGATTATTTGCTGTCTAGAGGAGAGGAGGTAGAAGGGAGGGAAAAAGAAAAATTTGGAACATAAGTTTTGCAAGGGTAAATGTTGAAATCTATCTGCATCTATTTAGAAAATAAAAATTTATTATAAAATTTTTTTTTAAATCAATAGTACTTGCTTCCATGCACATATACTAAAAAAAGTCAATAGTAAAATTGGAGAAGAATTTATTATGCTTCAGCTGTTGTTAAAAAAAAAATGTGGATGGGAGCAGATCGTGATCTCAAAATTAAAGCTAAAATAAATTTAGTTAAAAGAGATAATAAACAGGGAGATTATACTAAGAGTCACCAATATTATTCCACATTGTTTTAGAAATGCTAGTAATAACAATATGAGAAGAAAAAGAAATTAAAGAAATCAGAATGGGAAATGAGGTAATAAATTATCTCCTGTTGTAGACGGATATGATATGTTTGGATAATTTTAAAGGTTCATCTAAAAAATTAGTTGAAGCAATAATTTTAGCAAAGTAGTAAGTAAAGGAAGTAAAATAAACCTACCCTCAGCATTTTTACAAATCACCAACAAAACCCGGCAAGAAGAGATAGCTATAAGATACCCCATATAAACAGTATAAAATACCAAAAAGTATACTTGCCAAAACAGATCCAGCAACTACATAAGCCTAATTATAAACACTCTTTTATACAAATAAAGTCATATTTAAATAACTGGAGAAATATTAATTGTTCATGAATAGGCAAACTCAATATTACAAAAAAAATGATTATTCTACTTAATTCATTTATTCAATGTCATCCCAATTAAATTACTAAAAGAATTATTTTGCTAAGTTAAAAAAAATTTTTGGAAGAACAAGGCGTAAAGAAGTTAAAAGAAACTAATGGAGGAAAAAACATAAAAAGGAGATTTAGTAATACCAGATCCTAACCTATGTTAGATGGCAGCAAATATCAAAACTATCTGGTACTGGAAAAGAAACAGAAAGGTGGATGAATAATACAGAGCAGATATGCAATACACAGTAGTAAATAGTAAGCTTAAGTTTGACAAATGTAAAAATATTAAGTTTTGGGGATAAGAATTCATTATTTGGTAAAAAGTTTGGGAAAACTGAATAAATTGGGAGAAATTGAGCATGGACTAATATCTTAAACCATGTCACAATAAGGCCAAAATGGATAGATAAAGAGAGATATCACAAGAAAATTAGAAGAACATGGAACATATTACCTATCAGATTCGTTTATGAATAAACAAGAAATAGAGTCATTGTGAGTTATAAAATGGATAATTTTGTCAATATTAAATTTAAAAGTTCTCATACAAATAAAACCAATGCAGGCAAGACTACAAAGAATGCAGAAAATTAGGGAATTTTTCAGTATTCTCTCAAATAAGATTTCATTTTTCAAATAAAAAAAAGGACTTTGCCAAATTTCTAAGAATACATCCCCAATTGATAAATGATTAAAGAACAGATAGTTTTTTGACACAGAAATCAAAAAATGCTCTAAATTACTACTGGTTAGAGAAATACAAATTAAAACAACTCAGAGTTGGGATTTTTTTATCTATCTACACATCATCAAGAAACAGAGTAGATGTTCAATAAATATTTATAAGTATGGATTTTTCAAAGTTTAAAAAAAAAACAATTGGATCTAGAGAAGCTAAATAGGATTCATGCTAAATTCTGATTTTAAGCTATACATACAATCTTGTTTTTGGCTCTTTCTTTGTCCAGTTTCAGAAACTCATTGAGGGTTAATTCTTCAATCTTCTTCTTAATGCTGATGAAAGCACAACTAGATGAATGCTTTTTATGTTCCAACCTAGCAAATGAATACAAAATAACATAAAAAGAAAGAAATCTAGATATAAAATTAAAATTATGTTTAGGATGTCAGAGTTCTGTACCTTATTCTATGTAATCAATTTCCCAAGTCACACCAAGTGTTTAGTGGCCAATACTCATTTATATTCAAATGTACAAAGGTGGAGATACAAAGAGGAAAAAAAATAAAAATCTTTGCCTTGGGGTATTTTCAATTTAATCAGGCTAGGAGATAAAACAAGCATTCAAATAAGTTAAGAGGGCAGAATGCAATAAAGACAAAGTAAACATTTAGGCAAAATGTCCTAAGAAATTTAAGGGAGAGATCACTTTTCTTTGAAGAAAGTGGAGGAGATCAGAGATTGATTCATATAAGTAGTACCAACCTTAAAAGGAGGTTTTAATAGGCAAAGATGTGAAAAGACTACATATTTCAGGTTCAGGGGACAGCCAGTACAAATAAACATAAAACAGAAGAAGTCCAGCTATAAGTGGAATATACAACAAAGTATATGAAAGGAACTAGAGCAAATTAAGTTGGAAACAGGTTGGAGTCAAATTGGTCCTTCTATGACATCTACTATGTGACAAGCACTGTGCCAAGTACTTTAAAAATATCATCTCATTTGATGCTTACAACAATCCTCAAAGGGAAGGGCTGTCATTATCTCTATTTTACAAGTGAGGCAGACAAAGTTACTTGCTTAAGGTGATATAGCTAATAAGTGTCTAAAGCCATATTTGAACTCAGGTCTCCCTGACTCTAGGTCCAGCTCTCTCTCCACAGCACCATATGGCTGCTATTTGATTAAGTGGTATTACTAAAACCTAATTCTGATCATATTGCTACCTTATTCAGTAAATCCCACAGAATTATTCTGTTTGGCATTTAAAGTGCTTTGCAACTTGACTATAAATTACCTTTTAAGCTTTACTTCTTCCCTGCTCACATTCTACAATCCAAACTAGCCTTGCTGTTCTTTAAACAAATGACGTCCCAACTCTTATTTCTGTGCTTTTGCACAAACTATCCTAAAATGTAGTCTATCCTCACTTTCACTTTTTATAATTCCAGGCTTCCTTCAAAGATCAACTTGAACACCATCTCCTATTTGAGGCCCTTCCTGATCCTCCAGTTTCCAAAGTATCTCCTGCAAACAACTACAAATTTTTTAAAAATATGCTTATATATAAACATGCTGTCTCTTCCTACAGAATATAAACTCTGTGAGGGCAGAGATTGCTTCATTTTTGTTTTTGTAACTATCTCCTATTATAATGTTTGGAACATAGTGGACATTTAAAAATGCATATTGATCAACAAGATTATGTGGCAATCAACTGTGATACACTTGGCTCTTTTCAACAATAAGATAATTCAGGTCAATTCCAATAGACTTGAGATGGAGATATATCCAGAGAAAGAGGGGACTATGGGGACTGAATGTGGATCAAAACATAGTATTTTCACCTTTTTTTGTTGTTTGCTTGGTTTTTTTTTCTCATTTCCCCCCCTTTTTGATCTGATTTTTCTTGTGCAGCATGATAAATGTGAAAATGTTTATGTTAAAATTAACTTATATTGGATTACTTGCTCTCTAGGGGAGAAGAGAACTTGGGAGGGAAGGAGAAAAATCTGTAACATAAGGTTTTGGAAGGGTGAATGTTGAAAACTATCTTTGTATTTTAAAAAATAAAACAAAATAAAATGCATGTGGATTTTCCATATGTCAATTTTTCAGATTCATTCTGCCCCCATAAATTTTCTCTAGGTTTAATGTTCCCGGATTCTTTAGTCATTTTTATACAATATAGCTATAACTGAACACGAACAGAATACGTGATTGAATATAAAATAAAACACAGACCATAATGCTTCTTTATATTTCACAAGACTGAAATATTTAATTGGCTAAGAAGAACTTAATGTGCAGGGAATCAGACTACTACTAAGATATGGCTTTCTCATTAATAAAATTTTAAATTTCACAAATAAAACCATATTAGTAGTTAAAGGAGTCTGAAAATGCATTTGTTGTCCTGCAAAATAAAAATAATTTTCCAAACAAGAGTTTCAATTTAGAGTAAGGAATATAATTCTGATGCAGATCAAGGCTAAATCAGACTGATAAGGACTTACATAGGATCATCCTCTGGTTCCCAGCCCTCTAGTTCCTTGAAACAGAAGAAGCACTGGGCTAAATCAGGCTCGTTTTCGCTTGGACAGTGGATGAACCCAGCTTCAGCCATCTGCAAAAGAAAATGGGTCTGGATGACTGGGAAACCAAAGAGAACGAGTATTTCTTTTCCTTAAACAACAGAGTTCCAGAAAGGCAAGAGCTCAAGTAGGACGAATACCAGTTTTTTTTTTCCTAGTTTGGGGCATAGTGGTAAACTGGATTCTAAAGGGTCTCTGTCTAAATGAGTGAAGGCCTATGCCATACCAACTCTAAAAACGGAAAGGAAAGGCAAGAACTCTGGATTCTTGGAACTGCTCCAAATTGATCAAGGATCTTTGTTGGGATTTGGAGGTATGAGGGCATTAACTGCAGAACATTACCCTTTTGGAGGTCACATGTAAAGTTGTCAGTTGAAGGATGGGAAGGCATCACCTGAGTATAAAGGGAAGAAGACTGAACTAAGAGTCAAAAGTCTCAAGATCTAAAGTCTTTTTATTCAGCCCTTTTTAGCTCTTTAACGTCAGGTAAAGCCCCATTCCATGTCTTGTATATTGTTCTTTAATAATAATGACAACAACAAAAATGAAGATGATGATAATTAGCATTTATAGACAGGCTAATATATGCCAGGAGCTTCACAAATATTCTCATAGATTTTTAAAAAATTCATCTTGAAGGACAAAAAGTCAAGAGTATCAAGAGAACTGATGAACAAAACTGAGAAGGAAGGGTAGGACCAAATTGCAAAGTATAATACAAAGATATAATCATGAAAACAATTTGATGAAACAGGTTGATCTGAGCAGATTAGCTACATAGTATACAGAAGCAAACAAACATATTAAAAAAGTTTGACAAATTCAAAGATAATGGAGCAAGAACTCATTATTTGACAAACATCTCAAACTGATTATCAAGATAAGTTCAAAAAAATTAGCAGAGCAGTGAAAGAATTACCTGTCAGATCTATAGATAAGGGAAAAGTTCATGACCAATCAAGAGACAGAGAGGTTCAAAGGGAAAATGGTTCATTTTGATTATATAAAATTAAAAAGTTTTTGCATAACATGTTAAGCCTAAGGACAATAAATATGTTTATTAGAATTGCACACATTTAACCTATATCAGATTGTTTGCTGTCTTGGGGAGGGGCAAAGGGAGAGGAGAGGGAGAAAAATTTGGAACACAACGTTTCTCAGGGATATTTGGAAAGAATAAAATACTATTACAATCAAAAAATTTTTTAAGGTTTTTCATAAACAAAAAAGGTAGGAACAGCTAGGTGGTATAATGAATAGAGCATCAGTCCTTAAGTCAGGAGGACCTGAGTTCAAATATGATCTCAGACACTTAACACTTCCTGGCTTTGTGACCCTGGGCAAGTCACTAAACCCCAATTGTCTCAGCAAAAAAAAAAAAAAAAAAAAAGTAGAATATACAAAACAGGAGGGGGAAGAGGGATTGCAAAGTTTCTTTAGTAAAGGATTCACTTTAAAAATATATAGGGAATTAAGTCAAATTTATAAGAATAAAAGTTATTCCCTAATTGATAAATGGGCAGTTTACAGAGAAAAAAATTAAAGTTAAAAATAATATGAAAAAATGCTTGAAATCACTAATTAATGAAATACAGATAAAATCAACTCAAGATAACACCTTACACACTCACATCAGCTAATTTAACAAAAAAGGAAAATGAATATACAGATAGTTATGTGAGGGGATTTTTAAAAATTTTTCCAACTCCGTCCAAAAATAGTTTTCAACATTCACCTTTGCAAAATCTTGTGTTTCAAAATTTTCTCTATTCCTCTCAGCCTTCCCTAAACAGCAAGCAATGCAATATAAGTTAAACATGTGCAATTCTCCTCAACATATTTCTATATTCATCACTATGCACAAGAAAAAAATCAGATCAAAAGGGAAAAAAATAAACAAACAATAATAAAAAGGAGAAAATATTATGCTTTAATTCACATTCAATCTCCATAATTCTCTCACTGGATGCGGATGGCTCCTTCCTTCACAAGTCTATTGGAATTGCCTTGTCATTCTCTTTTCTTCACAAAAAAGAATGGGCTGGATTTTTAAAACTTTTCCCACTCTCAATGCTCTTTTCACAGGAAAAACTTTTACTCCATTCCAGGTATACTAAGCAAACACTGATACTAAATCATAAAGAAACTTTAAAACAATTCTTTCGGTCATAAATAATTTACTGTTAAAGTCTAAAGAAAATTTGTATACCGAGATGATTTCTTTTTTTTTTTTATTTTAACATAAAAAATAAAATATCGTTAATACTTTTACTGCCACATTCATTTAAGGGACTCCATATGAGGTCACCATTCCACATAATTTAGGAAGCTTTGGACTAGATGACATCAGTCTCTTCCAATTATAAATCTCTGTAATCCCTAAAATAATCAAAAGTTCCCTAAATCCCTTAAAACAGAAGAGTTTCATGACAGAATTAAAGAAAGGCACCACCAAGATCTAGGTGCCTTCTTAGGGTAGGAGCCAGTGGCTCTCTTTGAGGAGATCCATGTTTTCGCAGGTGGGACTACGAACAGGAAATAAGGTCTTCCTCATCTGAGGGAAGCATGGTTCCGAATATTAGACTTGGATAGAAACCTTAATAACAACATGACCATGGATTCCTTAGGCAAATCACACGCAACCAGTTAAAAAAAAAAAAAAAAGTGTTGGACTAGAAAACAACTTGAGATCCCTCCAGCTCTCTCAGCCCGTTTTCTCACCAGAAACAATTCGCACACCTTTCCGCTTTCTCCTGAAACCGTCCCTTTTGTCCTATCTTACGGCACAAGAGAATTCCATCACATTTATACAGAGCAACTTGCTCAGCTACTCTCCAATCCCCCAGTTCCCAATTCTCTGCCACCACAAAAAGAGCTGCTATCGATATCTGGGCACACATGGCTCCTTTTTCCGGCCTCCATCACTAGGTAACAGCCCTAGTCGGGATGTGCTGGCAACAGATAAAGTCTCGGTAACCCTCAAGTGTGGGAGAAATGGTGTCAGAACTGCGGGAGTCCCGGGGGAGGAGCCAGGATGCGGAGGTGGGGCCTGGGGGGAACGTGAAGGGAGAGAGTCGGGATGCGAGCGTAGGTGCGGGAGGGTGTGGAGGGAAGAAGAGGCGGGGGAAGGAAGTCGGGGAGAGGTCAAGGGCCACAAAGAGATGCAGGGGTTGGAGGAGGGGAGAAGAGGGAGCGGGCTGGACTCAATTAAGCGGCAGGTGAGGGGCGGCATCCCGCACATCCGGCCCATCAGTCTCACCCGTTCCGGGGTGCAGGCGCAGTCCTCCGTGAAAGGCCAGTTCTGGAAAGTAGAGATGCGGCTATCGAGCAGGTAGAGCTGCCAAGTCTGAGGAAGCGGCGGGGCGCTCATTTTGCAGCCGGGAAAGCAGACCGTTTCAAACTCAGCCACCGCGCGGCATGCCGGGAGCACCTGGGCTTTCTTTGGTCCATGGCCTTCTGGGAACTAGAGGAGGGACGTCGCAGGGCATGCTGGGAATAGTAGTCCTACATGCTTTTCCAATACTCATCAGGCTCCCATTTTTCAAAATGGCCTACTCGGACTTAGTAATTATAAAGCACTTGGCACGTAGTAAGAGCTACATAAAGGTTAGATATATTTTTCCAACTACGTTTTTAAACGTTTTAATTCGTTTGAAATGTATTTTAATATCGTTAAATATTTCCCAATTACGTTTATTTTTTTAAGGAAGCAAGCAATAGGATATTGATTATACATGTGAAGTCATGCAAACATTTCCATATTAGCCATGTTTCAAAATAAAACATAAATATACAAGAAAATGAAAAAAAAATTGTGGGTTCACTTCTGGAGTGAGAAAATTTTTCATCGGGGTACTTGGGGATTGTACTTTGGGATCATTTTCTTTTAAAAAATATTAAAGCTTTTTATTTTCAAAACACATACATAGGTAATTTTCAACCTTTCCCCCTGCAAAACTCTGTGCTCCAAATTTCTTTCTCCCTCTTCCCCCTCCTCCCAGATAGCAAGCAATCCAACATGATAAACATGTGCAATTCTTTTACACATACCTCCACAATCATTATGGGCCACAAAAATCAGACCAAAAAAGGGGAAATAATGAGAATGAAAACAAAATGCAAGCAAACAACAATAAAAAGGTGAAAATACTACGTTGTGATCCACACCTAGTTTCCACAGTGCTTCCCCCTGCGTGCAAATGGCTCTCCCTATCAAAAGACCTTGCTGAGGAAGAGCCACATCAATCAGAACTGTCCTTCATTCATTGTCTTGATCAGAGTAGCTATTGGTGTTCAATGCTCTCCTGGGTCTGCTTGCTTCACTTTTCATTAGTTCACCTAAGTCTTCCCAAGTTTTTTTCTGGAAGCAACTTGCTCATCATTTTTCTTTTTTTCTTTCTTTTTGTTTGTTTGTTTGTTTTTTAATATTTAATAGCCTTTTATTTACAGGTTATATGTATGGGTAACTTTACAGCATTGACAATTGCCAAACCTCTTGTTCCAATTTTTCACCTTTTACCCCCCCCCACCCTCTCCCCTAGATGGCAGGATGACCAGTAGATGTTAAATATATTAAAATATAAATTAGATACACAATAAGTATACATGACCAAACTGTTATTTTGCTGTACAAAAAGAATCAGACTCTGAAATATTGTACAATTAGCTTGTGAAGGAAATCAAAAATGCAGGTGGGCAAAGATATAGGGATTGGGAGTTCAAGGTAATGGTTTTTAATCATCTCCCAGAGTTCTTTCTCTGGGCATAGCTGGTTCAGTTCGTTATTGCTCCATTGGAAATGATTTGGTTGATCTTGCTGAGGATGGCCAGGTCCATCAGAACTGGTCATCATATAGTATTGTTGTTGACGTATATAATGATCTCCTGGCCCTGCTCGTTTCACTCAGGATCAGTTCATGTAAGTCTCTCCAGGCCTTTCTGAAATCATCCTGTTGGTCATTTGTTACAGAACAATAATATTCCATAATATTCATATACCACAATTTATTCAGCCATTCTCCAACTGATGGGCATCCACTCAGTTTCCAGTTTCTAGCCACTACAAAGAAGGCTGCCACAAACATTTGTGCACATACAGGTCCCTTTCCCTTCTTCAGTATCTCTTTGGGATATAAGCCCAGTAGTAACACTATTGGATCAAAGGGTATGCACAGTTTGATAACTTTTTGTTGCTCATCATTTTTCATAGTACAATAGCATTTCATCACAATCATATACTGCAAATTCCTACTCGACAGGCATTCCCTTAGTTTCCAGTTCTTTGCTACCACAAAAGAACTACTATAAATACTTTTGTACGATAGGTCCTTTTTCTTTTTCTCTGAGCTCTTTGGGATACAGACCTAGTATTTATATATTGGTTAGCTACTATTTTGTGTAAGGGCTGTTTGTAAAGTCTATCATCTTTAAAAAAAATTTTTTTAAATTCTGAAATTAAATACCCCCTCACAAAAAAATGCCCATATCCCCATGTATGCAGAAAAAAAACAAAACAAAAAAAGAAATGTATATGAAACAAATGATTTCTAGTCTATATTGCTTGATTTTTTAAAGAGTATGAAATACTTTCAACAAATTACTTTCAGAACTATTCTTTTTATCTGCTCTTTCTTCTGTACTCCCTTTTATTCTCTGTAGTTTAAAAAAAATGTTTCATTGTCTCTTGGTTGGGTGTTATTATTGCCTCTCCATCTCCCAATCAAGAAGCAAGACAGTAAATAAGTAAATAAATAAACACTTCTTTGTAACAAATAAACATGGTCAAAGAAAATAAATCTTCAAGGTTTACATATCAAATAATACTTTTCTCTTTCTATCTCTCAGGAAGTGGAATAGCATGTTTCTGTCCCCTGCAGACATGGTTGTTTATTGCATTGACCAGACTTCTTAAGTCTTTCAAAGCTGTTTTTCTTTACAATATCATTGTCCTTGCAAAAATTCACCTGATTTTGTTCTTTTCATTCTGAAATAATTCAAACTACCCAGGATTCTCTGAAATTGAAATTTGTTTCATTTCTTAATTCACATATCTGTATAGCTGTTCACTAATTTATGGGCATCCCCTTAGATTTAGATTTTTTTTTTTTTAAATTTTCCTCGTTATTTTATTTTGTCTGTAATTGTTGCCTTCCTCTTAGCAGACTTCTTCCCAACAGGTCTTCTAATGAATTTGATATACTACAAATTCTTTTAATGTGAGTAAGTGGCTATATTATATATGTGTTCCATCTTCCTTTGTCCATTTTGGTTGAATGACAGTCATCAGGTTGCATTCTATATTGCTTCTTCTAAGTTTTTAATACTCTTCTCATGTGATCGAATTATGAGAAATATCAAGTTTCATTTTCTTCTTTCTTTTTTCACAGTCCCATGTTTTCTCTTCAGACAAAATTAAATCCCCCAGATTTTCTGTTTTTCTTATGGAACTCCCTGAATACCCTTTGAAGGTTCTGAAAAGATTCTTGTCTCTTCTCCTCCTTATTAGAACATCTCTGCATTATGAAATGTTATAGCCCCTTCTAATCACCAAGATTAATTTTTAAGTTTGCATTTCAAAGTACCTATGGTCTTTTCTTCAAAAATGCTTGAAAGTCCTCCATTAAAGTTACATACATATATTTTTACTGTAATTTATTCTTAGTTTTAAGGCTATCTCTTTTGCCTTTGGGAATGTTATATTCTAAGATCTCCCTTTGTTTCCTGATAGTGGTTCCCTGATACTTGAGCTGCTTCTTTCTGGATGTTTGCAATAATTTTTCATTGAAGTGAGAGGACTGGATTTAGATTATATTCATGGGGCTTTTCCTTTTGAGGTTTCTTGCAAAAAATTATTAGTAGATCTGAGTAGTGATAATTTATCATTTCTTGAAATATAGTCTTAAGGATCTTCCTTCCTTCCTACCTCCTTCCCTCCCTTTCCTTCCTTCCTTCCTTCTTTCCTTCCTTCCTTCCTTCCTTCCTTCCTTCCTTTCCTTTCTCTCTTTCTGAGTCTCTCTCTGTCTCTTTTTCTCTTTCTTTCTTCCTTCTTTCCTCAATTCTCCCTATCTTATCCAGGCTGGAAGTGCAGGGACTATTAATGAACCAGTCCCATTCACATATGTATATCTTACCTGTTTTTAGTATCAGTTATCTTACACTTAATTCTATTTTTTTCAATTTTTAAATTACCTCTCCCTCCTAATATTTCTTGCTGCCTCTTGAAGTCAGAGATTTGTTTGTTCTATTAGTTTTCAGGGAATCTGTTACTTGGTTAAAGTTTTTAACTATTTTCTTTACTTAGACACTTATTCTCCTTGCAATTAATTTTTTTTCCTCCAAAGCTTTTAAATCAGTTTTAAATAAGTATTATATTACCAACTAGTTGTTGAGGAAGTTCGATATTTTCTCTTTAAGTCTCTGTTTATAGCTGTTACAGAGTTACTTTCTCTTTCTAGGTTGTATTTTTTTTTTTTTTTTTTTTTTTTACATCTCTGGGTCTACATTAATTTAAAGTGGTAATTGTCTTCTTTGGTTAAGTTATTTGACTTAAATGCCTAAATTGGGAATTCATGCCAGGACCCATAGATGTCCTTTGCTATGCTTTGGCCCTGCTTGGTCTAGTCTAAATAACCGGACTTTTTATACTGACCTCCATCTCCCAGAGCTAGGTTCCCCTCTTGATGTTTGAGTGCTGGGACTTCAGGGTACTTATTGTTGTTTCAGGACAGAGTTCTAGGAAAACCTCAGTGATGCACGTGTGAGCATTCTATAACACACTGCTGACCTATGGTATTTCCAAGATCTTCTCTGTGAGTGTCTGACCACTCTAAGCCTTTCTGACACAATTTCTCTATTCATACTGGGAAGCTACTGGATGATTGTGTTAGCATTACCTTTGTTTAGATGCTCTCTTTCCTTATTGTCAGAGGATAGAGACCCAATCAGAACATGGTAGTCAAAGTCCATACAGAAGAGTTAAAGAGAATGAATCCTTCTATGCTGGGTGCTAGGTGGTGATTTAACCCTAATTGACATTTTATTAAAAAGAGTAGGTAAAAAAATTGAGAGAGATAAGATTGTACTTTAGTGTAACAAGTATTATCAGAAATCTGATTATTCCTCTGTCAAAGGGGTAAGGGGAAAAGTCAGAACCCCTTCCTCCCAATTGTTCTGGTTAGATTATACAACATAGAATATAATCAGACCCGGCCCCTTCTGTGACCTAGTGTTTTGGTTCAGGTGGATGTATGGTGCCTTAGTACTGAATCACTGGTGCTTTGGGCTCTTACAATAAACCCTAGGCAGTGTCCCCTCCCTCTAAGCTTGCTGTTAAACCTTTTACCAGTATACTCCTGCAATTAGACCCAGGATTCTCAAACCCCTGGATTTGGTCCTGGAGGGCTTAACCCAGAGCCATTTTATCCTCTTTTGGCTTAAGGTATCCATCAGGAGGACAAATGTAGTTTAAGTATAAATCAAGTCTAGATCTCTGCCAACATGGCCAGCCTCCATACCCTTCCTTCAAGATGATGGATACAAATTAAGTATACTACAGCCTTTATTTCATCCTACAGAAAATGCAAAAAACACAAATGACTTAAAGGAGCTCATAAAGAGATGCAAAAAACACATGTAGCATTGAGATAACAATAATGATTAGATCACTATCAGAAGGCCATTATGATTTTTGTCAGTTTTGAAAATATCATTGATAATTTTTTGGTAATTGCAGTTTTCCCAAAACATTTTCATCACTTTTCTCTATGTGACTCTTCCCATCACTTCTTTATTTGAGAATCCAGAAATATCTTTTTTTTGATTTCAGCTTTATTGATTGTTGGAAATTTATTTTTTCAGATGAAGGAAACCTACACCATTTCAATCCACTGTTTAGAAAAAATTTTTCATTAACATGAAATGGTGGTAAGACCACCTTTTCTAGACTAACTGGTGCTTGGCTCATCATATTTTTGTGTGTGTGTGTGTGTGTGTGTGTGTGTGTGTGTGTTTTAATGTAGGATGTTTTTTCCACTTTTGCTATGCCATTCATCAAAAAAGCAGCAATATTTGACACACAAATTACAATCTAGCAAAAGAATGATCACTTCCAGATATTTTTCATGCTAAATGGTTGATCAAGAAAAATTTTTTGTTTTCAACATGGATGATAGGAAATTCCATCTATCCTTTTAATATAGAGTCTAAGAATTCAGCATGATTTTAGGATGTTTTTAAACATCCTTCAAGGTTTTAGAAAGCAAAGCCAAGATGGCAAAATAAAGGCAGGGATTCTGGAGCTCTCCCCCAAACTGCTCCAAATTGCTCTAAATAATGACTTCTAAACATTTTAGAGCATTAGAATACCCCAAAAGATGGGAGTGGAAAAAATTTCCAACCAAAGACAACTTAGAATGTCAGCAGGAAAGGTCTGTGGTACCAGAGTGAAGGTCAGAGTACAATTCCAGAGCAGATTACACTGGTGCAGTCTTACCCTGCCCCAGCCTGGGGAATCAGCAAAGCAGGAACAGATCTTGGGCCTCTGAATCAGCAGTAGTACTGGCAGTTCCTAGATGTCTCAGCCCAGAGACAAAGACAACTTGGAAAGTCATCAAGAAAGGTTTATCTTATCTAAGGCAAGAGAATCTTGGAAAACAAGCAAATCAGGGTGGATGGCTGTAGCAGTTTCCAGAGACCTCAAATTACTGGGGACAATTGGTCTCTTTAGTAGGACTGAAGAAAGACTCTTACTTTAGCATACTAAAATTTATAGCCACGGCGGATGGGGACACTCCTCACAATTCCAGGGCAGAAAAGAGTGCTTTAGGTGAGGTTCCTAGAAGGATCTCTGAAAATAGCTGCACAGAAATTTTTTTTTTAAAAAGAGAAAAGGACCAAAATGTACCAAAAAATATTTATAGCAGCTCTTTTCTCAGGGCAAAGAATTGGACATTGAAGGGATGCCCATCAATTAGGAAATAGCTGAATAAATTGTGATATGTGATTGTGATAGAATACTATTATGCTATAAAAAATGATGATCAGGATAATCTCAAAAAAACCTGGAAAGACTTCCATGAGCTCATGCAAAGTGAAATATACTGTGTACAAAATAACAGCGATATTGTAAGATGATCAGCTGTGAATGACTTAATTACTCTCAGCAACACAATGATGTAAGACAACTCTGAAGGACTTATGAAAAATGCTATCCATACTAGAGAAAGAACTGATTGTGATTGAAGTATACTTTTTAAAAATTTTATTTTTCTTGGGGGGCCAAGGGAGATCTATGTTTTCTTTCAAAAAGTGACTTTTATGGAAATGTTTTGCATAACCTCGGGTGTGCCTTCTTAATGGGGGTGGGGAGGAAAGGAAAGAATCTGGAACTCAAAGTTAAAAAAAAAAAGTAAAAAGTTGTTTTACATATAACTGGGAAAAATAAAAATATTAAATAAAAATTAATGGGGGGAAAACAACTTCATGGTTTTAAAATGTGAATAAAATCATTTAGGTCTGCTTGAATTACTATTTGAGGATCTGAGGATTACGGGTAAACTCCTTAAGATCAGGGACTATCTTTTATCTTTCTTTGTATCTCCAGCATTTAGTACAGTGTCTGGTACATACAAAATGCTTAATAAATACTTATTGACTGAAAAAAGCTATTACACTAAGCCCAAATCATACAGGCTGCTTTTTACCTTAATAGCTTCTTCATCATCATCAAAATTCCAATTTTCTATTTATGAACACATTTCATCACTACATGAAACAAGACCTATAATTAATAGATTTGCATGTTTACAGTGTATTTAAATCTGACGGTAATCTTTGATATAGGGATTGGGGAACTCAGTAGTGTAATGTTAAATGTTTAACAACCAGCTCTTGTGAGGGGGGGGGGCAGGGAAAATGTATGCATGGCACACTTTTAAGGTTAATTTGGCTTATCAACATTTTCTCTATCATTTTCTTAAGTCTGGAATAGAAGTCATCTAACTAGGACTGGGTCCTTTATGAATTGTAGAGGCAGGTGAAATGAATAGAGTACGGGGGCTAGAGTCAAGAAGTTCTGAGTTTGTACTAGTCTCGGGTCCTTACTATCTATGTGACACTGAGGATGTCACTTGACTTTTGCCAGGGTCAGTTACCTCATCTGTAAAATGGGGATGAAAATAGCACCTATTGGGCAGCTAGTGGATAGAACACCAGCCCTGAAGTCAGGAGAACCTGAGTTCAAATCTGATCTCAGATACTTAACACTTCCTAGCTGTGTAATCCTGAGCAAGTCACTTAACTCCAATTGCCTCAGCAAAAAAAAAAAAAAAAAAAAAAAAAAGAAAGAAAAGAAAAGAAAATAGCACTTACTTTCAGGGTTATTGTGAGGATAAAACGAGAGAATACTTGTAAAGTGCTTTGCAAAGCTTAAAGTAACATATAAATTCCAGCTATTATTATTATTTATCATCAATAAATAGGTGGCACAGTAGAGTGCTGGGCCTGAAGTCAGGGAAGATTCAACTTCTTGAGTACAAATCCAGTCTCAGGAACTAGCTGTGAGACCTTGGACAAGTCACTTAATCCTGTTTGCCTCAATTTCCTCATTTGTAAAATGATCTGGAAAAGGAAATGGCAAACCACTCAAGTATTTTTGTGAAGAGAGCCCCAAATGGGGTCACAAAGAATTGGACACAACTGAAAAATGGCTGAACACAACAAATTATTACAGTCTATTTTCTTAGCCTCCAATACTGTCTTATTCCTCTCTCTTATTTCTCTAATTTATCTTTCATATAGCTTTTAAAAACAACTTTCCTTATTCATAGATCTAGTGATTCCACTTATTTGTACCAAAATCTCCATTGGTTCCCAATGGCCTACAAAATGAAGTTCAAATTTCTTTGCCTGAAATTCAAAGTCATCCATAATTTGGCATCATCTTACTTTTCCAGCCCTACATAATTCTGGTTCTGCCACTTATACTATGTTTATTCTTAGGCAAGCCACTTCAGTCACTAGGCCTCAGTTTCCTTATGTTTAAAATAAGACTGTCTTGTCTAAAATCCCTTCTAGCTCAGAAACTATGATATGTTTGTATTACTTTCTTCCAAATACTCAGATGATCCAGCCAAATTAAGCTGATACTTGGGTACCTTAAGCTTGGAATTTCCTCCCAAGCCACTTTGCCTCCTGAATTCCTACTTAGTTTTTCAAGCCTAAAGCAAACATTATGTGCTGAAGAGGAGCTTCCTTGATCTTCCCCTTTTTCATCTCATCTTTATCCTTCAAATAATACACAGAACTTTGTTTTACTTCATGTGCAGAAATTATCACATGGTATTTTGTAATGTAATTTACTCTATGTCTTATTCTTCTACTAGGTTTTAAGTTCATGGGAGCCGGTCAACATTTTATTTAAGCTTTATATTCTCTCAGCACCTAATTTAGGTCTTTTCCTCAGCACAGATAACTGTTGAATGAATGAACATAAAATATAAAGTTAAAAGATTTTATTAGTGGTTATGAGAGCAAGCACAGAGGTATAATCTCTCCATAAGGGAAGGTTAAAAACCAAAGCTTTCTGTACAGATTTTTGAATGGTCTAAGACTCATCTTCCTAGAATAGAAAAAAGAAAGAAAGCATCTTTCTGTTCTTTGCTCTTCACCAAGTGATCGTAGACATGGTGAGGCTCTGGATTCTCTTATTACTGGAAAATTGTCCTCAAAATAACCTGTAACAGAAAGAAGTAGTGTAGAGCTGAAGAGGCTAGTATAAAGTAAATAAGAAGGACTAGAAGTAGAAAGTGGAGAGGGAAGGTCTCTTGAACAGAGAAGTTTAAGTGGGGTGGGAAAGAGATTTAGAATAGGTTTGGTGGGTAGAAGAGATTTGGAAGGATTGAGACAAATGGTCAAAATTTATTAACATCTACTATATGCCTGATACCATTCAAATTATTGAAAATATCAAGATAAACTAATAATAACAATAATGCTATCCTACCTGAGTCAGTATATATTCATTCTGCATCAGTTTCTCAATGATGTCAAAGTGGTCCACATTGGAGATTTCTATAAATGAAACTCTCCAACCATGTAAACGTAGAACCTGTAGAGAAGTTTAAAAAAAAGGGGGTAGCTAATGGGACAGTTTTCAAGGAATTAGTAATTTTAGAAGAGGCTAGAAAGGAAGGAGAAAAAGGAAAGATCATAAGAAAATGATTGTAAACCAAATTACCATTATTAAAAATAAAAAGAGTGAATTTGCCACCATTTCAGATGAAATGAAAGCAATTATTAGAAGCTATTGTGCTAATGGATAATTTTAATTATATTAAATTTAAGAGGTTTTGTACAAACAAAACTAATGCAGACAAGATTAGAAGGAAAACAGAAAAGTGGGGGAAAAAATTTCATCTAAGGGTTTTGATAAAGCCCTTATTTCTAAAATTTTTAGAGAATTAACTAAGTTTCTAAACTATTCTTCAATTTATAAATGATCAAAGGATATGAACAAACCATTTTCAGATGAAGAAATTAAAGCCATTTGAAAATGCTCTAAATCACAATTGATTAGAGAAATGCAAATTAAGACAATTCTTCAGTATCACTTCACACCTCTCAGATGGGCTAAGATGGGGATGTGGGAAACTGGGATCTTATTACATTGTTGGTGGAGTTGTGAACTGACCCAACCATTCTAAAGAGCAATTTGGAGCTATGCCCAAAGGGCTATCAAACTGTGCATATCCTTTAATCCAGTAGTGTCTCTACTGGGTCTATTTCCTAAAGAAATCATAAAAAAGGGAAAAGGACCTACATGTGCAAAAATGTTTGTAAAACACCTCTTTGAAGTGATAAGGAACTGGAAACTGAGTGGATGTCCATCAGTTGGAGAATGGCTGAATAAGTTATGGTATATGAATGTTATGGAATATGATTGCTCTATAAGAAACAATCAGCAGAATGATTTCAGAAAGGCCTGGAGAGACTTAAATGAATTTAAGTTAAATGAAATAAGAAGAACCAAAACATCACTGTACACAGCAACAATAAGATTTTGTGATGATCAACTGTGATGGACTTGGCTCTTTTCAACAGTGATGTGATTCAGACCAATTCCAATAGACTTGTGATGGAGAGAGCCATCAGAAGACTATAGGAACTGAATATGGATCACAACATAGTATTTTTTACCTTTTTGTTGTTGTTTGCTTGCCTTTTTTTTCCTTTCTCATTTTTTCCCCTTTTTGATCTTATTTTTCTTGTGTAGCATGATAAATGTGGAAATATGTTTAGAAGAACTGCATATGTTTAATCTATATTGTATTACTTGCTGTCTAGGTGAAGAGGGATAAAAATATTGAACACAGAGTTTTGCAGGAATAAATGTTGAAAACTATCTTTGCATGTATTTTGAAAAATGAAAAACTATTATAAAAAAATAAATCATAACCCTTTCTAAAAAAGAAGTTATTTTGTCTATGTGCCAACAAATCTGACAATCTAAGTGAAATGGATAAATATTTACCCAAAAAAGTTATTCAGATTAACATAACATGATATTGAGCAAGCCATAAATGAGTTCCTAAAAAAAAAAAAAAAAAAACAAAAAAAAAACACCTCAGGGCTTGATGGATTCATAAGTAAATTCTATCCAAACACTTAAAAATAAAACAAAAATAATTTGGTAAAATAGGCCAAGAAAGAATCCTACCAAATTCCTTTTATAACACAATATGGTACTGACACCTAAACTAGGAAGAGCAAAAACAGAGAAAGAAAATTATAGACAAATCTTTCTATGAATATAGATACAAACATTTCAAATACAATGCTAGCAAGATTATAGCAGTATATCACAAAGATCTTACATTATGACCAGATGGGATTTATACCAGATATACAAAGGTGGTTCAAACTTAGGAAAATTAGCAAAACTAACAAAAATCATGTGATCTCAACACATCAATACATGTTATCTCAATACATATATAGATATAGAGAGAATATAGATAGAATCACATGGAAAGAGCTTTAGACAAAATACAATCCTCATTCCCTATTAAACACTCCAGAAAAACTGGGACACTGATACATTGTTGGTGGAATTGTGAATACATCCAGCCATTCGGGAGAGCGATTTGGAACTACGCTCAAAAAGTTATCAGACTGTGCATACCCTTTGATCCATCAGTGTTACTACTGGGCTTATATCCCAAAGAGATACTAAAGCAGGGAAAGGGACCTGTATGTGCAAGAATGTTTGTGGCAGTCCTCTTTGTAGTGGCCAGAAACTGGAAACTGAGTGGAGGCCCATTAATTAGACAATGACTGAATAAAATATGACTATTATGGAATATTATTATTCTGTAACAAATGACCAGCAGGATGATTTCAGCAAGGCCTCTTGCTGTAAGTCTCTCTACATGAACTGATGCTGAGTAAAATGAGCAGGACCAGAAGATCATTATATATTTCAACAACAATACTATATGATGATCAATTCTGATGGACTTGGCCCTCTTCAACAATGAGACGAACCAAATCAGTTCCAATAGAGCAGTAATGAACTGAACCAGTTACACCCAGCGAAAGAATTCTGGGAAATAAGTATGAACCACTACATAGAATTCCCAATCCCTCTATTTTTATCCGCCTGCATTTTTTATTTCTTTCACAGGCTAATTGTACACTATTTCAGCGTTCGATTCTTTTTGTACAGCAAAATAATGGTTTGGACATGTATACATATATTTATTGTATTTAACTTATACTTTAACATATTCAACAAGTATTGGTCAACCTGCCATCTTGGAGAGGGGATAGGGGGAAGGAGGGGAAAAAATGGAACAAAAGGTTTTACAATTGTCAATGCTGAAAAATTACCCATGCATGCATGTATTTTGTAAATAAAAAGCAAAAATAAAAAAAAAATTTAAAAAGACTCCAGAAAGCATAGGAATAAATGGATTTCTCCTTCAAAGTATAAATAGCATCTATCTAAAGCCATCAGCAAGTATAATCTGTAGTGGGGATAAGGCAGAAGTCTTCCCAATAAGATCAAGGGTAAAGCAAAGATATCCATCATCACTATTACTATTCAGTGTTGAACTAGAAATGCTAGCTATAGTAATAAGTAAGCAATATAGTAATAAGACAAGAAAAAAAGAAATTGAAGGAATTAGAATAGGCAATGAACAAAACTATTATTCTTTGTAGATGATATAATGATGTGTTTAGAAAATCCTAGAGAATCAACTAAAAAACTAGTTGAAACAATTAAAAACTTTTAACAAAGTTGAAGGATATAAAATAAACCCAGAACTCATCAACATTTCTACATATCACCAACAAAATCAATAGAAAGAGATAGAAAAAGAAATTCCATTTGAAATAACTGCAGACAAAATAAAATACTTGGAAGTCTACCTCCTAAGGCAAACCCAGGAACTATATGAACACAATTACAAAACACTTCACACTAATAAAAAAGAGCTGAATGACTGGAGGGTAGCCAAGCCAATAAAAAAAGACAATTCTATCTAAATCAATTTATTCAGTGCCATACCAATTAAACTAACAAAAAAAATTTATAGAGTAACAAAAAATAATAACAAAATACGTCTGGAAGAACAAAAGGTTGACATTTATCAAGCAATTCCATGAAAAAAAAATGTGAAGGAAGGCAACCTAGCAGTACTAGATTTCAAACTGTATTTACAAAGCAATAATCATGAAAACAAACTGGTACTGACTGAAAAATAGAGTGGTAGATCAGTGGAATAGATTAGGAATAATAATAATAATAATAATAGACAGTAATTTAATGTTTGATAAATATATAAAACCAAACTTTTGGGACAAGAACTCAGTATTTGACAAAAACTTCTGGGAAATCTGGAAAGTAGTTTGGTAGAACTAGGTAGAAAACAATATCTCACACTGTATAGCAAGATAAGATCAAAAAGTATACATGATCTAGACATAAAGGGTGATATCATAAGCAAATTAGGGAACATGGAATATCTTACCTCTCAAATCTATGGATAAAGGAAGAATTTATGACCAGAAATAGAGAGAAAGAGCATTAGAGGGTGTAAAATGGCAATTTTGATTACATTAAATAATTTTTAATTTAGCTTAAAAATTATCTTTTATTTTATTTTATTTTGCTGAGGCAATTGGGATTAAGTGACTTGTCCAGGGTCACATAGCTAGGAAGAGTTAAGTATCTGAGACCAGATTTAAACTCAGGTCATCTTCCTGACTTCAGGGCTGGTGGTCTATCCGCTGCGCCACCTAATTGCCCCATTTTCATTTTTCTAATAACATTCCTTCATACCACTTTATTTTTTTCAATTATACATAAAAAGTTTTTAACATTCATTTTTATAAGATTTTTAGCATCAAATTTTTCTCCCTTCTTCACTTCCTTCCCCCTTCCCCAAACAACAATCAACCTAATATAGATTATATATATACAATTATTTAAAAAATATTTTCATATTAGTAATGTTGTGAAAGAAAAATCAGAACAAAAGGGAAAAGCCACAAAAAACCCCAAAATCCAACAAAAGGTGAAAATAGTATGTTTCAATCTGCATTCAATTTCCTTAGTTGATTACATTAAGTTGAAAAGGGTTTGCACAAACAAAACCAATGCAGCCAAGATTAGAAGGAAAGAAAAAATCAGTGGGAAATATTTTTACAGCAAATTTCTCTAATAAAGGCCTCATTTCTCAAATATATAAAGAACTCAGTCAAATTTATAAAAAATACAAGTCATTCACTATTATGAGCCAGAACTTGAACCTAGGTGCTAAGTCACTGTAGTTGATAGAGACAATGCTTATGTATTTGGTTAACACCTTGGTTCACACCTTTGGGAGAGTTCACACATTAGAGTTTATACCTTTTAAGAGAGTTCACACCTTTCACACCTTTGGAGTTCACATCTTTAAGAGAGCATATATAAGGAGGAGCCTACTAAAGGACAAGCCCACTAGAGACTTTGGGAGATTCACAAGACAGAAACCCACAATCCCACTCTTGGAGGAGAAGTCAAGCTTCATCCCAACTTCCACCTTTGTGCTGGCTGGAGGCTTTGGATTTGGAGGGAGCTAGAGGCTGCAGCTGGAAGAGGCAAAGGACTAGTGGCAAGAGCTCTCAAAACCAAGGAGAGAGATAGGCCTCTAAAAAAGCTAACTGGACTATTTTTTTTCCTTAATGACCTATTTTATTTTATTTTATTTTTTAAATAGCTTTTTATTTACAAGTTATATGCATGGGTAATTTTACAGCATTGACAATTACCAAACCTTTTGTTCCAATTTTTCCCCTCCTTCCCCCTACCCCCTCCCCTAGATGGCAGGATGACCAATACATGTTAAATATGTTAAAGTATATAAATTAAGTACAAATAAACATACATGTCCAAACTGTTATTTTGCTGTACAAAAAAGAATCGGATTCTGAAATAGTGTACAATTAGCCTCTGAAGGAAATAAAAAATGCAGGCAGGCAAAAATATAGGTATTGGTAATTCTATGTAATGGTTCTTAGTCATCTCCCAGAGTTCTTTTGCTGGGTGTAGCTGGTTCAGTTCATTACTGCTCCATTGGAACTGATTTGGTTCATCTCATGGCTGAAAATGGCCAGGTCCATCATACTTGATCATCCTACAGTATTGTTCTAACCCCACTCTTTTGAAGGAGACAATAAAGGATTTGGATTTTAGCTCTTGGCTGCATTTGAGGTGACTATTACTATGAAATGAAAATAGAAAAAAACTATATGAATTGAAACAAAGTGAGTAGAACCAGGAAAACATTGTACACAATAACAGCAATATTGTAAAGATGATCAACTATGAGATACTTGGCCAAAACAATGATACAAGAAAAATCCAAAGGGCATGTGTTGAAAAATTCTATCCATTTCTAGAGAGAGAAGTAGTGAATTCTGAGTACAGAATGAAGCATACTTTTTTTGGCATTACTTCACATGTACAACTGACATCAAATTGTCTGTTTTCTTAGGGAGGAAAAATAAGAAGGAAGGAAGGGGAGATTTTGAAACTTAAATTTTTTTAAAATGACTAAAATATTTTTTTACATGCAATTGAGCAACATTTAATGAAATAAAACATTTTTTCAAATTAAAAAGGAAAATAAAGAGAAAATAGTTGGGAATTAGAATTCAGATTAGGAGGCACAAGATTATATCTCCCTTCTTTCCCAACTCCCCATGAGGAAAGAAAGGAGTGTGAGAAATGCTGAAAGTTGGGTTTCCACGGTGTTGTAAACTTCTGAGTAGTGTGGGATAGTGGGTACTACTGACCAAGAGGTTTTCCTTCATTCTCTCTCTCTCTCTCTCTCTCTCTTTTTTTTTTCTTGCTGAGGCAATTGGGATTAAGTGATTTGCCCAGAGTCAAACAGCTAGGAAGTGTTGTGTCTGAGATAAAATTTGAACTCCTGAATTCAGGGCTGGTGCTCTGGGATCCCATGATCCCACCTAGTTGCTCTCTTGACCAAGGGGTTTTTAGAATGTGAGAGGTTAAGGAAGGTTAAGATTCCACAGAACAATTAAGTGATCAATAGAAACCTTTAGCAAACAGGGAATTGGGGGGCTAGGAAGACACAAGTGGATTCATTCAGTTAACCAGAAAGAGTCTTGTGGTTTTGAGAAAATAACAAATTTAAGGTAATAGTTGATTCAGCCCAAACTAGTTGGAGTCAGTGACCTGACTTGACCAAATCACTACTGTACCTGCTTAATAAATTAATTTATATTTTGAACAACACACCCCATAGGAGGAGGTTTTGGGGTGGTTGGGTTTTTTTTTTTTTTTGCCATTTTTGAATATGGGATGTATGATAAGGAGAGAAACATGTTTTATATATATTAAAGGGAAACATGTAGTGAGCGTATTAAGAAGATTGTAATCTGGAAGAAATGGATCAATCCATTCTCTGAAAGGAGAGGATGTGCCCCACTAGCAAATACAAAAGTTTTACTACTTTGGAGGTAGGGGCTCCCTTTTCCCAAAGAGGAGTGGCCCACTGTGAAGACGATTCCTTAAGAATTCTTCTTTAATAAAATTTCCTCCATATCTGATTTTCAGTGTCAAGAATATATTTCTAACAAGAATAAGACAGGGAAGTTAAAAATTACCTGAAAATAATCCAAGGATTGTTGATGGAACTCAGGAGAATCATGTTGGCCCACGGCTATTATTAAGTCACAAGTTGAAGTCACCTGACTCTGGGCCTCTTTCTGGCAAAACATGGGACTATTCCTCTGGGCATCTTCCCTAGAAGTGGAGTGGAAAGAGGACAAGGGCAGGGAAAGGAAACAGAAGAAATCTTAATTTTACCCTCCAGCAATGTAAGAAAACAGAAAGGGAAAAGGCTTCCATGTATGTTTCCCAGATAGGGAGTAAATGCCATATAGGTAGGGACAGGGAAGATAACTCACAAGGTCATTTGAAGTTTGTCGTTGATATAACTATGCACGATGGGTTCCAGGTCATAGATCCCACTCACCAAGTAAGAGCCTGTGAATTGAAAAACAACTATCAATACAGACCATAGCATGAGTTGGGAGAGGCCAGGCCAATTGTTTGTGATTAGTATGTATCTCTGAGGTACCAACTTAACTATTTAGAAATATTTTCAGTTTGTAAGTGGTAAAACAAAACAGCATCACATTGTCTATTGAGCTTGGCATTAGAAAAATGGTTTCTGTGTCAGCTTGGACAGCAATTAGTTGTGTGACCTTGGACAAAATCATAATCTCTCTGAGTGCATTTCCTCAGCTATGAAATGGAGATAATACATTTGCTTTGCGTATCTCAAGAGGATGGGTGTATAATCTAATCCTACTCTCAAGAATCTTAAGTCTTGTAGTTGACAAATGATACCTTAACAAGAATACCAAACAAAACAGTAGAGAAATTAAGTGACTTTTTCAGAATATGAGTCTTTCTTGGTTTCAAACCAATCAATGTTCTTTCTAGCATATCAGAGTAAGGTAGAGAAAAATATTTAGAATAGATATTTTTCAATAGATTTGTAAAAAAGGAAAACCCAAGAGGAAATTCTGCTTGTGATAATTACTAGCTATGTGACAATCTCTCTTAACTTCCTCAGAGATTTATCTGTGATGTATATATAGATGAAGTTAGTGAAATTTTCATCAGTGAAGGGAGATTCCAGACTAATGACATCACAGTTTCTTGATATACTGATTAATCTCAATGGAATCACCAGCACCCTTTGTACTGTACTGCCCCAACCTTCTAAGGAGGCATCAGTGTCTGTCAAAGAAGGGAACATTAGGGGTGAACTCAGGGGAAACCTGGGTTTAGGATCTGCTTCCAGTGCTTACTGGCTATGTGACCTCTGGCAGGTCAGTCACTTGACCTTTTTTTTCTACTATAGGTTTTATGCGAATCTCATAGATTCTTGTGAGTACTAAGTGATAGGAATATGAAGTGCATTATTTCAACACAATAGTGTTGTCAATTGTAACAGCCTAATTAATTTTTTTGTTTGGCTTACCTAAAAGACTACTTATTGTATGTTATTGTATCTACAATAAGGCTTTTAAGTTTTTTTACTTATTGAGTCCATATAAAGTAGCTCTAAGTCAAAAGGTAATGGTCCCCACATAAAAGATCTTGAGAAGTCTTTAGAAAGCCTCTTAGGAGGAACAGCTAGGTGGCACAGTGGATAGAGCACCAGCCCTGAAGTCAGGAGGACCTGAGTTCAAATTTGGCCTCAGACACTTAACCCATCCCGGCTGTGTGAGCCTGGGCAAGTCACTTAACCCTACTTGCCTCAGAGGTGGGGACAAAAAAGAGCCTATTAGGATTCTAATACAAAAACTAAATGTAAACCAAAACATTTTTGAACACTTATTTTTGATAGTGTTCATTTGTCTCAAATATGTTAGATTTGAAATGTGTTAAGATATTGTATAAAAAGTAGAGACAGTGATAAAAAGCTGGGAAGAAATGAGCAGGAAGCTTTGAAGAGATTTAGGAAGAATTTAATGAGGTAGAAAACATGGACAATCCACTTATTGTGTTATAGCTACAAATTGGACACTTGCTTCCATTCATATTAATCTAAAAATCAATTACCAATGTACAACATTTTATAGGTAGTATGTAAAACATCTCACAATTTTAAATGGTATAACTCATTAGTTCTTATACTTTGTGTTATTACTAGTTATCTGAATTTGTTATTTCTATAGATACTTCCAATGCCTTTTCTTCAACACAATACTCTACCATGTAAAGTAGTTCACATAAGCCTGGAATTGAAACATCTCAAAAGTAATCCATTTGTTGGTCAAAGGTCATGATGACTCCTGAGATCTGCTCAGCAATCAGGAATAAATTGTCCTGCAAGTTTTTCTAAGTCAGGGCTTTCCTGCGCCCACATGTTTTTCCAGCCCTGGTAACATACTTGGTAATACAGTATTTGACCCCAGGAAAAAAGGCATTCTGCAGAATATATACTGAGCAAGATGAAATAGGCCAATTGCCTTTTATATGTGATCTTTGCATAAAAAACATTTTTAAGCTCCACCATTCCCTGCCTCCCTATTCTCTCAAGAAGTTGGATCACTTGGCTCCAACAGTGTAGCAGATCTCCACTGCCAGCCATTGTAAAACAATATTTCAGAACTGACTGGGTCAGGGGATATGATGCAAAAGTAGCTTGGACTTCTTAGGGTCTGCTGGAAACTATCACTTTCTATCTCCATGCTTATGCCAAGAAAAAAAAACAAAAACAGAAGTACATAAAATTTTAAAGTTTTTTACATAAACTGATGCTAAGTGAAATGAGCGGAACCAGGAGATCATTGTACACAGCAACAATAAGATTATACGATGATCATTTCTGAAGGACATGGCTCTCATAAACAATGAGATGATTCAGGCCAGTTCCAATGATCTTGTGATGATAAGAACCATCTACACCCAGAGCGAGGACTGTGAGAACTGAGTATGGATCACAACATAGCATTTTCACTTCTTTTGTTGTTTGCTTGAATTTTCTTTTCTTTTTCATTTTTTTCCTTTTTGATCTGATTTTTCTTGTGCAGCAAAATAAATGTATAAATATGTATGCCTATATTGGATTTACATATGTTTTTTACCATGTTTAACATATATTAGATTACTTGCTATCTAGGGAAGAGGATAGGGAGAAGGGGGAGAATTGGAACACAAGATTTTGCAAGGTTCAATAATGGAAAATTAACCTTGCATATATTCTAAAAATAAAAAGCTTCATACACACACACATACACACACACACACACACACACACATAATTTTAAAGTTTTTGCATGAATTGAATCAATATAGCTAGAGTAAAGGAAGGATTTAATTGAGGGGAAAAAAAAACCTTAAGAGCAAATCTCTCTGATAAAGGTCTAACCTCATGACATACATGGAATTGAAGCAGATAAATGAGAATACAAGTTGTTCCTTAATAATTAAGTTGTCAAAGGATATGAACAGGTAATTTTCAAAAAAAAGAATTGTAAGTTATTAATGTCCATATGAAAGAATGTTTCATGTTGCTAATAATAAGAAAAACCCAAACTAAAACAATTTTGGGGTTTTACCTCATCCCTATTAGATTGGCAAAGATGAAAAGGAACAAAAATATTAGACACTGGAGGGGGCATGGGGAGACAGAAACTCTAGTGCATTGATGATGGATCTGTAAACTGGTTTAGATAGTAAAAAAAAAAAAAACTGGAATTATGAGTATGTTTGTATCTGGGTATGGGTGTGTATATATATATATATATATATATATAATTTTTAAATCATTCAACTACTCTCTCATAATATGAGACATTACATTGTGTATATATTGGGTATATAGTCTTTTTTTCTTAAACAAATTTATTATTTGTTTTTAACATTCTTTTTTAAATGTTGAATTCTGAATTCTCTTCCTTCCTCTCCTCTTCCCATTGAGAAGGTAAGAAATGATTATACATATGAAATTATGCAATACATATTTCCTTATTAGTCATGTAACAAAAAAAGCATAAAAAAGTGAAAAAAATTATATTTCAATTTGCACTCAGAGTTTATCAGTTATTTCCCTGCAGGAGAATAGAATTTTTCATCAAAAGTACTTCAGAATTATCTTAGATCATTGTATTAATCAAAATAGCTAAGTTATTCACAGTTGATCATCATACAATATTGCTATTACTATGTACAATGTTTTCCTGGTCCTGCTCCCTTCAATTTTCATCAGTTCATAAATCTTTCCATTTTTTTTTTCTAAAACTACCCTGCTCATCATTTTTTATAGTACAATAGTATTCTATCACAATCATATGACACAAATTGCTTAACCATTCCCCATTAATGGAATACATCCCCTCAATTTCCAGTTTTTTGCCACTACAAAAAGAGCCACTATACATAATTTTGTACATAGCAGCTTTTTTCTTTTTCTTTGACCTCTTTAACATATAGACCTAATAATATATTACTGGGTCAAAGGATATTAAGAAAATTAAGAGTGATACTGTATCACTTATTTATTGATACCATTTACAATTAACTGGGTTTATCTTATAACTACTTAAGTCAAGATTCTTTGTCTTTGAACTTAATTTATAAATTCAGCAAGCCTGTAATGGATTAAATTTAAAAATCTAGCTCTTCTACTTCAAGAAATTTTGCTAACCATGGGGAATGTGTATGAACACAAAAGGAGTTGAGCCAAATATTTTTACTCAAGCAAGCTTTCCTTCATCAATGGCTGATTTGCTATTCAAAAGTCTGGGTCACTATGTCACACTTGGACTCAAAACAACGAGCTCTTCTTAGTTTCATAATGGGGAGCAATGTTTAGTCCCCATTATTAAATTTCCAAGTAATCAAATTGATCCCTGCACCTCAACTCTGTAACCAGTCATATTGCTCCCAATTCCACAATGTCACCTACCTTGTTCTGTTCTTGGTTGTGTGCTCCACAAAACCTAATTGTTCTTTGGTTTGGAGTCTTTCCCATCCGTTGAAGCAAGCTATTGGGCCAGTGACTGATAGGTAGCATACCCTTGCTAATAAATGTTATCTTGCTCAGAGATCTACCTCAGTTTGTCCTTTTGTTAAATTCCAATTGTGATAGAATGCACAGTTTTATGGCCCTTTAGGCAAAGTTCCGAATTGTTCTTCAGGATAGTTGAACCAGTTCACTACTCTACCAATAGAACTTTAATGTCCCAATTTTTTTCATATCCTATTGGGCATATATTCTATATATACCTAGGAAAAATACTTTAAAGCAGTACTTTAAGAATACATTAAAAGAAGAATGATTGAAAAGTTATGGTATATGAAAATGTTGGAATACTATTGTACAATAAAAAAGACAAATATAAAGAAATCAGGGAAGTCTGGGAGACTTCTATAGTGATATAGTTCAAAGGAACCAGAATCATGAAAACAATTTGTAGGACAGTTCCTAACACTTTAAAGAAAGCAGTGAAAGATTTCAGAGCTGTGATCACCAGTGTGGCCAGTCACAACTTCAGAGAACTGATGGTAAAGCATGTTTACATATCTGTAACATAACAGAATGGGCAGATAGGCGGCTCAGGGCAGAGCAGCACCAAGTCTGCAGTCAGAAAATCTAGTTTCAGACACTGTGTGACTTTGGGCAAGTAACTTAATCTTGCTTGCCTCAGTTTCCTCATTTGTAAAATAAGGTGGAGAAGGAAATGACAAGCCACTCTAGTATTTTTACCAAGAAAATCCCAAATGGGGTCACAAAGAGTCAGACACAATTCAAAGAAATGAAAAACAAAAGAAAGGACTAGAGATATGGAACTAAAAATTGACAATGAAGCAAAGCTTGGAGAAGCAAAACAACTATCAGCCTATGCTATTGTTATGTTAAACCTAGAGAAATCTTTGAACCCAGGAAAGCAGTTTGATCTCCTTCCTTATCCCTTTTACTTCTCTTTACTTCTATTACCCTTCTGTTATGCTTAGTAGGTGCAAGATGTTTCCATCTAGAATATAAAAGCTCCTTAAAGGGCAGAAAATGTTTCTTTTTGTTAATGTACATTCTCAGGGATTAGCAGAATAACTAGAATATAGAAGGTGCTAAATTCATGTTTGGTGAATTTGTTATGAGATTTGGACTTTATGCATTTTTGCACTGCTTTATTATTTGTTTTGGTTGTGTTATGATTATTGTTTTTGGTATAAAATTATCCTTTTTTTAAAAAAAAGTTCAAAATAGGATGAAAAATTCATAGATACCCTTAATGTTAGGAATGACTTCATGTAAAGTCCAGTCTGTCAAAAGTACCATGGAGACCAAGTGAGCTCCAGCTGAATGTCCACATAGGTAAATTCCCCTGAAGTGAATCAGAACAGAAAAAAAAAAAAATTACAGATCTATATAGAAGTCTGTTTAATACAACTTTGCAAATAGTTTTCTAAAGGCACCTAACTGGAAAAAAATTTGATTTAACAGTTAACAACTAAGTATTCTCTTCTCTGCTTATTGGCCAGACATCTCTGCTAATTAGCAAGATATTAAGGAAGATACAGATACTCACCTGTTGAATGAGTACTGCTTCTGGATGAAGAGGACACTGCGCCTTACTTGGCTCACCATCAGATCTATATTACCTGTATAGACATGACAAATGATGCGTACTTATGCTTTGGATTTAGATTCTTCTCTCAAATGCTTCCCCCTTGATTCCCTTACTTACCTTTGGGAGCAATGTCATAAGCCACTACAGCCACTGCTACTCCTGCTGCTATCAATGGGGGCACCATAAAGGCTGAATAGTCCTTACTGGGGAAGGAAAAATGCCCACAAAGCCTGTTAACCTGGAAACAAGCTGCCCAGCTTGTTCTATCACCCACTTGGTGTCTCTGCAAAGTTTGCTCTGATTTTTCCTGGCGCAAAACACCTTTTCTCTCTAGCATATTGCCCCTGCCAAATAGGGGTTCAGGGGTCAGGGAGGAATGAAGGATAGCTGAAATCACCTACGTAGCAGCTGCTTCTCACTAGTCCTTACAAACACATCTATTTAACTTTCTCCCTAGATCAGAGCTGCCAGAGCTGCTGTAACCCAGGAAAAGCAAAATAGTTCCCATTGTCCCTCCTTTTGATGAGGTTTAGATTTAGGGAACCCAAATGAAATTAGGGTTTCTGGTAGTCAGGGTGTTAAATGATAAGGTCTAGTGGCAAGTTCGGGGTTCAGGGAGCCAAATGGAAAAGTATGGCTCCTCTGCATCCCCTTGGGATTCGGCGCAAGGGTAGGGAGTTTTGGGGACTCCCTTCTGGCAGCGTAGAGGTTGTCTGTAAAGGAATTTATAGACCCGAAAACCTAGATTGATAAAAGAGAGTTATTATGAGTATTGGAAGTAAGGTTAAAGTCTGGTTAGGGAAACAGGTGAGGGTAAAGAGAGGATAGCACTGGAAAAAGTATTCTAGTGGACAGAGGCTCCTTGGGATGCAACTATGGTATAGCTGGCATGTTTGGAACCTCTGCAAAGAGAGGATTTTAGTTTGATTCTTTTTATAATGAGAGATTTAGTTAAAGGGGGCCTGTGGGTAGAATCCCAAGTTGGCTCCTTGCTGGGTTTCAGCTAGGGCTAGAATTTGAATTGAATTCAATGAGTTTCAGGGCTGAGCTGAACCCACCCAGATAACAAAGATGAAACTGTTTGCCCTTCAGGGGGCGGTCCCTCACTGAGGCAGATTTGAATGAGATTTTCTTCTTTAAGGATTTTCATAATTTCAGGGTCCCCTCTTCACCTTCACCAACTTCTATGATCATAATATCATTACAAAGGACTTTGATGTTCACAAACATTAAATATTTATTTTAATAAATAATGCTTATTTGTTTATGAATATTATTTCATTTGATCCTCGCAACAGGGTGGGAAATAGATGCTATTATTATTACCATTTTACAGATAAGGAAACTGAGAAAGGTAAAGTGATGTCCCCAGGGTCACAGAGTTAGTAAGTGTCCGAGGCTGGATTTGAATACATGTCTTCCTGATTCCAGGTCTAGTACTCTATCTACTACACCCACCTTTTACATAGATATATCTCCACTGGCTCACCTTCCTTCTTGCCAATATCCTCCATGAATAAACAGGAAAAAAGGTAACCCTGTAAGAAATATATATACACATACGTGTGTGTGTATGTTTGTAGGTGACTCAAGGCACATGAATGAACTTCATCAGTATAACTCCATCATTTTGTCTAGAGATTCAGAGATCTGAAATAATACAGAGGTCTAAATCACAAAATCTCAGAATCAGAAGTAACCTTTGTGATCACTTAGTCTAACTAGCCCTTAGGCAGATATCCCCTCTATAACATGGCCATTTAGCTCCCCCCCTGAAGGCCTCGAGTAATGAAGAATTTACTATTCATTGAGGTAGCTCATTTGTTTTTTTGGACAATTGATTATGATAAAAAAAATATTTCCCTTACATTCAGATTAAATCTGCTTCCTAGGGACCTCTACCTTCTCAGTCCTCAACTTACCTTTAGATGTCTTGGCAGGGAAATAGATGTCCAGTTTCTCACCATCACCTGCTCCATAACTGACACCAAGTATACTCTTTTTGCTTGCCCGGACTTCCTTGGTAACTATTCCAGACATAGAATAAGAAAAATTCCCTGTTAACCAGTAAACTTTAAGTACTCCTATGTCAAGACTTCAAAGGCTAGATACTTTATATGAGGCCTGTGTTCATTTTGTGCTTGGGCTCTGGTAATGCAAAAGATTTTGATCTCACCTTCTCATCAGACTGAATCCTGCCTCTAAGTTAGTTCTGAGGGGCACCTCTGAAGAAATAATTCCACAAGGGCAAACGTTTCTCTAAGCTCAGTAATGTTTTTTATATGCCAATCTAGTGAACTTTTAGCCTGAGCAGTTAGGATTTGATCAAATTTGTTCTGTCCATGGGAAAAAAAAAATAGCTATCCATTAGTATTGAAATTCAAGGACTCTATGATATATATGTGTGTGTGTGTGTGTGTTAAGTCATTTGAATTGTTAGAGACAATAATTATCTAATTTATCATGGTTCAGTATGATTGATCTGATCCTACAAGGAGATGTTATGGGCCAGAACTTAAAACAAGGTACTAAGTGGAATTGATGGAAGCAATGCTTGTGTGCTTGGGTTTGCACCTTTGAGAGTTCACACATTAGCTCACACACATTAGTTCATACTTTTGGGAGATTCACAAGTCAGTATTTAGTATGAGATTCACAAGAATGAGATTAACACCTCCCATAATCCCACTCTCAGAGGAGGAGTCAACCTTTTACACCCAGCATAAAAAGAGCTTCTGTCAGTCAGTCAGTCAGTCAGTTCAGAAGAAGCCACGAGTCCAAGTTGAGCTAGAGCCAGAAGTCACTTCGGAAGACTGACAGAATGAGAGTTCAGTTCGGGAGATTGAGAAGCTAATCTGCAGTCCAGCAGGACCAAGATTCAGAGAGAAGCTGAAGCTAGCAACAAGAGCTCTCAGAACCAAAGAAAGCTAACTGGGCTATTTTGGAAGAAACAATAAAGAACTACTTTAACTCCTGGCTGTATTTGGAGTGATTATTACTCGGAACTGAAACCAGAAAACCTCCCCAAGAAACCTGCTTTCCCAGAGAACCATCATATAAAAAAGAAGAGAACCCCACATTTATATATGTATGTATATATTTTTATTAAACCTTTTTATTTACAAAACATGCATGGTAATTTTATACATTGACCTTTGCAAAGCCTTCTGTTCCAAATTATTCCCTCCTCTTCACCCTCTCCCCTAGATGGCAGGTAGCCCAATACATGTTAAATATGTTAAAATATATGTTAAATCCAATATATGTGTACTTATTTATACAATTATCTTGTTGCTCAAAAAAAAATCGATCAAGAAGGAAGAAAAAAAACTGAGAAAGAAAACAAAGTGCAAGCAAACAACAATAGAAAGAGTTAAGAATGCTATGTTGTGGTCCACATCAGTTCCCAGGTTCTCTCTCTGGATGTAGATGGCTCTATCACTGAACAATTATAACTGGTTTGAATCATCTCATTGTTGAAGAGAGCCATGTCCATCAGAATTGATCATCATATAATCTTGTCGTTGCCACATATAATGATCTCCTGGTTCTGCTCATTTCACTTAGCATCAATTCATGTAAGTCTCTGCAGGCCTCTCTGAAATCATCCTGCTGATCATTTCTTACAGAACAATAATATTCCATAACATTCATATATCATAATTTATTCAGCCATTCTCTAATTGATGGACATCCATTCAGTTTCTATCTATGATATATTTTTGTTTTTCAACTTAACAAGTTTTCTTTGAATATTGATTACTTGGTGAACCAACATTTATTCAACCAACTATAGTAGGCACTAGGGTACAGAGACAAGTATGAAAGGGTTTCTGTATTTGTGGAATTTATAGTCTAGCCTGAGGAGGCAATGTATGAATATTGCATATAATTATTTTTTAAAAAGCATATATAGTGATCTGGAGGAAAAAGCAGCTTGAATGAAAGACAGAAAGGCTATATGTAGAAGACAGGGATTCTAAGAAGCAGAGATGATAATGCAATATATTCTAAGTATGGCAACATCTTCTATACCAATTGTATTGGTTTTATGCTGCCATACTTACTGGTAATCAATTAGTTGTCCAAAAAACTCAATGAGTTACCTCAGTGAATAGTAAATTCTTTATTATTAGAAGCCTGCAGATGGGAGCTAAATGACCATTCTGGGAAGTGTTATACAGGGGATGTCTGCCTAAGGGCTGGTTAGAATAGATGATCACAAAGGTTACTTTGGGATCAAATATAAATTCTTCTGTTTAGCTTTGAAGGACCTACACAGTCTAGTTCTTTCTCAAGCTGAACTGCTAAACGATCAAACTCTATTGAAAAGAGTGCAGATCCAATGGGCTGGCTGTGTTTTTCGAATGCCAAAATGATTCACATGATGATCAAAAGAATTGACACAAGAACACTCTCAGGATCTCTCTGAAGAACTTTAGAAGTAGAATTGATTGAGTGACATGGATGATACAAGAATCTATGCTGAAGGGGTTATAGGGAAAAGGGAGAGAATGCTAGTAAAGATGAACTGGTCTAGTCCATCTCAAAAATAATTTGGAATGACACAAGTCACCAAACCATTCACACCCTTCCAAAGGGAGATAAGAAAAGAAGAGAGAAAAGGAGTGGAGAAGGGAGAAAGAAGGAAATAGGAGAGGAGAGAGAAGGAGGGAAAGGAGAAAGAAGAAGGGAGGAAAGGACATCAACTAAATCCCTCCCTCTAATCTAACAGATAAAGTGACAAGGATATGAGATGCAGGTAACAAAGAAAATGAGATACAAGGGTTATGTCAGGTATGTAAGTTACTTTGGATATATGTATTTCCACTTATGAGCTCTATGTATGGTTACTTTCCCTGTTGATACTGGATGTATTTCTGGGAAATTTACTCCATGTTTATAGTAGAAACTCTGTATTACTATGTTAATAAATCACATCTTTTGTTAAAAAGAGACCAAATAAATATACCAGTGGGGATTTATGAGTTAGCTTTAGAATGAACCCACAAGGTACTTTGAACTTGGGATCACAATCCATTGAGGGAGCCAACATACAAGTGCAAAATGGAGGAATAGCCTAAAGAGGGATAGTATATCTATTTCAAATATTTATAATAGTACTTCTTGTTATAGTGGGAAAATTGGATATAAAGTAGATATATCTGTAAATGAAGGAATGACACTTAAGAGTATGATATATTAGGATATATTGTGACATATTGTGACATATTCAACATGTATAGGACTGCTTGCCATCTGGGGAAGGGGGTAGAAGGAGGGAGGGATAAAGTCGGAACAGAAATGAGTGCAAGGGATAAATGCTGTAAAGAAATTTTTTTCAAAATTTAAAAAATTAAAAAAATAAGAGTATGATATACTTTTGTATAAAATATTACTGTAGTATAAAAAACAATGAATAATGAAGAATTCAGAAAAAGTTGGGAAGGTTTATCTGAACTAGTATAGATGAAATTATCAGGACCAGGAAAATTACCTATAAAGTAACTCCAATAATGTAAATGAAAAGAATGTTAAAATAAAATTCAATATTATATAATTATAAACAATTTTGCCCCTGAAGAAGTAATAAAGAAATAAACTTTCCTCCTTTTAATAGAGAGGTAGGGAATTATGGGTTTAGAATGTCATAACAATGTCAGAGGCAGTCCTTTTGTTAATTGAGTTTGCTTACTTTTTTTGTCACAAGGTTAAGATTTACCTTCAAAATAATAGGGCTTTTCTCATGCTTTCTTGATATTATGTTGCTACCACTGGAGTTGATGGTTGTCCATGAGTAGTCTCCTATAATCAGCTCATCTTTTCTTTCTGGCTACATAGTTCTCCGATGGCATCTGTTTCATTGCTTCTCTTGAACATTTTATTTGTTTTGTGTTGGAACACAACTGCCTGCCCACACTTACTATATGCTTATCCACAAAGACTTCTGGAATGATCCTATACTTCAATTATTCCAACACTGTAGTGATCCATGACCCACATCCACATGTTGCCAGAATAATAGTATTAAAATAATGGGCTTTTAAGGGAAAAGTTTGAGTTATTAAAAAAGTTGTAAAAGTTTCCAGATATTATTACAATGCTATTGCACACATTTGCTTCTATATGTTGTGTACCTATGTTCCACTGATCAACCTATTTCTTATCTAGCAGAAAATTATTTTGATGATTATGACTTTGTAATAAAGTTTGAAATATGGTACTGTTAGGTAGGTCCTATTCCTTCCCACTTTCTTTCATTAATTCCCTTTGATATTTATTCCTCCAAAAGAATTTTACTATTTCCAGTCCTATAAAATAATTCTTTGGTAATCTGGCATGACTCTGAATAAGTGATATAAGTAGTACTTTCATTTTTTTATATTGGCTTAGCCTACCTGTGAGCAATTAATATTTCTTCAATTGTTTAAATGTCTTTATCGGTGTAAAGCATTTTTATAATTATGTTCATATAGTTCCTGTGTAATATCTTGACAAGTAGATTCCCAAGTATTTTATGCTCTCTGTAATAATTTTAGGTATAATTTCTCTCTCTTCCTACTGGATTTTGTTGGCAATATCTAAAAATGCTGATGATTGGTATGGGTTTGTTTTGTATCTTGAAATTTTGCTGAAATATAGTTTTTTAGTTGACTCGTCAGGGTCCTCTAAGTAAATTATCATGCCATCCACAAAAAAAGGATCATTTTTGACTATGTGTTAGGGCATTAAAAATCTCAAAATCAAATGGAGAAAGGCAAAAATAGTAAATGCATTTTTTTTGGATCATGATGCAATAAAAATCACACACAATATAAGGCCAGGAGAAAACAGACCAAAAAGTATTTGGAAACTAAATAATCTCAGCCTAAAGAATGAATGGGTGAAAAAGCAAATCACAGAAACAATAATTTCATCCAAGAGAATGACAATAATGAGACAACATACCAAAATTTGTGGGATGCAACCAAAGAAGTAATAAGGGGAAATTTTATATCTCTAGATGCTTACTTACATAAAATAGAGAAAGAGAAAATCGATGAACTAAACTTGCAACTAAAAAAGCTAGAAAAAGAACAAATTAACCCCCCCCCCAATTAAATACCAAACTTGAAAACTAAAAATAAAAGGAGAGATTAATAAAACTGAAAATTAAAAAAAAACACTGTTGAATTAATAAATAAAACTAAAAGCTGGTTTTATGGGGAAAAAAATAGATAAACCTTTAGTTAATTTGATTAGAAAAAGGAAAGAGAAAAATCAAATTACTAATCTCAAAAATGAAAAGGGAGAACTTTCTACCAATGAAGATGAAATTAGAGCTACTTTGCCCAACTTTATGCCAATAAATTTGATAACCTAAGTGAAATGGGGAATACCTACAAAAATATAGATTGCCCAGATTAACAGAAGAGGAAATAAATTGCTTTAAATAGTCCCATTTTAGAAAAAGATATATTACAAGCTATTAATCAACTCCCTAAGAAAAAATTCCTAGGACCAGATGGATTTACATGAATTCTACCAAACATTTAAAGAACAATAACAACAAACTCCAACCAAATTCCTTTTATGACACAGACATGGTACTGATACCTAAACCAGGCAGGACAAAAACCGAGAAAGAAAATTATAGACCAATATCCCAAATGAATATTAATACAAAAATCTTAAATCAAATATTAGCAAAGATAGTGTATTATCCAAAGGATAATACACTATGACCAAGAAGGATTTATTCCAGGAATGCAGGGCTAGTTCAATATTAGGAGAACTATTAGCATAACTGACTATATCAATAATCAAATTAACAAAAAACATATGATTATCTCAATAGATGCAGAAAAATCATTTAATAAAATCCAACATCCATTCCTATTAAAAACACTATAGGGTATAGGAATAAATGGACTTTCCCTTAAAATAGTCAGTAGCATCTATTTAAAACCAGCAAGCATCATATGTAATGGTGATAAACTGGAACTATTCCCAATAAGTTCAGGGGTGAAACAAGGTTGCCCACTATCACCATTACTATTCAATATTGTATTAGAAATGCTAACTTTGGCAATAAGAGAAGAAAAAGAGATTAAATGAATTAGAGTAGGTAAAGAGGAAATCAAATTATCACTCTTTGCAGATGATATGATGGTATACTTAGAGAACCAACTAAAAAGCTATTAGAAATAATCCATAACTTTAGCAAAATTGCAGGATACAAAATAAATACACACAAATCATCAGCACTTTTATACATCACTAACAAAATCCAGCAGCAAGAGACACAAAGAAAAATTCCATTTAAAATAACTTGATAATATAAAATATTTGGGAATCTATCTGCCAAGGGAAAGTCAGGAACTATATAAGCAAAACTACAAAACACTTTCCACACAAATAAAGTCAAATCTAAATAATTGGAAAAATATCAAATGCTCTTGAATAAGTCGACGAATATAATAAAGATGACAATACTATCTAAACTAATCTATTTATTTAGTGCTATATCAATCAAACTCCTAAGAAACTATTTTACTGACCTAGAAAAAATAACAACAAAATTCATAGGGAAGAACAAAAGGTCAAGAACTTCAAGGGAATTAATGGTAAAAAAGCTTATGAAGGTGGCCTAGCTATACCAGATCTAAAATTATCTTATAAAGCAGTGGTCATCAAAACTATTTGGTACTGACTAAGAAACAGAGCAGTTGATCAATGGAATAGTTTAGGTTCACAGGACAAAATAGTCAATGATAATAATAATCTATATTTGACAAACCCAAAGACCCCAGCTTTTGGGATAAAAACTCACTATTTGACAAAAACTACTGGGAAAATTGGAAACTAGTATGGCCAAAAGTAGACATTTCCCGCACCTAACACCATATACCAAGATAAGGTCAAAATGGGTTCATGATCTATACATAAAGAATGATATCATAAACAAATTAGAAGAACTTAGGATAGTTTATCTCTCAGATCTATGGAGGAGGAAGGAATTTGTGACTAAAGAAGTACTAGAGATCACTGTTGATCACAAAATAGATAATTTTGATTATATTAAGTTAAAAAGTTTCTGAACAAACAAAACTAATACAGACAAGATTAGAAGGGAAGCAATAAACTGGGAAAACATTTTTACATCTAAAGGATCTGATAAAAGCTTCATTTCTAAAATACATAGAGAATTGACTCAAATTTATAATAATTCAAGCCATTCTCCAATTGATAAATGGTCAAAGGATATGAAAAGACAATTTTCAGATAAAGAAATTGAAACTATTTCTAGTCATATAAAAAGGGGCTCCAAATCACTTTTGATCAGAGAAATGCAAATTAAGACAACTTATATACCACTACACATCTGTCATTTTGGTTAAGATGACAGGAAAAGATAATGATGAATGTTGGAAGGGATGTGGGAAAATCGGACACTGATACATTATTGGTGGAACTGAATGGATGCAACCATTCTGGAGAACAATTTGGAATTATGCTCAAAAAGTTATCAAACTGTGCATACCCTTTGACCCAGCAGTGTTTCTATTGGGCTTATATCCCAAAGAGATCTTAAAGGAGGGAAAGGAACCCACATGTGCAAAAATGTTAGTGGTTAGAAACTAGAAATTGAATGGATGCCCATCAATTGGAGAATGGCTGAATAAATTATGGTACATGAATGTTATGGAATATTATTGTTCTGTAAGAAATGACCAACAGGATGACTGTTGCTAAGTGAAATGAGAAAAATCAGATTATTTAATAATGGCAACAAGAAGATTATACAATGATTTAAATCAGTTCCAGTTGTTCTGTGATGAAGAAAGTTATATAAACCCAGCCTCTGGGGACTGAATGTGGACTACAATATAGCATTTTCATGCTTTCTGTTGATATTTGCTTGTATTTTGTTTTCTTTCTCAGGTTTTTTTTCTTCCTGATCAGATTTTTCTTATGCAACAAGATAACTATATAAATATGTATACATATATTGGATTTAACATATATTTCAAATATTTAATATGTATCGGACTACCTGTCATGTAGAGGAGGGGATGAGGGAAAGGACGGAAAAATTTGGAACAGAAGTTTTGCAAGGGTCAATGTTGAAATATTATTCATGCATATGTTTGTAAATAAAAAGTTTTAGTTAAAAAAAAAAAGAAAGAAATGATTTTGTTGCCTCTTTTTTTGTGCTCAATTTCCCCCCCTTTCTTCTTGCTGTAGCTGGCTTTCCTAGCATTATATTGAATAGTAATGGTGAAAATGGAAATTCTTACTTATGGCTAATCTAGATTATTTCCATTATAAACAGATAAGGCTGGCTCTTAGATAAATACTACTTCTCATATGAAGGAAAGTTATTTTTATTTCCATGCTTTCTTACATATGGTAACAGGAAGAGGTGTTATATTTTACCAAAGATTTTTTTCTGTTTCTACTGATATTTTTATTTGTTATTAACATGGACAATTATATTTATAATTTACCTAATACTGAATCAGATCTCCATTCTTAGTATAAATCCTGCCTGGGTATATTATACAATCTTTGTTAAGTAATTGTAGTTTTGCTAATATTCTATCTAAAATATTTATATCAATATTCATTAGAGGTATAATTCTGCAGAATTTTTTGGTTTTGGTTTTGTTTTGATTTTGTTTTAACTCTTCCTAATTTAAGTATCATCTATATTTATGTTACAGCATCTAGCAAGATTTCATTTCCTTTTTTTCCCCTTCAAACCTTTTATGTAGCATTGGGGTCATGAAGAGTCAACAAAATTAAGTGACTGTGACAGGCACACAAAGACAGAAGCAATCTTAAATTAAATGCTGTTTTCTGTGTAAAATCTCATCAAACTACTTTTATACTCAACAGTGATCTGCTGATTAAACACCTCAGATAATCCATCTTCTATATAATTGTTTACATAAGAGATTATACAAAGCCATATAGAGGAGAGCTATGTGTCTACATCAGGGATCCTCAAACTACCCCCGCAGGCCAGATGCAGCAGCTGAGGACGTTTATCTCCCTTATCCAGGGCTATGAAGTTTCTTTATTTAAAGGCTCACAAAACAAAGTTTTTGTTTTTACTATAGTCCGGCCCTCCAACAGTCTGAGGGACAGTGAACTGGCCCCCTATTTAAAAAGTTTGAGGACCCCTGGATTCTACATAATCTCTAAATAGGGTACTCTATTCCTCTGAAATTTTAAAATACTTTTTCTTTTTTTTCTCTCTCAATAGTATTTTATTTTTCCAAATACATGTAAAGTCAGTTTTCAACATTTGTTTCTGTAGGATTCTGAATTCCAAATTTTTCCTCCTCCCCCCTCTCTAACACAGCAAGCAATCTGAAATAGATTAAACGTTTATTTAAATGTATTTCCATATTTGTCACATTATACAAGAAAAATCAGATCAAAAGGGGAAAAAACACGAGAAAGAAAAAACAAACAAACAAACTTGAATCCACTTTCAGTCTCTATAGTTTTCTCTCTGGATGCAGTTGGTCTAATACTTGTTCTTAAACCTTTTAAATAGTCTTCTATATTATTTAATATCATAATTATTTGTGAAGATCTAATTTTCTAGATTTTAAATTCATCAAGGATAAGGACTTTGGTGTTTCCTTCAACTCTTGGAATCTAACAAATAGGTTAAATACCTATTGTGTGTAAGGCAATGTATTGGGGTACAAAATTTAAAAAAACGAGCTGAATAATTTTCAGCTGTTTTCAAGGAGTTTGAATTCTTCTATGAGAATATGCAAGATATATCAGCTAAGTATGTCATCTTTCTCCCTCCTTCCATTTTGCTGTCTGTATCCTGACTGAGCTGCAACTTTGTTAGGAGACAAGCAGGTGTTTTACCATCAACACACTGCTAACAACTGCCTCGTTTCCTACAGTAGTAAAAAGTCCTTCCTTTCTCTCTGCAAATAAAATCAGGTAATATGAAGAAGCATCCTATGTCCTACCCTGTACCTTCCCATACTGCCTGCCAGAAGGATGTATGTAACAAGTATATTTTGACACATAGGAGACAGTCTGTCGAATTTTTTTCCCCTAAATATTCTGAAATTATGAATCTCTTCAGAACAGGATTTTAAAATATAGTCATCATCCCATCCCTCTCCATAACACCAAACAAACATTTGCAACTCAGTTACTATATATCCATCACTAGAGGAAATAAAGGAAAATCATTGGACTTGACTCAGACTGGGCAAACGAACCGGATTTAATATCCTACTCTCTCTACTTATTTACTTTTGCCAAACCTCAATATTAGGAAACTGTTCTATTCTGACTTTTGAAAAGAGGCAAAACTAGAATGGAGAAGGTATGAGGTTTTTTGTGCAGGGACAGGGAGATCTTGGCAGGATTAAAAACAATTTTATCAAAAATCCTGGTTTTTTGACATCCCAGAATATTTCCAGTTATCTAAATGAGTGTCATCAAAGTCTTGAAAAATTATCAGAATAAAAGTTTTTAAGTGAAGGCTAGCCTAGAAGGTCAGTGCAGTCAGCTGACTGACAGTGGGAAAACTTTAACTTATTGAGAAATCTAAGATGGGAAGTTATAAGATGAAGAAGTTTTCAGAGCCATAAAACCACCAACCCAAAACACACATATCTCAACTCAATTTAATTATTAATAATAAAAACACTAAATGGAACACTACATTCAAGGAGTCCAGAAAATCAAACACTGGGAGTCACAAACCTTCAGAAGAGTTTCCGTGGCCTTTGATAAGGTGCAAAGGTTAACAGATGTTGCATTTGCTCTGCCTAACTTAACCAGAGGCTAGTCAGTTGTTTGTGGAACTTATTAAAGTGTGGGAGGTAGGAGAGTGTTACATAATTCTAAAACTTGCCTGATCCTTTCAAGTAAACTATTATTGTTCTCTTATAGGTGATATGTCTTAGAATATTTGTGCAATTTCAGAAAAACAGGGTTCTCTGGTCTCACCCGTCTTTTCCAAGTATATTTTGACACATAGGAGACAGTCTGTGGAGAAGAGATTAATGAATGCCCTTACCTTCTGTTCCCACTTGAACATGAGCTTTTATCACCTCCTCAGCATTCAATCGGTGGGACCATCTGCTGGGGGAATATTGCTTCTCCAAGTCCTAGGGACATAGAAGCTCAAGATTTCTGAGTTGGAAGGTATCTCAAAAACCAATTAATCCAACCCAGACCTAAAGGCACACTTTCTCCCTTTATTCATCCCACCAAATCACACAAATGATGAAACATTTTTTCCTAGACATCCTTAAACTAGGAAGAAAACACCACTTTTCAGGGCAATCTATTTCCTTTTTGAACACCTCTAAGCATTAGGAGTTTTCTTTACCACCCAGCCTAAATGTATCTCTTTATAAATTCCTTCCACCACTTAATCCTAATCAAAAAGAATAATATAATAATTAGATAATTATAATGGACATTTACACAGCACTTTCCCAAATTTATAGACTTAATTATTTCATTTAGATACATAATGGCAGTGATTAAGATGTGGGAATTCCTTAACTTTAGAGGTAGAACTTTCCAAAATAATTCAAACTATAAGGAAGTTTCTCCTCTTATCAAATAGAAACTTATATTATTGAATCGTCTATCCACTGCAACTAGATCATCTTTCTGGGGCCACGTCTACTCTTTTCTTCCACATTGACAGCCCTCCAAATACTTGAAGACTGTAATGAATCTAAATCTCAGCTTCCGGCTAATTATTATTAGTTGCTCGAAACTGATTTTCATATGGTACAATCATAGTGGTCGTTCATCAATCTGGTAGCCCTTCTCTTGAAACTCCAGTTTTTTATCCTTGCTCCTAAAATGTGGTGTCCAGAACTCAATATTCAGATGTGATCTGAACAGGGCAGAGTACCGGACAGTTTTCTCTCTCATTCTGGATACGATGGATCCCACAAGGAAGACTCAATTTATTTTTACCTTTTTGGGGTGGCGTGATGAGGGAGAAGGGCTTCCTCATCACAAATCGGATTAAACCTAAATTGGAGGAATAGTTCCTCCAACCCAACCTCCACTCCCTACATTCTTCCTACATTCAATATGGTGGAATTAAGCTTTTAAAAACAAGTGTGGAACTTTATGGTCATCCCTAATTAAGGTAAATTCTATTGGATTTGTCCTAAACCTCAATCTGTCAACACAAGAGAACTTTCTCTCCCAGGAGGGATATCTGCACATTGTGCTAAATATCATTTCTGCTTTCACGTGGATCCAGACTGAGATAACAAAGACCCTTAACCAGACCGTGGCAACAAGGGCACAGAGGGCAGGGGGGATCTCCAAGTCCCCGACTTTGGGCAGCGCCGCCGAATGCCTACAGCCTCGGGCTCCCCGGGACGCCCCGTTCCCATTGCCCCTCCTCATTACAGTACGCCCTACCTCCTTGGACAGCGCTTTCCAGGGCGAGTGCCGGAGGCTCAGCATCTGCATGGCTTTGCGGACGGTCTGGGACCTGCCAGCAGCTCCAGGGTTTTAACATTTCGGGGAAAGGGGGCGGGGACTCGGTTTGTTTAGCCAGCGGCTGCGCCACGCGCGAGGGAACAGCTCCAGCAGCAGCAGAAGGGGAGGGGGGAGCGTGGGAGGGGAAAGAGGGCGGAGGAGGGAGGAGAGGCGGAGTCTGAGAGCAGTCGAATCTCCCGCCGGCCCCTCTCTCGGGCGGGATTGGATCCGGGCCGGGCGCGAAAGCTCTCTATTGGCTGCGGAGAGCAAGTTAAAGGCCGGCTGCGCGGGAAGCTTAGCGCGGGAATACCTCCGAGCTGAGCTGTATAGTCCATTTCTCTGCCCGCTGCGGACTCGGGAGGATGAGTTGCATTAACCTGCCCACCGTGATGCCCGGCTCCCCCAGCAAGCTCCGGGGACAGATCCAGGTAAAAGGAGCCCGAGCGGGGTTCTGGGCTGGGAGCTAGATTAGGAGGATACAGAGAGCATGGGGCGGGAAGGTGAGGACTTCCCCATGGCCGGAGGACTAATGACATTTCTTATTTCTTCTGCAGGTGATCTTGGGGCCTATGTTCTCCGGGAAAAGGTAATCTCCTCCCGGAAGGGGCGGAGTGGGATGGGGAACTGAGACAGCAAAAGAAGGCCTTCCGAAGGCTGAGGGGAGGGCGGCTATGATCTAGTACTTTTTTTTAAACTTTAAAGGCAAAAATGAAACTTCTTGCCCCCTCCACCCCACCCCACCCCCCAAAAAAGGGGAGACAACAGGTATACGCATTTGCACGGAAAAAATACATTAGGTAAATTGAGGGGAAGATGAGGAAAGTAAGTCGGGGCCACATTGTTTCCTTCAAAAACATTGTGCCAAACACTGAGCTAAACCTTAGCGATACAAAAGAGAAGACTTTCTTATATAATGGGGTAAGAGGGCTTAAATGTTGAATAAAGAAGTTTAAATGTATTTGATCTAGAGGTAATAGAAAGTTTATTGAGCAGATGAATGAGAGAGACCCTCTGAGATGAACTTCTTATGCTCCCTTGATCTGGGAAACCGACATCCGGTCTCACACCTGACAAGACCTTTGACAATTCACTTAGAGTCTGTAACTTGTTTTCTTCCTACACAAAATATAGAACACCTTTTTTTTTCTTAAAACAAAGCCAACAATGAATATTTTCTGTACTAATTCTGTGACTTAGAATCTGCGTTTTTATCTTGAGCAATAGGGGCCTCAAGTTTCCCAATCTTTAAATAATGGAGTTGGACTAGATAATCTCTGAGTTCCTTTCCAACCGCAAATTTACAAATCTCTGGGCCTCTTTCCTAAGAAAGTGGAGTTGACACATCATTTTCATTCTCTCTTCCAGTCTTAAGAAAGAGGTTGTTGTTCAGCCCTTTTTAACTCTTTGTGACACTATTTGGAGTTTTCTTGGTAAAGATAATAGAGTGGTTTGTCATTTTCTCCTCCACCTCATTTTACAGATAAATGAGGGACAGGGTCCCACAACTAATAATTGCCTGGTTCTGGATTTGAATTCAGGTCTTTCTGACTGTAGACCCCGCTGCCTGAGGAAGAGGTGGCCTTCTCCTTTCCTAAATCCAATCCCTTTACTTAAGCCTTCCATCCTATTCTTGCCCCTTTCTGAGAGTTTGTTCCATTAGTTTCATTCTCCCTTGGATCTTTGTTTTTTCCTACTGATTTTACTTATCTACTTATTCCCTCCTGGCTTCCAATGAATATAAACAGGTTTCCACTTTTCTTTTAAAAAACAAAACTAGAGCTCTTGACTTTCATTCCTTGAAGCTATCATTTTGTAATTCTTTTTCCTTTTACTGCTTCTCCTTCCTCACTTGTCCCTTAAATTCTTGGTTTCCAACCCTACCAGTTGACTAAACCTTAGCATTCCCTTTGGATAGCTTATAGTTAAATCTGATAGCCAGTCCACATCCCATTTCCCATCCCTACCTACTTTATCTCTGCAGCTTTTTATACACTGACTACCCCTCTTATCCTTCTTGGACTTGCTTTTCTTTAAGACACTACTGGTTTTCCTTCCAATGTTCCTTTTAAATCTCCTTTGCTGGATCAGCATTTATCTTTTACCCTCCTAAGGATTAGTTTATCCTAGGCCCTTTCCTGCACCCTCCTCACTTTTCCTCCTTATCCTTCCTTGCTTCTTAATTCTTTACAGGTCTCCCACATTCAGTCAATTACCAAGTCTTATAAGCTCCTGAAATCCCTTGCATCCCTTCTCTTCTCTCAACTCACCAACATTGTCTTTCATTTTACCCCTATTATAATCATCACCTAGACTCCTATAATAGCCTATTAATTGATCTCTCTATTTTTTGTTTTTATTCAGTTTCCACAGTTTCCAAAATAATCTTTCTAAAGAATGGGTCCAGTCAAGTTTTAGTTATTATCTAGCTCAAAAAAAATCATCAGTTCACTGTTACCAATGTGGCAAGATACAAAGTGTTTAGCCTGGCATTTAAAGCTCTACATGACCTGGCTTGGATTTATATTTCCTGACTCTTTAAATATTATTTTCTTTGATGTGCTCCACATTCCAGCTAAACTGGATTTACTAGCTGTTCCCTAAACTCAACAATCCATATGCCATCTTGCCTTTCCATTCCATACCTGGAATGTGCATAGTCCTTATACTTGCATCTTAGAATCCTTGTTTTCTTTCAAAGCTTAGCTCACTTGCCATTTTCCTAATAAGTCAATTTGTTGATACTCTCCTCAAATTACCTTGTGCACATCTGTCTACATATTATAGAATGCACACTTTTTTGATGAGAATTCACTTTATATGAGTAGATTAAGAACTACTCACTCCATGCCTTATCTTAGCTTACTGTTTACTTTACTGGGTTTTTATTTTACATAATGTGCTTAACTTTTGTTGTGTAATTCCCTGGGTGGAGGGGACAGGGGCCATTAGGTGTTTTGGGTCAATTGGTGCTGACTCTTGGTGCCTTTTTCCCCTGTGCTGGGGAATCACTTTGGCTTTTGTAGCACAGAGCTCATGCGGAGAGTCCGACGTTTCCAGATTGCCCAGTACAAGTGCCTCGTGATCAAGTATGCCAAAGACACTCGATATGGCAAAAGTTTCTCCACACATGACCGGTCAGTTCCCTCCTCCAATTTCATGCTGGTTCCCCAGTTAGAGTAAAGTCTAAATCAGAGGAAATAATATTATATAGTGTTAAATAGCTTAGTGGTAATTTCATATATTTTAGTGGTTATGGTTTTTTAATTGGTTTTTGAGCACTTTGCTTTGATATTAAGGTCAAATCCCAAGGCCCAAAGAATTAAAGGGATTCCTAGATTGTGCCAAAATATTTTATTCACCAAATGTGCTTGGAATAAGTATGCCAGGGCTTAAAATTTTCTTAGTTACATGGTTGAAACAAAATTTTACTTATGTGGAAGCCAAGAGTCCCATCATTGATTTTATTCTTATTTGTTTTGGCAGCAGGGAACCAAATATACTTTAGCCTGAGGTGGGACTAAATTTCAGTAACCAGTAATCAGTCACCTTACACTGGCAGTGGTTCTCAAACTTTTGTTCTCAATATCTTTATCCTATTAAAAATGACTGAAGATCTGTCTGAAGAGTTTTTGTTTATGTGGGTTATAGTTATAGATATTGATCACATTAAAAATAAAAACTGATTATGAATTTGTAGACTCTCTGAAAGGATTTCAGATATTCCCAGGTTGCTCTGGACCATACTTTGAGAACCACTGCCTTAGGGGATGTAACTCTGGGGTAAAATTACACTGGCTGTACACCACCCACCCCCCCACCCACCCGAAATATAGAGATCAGAACTGAGTAATCAAGTAAGGTTGGATATTAATTAATAAGTGATTCTAGGATTAAACACTTTTGATGTTATCTGCAGACAATGTTTTGGGATTCTTTTCACCAATGGCTTGTGGATTTTGTTTGTTGAGCTATATAGGAAAAAGGAGTATTAATAATGTAATATTTGTACTTGTTTTTAGAAGTTTACTCTAAAAGTTTAAAAACAGAATATGTATCACATAAGATTTGCTTTGTTATATAATGATGGTGTTTGATATCCCTCATTAGACTGACAAAATCTACTTTGTGAAAACTGGTATGAGGTGAAAGTCTATAATAAAACTCTTACTTCCATTCATTTTCTTTTTATTTTTTAAGCACTATCTTTTTGAAGAACTTGAGGCTCTTTAAAATACCAAGTTTATGACATCTTTTCCTGTCCTTATGGATTTATATTCTAGCATGGGTGTGACAACAAATAACTATTTAAAATACAGCAGTATTATTGTCAATAACCTCCATTCCAATCTTCTCTATTACAAGTTATCTTTTTTTTTTTTAACAGCTATCATTCCTACAATCCCATATCACATAATTAATGCCATCAGTTCTTTCAATTATAGACCATTCTTTTAATGATAAATCAGCAGGTATTTCAGTCACTATTAAGTAGTCCTCTACAGAGGGATTACTTAATCCAAGTATCTATAGGAAATAGCTACTTCATTAAATATAATTCTTTGAAGTAGGGCAAACCCTGAAGGTTACAGAAAATGCTATATGCTAAGTCTTATACATGGGTCTAGACTCTAAGCTATACTTTTCCTGATTACATCTTTTTATCCCTATTTCCTACTTCCAATTTGCTCAGTACATTTTCAGTCAGTATCCAAGGACTTCACAAAATCCTCAGTTGGAATTTCTGAATGATAAAAATACGTTGAGCTAAGATTAATTAGACACATCTGTGTGAATCGTATTCAAATCTGAATCCGTATCTAATTAGCCACAGTTCAACCGTTAATTGGCTTTTCCTATGTGAGGTAAAACTTCTCATAGTATGGCTTGATTTACACTTGTATTTTCCCTCCCAAAACAAAAATTATGAGACCAAGGAAATTAAATATTATAGCATCAATATTTTAGTTATTTTTATTATGAAAACAAAAAGTCTTAGAATGGGTATTTGTCTCTTCCTAGTTCAAAGAGTTTACATATCTTAGTGGCCAGCATTTTCTCAGACCTGCAATTGGACTCAATTCAATCAAGCATCAGGTTTTTTTATTTTTTATTTTTGAAGTATTATTTGATATTATAGTTATAAGTGATAGGACTTCAATATCGGAGCCAATTAGGCTAAATGATTCTGATGGCCATAATTATGTAAAACAGACAGCCTCTATTTTTCTACTGTTCTGATTCATTCAGTTCCTATAATATAAAATGTTTGAGACTCCCTAGTGAATGAGGCTTCAGTGTAACCACATTAGTTGTACCTTGACACCCATTCCTGGGATCCTCAATTGTGGATAGATTCAGAGCCTTGCCCAATTTCTGATTCAGATTAAGGATCCACTCACTTAAAACTGGTATCGATGAGAAACCCCAGAGAATTTTCCTATTACCCCCATTGTAATAACGCTTATACTTATACTAGCTTCTCAAGCATCACTCTTCTGTCTTTGCTCTAACCTGATCCATGAGGCCAAATAAAGCACTTGTTTTTTTATATTCCAAGTCACTGCCCTTTTTATACACCATTTCTTGCTTGGCCTCATTTCCTGCTGTTAAGTTTTGTGGGGTTGTGGGGATGTGTCATCAGCCTGAAGACAAAAAAAACAACCAAGAGATAGACGTATATAGAGGCTTCCCAAGTCCAAGGCCTCGCGGGAGATGCCTTTAGAATTCCTCCTATAGGAAGTCCTTCCTATAGGACAAGCCCTTTATATGCCCTCAGTCTCTTTAGCTTGAAGTATTATTATCTTCCATCCATTTTATCTTTTTGAAATTTAATCTTTTACATTGAAAATCTATTATATTTTATCTACCCATTTTATTTTATTTATTTTTGCTAAGGCAATTGGGGTTAAGTGACTTGCCTACGGTCACACAGCAAAGAACTGTTAAGTGGCTGAGGTCACATTTGAACTCAGGTCCTCCTGTCTTCAGGATTGGTGCTCTATCCACTGTGCCACCTAGCTGCCCCCATTTATGGAAATGGAAAATTACGGACTATTTCAAAATTTACCCCTTTTCACTCAGATTAAAAAAAAACATTTTTTTTTCTTTTCCCTTTCAGATACAGAATAATCTTTTCTAGAAAAATCTTCAAACTCATTTAGTACAACTCTTGACCATGAATTTTTTTCTCTAATAAAACAAACATTTATTAAGCATCTACTATGACACATGTACTTAATTATACGCTGGAAATAATGGGGAGGGAAAATGTAAGAGTCCCTGCCCTTTAGGGATCTACCTTCTATTGGGAGGGATAGTTTGTACACATAGAAATATATTCAAGGTATTTTGAGGGAAGTCCAGGCTGCTGGAAGAAAAAGCTTTATGACAGAGATGTACTGAAGTTAAACCTTTGGGATTAGAAGGGATTCTAATATGTGGAGGTAAAATAGAAGGATTTTAGACTCTAGAGAGAGTCTGGGCAAAGACTTCGAAGCAAAGAATGGGATGTATGGGAATGTCATGTGTAAGAAACAGCAGGAAGGCCAATTCGGCTAAAATGCATAAAGTATGAGTGAGTCTTGTGTAGTATGTCTGGAAAAGTAAGGTGCAGCCATATTTGTGTATATTTTATCCTAAAAGCAAGAGGGAGCCCTGGAAGTTTCATGGGGAATAGGGTGGGGTTGGGATCAGGGAATAAAGTAGTCACTCCTGTATTTAAGGAATATCCATTCAGCAGCTGAGTGGAGGATAAATTGGAGAAGGGAAAACCTAGAAGCAAGAGAGACCAATTAGGAAACTAACAATAATCCAGTACACAGGGAATAGACTTGAATTAAAATGGTGGCTGGTTGCGGGAAGAGAGGGAGGTAGATGAGGGTCTCTACTCGTCACAACAGTAAAGGTCTTTGATTTAATCTAGTAGAATAGGTATGTGAGTGCTGCCACTATAATCTACTTTGCTTCTTGTGAGGACTAATCTGGGAAAAAAGATGTAGCCACCAATTTCTAGCTGAAAAGTCGACAAGAATTGCATGAGTAAACAAGATAATGAAGGTATGTGTATTTTTAAGAGCAAATTAAATACAGACATTTTACCCTTAGATATAAGGTGTGTACCCTATTGCTTATGGTAGAACTGGAGGCAGACTGAGAGGTCATCTAGTCCAGGGGTTCTTAATCTGAGGCCCGTGATTTGTTTAATATTATGATATCTGGAGTTCAATAGCATTAGCTTCCTTTGTAATCCTATATATTTTATTCAATGCATTTAAAAACATTATTCTGAGAAAAGAGGTCCATCCAGAGGCTTTACCAGATTGCCAAAGGACAATGACACAGTAACTCCCTCATTTTTGCACATGAGAAAACTAAGGGTCACAAAGTGTAATGTCCGGATTAGCTCTCTGGAGGATCTCTGGATGAGCCTTGGTCTTAGGTGGAGGAGTGATGAAGGCAGGAGAGCCACCAGGAGGATTTCTTTCTGTCTCTGAGTCTGTGTCTCCTCTGTGTCTGGTCTGAGATCAAGCTTGAGAGCTCCTATCTCCAGTCCTTTCAGCCCTTAAATACCTCAGTCTGATTACATCATTACATCACACTAAGTATATGCCAACTAGAGTGATTATATCATTATATCAAACTGGAGTGAGTGATTACATCATTATTATCACACTAAGTATATGTGAACTAGAGAACCATTATCTCATCAGTCACACTGAGTAAACTGTAAGTATCCTTGCTTCAAGTATACCTTACCCAGAGTTCCCCCACTATCTGCAGCCCTCTACAACAGAGGGGACGTTTTTTCAAAACAAGGAAATAAAACTAAGCTTTTTTCCAGCTGAGTCTCCTCACTCAGACATGCCCCCTCAGTATATGAATTATAATCTATATTAAATAGTATTTAAATACTAAATAATTTGGGGGGGTGTAAACACTGAATGGCAAGAAATGGATATTTTAAAAATACTTTTTTTTTAATCATAAGATTTATTTTTTGTTAGGTGAGAATTTGTGTTTTTCATTTTTTTTTACAAAGCATTTGGGGTTAAGTGATTTACCTAAGGTCACACAGCTAGTAAGTGTCTGAACTGAGGTCTTAACTCCAGGGCCAGTGTTCTATCCACTGAGTCACCTAGCTGCCCTGTTGGTGAGAATTCTTTTCCCTTCATACCTATTAGATATTCTGACTTTAAGCAAATTCTTTATAAGAATTAGGAGTTCTCAACCTGAGATCTATGAACTTAAATATCTTGATAATTTCATTTCAAAATAATTGGCTTCCTTTGTAATCCTACATATCTTATGCATCTAAAAGTAGTATTTTAAGAAGAGTTCTGTAGGTGTCAACAGACTGCTAAAAAGATCTATAACACACAAAAAAGTTAAGAACTAGGCTCATCTGCATCCAGAAAGAGCTGTCGGGACTGAATATGGATCACAACATAGTTTTTTTATCTTTTTTGCTGTTTGCTTTCTGGGTTTTTTTCCCTTTTTTTTTTCCCCCTTTTTTGATCTGGGTTTTTTTTGAGCCACATGATAAGGTAGAAACATGTATAGAAGAATTGTACACGTTTAACATATTAGATTATTTCTTATGGATAAGGAAAGAAAGGGAGAAAGATTTGAAACAGGGTTTTATAAGGGTGAATCTTGAAAAGTATCTTGGCATGTATTTTGAAGGTGAAAAACTAAAAAATTTAAAATATTTTTAAAGTAGGCTTTTTAAAGTTAGATTTACATTTCCTTAAATCTTGCCTTTTTAGTTATATTGCTAGAGAGTATTCTTGAGTTTGGGTTTCAATGAATGAATTGTTGAATATATGGAAAGGGGAACTAGGCTCAATTTCTACATAAGTACTAAATTTAAATATATATTAAATATAAAAATAAATAAATAAAAATAAGTATTTATTTCTACATAATAAAGTTATCCAGAAATAGGGAATTTCAGATGGGAACAAGATGTCATTTTCAATATGCAATGAAGATCCTTATTTTGTCTGTTTTATGCAAGTCATTTAATAGCCATACCGACTTTGCCTTTACAAATAGGCCTAAAGAATTATCCAGATACTAGCCTCTGAGCCATGTGTAATGAAAAGAACACCAGATTGAGAATCAGAATGCTTGAATCCTGCTTCTGCTATTTATATCTGTGTGTCTGTATCTGTTTTCTATTTCTTTCTACCTTTAATTCTTTTGCTCTTTGAGAATTAGAGCCTCATATCTGTTTTCATTAGTGGTCACAAGCCAACTTTTCCCCTCTTTTATCCTTCAGCAATATTATGGATCTGCTACATTATTTTTAAGACTTATGCCCAATGTATTAATTTATTCTTTTTTTAATTATAGCTTTTTATTGACAACATATAGATGCATAATTTTTACAACATTGTCCCTTGCACACACTTCTGTTCCAACTTTTCCCTTCCCTCCACCCCCTCATGGCAGGCAGTCTCATACATGTTAAACATGTTAAAGTATGTCTTGGATACAATATATGCGTGTAGATCCGTACAGTTCTCTTGTTGCACAAGAAAAAATGGATTCAGAAGGTAAAAATAATCTGGGAAGAAAAAAATTCAAGTAGTCCACATTCATTTCCCAGTGCTACTTGAGTGTAACTGATTCTGTCCATCATTGATCAATTGGAACTGAATTTATTCCTTTTTTTACTCATAAAAAAGTGTTTTGAGATAAATTTATTCTTAAGGACTACTTTGGTTGTATCTAATTTTGGGGTATTGTCTCATTTGTTCTGGTGTTATTCTTTAATTAAATTGTCTACTGGTTCTGTGATTTGTCCTTTGACTCACCTTTTCTTTAGCAAGCATTATTTAGTCATTAGTTCATCTTTAATTGTTTCTCCAGGGTTTTCTTTATTACATTGTTAAATATAATTTTTAATGTATTGTAGTTGATAAAAGATAAGTTTAATATTTCTGCTTTTCTCCATTTGAAGTTTTTATACCCTACTACAGGGTTAATTTTTGAAAAGATGCTGTGCACAGCTAAGAAATATGCATATTCCTTTTTTGTTTCCATTCAGTAATTGTCAGAAATCTATCATATTTAACTTTTCTAAAATTCTATTTACATCCTTAACTTTTTTTGGAGGGGGGGGGGTTTAGATTTATCTGAAATTTGAATTTCAGATATTTGAAAGGGTTGAATAGTCCCTCACTATTGTAGTTTTTGCTTTGTAATTCACTTTTAAGTATTCAGAAGCTATTCTATTCTCTACGTGTCTTGATTTTAATTCATTTATTATTGATATCAATTTATTATATATAGTATCTTTCAGCAAAATGTAGTTTCCCCAATTGTCTCTTTTAACTCGGTCTGATTTTGTGCATCATCTGATGATTGCTACCCTCTGCAGGAACACTATGGAAGCACTCCCAGCCTGCTTGCTTCGGGATGTGGCCCAGGATGCCCTGGCTGTGACTGTCATTGGCATTGATGAGGGACAGTTTGTAAGTTTATTCCTGATTTTTCTTTTCTATTGTCCCACAAAATTTTCCCTTGTATTGGAAAGCCAGATTGGCTAATGATTGGGGTAGGACCAGGAGAAGAAAGGGAGAGCCTGGTGAAGGCATACACATATCAAAGTATAATAAACATTTATGAACAGTTTTGTCATCTTTCTAGATAAGCTTCTACAGGGAGACCACATATTGTTCTATGTGGGAGAAGTGCTAGAGAATCTCTGCAGTCAGCAAAATGGTCTGAATCAAATAGATACTCAAATACACTTAGATAGCTAAGTTGTGTTGTCTTTGGTGTTCGGGGTACAGAACTTCACTGTTTGTGAAAAGTTAACATATATACACACAAAGACTTAGAGTACTTGTAACTACAAATGTAGAGTATGTGTGGTTAGGAGAAGAAAAGAGATAGGAGTCAAAGTTGTTTATTCTCCAGACACTGGAGCTAATCCAAAGAGCATAAATTGAAGTATTGAGTAGCTTTTCTTCTTCCTCTGCTCATCAACATTTTCTTTCAAAGATATTAATAAGAACCTGAGGAAGCTTGCCTCCTTGGGACAGGAACTTACTGCCTCTCCATCTCTTTTTTTAATCTCCTGGGATGTTTTTAGTTTCCAGACATTGTAGAATTCAGTGAGAGTATGGCAAATGCCGGGAAGACTGTGATTGTAGCTGCACTGGATGGGACCTTTCAGAGGAAGGTAAGATTCCTAGTTATGGTATGGTCTTTTGATAAAGGATCTAAATGCCTGGAAAGTGGGTCCTATGCAAAGATACTACTAGTCTGCTTTTCTTATTTTCCTTTTTGCTTATTTTTTACATCAGTTATTTCTGGTGAATTTTCTTTCCCCATCCTCCAACTTAACCTAATAGCCTTTTTTTGTTAAAAGCAGTTCAAACAAACCAACTGACAAAGCCTGTTTCTGTAAGGAATGTTCTGCTGCATCCAGTCTTCTACCTCTCCAAGAAAAAGGGTGGTGCTTATTCTCATCCTTGTCTCAGGCCAAAACTGGTCATTATGACTACATGGTATTCATTTGGCTTTTTTTAAACTGAATCATCATAAGCCTCAACAATGTCAACTGTCTTCTGTTTAAAATTCGGGTTCCTTTTTGTTTGTATGGTGTTTGTATCAGATCATATTTTGCCTGTAAAAGACTAGAAAATATTTCTTTTAGCTTGTTTTAAGGTCCAGATAAAGGGAAGAAAGGTATAGCTCCAGGAAATAAAAGTGTGATCCAGGCAAATTTTCATGAATTGAAGTACTTGGGCCAAAGAATATTGGGGTTTAGAGTTGTTTTGTTATTGTCCTTTTTTTTTTTTTTTTTTTTTTTTTTTTTTTTTTTAAGACGTTCATTTACCATCACTTACTGTGTTTCTGGGGATCATAGGCATTTGGGAATATCCTGAACTTGGTGCCACTGGCAGAAAGTGTAGTGAAACTGACCGCAGTGTGCATGGAGTGCTTCCGGGAAGCTGCTTATACTAAGAGACTAGGGGTGGAGAAAGAGGTAATTTTCCCTTCCCCAGTCTTCTTCTGAAGTGGGTCCAATCTAGTGGGTTAATTAACTCCCTGGAATGGCCTATATTTGGGAGAGCCTGCTTAATAGAAATCACATTGCTGTCTTCTCTGTTGCTAGGTTGAAGTGATTGGTGGTGCTGACAAATATCATTCTGTGTGTCGACTCTGCTATTTCAAGAAGTTCTCAGGACAGTCTACTGGGCAGGAAAATAAAGAGAATTGTTCCCTCAATGGGAAGTTGGAGGACACCTCAAGCTGTCGGAAACTCTTTACTACTCAACAGATTCTTCAATGCAGTTCAAACAATTGAGGCAGTTGGAATATACCTAGAACTGGCCTCCTGGAGAGAGATACCTTCAAGCATTCTGACTGTGTGTATATATATGGGGAAGTCACCTGCAACCTGCTTCTCCATTTCTAGCCATGTTACACCTATTGCTTATACCGTCACCATGTTTCTATGTTCCTCAGAAAGAGGGAGGACCAGAAAAGATCTTGGGAAGAGAGAAATAGGAAAGCAGTGCTTTCATAACTTGAAAAAAAACTTTTTGAAACAATGACTATATTTTATAACTTAATTCCATCCTTCCTCTGTTTGCCATACTGCCCCAACTTCTGCTTGGTAAAATATACATTGCCAGTAAAATCCAAAATCCTTCACTTTCCTTTCTTCGGCTTCAGTCTTTCTAAATAAAGTCTTTGTTATTCCCCTGAATTGCCTCCTCATGCTGAGAACCATGCTTAGGCAAGAAGCTAAGTCTAAAAGCATTGGGGGTTTCCCTGATTCCTCTGACTGGAATTATAGCAAAATTCTGTGATGGAAGACATTACTTCCTCATCTGTGATATTTATCCTTACTTTCTGTTCTCAGACCCTTAAGATTTTGCCTTTTCTTAATTCTATCAATACAATGATAACTTTGTGCTTTTTTTGGGGGGGGGGGGTGTCTTATAAAAGTATCCAATAGCTTCCAGCAGCTACTTCAAGCCTGAGAACTTTAGTTTCCTAAGAATATATAAGTCAGAGGACAGACTGACCTTTACCTGGGTTCTGATTAGCCTGGTATGTCTCAACTTATAATGATGACTTTTTTGAGTTGATGGGGGAGGACAACTGAGGTCGTAGGAAGGTTCTGCTATAAAAGATGAAAATTGAAACTACCCTTTAGACATTGTTCTCTTTAGCCTTTTAGGTTTTTCCCATGTCATGACGGAGTTGTGGCTTTCCCCTTATACACTGGGATTATGTGGGCTGCTAGAATGAGGTGGGAGGACTTCTCCAGCCATTCTCAGTTCTTATTAATATCATAGCACCTCTGTCTTTGTTGAGAGAATTGCCTCAGCACTGTTGACTAAGAGTTAGTTGGGCCATTTTAAGGCCAATAACAGATTCAGAGGACTATCCTTCAAAACCTACAGAGCCAGGGTTTTGTTCATGGAGCTTGTTTGCTGTATCTATCAAGGAGAGAACAGTATTAGACTTAAAGACCTACAAAGCAGTGAATGGTCTTGCCTTGGTGAGAAGCAAATATCAGACTCTTTATCACATCCATTCATTCATTTAACAGACATTAAGACTTGTTCTTCACCTTCAACGAACTTACTCCTAACTGAGAAAACATGGATACAAATAGATGAAGAGGTAGATGTGATAGGTAACATATAGAAGAAGAGAATTTGTTTTTGAAGAGGTACATTAAGCTAAAAAGTTTGGACTTGCTTTAGTTTTTCATTGGGCAGCTACTGAAGGTTTGTTTGCCAAGGAAGTGACAAAACCAAATGTGTACAAGGAAGATTAAAGTGGCAGTAATATGTTTGCAAAACAAAATGGTAAAACAGTAAAAACAACTTTTACATAATTCTATCAGATTCCTCATTCCCTTTGTACACAACACTCCATCCTCCTTACTTGGTGATTTCAGTGACTATCCCCTATCCCTGGAATGCTCTCCTTTCTGCCTCCTAGTTTCCCTGGCTTCAAATCTCAGCATTTTAAAGTCCTTCCTTAATAAAGCTTTTTTTTTTTTTTTTTTTTTGGTGAGAGTGATCAGCAACTTAGTCTTTATTTTTCACCTATTAGAAGAATTGGAATCTAAGGGTATATATCAGAAAGGGATATAGCTGAGTGAATTAAGAAATGAAGGCAATGGTTTCAGAGAAACCTGGGAAGATATGTGTGAACTGATGGCAAAATGAAATGAACAGAATAAGGAAAACATCTAGGGTAGGGGGAGGAGGGAAGGAAGGGATAATTTGGAGCATAAGGTTTTGCAATGGTCAGTGTTGAAAGATTATCCATGCATGTGTTTTGAAAATAAAAAGCTTTAATAAAATTTTAAAAATTAATTTAGTAAAAGCCTAAATTTTGGCAGAAAACCTATTCCAGTTATGTGAATTAGGCTAGCCATTTTTTTCCTCTGAGTCAATTTCTTTATAAAATGGATGTGAGGAAGGCTAGCTTTGATAATAGCTAACATTTATATAGTATATTTAAGATTGGCAAAGCACTTTACATATACTTATTTGATCCTTCTAACAACCTTGTGAGGTAAATGATATTACCATCCCCATTTTACATTTTGCCTATGAGGAAACTGAGGCACAAAGATTAACATCTATGACTAGTTGCACAGCTAGTATGTGTCTGAGTCAGGATTTAAACTCGGGCCTTCTTGACTTTCAAGTTTTGGGCTCCATCTACTGTATTACCTTCCTATTCCTCTGTGAAAGACTATTATGAAACTGGTTGAAAAAAGCCTTTTCATTCCTCAATCTTAGTGTCTTCCCTCTTAATACTACCCTCAATTTATCCTGTATATAATCTTGTTTGTAAATATAGTTTTTTGCATATTGTCTCCTCTGTTCTGTGTTCTAAATATAGGGACTGGGTTTTGTTTTGCTTTCTTTGTATCCCCATCACTTAGTATAGTGCCCGGCAAATTAAAGATTAATGGTAGTTGAGTGACAGAAGCCTTCTTTACCATCTACCAGGGAAGGCGAGTAACCTGGGTGAGCAACATGGGATAATTGTCACATTTATAAGTTGGATAATGTTGAGCACAAAGAGAATGAGACTTAAGGCAAAAAAATAATACAAACTAGAGAAATGGTAAAGGAGAGTATGTCAATTTTGATTTGGGGACTAAAAATGCTGCTGGATTCCCATTCCAATTTAAAGCAACAAATATCAGGAATCCACCATCCAAAACACCTACATCGTAGAATTCCCCTTCCTTTCCCTTTCTACCAGTAATTTAAGACTATAACAGCAATGCTAATAAGGGCTGCAAAAGGAGAAAATTAAAAAATGCACACACACATATATACACATATATATAATCTTTATTTCATCTCCAAACCAACTTAACAAAATGCAAAGTCTTCTGGATGTTCTTTTCTGATGGCTTTTTAATACATTCAGAACCATCCAGGGGCTGCAAGGTAGGCATGCCTTCTTGCTCTGCCTTACATTTCATATTTTAACAATGGAAGAATATTTACACAAAGCAGGGCCTTGCAGGTTAGGCAAAGCCACTCCCAGCTACCAGGATTTCTGTAGCAAGGACTAGGCAATGCTGCCCCTGCTGTCACCAACCCCCAGGTAGACCCTGGCACCAGACCAGGTATGGATTAGCAATCTCAGAACACAGGAGAACCAGAAGAATACAGCAATAACCACATGGGATTTAGGGCTAAATGCCTGGGTGGTCCTCACTTTCTCCTCTGAGTTGGAAAGGAACAGGGATTAAGAGAATAATCCCAGATTTTTATCTATTACAGACCTGAGAGCCATGGAGTGTGTATGTGCTGGGGAAATCAAGATGGGGAGCTCACTATACCTCAGAGCCCACCACTAGCAACAGAAGGCACAAGCATGAAGGCACACAAACACCCTACACACCCACACGCATAAAGCATCACAGAATGTCTCAGCAGAACCTGAGAATTCTAAGCAGCCACTGCCAGAACCACAGAAATCACAAGTTTTTGTCCCCTGGGATGAAGGGAAGATATAAGGCACTGTAAATAGCACTGTTGGGATTATCCCACTTCTATAGTTGTCCCAGGCAAAAGGAAAAGCAGTGAGAAAATACTTCTATTCAAAACTGTCTTAAAAATGCTCTGTCCAAAGGCAGATTATTTTTCAATCCCTCCTTAAAGGAAGGCAGTAGTACCTCAAATTATATGGCAGGTTTGAAAAAGCATGGGGTACAAACAGGAAGAAGAGAATGCCATTGTGAAGGTGTACAAAGGCTCCCTCCCTTTCCCTTTCTACAAGGTGAAGACCAAGTCAAGCCCACCCTTCCCTTTGTCCCCCACTGTGCTTTTGCATGCTGCCTTAGCTTAGTAAACTGGAGGTGGCTGATAACCCTCAGTGGTCTCTGCATTCTGAGTGAAGGGTGGTTGTTGGTAATTGTCTCCAGCAACTCCTGGGTAGGAGGCATAAGGGACAGCAGGATCAGGGGTAGGGTCAATGTAGTTCTGGATGAAGTCATCTACCCCAGCTTTGTATCTCTGGTAGGCAAGGGCAGCCAGCAAGCCCTAGGAAAAGAGTGGCTTGTCAGAATTTAGGTGGATGGAAAAGTATGAGGCAGGGAAGGGGAGGTAGAAGAGATAGGACATCCCTCTGGCTCCCCATCTCCAACCTTCCTACACTAGGAATGAGAAAGGATTTTGGTTGGAGATGTGAGTAAAGACCCCTAACTCTGACCCTCTCTTTGCCAAAACCCATACCTCTGGCATTACCCATGGATAGGACCATGGTCCTAGGCAGTTACATACCCAGGAGAAGATGGAGAAGAAACTAAATGAGATTGCTGCCCGGGCTGAGTCAGCCCGCATCAACATGGCTGTAGAACTGGTGGCTGCCCACTGATTGGTAAGAAAACAAAATCCAACAAACCACAGGAAGGTCCAGAAAGCTGGGGAGAAAACAGGATGAGGAAGAGCCAACTGCCCACAACAGTTACCCACCCATTCAAGTCACAAAGTACCAATGGGAATTACCAAGGAACATAGGTGGATCTTTCCCTAGCTTTACCCCAGGACTAACTAGGGCTAAAGAGGGAGAAGATGTGGATTCCTTCCCCAAAAACCCATGGGAAAGTTACCTGAGAAGATCATGTCACCAATGACCAAGTACTTGCGGTCAGTGGCATTGCTAATCTGAGGAAAATAGACATCAACCACGAAGAAGAAGACAGAAGCCAGGAAGGCAAGCACCCCAATGGCTGTGCCATATCGGCAGGCATCTTCATTTTGGTTAAAGATGCAATGGAGCTCGGCTGAGTGGGATGCATTAACATATCCTTCAGCAATGATGCAGGAGAACACGACCACAGCAAATAACTAATGAAGAGAAGAAGTGTCTGATGAGGATGAGAACTGTTATAAACTAGACACCCATAATTTGAAACAAATCGATTGAACCCAGATGATACTCTTGGCTGATCTGTCTAACTAAACAACTTACTTTGTGATATTTTATTTCAATTCATGACTTCCATGCATTCTCTGTTAATGTGATTACTTCCTGGTTTTAATGTAGAGAAGTCAACTGTTTCTTATGGCATTAATAGCAAGCTTACCTTTTCAGCCCTCGTTCATGTTATTCTCCTGTACACACATCTGCATTCCAGATAAATTGGACAACTAGCCATTCTCTGGATTTCAGATTTGTGCAAGATATTCCCCAGCCTGGAATATTTTCCAACTTTCTATCTCTGTCTTTCAGAATATTTATCTTTCTTCACCTCTGCCATCTTCCAAATCTCCTTTAATTGAAGGTGTTCTATCCTTCCTCAAATATCGTTAGAACACTCTGGGCCTCAACTTAGTCCCATCACTCAGAATCTTATATTTATTTGTATACATGTCATTCCCCTATCTCCATCTTGCCTTACCTCACTCTCAGGACAGAGATCAGGCATCCTCGATGTTTAATAAATGTCTATCAATGAACACCACACTCATGTTAAAAAAAATAAAATAAAATTCTGCCATAGATCAATGGGACATGTGCTTGGCAATAATTCTTCTCAGGAAAAGAGCTGAGTGGCTTATGCCTCTCAATATTCTACTCAGCGATCTGGCCTCCAAGATGAAGACTGTTCTACTCTTGTTTATCCTCTCTATAAGCACTAATATGTTACCACCCAAAAGGGGGCATTTAATGCCACAGCCCCGTAAGTCAGTGTTGACAGCTTTTCAATGAAGATTATCTGCTCCTCTAACACTATTTAAGTCAGGTTGGTGGGGGAGGGAAAGTATAGGGGTGGGAGGGAGGAAGACATTTCAGATGTCAGTCTGAAGCTTGTAAGTCTTAGGTCAAATATTCCCCAGGTAAATCTATGGGCCCCAGATCTACCCAGTTAATGATTTCACAAAAGGACGGGCCAAAGTGTGAACGTAAAACTCAGGGTCCCAAAGGAAGACTGTACTTCAGAGGAAATCTATTAACAGTCTAGGGAATCCCCTACCACCAGCATACTTCACCCTAGATCTGCCCCTAAGACAGCGCTGCCTCAGGGACCCAACTGAAAGGGCGGCCCCTCCAATCACAAGGGCATTCTCATTTTCAAAAGAACACATCGCTTTACAGGCAAATCTTGTTCTAGCCTTAAAGCTAAAAATAGGAATCTAGAAATCTCTGCGAGAGAAGCAGAGAAACATTCCCTGACACTGCCAAGCCAACCCATCACCTTCCCCCAGAGCAGAGCGCAGGGCAGTCTGTGCCCCTATGGGAGAGGAGCGCCGGGTGCCAGTCAGTATCAGCAGGCATTGTCCGAGCGCGGAGGATGCCCTCTCCTCGCCCTATCCCCAAGGAACCCAGTCCTGGTCACCCTCTCTTTCCCAGTGACCCCGGGGCTTTGTAAGCCTGCGGGGGCAGATTTCCCACAGGGCTCTACCCGATCTAAGCAGCAGCAGATTCAGGTTTGGGGCAGGAAGCGAAGGCTACGACCCCCGGCAGACCTTGCCCAACCAGTTTTAAATTAGCCAGTCTCTGGGACGGAGGACCGCACGCTCCAGGTGCGCCCAAGGGCCGCTCTTTCCTCGCCGTTCCTACTTTTCAAAGTCCCCTAATCAACCCCCCACCCGGGAGTGGCAGGGCGAATGGGCTGCCCTCTGCCCCCCCCCCCCCCGCAGGCCCCTCCCACTGCCAACAGGGCGGCTGGGGCCTGTGTGGGTCCCCCGAACGCTTGCCCTGTTGCCGGGCCACCCGGTCGTGCCGGGCCCGGGAGAGACCGCCCAGAGCCGACGAGGAAGTCGGGCAGAGCCGGGGCGGCGGGCCGGGAGCGGCGGGCGGGCAGCCCCGGCAGCCCCGGACCCGGAGCTCCCAGGAAGCCGGCGCAGCCCCGCCTGCCACCTGCTGTAGGCCGGAAAGTCCTGCCCGCCCCGCCGGCGGGCCTGCGGCGCGTCCTCCGCCTCCCTCTCCCGCGGGGCTCGGGGCGCTCACCATGCACACAGCCCGGACGATGACTTGCGGCTGCTGTAGAAATCGCCGCAGGTCGAAACTGCCGCCGGCCTTGGCCGCCCCGTAGGCCCCGCTGTCCATTTTGACGTTGACGTCGTGGCCCTCGCCACCGCCCGTGGAACGCAAACTGGAGACTCCCGGTACTGAGGGTGACACGGGGAGCTCCATGCCCCGCCCCCCACGCGCCGGGGGCGGGGCCTCCTTCCTGGAACTGCGGGCCAATGAGCGCCGGGCCCGCGGCGGGCCAGCCACCTGCCTGAGAGAAGCGGGGCCGCGGGAGGAGACGAGTCGTTTCCCTTCCTTTCCCTCACCCCGCCACCCCCAGGGCTTGGCCCAAGTATTTCTGCCCCGGCTTCCTTGGCCTCACGGACTGACCCCCCGATAACGAACCCCTTCTCCCCGCCCCATCAGCGCTCCCAAGGAGAAGGCACTCGCCCCCCTTCTCGTCTCATGACGCCCTCTTAAAACTCGCCCACGCAACCAGTCCCGCGCTTGGAGACCTAGGGAGGGGAAGTCCACTAACTCCGAAAGCGGCCCATTTCTCCTCTCGGTAGCTTAGAAAGCCCCTTCTACGTATCCAAGCACAATCTGCCGCTATAACCGCCACCGGGGCTTTCGCGTGCTTCCTCCTGGCACCGAGAAATGACCGAGTCCGAGTCTTCTTTGACGAAATAACCTTTCAGATACTCGAAGGCAGCGGCCTTTCCCCGCCCCCCCCGCCCCCGCCCCCACCAAGATCTCTACTTCAGCCTAACCCCCTCCCCTCCCCCCGCTCCTAGTTCCTTCAACTGATCCTCACGTGACTCTGTCCCAAAGTGTTTCTAGTCAGTCTCCTCTTCCCAATTTCTACTTCACCTCCACCCGTGTTCTTTCTAAAAGAGTACGCCCAGAACGGAACCTAACTCCCAAAAGTAACTTGCCTCGGAGGGAGGGTATCTCAGTAGTACCCCAGTCCTAAGATTTCACATTGGCTCCCTGGTCCCTCTGGATCTCGAAGCCCACTCAGAAAACATCGCATCTTGAGAAAGAGGAGCCATAATCTAACAGCCTCTCCCCCCTCTCCCTCTCTCTTGTTTAGCGGAGGAGAAACTGAACTTAGCGTAAAAAGCTAAAGGGTCTGTCTGCCTGAGAGAGATCAGGGATTCGGATGCCCAGGTATTAGAAATTATGGCCTGTCTCCTGCCTTGTGCCTTCCTAGCTCTTCCCCAGTCTCCTTTATTGGAGAGAAAGGTTTTCTTTGGAAAGACTGAGGAACTCTAAACCCCCAAAGTGTTGGTAGTTATTAGATCAATAGTTTTTATGTAATTCGTAGTCTAGGCTTCAGAGATTAAAATCTGGAGAAAGAGAAAGTCTAATTTTTAAAAAGATGATGTTCAGTGACCTTGCCAGAGAGCTCTTACACGTTTGGAGAGAAAGAGGCGTGAATATGTACACCCCTCCATACATACACATACTGCACTCTCTTGTGCCTTTGCCTTTCCGTGAATGTTCCATATGTGTCTGCTGTTCTCATTGATAATATATGAGAAAGTGTACCCTAGGTTTTGTGGAGGGTTTTTTTTTTTGCCTTTTTAATTATGCATATCTTTAAGCATATCCTTTGCTTTGAATTAATTATGCCCTCTGATGGTTAAAGTTAAAAGTGGATGCTCGAGAATTACCTGCACCCAGACAGCTAGTATGCTGAGACTTGCTGTATCTGTTAGGAAATCTGTTAATCTCTTCTTTCTTTCTTTCTCTCTCTCTCTCTCTCTCTCTCTCTCTCTCTCTCTCTCTCTCCCTCCCTCCTCCCTCTCTCTCTTCTCTCTCTGTCTCTCTCTTTCTCTCTGTCTCTCTCTGTCTCTCTCTTCTCTCTGTCTCTGTCTCTGTCTCTCTCTCTCTCTTCTCTCTCTCTGTCCCTCTTCTCTCTTCTCTCTCTCTCCCTCTCCCCCCTCTCTTTCTCTTCTCTCTCTCTTCTTTCTGTCTTTCTCTTCTCTCTTTTTTCTCTCTCCTCTCTCTCTTTCTCCTCTCTCTCTCTGTCTCTCCCTCTCTCTCTCTTCTCTCTCTTTTCTCTCTCTCTCTTCTCTCTGTCTCTTTCTTTTCTCTCTCTGTCTCTCTCTCTCTCTCTTCTCTCTCTCTGTCTCCTCTCTCCCTCTCTTTCCCCTCTGTCTCTCTATCTCTGTCTTTTTCTCTTCTCTCTCTCTCTCTCGTCTCTCCCCTCTCTCCTCTCTCTTCCCTCTTTTCTCTCTCTCTCTCTCCTCTCCTCTTCTCTCTCTCTCTCTTCTCTCTTTTTCTCTCCCTCTCTTTCTCCTCTCTCTCTGTGTCTCTGTCTCTGTCTCTCTCTGACTCTCTCTCTGTGTCTCTGTCTCTCTCTCCCCTCTGTCTCTCTCTCCTCTGTCTCTCTCTGTCTCTTTCTCTTCTCTCTCTCTGTCTCTGTCTCTCTCTCTCTCTTCTCTCTCTCTGTCCCTCTTCTCTCTCTCTCTCTCCCTCTCCCCCCTCTCTTTCCCTTCTCTCTCTCTTCTCTCTGTCTTTCTCTTCTCTCTTTTTCTCTCTCTCTCTCTCTTTCTCTCTCTCTCTGTCTCTCCCTCTCTCTCTTCTCTCTCTTTTTCTCTCTCTCTTCTCTCTGTCTCTTTCTTTTCTCTCTCTGTCTCTCTCTCTCTCTCTCTTCTCTCTCTCTCTGTCTCCTCTCTCCCTCTCTTTCCCCTCTGTCTCTCTATCTCTGTCTTTTTCTCTTCTCTCTCTCTGTCTCTCGTCTCTCCCCTCTCTCCTCTCTCTTCCCTCTTTCTTCTCTCTCTCTCTCTCTCCTCACTCTTCTCTCTCTCTCTTCTCTCTTTTTCTCTCCCTCTCTTTCTCCTCTCTCTCTGTGTCTCTGTCTCTGTCTCTCTCTGACTCTCTCTCTGTGTCTCTGTCTCTCTCTCCCCTCTGTCTCTCTCTCCTCTGTCTCTCTCTGTCTCTTTCTCTCTCTCTCTCTGTCTCTTCTCTCTCTCTCTTCTCTCTCTCTCTTCTCTCTCTCTCTCTCTCTCTCTCTCTCTCTCTCTCTCTCTCTCTCTCTCTCTCTCTCTCTCTCTCTCTCTCTCTCTCTCTCTCTCTCTCTCTCTCTCTCTCTCTCTCGCTGAGGCAATTGGGGTTAAGTGACTTGCCTCAGGTCACACAGCTAGGTCAAATCTGAACTCAGATCCTCCTGACGTCACTGCTGGTGCTCTATCCAGTGTGCCATCTAGCTGCCCCCCAAATGGACATTTTTATGTGCAATGTAACCACATAAAAAGTAGATTATATTCAGGTTGGTTCTAATGGTCTTGTGATAACAGCCATCTGCATCTAGAGAGAAGACTGTGAGGACTGAGTGTAGATCACAACATATTATTTTTACTCTTTTTGTTGTGGTTTGTATTTTGTTTTCATATTTTTTTTTCAACTTACTAGATCTGACTTTTCTTGTATAGCATGATAATTGTGGAAATATGTATAGAAGAATTGTACATGTTTAACATATATTGCATTACTTGCCATCTAGGGGAGAGGGTGTGGGGAAAGGAGGGAAAAATTGGAACACACAGGATTTTGCAGGGGTGAATATTGAAAATTACTGCATATGTTTTGAAAGCTTTTTGCTTTAGTAATTAAAGTATTTCAATAAAACATTGAAAATTTTAAAAATAAAAGCAATAGAAAAAACATCATACATGAAACTGCAAATTGCAGCTTGTTTTTCCTTTTAAACATGATCAGTTACTCAACATGTAACTTTTAAAGCTGCCCTGTTTGTTTCCTTCTGGCCTTCCATCTGTTCTCTCATGTGTATTTTTTTTTAAAGTGCTTCACTTGACCCTTTATTTCTTCTTTCTTCCTTTGTTTTTTGATAATCTCCCTTTTTCTATCATCAAATTGAAAAAAAAATTTGTAATAAATATGCCTGGTCAAGCAAAATATATTCCTATATTGGTCATATCTGAAAATGTATAATTCATTCTGCATATTGAGTCTATTACCTCTATGTCAGGAGGTAAGCCATATGCTTCATCATCAATCCTCTGAAATCAAGGTTAGTCATTGCATTTATCAGTTTTAAGTCTTTCATAGTTGTTTTCTTTACATTATTGGTATTGCATAAATTGTCCTCCTGGTTCTGTTTATTTTACTCTGCCTTAGTTTGTACAGATCTTCTCAGATCTCTGAAACTCTCATAATTTCTAATGGCATTATATTCCATTTCATTGTCATATACTTTGTTCAACTATTTCTCAATTAATGGAAAACCCTTGATTTTCTTGTTTTTTGCCACTACAAAAAAGAGCTGCTAAAAATATTTTTTATATTTAATGGTACTTTTTCTCCCCTTCCTCCCTTCTTTAAATTTCTCTGGGACATAAACTTCATTATAGTATCAATAGGTCAAAAGGAACACACAGTTTAGTCATTGGAAGACATAGTTCCAAACTCTTCCAGAAAGGCTGGATCTACTTACAGCTACACCAAAAGTACATCAGTGTGCCTGCTTGCCCATGGACCTTTTCAACAAAAGTTGTTTTAATTTTTATTTATTTTTTATTTTTTTCTAGTAAGTTGAAGCCTTTTAAATATTGTTATAACTTTATTTTTTTCTTTAGAAAACTACATATTGGTGACTTAGGAATGCTGAATCCTTGTTTTTATCCTGCTCTTCTCCCTCCTCTTATCATGCTTGATTCTTAACCCAGATCTCATTCACCAACCCTTTATTTTACAGATAATAAAACAAACCCCCAAAAGTGAAATTGTCTGGTCAGAGTCACATAGAATGTCCACATGATATCATACATGATATCCACATGATAGACATAGCTCCGGGACAAGAAATTCTTTGTCTTTTCTTTAGGATTCTCAGGCTAGCAAGGCAGGCAGTAATATCAAAGCATATGGAGGACAATATCAAAGAAAAAAAAGTAAAAAGTTATTTATATAGTGTTTTAAAGTTTGAAAAGCACTTATAAGTAGTATTGTGTTTTCTCCCAACAACTCTGGGAGGCAGGTTCTCTAATCATCTCCATTTTACTCTTTAGGAAATTGAAGCAAACCCTACTGAAAGTCACCACATATCCATATTGTTTTTCATATTAAAAATGATAGAAATTTTCAATAAATATTGTTTGTTTTAAAAAATAACTGCTATTAAGACAACTCTGAGATACCACTATACACCTGTCAGACTGGTAAGAATGACAGGGAAAGATAATGCGGAATGTTGGAGGGGATGTGGGAAAACAGGGATACTAATACATTGTTGGTGGAATTGTGAATACATCCAACCATTCTGGAGAGCAATTTGGAATTATGCTCAAAAAATTATTAAATTGTGCATACCCTTTGATCCAGCAGTGTTACTACTGGGCTTATATCCCAAAGAGATCTTAAAGAAGGGAAAGGGACGTGTATGTGCAAGAATGTTTGTGGCAGCCCTATTTGTAGTGGTTAGAAACTGGAAACTGAGTGGATGCCCATCAGTTGGAGAATGGCTGAATAAATTGTGGTATATGAATATTATGGAATATTATTGTTCTGTAAGAAATGACCAACAGGATAATTTCAGAAAGGCCTGGAGAGACTTACACGAACTGATGCTGAGTGAAATGAGCAGGGCCAAGAGATCATTATATACTTCAACAACAATACTATATGATGATCAATTCTGATGGACCTGGCCGTCCTCAGCAATGAGATGAACCAAATCAATTCCAATGGAGCAGTAATTAACTGAACCAGCTACACCCAGAAAAAGAACTCTGGGAGATGACTAAGAACCATTACATAGAATTCCCAATCCCTATATTTTTGCCCACCTGCATTTTTGATTTCCTTCACAGGATAACTGTACAATATTTCAAAGTCTGATTCTTTTTATACAGTAAATAATGGTTTGGACATGTATACTTATTTTGTATTTAATTTATATTCTAATATATTTAACATGTATTGGTCATCCTGCCATCTAGGGGAGAGAGTTGGGGGAAGGAGGGGAAAAATTGGAACAAAAGGTTTGGCAATTGTCAATGCTGTAAAATTACCCATGCATATAACTTGTAAATGAAAAGCTATTAAAATTTTTTAAAAATTTAAAATAAAAAAAAAGCAAAAAAACCCCTGCTATTTGTATCTTTTGATCATCTATTTCTTGGGGAAGTGGCTCATTGTCATAAATTTTAATGAGTTTCTTATCCATCTTGGAAATGAGATTTTTATCGGAGAGACTTGATGCAAAGATTTTTTTTTTCTCAAAATAACCTGTTGCCTTTTTAATTTTAACTGCATTGATGTTGTCTGTGTAATTTTTTTTCAATTTTTTTGTAAACAAAATTGTTCATTTTATCTCCTTTAGGAATGAGCTAGGGTGAGCTCAAACCTCTTAATTGTTAAATTTTCAATATGAGGATTTACAGTCCTGGCGCACCCCCTCCCCCATCTCCTAATTGACAAACTTACAAATCAAAACTTGATTTATTATTTTGCTGATTGGGTAGACTTAAGAAAATGGTTGAAAAAATTCTTCAGATTAAATTTTGAAGTATATCTTGCTTTTCAGAGAGATCCATTGTTAAATATTTGCTATCTATACAACCTTTATCTCATGTGTTAGTCCTTTTCCTTAAAAGGTAACAGAACCATCCTTAAGAATTTATTTGTTTGGCAGATTTCAAAAACCTTGCAAAGAGTTAGATGAAATGATTCTTACAGAGCAGCAACATTGTACAATAATTGAATATGAATAATTTAGCTCTTTTCAGCCACATGATGATCCAAGACAATTCCCAAGGACTTAAAATAGAAAATGTTATCCACCTCTAGAGAAAAAACTGATGGAATCTGAATGCATACTGAAGCATACTATTTTCATTTTATCTTTTTTGATTTTTTACTTTTGGTCTGTTTCTTCTTTCTCAACATGACTAATACGGAAATATATTTTACATGATTACACACACACACACACACACACATAAAACCTATTACCTTTTTAGAGAGGAGGAAGGGAGGGAAGAAGGCAGAAAATTTGGAACTCAAAAAAATTTTTTTAAAATGAATAATAAAAAATTATCTTTACATGTATTTGGGAAAAATACTATTAAAATTAATTTCCCAGGGTACTAAAGATTTGGACTACTGACATCTGAGTACAAAAATGTCAAGAGGAACTCCATCCTGTCTCTGATGGCCAACCATGACAACTCAGGTACAAGGAAGATTCAGCTGAAACAAGATCTTTTTTCTACTGCAAGCAAGTAAATTTCCTTTTGTTGAATGTTGAATGACCTACAAATATTTCTTTTTGTTCCAATATCTATACTACCAGAAGATTGGCCAGAGCCAGGCCCAACTGACAACAGTTTTCTAGGTAGGCCATCATCTGCAAAAAATGATCAATTTGTTTCTTCTTAGCTTGTGTTTCTTTCCTCTATTTTTTCCTAATAGAATTGCTATACTTAGTATTCTTAGAATTATCTACAGTAATAATAGTGATAATAAATTTATTATCTTTACTTTACCTCTGATTTTAGTGGAAAGCTCTCACCATTGTCTATTATGGATAATGTTTCACAGATAAAAAGCAGCTTACTTGCTTTCTCCCAAATTCAGCCTTCTGTTATCTTTCAAGTCGGTGCCCGTGGCAGTCTTTCTGCTTATAATATATTGCCTTCTCACAAATTCTTAGCTTTCTTCAATGCTCTCCTTACATGCCATTTCTTTGGAGAAGTCTTTCCTGGTCTCCTCTCCGCTCATTCTTCAAATTATCTTATAAAAATATCTGTTGATGTGTCACATTTTCCAGTACAGTATAAGCTTTTTGAAGTTAGGGATTGTAAGTTTTTTTTGCTTGATATCCTGAAGATCTGGTAGAGTGCCTTGCACATTGCAAATACTTCATAAAATTTATCAAATTGAACTAAAATCAATTAAAGATGGGGCTTTATGTCTTCATTCTCTTTGTTATTCCTTCCATCTACTTTTGTTCCTAAAAGGAGGCAAATTTATAACTTCAAACTTGGAAAAAAAAAAACTCTCAAGCCAACAAAACATTTCTGAGTGTTTCTTTTTTTTTTTTTAACTTAAACTTTTTATTTTTTCGGAGGCAATGGGGTCACTTGCCCAGGGTCACACAACTAGTAAGTATTTGAGACTGGATTTGAACTCAGGTCATCCTAACTTCAAAGCCAGCATTCCATTTCTACCCACCACACCAACTAGCTGCTCCTGAGAACAGAGCTTTGGCACCTCCTATTGGACATCAGGATCTTCTGAGAGTGAAGTGATGATGATGGTGAAGCTTCATGATAGTGCTCCGTGAAATCCGGTGCCCCAAACTCTTGTGACATGTGCTCATCTGTATCCAGAGAAGGGAAGAGAGAAAGGGATTTGTCCCATTTTATGAAAGGGAAAACTCACAGAGTGAACAGGTAGCTGACCCTAAGGTCACCTGGTCTTGGTAGTGATGTAATTAGGAATGATATATTTCTTCCTTTATGTTATCCTGCCCCACTTCACTCTATATAATTAGAATGCTGAACTCAAAAAATATTGCTGGCCATCAGGTGACAGCCTTGTAGTCTTTTATAATGGGGTTTCTTTTTTTTTTTTTTTTTTTTTTTATTACAGCTTTTTATTTACAAAACATATGCATGAGCTACACCCAAAGAAAGAACACTGGGAATTGAATGTAAACTGCTTGCATTTTTGTTTTGCTTCCTGGGTTATTTATACCTTCTGAATCCAATTCTTCCTGTGCAACGAGAGAACTGTTCAGTCCTGCACACATATATTGTATCTAAGATATACTGTGGCATATTTAACATATATAGGACTGCTTGCCATCTAGGGGAGGGGGTGGAAGGAGGGAGGGGAAAAATCGGAACAGAAGTGAATACAAGGGATAATGTTGTAAAAAATTACCCTGGCATGGGTTCTGTCAATAAAAAGTTATTAAAAACACACACACACACACACACACACACACACACACACAAACATATGCATGGGTAATTTTTCAACACTGATCCTTGCAAAACCTTCTGTTCCAACTTTTTCCCTTCTTCCCCCTCCCCTAGATGGCAGGTAATCCAATACATGTTAAATATGTTAAAGTATATGTTAAATACAATATAAGTATACAGGCACACAGTTATCTTGCTGCACAAGAAAAATCAGATCTAGAAAGAAAGCAAAAAATCCTGAGAAGGAAGACAAAAATGCAAGCAAACAATAACAGAAGAGTGGAAGTGCTATGTTGTGGTCCATACTCATTTCCCATAGTTCTCTCTCTGGGTATAGCTGATTCTCTTCATTATTGAACAATTGGAACTGGTTTGAATCATCTCATTGTTGAAGAGAGCCACTTCCATCAGAATTGATCGTCATACATGATGGTATACTTAGAGAACCCCAGAGATTCTGCTAAAAAATTATTAGAAATAATCCACAACTTTAGCAAAGTTGCTGGTTATAAAATAAACCCACATAAGTCATCAGCATTCTTATATATCACTAACAAAATCCAACAGTCAGAGTTACAAAGAGAAATTCCATTTAAAGTAACTACTGATAATATAAAATATTTAGGAATCTATCTGCCAAGGGAAAATCAGAAACTTTATGAGCAAAATTACAGACCACTTTTCACACAAATTAAGTCTGATCTAACCAATTGGAAAAATATTAAATGCTCTTGGATAGGGCGAGCAAATATAATAAAGATGACAATATTACCTAAACTAATCTTTTTATTTAGCGCTATACCAATCAGACTCCCAAAAAACTATTTTAATGACCTAGAAAAAATAACAACAAAGTTCATAATGGAAAAACAAAAGGTCAAGAATTTCAAGGGAATTAATGAAAAAAAAATCAAATGATGGTGGCTTAGCTGTACCAGATCTAAAATTATATTATAGAGCAGCAGTTACCAAAACTATTTGGTATTGGCTAAGGAATAGATTAGTTGATCAGTGGAATAGATTAGGTTCAAGGGATAAAACAGTCAACAAATATAGCAACCTAGTCTTTGACAAACCCAAAGATCCCAGCTTTTGGGATAAGAACTTACTGTTTGATAAAAATTGCTGGGAAAATTGGAAACTAATATGGCAGAAACTAGGCATTGATCCATACTTAACGCCGTACACCAAGATAAGGTCAAAATGGGTTCATGACCTAGGCATAAAGAATGAAATTATTAATAAATTAGAGGAACATAGGATAGTTTACCTCTCAGACCTGTGGAAGGGGAAGGTCTTTATGACCAAAGCAGAACTAGAGATCATTACTGATCACAAAATAGAAAATTTCGATTATACCAAACTGAAAAGTTTTTGTACAAACAAAACTAATGCAGACAAGATTAGAAGGGAAGCAATAAACTGGGAAAATATTTTTACAGTCAAAGGTTCTGATAAAGGCCTCATTTCCAAAATATATAGAGAATTAACTCTAATTTATAAAAAATCAAGCCATTCTCCAATTGAAAAATGGTCAAAGGATATGAACAGACAATTCTCAGATGAAGAAATTGAAACTATTTCTAGTCATATGAAAAGATGCTCCAAGTCATTATTAATCAGAGAAATTCAACTTAAGACACTCTACCACTACACACCTGTCAGATTGGCTAAGATGGCAGGAAAAAATAATGATGATTGTTGGAGGGGATGCGGGAAAACTGGGACATTGATGCATTGTTGGTGGAGTTGTGAACGAATCCAACCATTTTGGAGAGTAGTTTGGAACTATGCTCAAAAAGTTATCAAACTGTGCATACCCTTTGATCCAGCAGTGTTACTACTGGGATTATATCCCAAAGAGATTATAAAGAAGGGAAAGGGACCTGTATGTGCACGAATGTTTGTGGCAGCCCTTTTTGTAGTGGCTAGAAACTGGAAACTGAATGGATGTCCATCAGTTGGAGAATGGCTGAATAAATTGTGGTATATGAATATTATGGAATATTACTGTTCTGTAAGAAATGACCAACAGGATGATTTCAGAAAGGCCTGGAGAGACTTACACGAACTGATGCTGAGTGAAATGAGCAGGACCAGGAGATCATTATATACTTCAACAACAATACTATATGATGATCAGTTCTGATGGACCAGGCCATCCTCAGCAACGAGATCAACCAAATCATTTCTAATGGAGCAGTAATGAACTGAACTAGCTATGCCCAGAAAAAGAACTCTGGGAGATGACTAAAAACCATTACATTGAATTCCCAGTCCCTATATTTATGCACACATGCATTTTTGATTTCCTTCACAAGCTAATTGGGCAATATTTCAGAGTCTGATTCTTTTTGTACAGCAAAATAACGTTTTGGTCATATATACTTATTGTGTATCTAATTTATATTTTAATATATTTAACATCTACTGGTCATCCTGCCATCTAGGGGAGGGGGTGGGGGGTAAGAGGTGAAAAATTGGAACAAGAGGTTTGGCAATTGTTAATGCTGTAAAGTTACCCATGTATATATCCTGTAAATAAAAGGCTATTAAAAAAAAAAAAAAAAAAGAATTGATCGTCTTATAGTATTGTTGTTGAAATTGTTGTTTATAATGATCTCTTGGTTCTGCTCATTTCACTTAGTATCAGTTCATGTCAGTTTCTCCAGGACTCTCTGAAATCATCTTGCTGGTCATTTCTTACAGAACAATAATATTCTATAACATTCATATATCACAATTTATTCAGCCATATAAGGGGGTTTCTGAGAGTAATGACCAGCAATAATAAGGTTCTTAAAGTTGATGCAGACATTAAATAATGTTTATTTTGGGTGCCCACCCAATTGACCTAGTGACATTTTAGGCCTAAACACATGACCTCCAGAAGGTTTCCCTTCCAATTCTGCCTAGGGAACTATGGGTACTATACTTGGGCACAAAATTAGAACCAGACCTCTCCTCAACTCTACTTCTAAGCCATAAAATTAGCATATCAGTGACATGATGCACTTGACACTCTAATGTTATATAAATTAAATTTATGTGTGTTTAAATATATATAAATTTTATATATACATAGATATCTATTTTGGAACTTAGCTTACTATTAATAGCAAAAATAAAACTTTTCCCCTTAACTTGAAGACAATTTGAGCTTGTAAATTCTTTTGCCATACCTGTGACACTGATCCAGGGACCCTAACATTTTTGGTATGTCTTAGATCCCATCACTAGCAGGGACATAGACTTTTGCTGGGGTCTTATTCACCCCATCATTGACATTTCTGGTAGATCTCATTTTATAGAACTTATGGAAGGACATGACTAAGAGTCACATGGGATGGGCTAAAATGGATAGATTGTTGTGGTGGGAGTCATGTCCTGTTTATTTATTAGAATAATAAGTTATTTTAGAAAGTAAATAAAGACTAGAAAGTAAAGTCTTTGAAGCCAGATCTCAAGCCTGGTGTTCCACTCTAATGCAAATTAGACTTAATTTTCCCCTAAAAAAGACTTTAATTGATTCAGAGCACTAAAGGCTCAGGCAGTTAATATCATTTCCAAGTCACTTGAGTACAAAACAGCCTCAGGAACTCCAGGTACTATCTGATGTTAGAAAGTTTGAGGCGAGGGAGATTTGCTCAGCTAAATCAACTTGAAAATGTTTCTACAATATTTATCTTTGTTGAATAGTTGCCTCCTGTACTAGCTAAGTTTTATTAAGTTTGCTAACTCTTGAATTACCTATGGCTATCTGTTAGTCAATAAGCAATTATGAAGCACCTACTATGTGCCAAGTACCTTGCTAAGTTCTGGGGATTCAAAGAAAAATAAAAGATAGTTCCTGTCCTCTAGGAGCTCATAATCTACTAGATTTTTATTCCAATGTTAGGTATAAACTAACTGGTGAATTGACCTGAGTTAGATACAACCCAAAACAAGTAGTGAGATGCATCAGTGGAAAGAATGCCCATATCAATAAAATGATAGATTCATGATTGTATTTGTGAGTATTAGATGAGCTCCAAAGCTTCTTCTAGCTCTCAGTTTGTGTTCTGAGGATCTTGTAATCATCTTCACAATATTCTATGAAATCATAAGTTCATAGGATTTAAATTGGAAGGGAACTTCAAGATGATCTGGCCCAAGTTCCTCATTTTGCAGATGAAATAACTGAGGCCTGAAGAAATGAAGTGATAGCAAAACTCACAAGGAGGCAGAGATGTTGAATGGACCCTATAGAAACACCAGCTGAGGACAGAGGCCTAAGAATGATCCACAGGGGTTTTTCTTCCACTTCAAATAGGGTACTTCCAACATTTCCAAAAATATGTGACATAATCTTTGTCTATTGGCATTGAATCATACCGCTTAAAATCTTACCACAAAAATTCCCCTTGAAAACCTCATTGTAATGTGGGATGGATCATGACTTCTCCAAGACTGACCAAGTAGAACTCCAGCTGTGGCAAGTGTCCCACCAATCAGGAAGGATTTCTAGCCCACCAGATATCTCTGCACCAGGAGCAGCATAATTCAGGAATGGCTTCTCACAAGAAGGTTGGCTTCCTTAGGGAAGCATTGGGAATGGAGAAGGAGCAAGTTGGGGTACAGCAACTCATGAAATAACCAGGAGAGTAATAAATAAGAAAAATTGCCTGTTCAATTGGAAGATCCAGTAGACAGACCCTGCAAATGACCATAGCTTCAACTGAGTTTTGAAACAGGGAAAAGGCTGGAGAGGAAACGGGATAATTGCTTAGAAACAAGCAGCTTCTATTTGAGAACTAATTATTAAATTTTCAGTGTGAGCATTTATACTTTACACTTTGTAGCAAATGTTACAAATCAGGGCTTGATTTATTGTTTGTTTCTTGTCTAGACTTAAGGAAGTGATGGAGGAAATGTTAATAATGAAGATACAATGAGGTTTTCAAGGGGAATTTTTGTGGCAGGATTTTAAGTGGTATGATTCAATGCCAAAACACAGATTATGTCACGTCTTTTGAAATGGCGAAGTATTCTTTTTGAAGTGGAGCAAAACCCAATATGGATGGAGCACCAGCTCAGGAATCAGGAAGATGAGTTCAAATCCAGCCTTAGACACTTCTGAACTGTGTAAGTCACTTAAACCTAATTGCTTCCAGAAGAAAAAATAAAAAGTGTGTTGTGTGTGTGCTTTTTTTTTTTTTTTTCTGGAGAGCTAGTTGTCAAACATTTGCCTTTACCCTTGCAGATCTTAAAAAAGATTAAATCTGAGCTAGATCCTAAAAAGTCCTTTCCCTAAAGATTTTCCTCACTGATTCTTACAACCCTCTCATTTTAATTCTCAAATCTCTCCTCCACCAGGATTAATTAATGAGTAGTGGAATCAGAGTTATTCTTGACTCTTTCTTTTATTTCTCAAATTCAAGCAATTTCAAAGACTAGTGATTATATGTCCATGACATCTCTCTCATACATCCTCTTTTCTTCATTCACATGATAATTACTTATTTTCATCACTCATATGACCTATTGCAGTAGTTTCCTAATTGATCTCTCTAACTTGGTTCTATCCACTCAAAGGCAAACTACTCCTAGGTACCAAATTGTTATTTCTAAACTACACATCTGAATGCGTCAATTCCATACTCAAATAGCTTCAGTGACTCTGGCCTCCAGAGTAAAAGGGAAACTTTTCTGGCATTTAAAGTCCTTCCCAATCTGTTAAACTGTCTTTCCAGGTATATTATATGTTATATTACTCTCAGGAACATTACAGTCCAGCTAAATTTGCCCAATCCCTTGATCCTCACTTATGGCTCTTCTCTTACCTTTGTGCCTTTGCATATGAGCTGTCTCTCATTGCCAGAAAACACTCCCTCCTCACTTTTGCCAAGTAGAATAGCTAGCTTTCTGCAAGGCTCAAATCAATTACTATTTTCTTCACCTGTAAGGCACTAAAAACTAAGTTTTTAGTGCCTTCCCCACTGGGAAATGTTTTGTATTTATAATAGTGTATGATGTTTCTCCTAATTAAAGTAAGCTTCTTTGAAGCAAGAAATGTTTTATTTTTATCTTTGTATGTACCTAGTGCTAAGAACAAAGTAGTCCTTTATAAATACTTGTTGACCATAATAAATACAAAATGGATACATGACTTTAATATTAAAGATTAGACAATTTAAAAAATTAGAAGAGAAGCAGATCTTATCTTCATAACTATAGGTAAAAGATGTATCCTTAATCCATTCTTAAGGGATGAAGACAATGAAGATAAAATATATGACTTTGATTACATATAACTGAATAGTTTCTGCACAAACTAAATTTAGGGATAGAGGGAAAATGGTAAGAGACAACTAACTACACATGTATTTTGTTATTTGGATTTGTTCTTGAAGAGGAACATGACATCAGGGAGGTGATGGTGTGACATATAAGTGAATTGGATTTAAATGAGGGAGGGGTGTGCAAAGTCACCTGCCTCACTTTCCCTTCCAGAGCCTTCTGGGTCCAGTGACCATATATAGATCAGCATGACTGGAGATGGCCCTGGATGCAATGGGAGATCTTGGTCTTTTTAAAGCATAAATCTTCAACTGGTCTCAGTTTAACTAGGGCACACCCATTTAACTATTAAAGCTAGATAGCAATTGAGGAAAAGAATGGCCTCTGTCACCTAGTCAAAAAAAGATCTAAATGAATAAATAACTGAAGCTGGGAGGGGAAGACCCTCCTGCTTTCTAACCAAAACAGAAATGATTGCTATTTGCATTCACTGTGAATCAATCAGAACCCAAACAATGACCAACTCCAGCTTGACTTGGGACCTATTGGCCAGTCCTAAAGAAAGAAATCTAGCTAGCAAACTCCAGGATAACTTGGGAGGGTTCAGCAATCCAAAAGAAAAAGAAGGTTTTTAAGAGCATCTGTAGGTAAGGGTATGATACCCTATGTGGACGGAGAGAAGGGAAGGAAAGGGGAAAAGAGGAAAAGGAGGAAAAGGGAGAAGGAAAGGGGAAGAGAAGAGGGGTAGAGGGAAAGAAAGGGAATAGAGAGGAGTTTCCCAACTGTCCAGTTCCCTATTCTGATCCTAGATGGCTCTAGAGGGGAAAGTGAGGTAAATGACCTTGTCCAGCCCTCCTTCATTTAAGTCCAATTCATTTATGTCATGGCATCACCTCCCTGAGTTCATGATCCTTTTTGAGAACAAAGGACAAAGAATGCCCTCTGTGAGTAGACATGTGTTATATGTACGTACTAATACATGTTTAGTCAAAAGCTATTCCTCAATACATAAGTGGTCAAAGGATTTGATAAATGGTTCACAAAAGACAAATTATAAATTGTTAACAACTATATAAAATAATACTTCAAATCACTAATAATAAAAGAAAAACAAATTAAAACCCCCCAAATTGGCAAAGATGACAAAAGATGGGAATATTTAATGTTGGTAGGGTTGTGGGAAGACAGGGACATTAGAGCATTGTTGGTAGAACTGGGATTCAGTACAACTATTTTGGAATGAAACTTGGAATTATGTAAAGAATATTCTTTTCTTTCTTTCTTTTTTTTTTTTGCTGAGATAATTGGGATTTAGTGACTTGCCTAGGATCACACAGTTAGGAAGTATTAAGTGTCTGAGGTCACATTTGAACTCAGGCCCTCCTGACTTCAAGGTTGGTGCTCTATCTACTACGCCACCTAGCTGTCCCAAGAATATTTAAAAAAAAAAATATCCTTTGACCCAGAGATATCATTACTAGGGTTATATCTAGTCCATTTGTTCATTGATAAGGATAAAGTACCCATATACACCAAACTATTTTTAGTAGCACTTATTGTGGTAATAAAGAATTGGAAACAACGTAAATGCCAATTCGTTGGGGAATGGCTAAACAAATTGTGGTACATAAACGTGATGCAAAGTTGCTATGCTATAAGATACGATGAATATAATGATTCCAAGGAAGTGTTGAAAAATTTATACAATCTGAGAGTGAAGTAAGTAGAGTCATGGATACATATTATTTTAGTCCTGTCCAAATCTTTATGATCCCATTTGAGGTTTTCTTGCAAAGATACTGGTGTAGTTTGCCATTTCCATCTCTGGCTCATTTGACAGACGAGGAAACTGAGGCAAACAAAGTGTCTGAGGCCAGATTTGGACTCAATATGAGTCTTCTTGACGTTAGGCCTGATACTCTTATCCACTGCGCCACCTAGCTGCCACCCTTCCTTTCCCTTCTTTCTCTCCCTCAACTCCCCACGTACTGTGCTTTATGATTACTATCTCATTTGATCCTCACAATAGTTTTGGGAGATAGATGCTATTATTATCCTTACTTTACAGATGAGGAAATTGAGGTAAACAATGTGGAAAGAAACATAAAACAAATAAAAGTGAAATTTGCAAAATTACAAAGTTCCAAAGAAAAGAAATGAGAAGATATCTTCACCTCACTCTTTTTTAGGGATGGGAAGTCCTTGGGAACGATCCATTTCATATATTTTCAACCTTTTCTGGGTATTTATTGGTTTTAGTAATCTTTTTCTTTTCTTTTATTCTTTAATATTATTATAGGCTGGCTCTTTGAGAATGGGGAAGGAAAGGAAACTGGGAGACATTTTCATGCAATAAGTAAAAAGTTATTTTTAAAAAGATAAATAAATTCTTGTTCAAGAGCCATTTCCTTGTGTATGTATGATGATCAACAGATATGAACAAACAATTCTCAAAATAATTGTAAAATATTAAAAGCCATATGAAATATTGCTATGATTCACTTATAATAAGAGAAATGCACATTTAAATAACTCTGAGGCTTTGACTTACACTCAGAAAACTGGCAAAATGGCAAAAATATGAAAAATCCATGTTTGAGTACTGTAAAAAGATAGGAAGTATCAGTTGAATTGTGAGTTATTTCAGGTATACTGAAAGGTAATTTGGAATTATGCTTTTAAAATATTACTATACTATCTATATTATTCACCTGGAAATTCATTCTAATTATAGGCATATACTCCAGTGAGGTCCAAGACAGAAAAACAATCCCAGATATAGCAAAATATTTTTGGAGCACTTTTTTATGATAAAAAAATGGAAGTAAAATAAATATCCACTAATTGGAGGAAATGATGAGCAAACTTCCTTATTTGAATATAATACAATATTGCTGTGCCATAAGATAAAAAAAAAAGAGGAATCAGAAAAATATGGGTCGATGTGTAAACTGATGTAGAATGATGTAAGTAGAATGAGGAAAATAATAGACACAATGACTACAGTGATAAATGGAAAGAACAAAAAACCAAAATTGAATGTAAAACTATCATAACTAATCTTGATATTAGAAAAGAGCTGGAAAAGTAACCTCAATTTCCTCATCTTTAAATGAAAATAATAAAGTAACTTACCTTCCCAGGGTTGTGATGAGGATGAAATGAAACAATAACTTTAAGTGCTTAGCACAGTAAATACCTGACATATAATAAGCACAATATAAAGTTATCTATAATCATCATCATCATCTTTGTAAGGGAAGGATAGTGAAATACTTGCATATACTATCACATCTCAGGAATGTATTGGTAGATTTTGCTTAATATGGTATAAAAGCAAAAGACATTAATTTTAAGTAAGGAAGGAAAGAAGAAATTAAGAAGGAGGGAAGAGAAAGAAGAGAAGAGGGAGAAAGGGAAGATAGAGGGAGGGAGGAATTAAGGGAAGTAGGTCCCTAGGAACCTCATAGGAATTCATAAACTAGCAATGACAAGATCCTGAATTCTTAATGCACACAAACATATAACCATACACACACAACCTTCTGATTCAGTAATGGGTGTCATTATGGCTGGTAATACTTTTGCCCTTTTTCTTCACCCTTTGCTCTGGAATTGACACTAATTCTCCTAACTCTTATTTTCCTTACCCTGCCCTTCCCTGACTCATAGTCCTTACCTCTTCATCATGTTCTGGTACAGGATTATAAATGCAGCCACCATGGAAGTCAGACTTACAGCTAGTACAAAAGTTGGTGCCAGAGGTAATTCCCCTATGAACCACAGCAGGAAGCAGTTATGTTAAAACTTTCTTTTAGGTTTAGTGTCCTTTCCCCCATCCCAATTAGAAGAAATCTTAGAATTTTTCAAGAGCTGAAAAGGATCTTAGAGGAAGTATTGATAAGTAGGGAAGAGGATCCTGTCTTTTTGCTGTTGCATATGAGTGTGCTGACCCTGGCTGGAGCTTGCTTCATTGCCATCAGTTCTTTCCCAAGCCAAAGAGCAGATGTTGAAAGGATTTTCATAATTTAACTATCAGGTCATCTAAGTTCTTTTCCAATGGCATATATTGATTTGGTTCTTAAAGGCCATACTTGACAAAATCCTACTAATGTAGAAATACTTTGGGTGCAATTATATCATCTGTTGACAAAAGTCTGAAGATAAATTAATAAAGAGCTAAAAAATTTGGCTGCCAGGTAATTAGTTTGGTCACAGTAGTTCATAAAAAATAGCTAAGATGGATAAAGACTGTAAATAGAGGACTGTCTGCTCATAGTGGATTCAAATAGCTGATTGTTAAATTTTCAGAATGAGTATTTAGGCCTTATAAATCAGCAAATGGTACAAATTAAGACTTGATTTGTTATTTTGTGGATTGTCTAGGCTTAAGAAAGGAATGGAGAAAAATGTTAAAAAGGTAGTTTCAATTTAATCACTTTGTTGTTTTCTGCCAGTTATTAAATATTTGCAAATATGTTCCTGGCAAGTATCCATACAAATTCAAATATAAATCCTTAAGGCCTATGATATGCTCAGTCCTCATTGTCTTCACAGATGCACTGCACCCTCAGTGGCAGCCTCATCAGGAGATTTCATTCTTCCTGGGCTTCCCTTCCCTTCCTCCTCACTCCAAAGAAATGGTCTCTTACCTGGGGGCACCAGTGTGAGAGCACTGCGTTGTGTATTGCCAGTATTTTTGGCCTGGCATGCATACCAGGCTGATATTTTGTTCACTGGGAAGGAAAAGTTGGCTGGTCTTCCAGGGAGGGGTGTCTCCTCCATTAAGATGTGTCCATTCTTCCTGAGTAACATATAAGTGATAGGTGGGCTGCCCTCAGATGCCAGGCATGACACCACCACCATTTGGCTTGATCCTGTACCTACCAGGCTGAAGTTGGCCTGAGGCTGGGACACTGGTACTGTGGAAAGAAGGTAGGGAAAGGAGGAGAAAATGGTAAGTGGGTGTAGAGTACTTGGGGCCTAGGATTCTAGCTCAACTGGAGAGGAGGGAGCCATGCCTTTTTTTGTCCAGCCCCACTAATATCTTTTCTCTTTTTTCATTCATTAATGTTTATTCTCAGAAGGTTGCAGACTGATCACAGTCTTGCTATTGGAGTTCCTCTCTAGGCATAGTCAGAGAATACTGGTTAATATACTAAAGGGATATGTGTTCAGGAATGGTGAGGACACAAGTAATTATTGCTAGAGGCAATGGAAGAGTACTTGTAGGTGCTAAAGTCTCTAACACTTCAATTCTTGCTCCCACCTCTTCCATTAAATCTCTTCCTTGCCCATCTCTCATTGATATCTGTTCCTAAGCAGTTATGTCAAATCTTGTCATCTCAGACACCTTTTTAGCCCTGTAACTCTGAGCAAGCTACTGACCTTTAGTTGCCTCATTTTCTTCAACTGTAAAATGGGAAAAATAATAGTTCTTATCTTTTAGGGTTATTTTGAGGATCAAATGAGGTAATATGTATAAAGCGCTTAGCAGAGTGCCTGACACACAGTAGCAATTTAAAGTATTTATTTCCTTCCTTATTCTCTTCTGTATTCTTAACCCAAAAAAAATCACAATCATATTTTTATATTTTATCTTGTGTTGTTCAATATTAGCTCATTTGGATAAACTTTTATCTCTCTAACTAGCTCTTAGGGGTCAGGAAAGATCAGACTGCTTCTTATTCATCTTTGCATTCCTCAGCATCTTCATCATCATCTCAACATCAACTCAACATCTGCACAGAGTACTGCACATTTTTCATTTCATTTTTTTTTTTGCATGAGTCCTGTGATTTTTTTTTTTTTTTACAGTTTGTAAACTTCTTCCACAAGGGAAGCTGCAGATAAGCAATGCTTTTTTAATTTATCATATTGAGATAGGATCCAGATCCTTCTGACTTCAAGGCTGGCTCTTATCCAAACAACATACTGCCTCTCATGCAGTGCACATGATAGGAGTTTAATAAGAGTTGAATATTAATTTTTTTGTGTGTTCCTTAGAACACCCAATATCATCATCGGGGATCTCATTTTTCCTGAGCATAGTATTAAGTACATAGCCTTGCTAATGTGGTGCTGGGTACATACAAGGTACTTAAAATGTACTTTTTTATTGACTTGTTGTCTTTGGGAATAGGAATCCTTTCCTATGAAGCACTGTCCCTGCTCATTTCTATATCCCCCTATCCCTCAAATAATCACTAATCATTTAATTTGTTGATTGATTTATTGATTTTCTTTCTATTCTTCTCGCCCCTCCAGTTTATACAACATTTCTCAAATTGGCTTTTGTGTGACTTACATCAAATAAGACACTAACTCCAAGATCTTATAGTATGGTAGAAAGAACATTTCTAGGAGTCACACTCTGTGTTCATATTAGAGTCAATATATTCCTCAAGCCTCAATTTCTTAATCTATAAAATGAAGAGGCTGAATTTTGAGATTATCTGATCTTTAAGATCCTTTCCCTTCCATCTACATATGGCCCGGTTCTTAGAATGTTATCAATTCTGTCTTTAGATACTTCATATCTATAGGGGAATGTTTTCTGTTCTCCTTAACCACTCCTTCATGCACCTTTACATCAGTATGGTAAGATGCCCCTACCAGACCTTTCATATATGTTGAACTGGAAACTTACTCTGCACTTTTAGAGAGAGAAGCTGGCAAATGTGGGATGGACCTTTTAAAGCTGTCTTTCAAGAGACTAGTTTAGCTAGTTCTGTTCTCACAGCCTCTGTCCCCATCTTAATTCTAATTCATAAACTCCATGCCCACCAATCCCACTATTAGTGTGATTTATGATTCCCTGACATTCTCCTCACAAAACATCACTTTTCTCATACTCCTCTTCCCAAGGACATATTACCCCACAGTTCCCAGAAGAGCTTCAGTACGTCACTGTAGGCTCTCTCCCCTGAAGCTGTGCTTGCTCTGCAATAGTAGTTGAGTAAATCTGGCCGGGTCTTGAATGTAGCAAGAATGGGGAATTTGGCTGGTCCATTATCCATGATCTTCTTTGATACTGTGATATTAGATGACTCCATGAGAGTGTAGATTATAGGCAGAGAGCCCTGAATTGAGTGGCATAAAATATGAACTAGTCGGCTTTTTGGAAAGAACTTCACAACTTTGTAGGAGATGATAGGCTTAGACAGGACTCCTGTGGAGAACAGAGGGTTTGCAAATCTCATATGCAGGATCTCAAAGAAAACAAAAGAGAGAAAAGGAAAGGGAAATAGAGAAGGAAAGAAAGGAAGCAATAGAAAGAAATAGATGGATGGGAAAAGGTGAAAAAATAAGGAGAGATGGAGAGACAGGAAAAATAGAAGAAAAAAGGAGTGAAGAAATGTTGTTTTTTTTTTTTTCCAGAGTAAAGGTGTTGACAAAAGTATATTTCTAATCATCTTTGCTTTTTTTTCTCCCTCTACTTAACTCCAGCTAGCTCCTTCTCTCTCCACTAAATAGCATCTTCAAACATTACTTGAAGGACACAGAAAAACAAACAAAAACTTCTGGATTGTAGACTGGAGATCACCAGGTCACACTGCTAGAGAGGCTTGTCTTGACTACTTGATATTGGTGAGACATTGAGTAAATCAGTTATTTCTTGAAGCCTCAGTTTCCTCACCTGTCAGTTCTAACTCTATGATCTTAGTTCCTTATTTTATAGGTGAAGTCCTTATCCAGATCCCACCACTGGGAAATCCATCTTCTCTCTTAATCTCAGCTTCTCTCTTTGAAGAGATTCATCCCCATTTCTCAAAAAGATTTGTCCTCCATGCATTTTTTTTTGGGTAGTTGAAGTTAAGTGACTTCTTAAGGTCACACAACTAGTAAATGTCAAGTGTTTGGATTTGAACTCAGATCCTCTTGGCTCTAAGGCCAGCGCTCCATCCAATGGGTCACCCACTTACCCCTTTACACTAGTCTTTTACCCTCTTTTATCAGTCTTTTGCTCTGGGCCTCTTATTCCTGGTTTTGCTCAGGAACGCAATGCCATCTCTCTCCCTGGGCTGGGCCTTATCTTTCTAGAAGGACTGTGAGACTCCCTGAAGAGGGGCTCCTTGCCCTATGCCTTTTGATAAGGATCCTGGAAATGGAAATGGCTGAGCTAACCTGCTCCAGGGACCAAGGGCTTCTCTTTTCTGAAGATCTCTTTCTCTCAAGAAAGGTGAGGCCACTCTGACAACTTCTTTGGGTTCAGACTGCTGCTCCTTCCCTTAAAAACCACAGCCACAGCCACAGCCACAATGCTAACACAACCATTCCTCACAAATCCTATTGAAAACTTACTTCCTTCAGAAGAATCTCATGTCTTTCTGAGCACAGCTGGATTTATTTGCTCTGGGAGGCCAATGTGTCCCTGTCCACCACTTACCCAAGAAATGGGAATGGGGAATAGGAGAAGAGTAGGTTCCAAGGAAGCAAGGTCTTATTACCCAACCTCATCCCTCTCTCTTCAGAGCTGGCCTCCATGCTCATCCAAGACCCTGAAAAAATGCTTCCCCATTTTCTTGAGCTATCAATTCTCTAGTGCTTTCTGTCTACAATTACAGCTGGGGTCAAAGAGATTACCAATTCCAACTACCTCAGAGTATCTAGATTGTCCATAGGTTCTGGGGATGGACTCTAAGTTATAGGATAGGATCATAGAATCCTAATTTTAGAACAGGAAGGACCTTGAAAGTCGTCTAGCCACTCTCACTCCACCCCCCTCCCCATTTTACAAATGAAGGAAATGAAGCTCAAAGTGGCAGAAATGGGGTCCAGTTGTATCCTTGTCACTTCCAGACTGGATGCTCTTTGTTCCCTGAGTATCCTTGAACTTACCTTCTCTTTGCACTCTGAAGGAGCTGCTGATGGCTGTGAAAGAGATGAATTTGGTAAGAAGTCTCAAAATAAAATTGAGGGGCAAGCAGAGAAAATATCCAAATCCTTGGGAGACAAAGGGAGCAAAGTACAGGACATTAGGTATTGGGGATAGTCTCATGTCTCAATTCTTCTTTATGCCTCCAGTTCTTCCCCCAGTGTACCTCCAGACCATCCATGCATATCTAACTCCTTCCCTCTCATCCCTCTTTGCCCACCGATCCAAGACTAGCTCACCAAGCATGGCCATGCAGAGCAAAGGAAGCTTCATCGTTTAAGCCTCAGGTCTTTTTTCCTTATAGCCACACCAGCCTTCCAAAACTTCTCTACTCATTCATCCATTTGATTGTGGCCCTGGGGGCCAACAGGGTTGATACCACACCCAAGAGGGGCCCCTCATCTCCTCTTCCCATCTATCAGGAATTGCCTGCAGCATACAGATAAGAAAGGAAGTCTGGCAATGCCCACAGGGCCTCCATCTACCAGGGAGCCCATAGAAATGAAATCAAATTACAGTTAAAAATGACTTCCCACCTGTCACCCTCACTCAAATTTCCCCTTCTCTATATCCCTCTGGAGAGCTGCCAAGTCTGAAGGACCTAATTCTCCTTCATGAACAAATAGTACTAAAGTCTGGGTTCCTAAATATGTCCCTATACTTTTGCACTTTTGTGCTTTTCTACGTGTTATTTCCTCCACTTGGGAAATCCTTTTACCATATCACCTTTTGTCCATAGGAACTATAGACAATACTAAGGCAATGTCAAATGTTGTCTTATACATGAAGTTTTTCTTTTGTTTCTGAGACTCACTTTTACTGTCTACCCCCTCCCCCCAAAGAAAGTGATCTTTCCTTCCTCTATTTTTAACACTTCCTTTGTGTGGCTTTTACTGAGCAGTCAGACCCTACCTTTCATTATAGCCCTTGTATTTTACCGGGACTACAATACTGTAAACTCCAAACAGGGCAGGGATATGTCTTTTTGATCTAACAATATCTAGCACAGAGCTTTATATAAGTGAGTGAGCCTTTTAGACTTACTCTGAGTGCTCGATAGATATTTAAGGAATGAATAAGAAAGGAAGCATGGCACAGTATTCCTGTTCCACTGTTTCTTAGTCCCTTATATAGAGCTGGGCATATAGTAATAATAATCATGTAGGATCTGGTGACTCCGTTTCATACACATTGTTCTCCTAGCAACTCTTTTGTATGCTCAAGTTCATTTCTCTAGAAATTATAGCTCACAGAACCCTGATGGATGTATTTTCTTTTTCTCTAGTCAGAAGATATATCAGTTAAATCAAAGCAGATTGCAATACCATATTTGTAGAGGCTGATAATTACAATCCTTGTTAGTTAATCTAAGGAAGCAAGGCAAATGAGCATTTTTTGAATGCTTACTATATGCCAAGGACTGTAAAAATATCATCTCATTTGATTTTAACAACAACCTTGAGGAGTAGATATTATTATTCCCATTTTATTTTTTTTATTATAGCTTTGTAAATACAAGTTATATGCATGGGTAATTTTACAGAACTGACAATTGCCAAACCTTTTGTTCCAATTTTTCCCCTCCTTCCCCCAGATGGCAGGTTGACCAATACATGTTACATATGTTAAAGTATAAATTAAATACAATATAAGCATACATGTCCAAACAGTTATTTTGCTGTACAAAAAGAATCATTCCCATTTTATAGTGAAAGAAACTGAGAAAGAGTATCTTGGTCAAGGTCATATAGCTAGTAAGTGTTTGAGGCAGAGTTTTAACTCAGTTCTTCCTGGCTCAAGGTTGAACCTGGAGAACAAGGACTTCACCTTCTTGGTTTACCTTTTTGTCTGGGCTCAAATTTATTTCTTAGAACAGAGAAGTTCAATCTCTGCTTTTTGTAGTATTGTCTTATCTGACTCTCCCCAAGAAAATTGGGGTTTTCTTGGCACAGATACTGGAATGGTTTGCCATTTTTTTGTCCAGTCCATTTTACAGATGAAGAAACTGAGACAAATGGGTTAAGTGACCTGCCCAGGGTCACATGACTAAGAAGTGTCTGAAGCCAAATTTGAGCTCAGGCCTAGCATCCTTCTGTGCCACTTAGTTATCTCTATGATGAACTTAATACATACCATATAAACAATAACATAGATGACAGTGTTGCATACATTAAATTAAGGTAGTGGATAAAGAACTGGAATTGGAGCAGGAAAACCTGACCCCCATTGCCTGTGTGACTCTGAATAAGTCACCGCTCCAGGCAACTCCCTAAAACTAATGGTCACAAATTGACAGAGGGCATTCCATACAATGAAATTTGAAATATTCCCATCCCCATGTCTGAGCAGAGGTTAGGGCACTAGATGTTACAGTGAATTCAGAAACCCAAGCCTGAAGTCAGGGAAATCTGACTTCTGATCTGGCCTCAGATACTTAGCAGCGGTGTGACTCTGGGCAAGTCACTTAACCCTGTTTGCCTCAGTTTCCTCATCTGTAAAATGAGCTGGAGAAGGAAATGACAAACTACTCCTAGATTTTTGCCAAGAAAACCCCAAATGGGGTCTCAGAGAGTTGAATACAAGAACAGAGAGATTAAACTCTCTCTTTTGAGATATTCCCTAGAGCCTATCTGGTTTAGCATGCAAATAAATTTGGGTCCAAACAAAAGGTAAACCAAGAAGATGAAGTCAGTATTCTTTAGACTCTACTCTACTCTGCAATTCTTTCTTTATCATACTTCTCTATAAGCCACAAACCCTTTGGTCCTATAATTCTGGTTCATGAAAAAGTGTGTCTCTATATTTCCTCCCCCAGTAAAGCATTTGCAGTCCTAAAAATGTCATGGAATATACCTGAGTATTTGTGAGTATACAACATGAGTAACACAAATTAACAAATAATATTCAGCTACAAGGTGCAGTGTATACCTAAAATGACACTTATATGAGAACTGCATGCAACTAGCATTAGCATATTTGATAAACATAATACATTGCACATAATGTTTACATGACAATATGACATACATTAAATTAAGGACATAGTACAAAACACATAACAGAATTATGTCCAGGGACCACCTATAGAGATCATGCGCAGAAATATGTATGTACCGAAATAGTGCATTCATACCACTGTATACAGCAGTGATGTTAAAATACAGCAATAAAAGCATATTGTATAATAAACAGAAGTTATAAGCTACTCATAACAGCATTCTCCAATTATACACAAAGCATCCTGCACTACAGTAATTGGCATCATTGGTTCCATGGACAATCACGTCTCCCTTTTCCCCTAAAGCATGATGTGTGAGTTGGGTCACTGACCTAATAGGGCCAGTCCTTTGGTCATTAACTCCTGAGACTGTGAATGACTCAGACTTCCTGTTATCACCCTCAGAACTACTGTGCTACAATCATGAGCTTCAGCATGGCTTGGGCTATCCCTGTCTCCCAAGTATTGGGCCCCCTATTTCCTAGGTCTCTCCACAATTTGAGTATTAGGCAAAGAAGAATCTACTTCTGAGTCCAACCTTTTTCCCCAGGCTGAAGAGAATTTCTTCTAGGGTCAGTAGAGAATCATTGGGCTTCTTTGACCCTATAGCAAGTACTAAAACCCAAGTGTGTGGGCTTAAGATATTTTAAAGACATACAGAGATTTCTCCTTAGTTCTTGCTTACTTAATTAAAAAAAAAAAAAGAAAAGAAAAGAAAATGAAAACAATTCTGCAATGATGGATAGAAACGAAGAAATGAGACTCTGGGTGAACACGGTCTTGCTCTGGGCTCAAGAATATACCTGGCTTTTCAGAAAGGTCTGGAGAGACTTACATGAACTGATGCTGAGTGAAACGAGCAGGGCCAGGAGATCATTATATACTTCAACAACAATTCTATATGATGATCAATTCTGATGGACGTGGCCATCTTCACCAATAAGATGAACCAAATCAGTTCCAATAGAGCAGTAATGAATTGAACCAGCTACACCCAGCGAAAGAACTCTGGGAGATAACTATGAACCATTACATAGAATTCCCAATCCCTATATTTTTGTCTGTCTGCATTTTTGATTTCCTTCACAGGCTAATTGTACAACATTTCAAAGTCCAATTCTTTTTGTACAGTAAAATAACTGTTAGGACATGTATATTTATATTGTATTTAATTTATACTTTAACATATTAACATGTATTGGTCAACCTGCCATTGGGGAGAAGAAGATGTGGGGAAGGAGGGGAAAAACTGGAACAAAAGGTTTGGCAATTGTCAATTCTGTAAAATTACCCATGCATATAACTTGTAAATAAAAAGCTATAATTTAAAAAAAAAAGAAAATTAATATTCAGTTTATGATTTTAAAAAAAGAATATACCTGGCTAAAGAGCAATAATTCGTGTCACTATAAACATTCTTAAATAGATTCATATGATGTTTTCTTTATACCTAAAAAAATGCAACATCATATAATTATCTAGTGAAGCAATATAAGTGCATATCTGGTCGAATTTCATCAGATTGTATGCTCCTTGAGGGAAGGATTTTTGTCTTTTTTTTTCAATTCCCAGAACTTAGCATAGTGCCTGGTATTGATAGATTTTTTTTTTGATTGATTGCTGGTATTGCCAGCAATTCCAGCAGTAGTCCAGTGGTCTGGGTGCTTTTGTGTGGGTAAAAGACTTTCAATCTTCTCAGTGGCTACCAGAGGGTTTTCACATGCCTGTGCTGTTTCTATACTGCAGAGCCTATGGCTTCAAGCTGTCATGTTGGTAGATATGAAATTAAACTAAGGAATGAAATGAAATATTACTCAAAATATTAAAATATAAAATCTACTTTCTCAAGTCTTTATGTCTGAACTCTTTAAAGACCCTCTCCTCATCTCATGTTTGGATGGCTTTAGAACCTCAACCTTGACTCAATTTTTTGAAAACCACTCACCCCATAGACACAACTCAGATACTTAATATACCATAATCATGTAGTTTATTGAATATATAAAAAAAAAGACAAAGGAAATGGTTCACATGTTCCATATGAAGTCAACTTCTCAAACTCTTCCCAAGTGCCCTGCTAGGTCTTTGAGGGTGGCTGGTAACATTGCTTAATTGCTGATAACCATAGATCATAGAAAGAAACATGGGAAGGTAAGTCAAGGTATGTGTGTATGTGTGTGTGTGTATGTGCCATGCTCATGTGCTTATGTAAATGTATCTGTGATATTATCTGTGGATTATGGATAGTAGAAAGCAGAAACACTAGAAAGGAAATCAGCCTTCACTCTCCAGCTCACCAGCCCAAAGGTAAGCCTATCTTGGGAGACTTCAAGATCTTTTTTTTGCATCCAGTCTCTGTCTCTGCTTCCAGTTCCCTACTGTCACTGGCTATTCAAGTTTCATGCCCTGTCACTTTCATTTTTAGCATCAAATGCTCTTTTCAAGAGTAGTGGAAGAAGAAACAGCTAGTCCTGCATGGGACTGTATAGATCTCATATGCTTCCATCTTATCAAGTGGTTTCTTCTCCAAATGGAGTAGGTATGCCATAAACTTCCTAGTGAGGAGAGAAATATAATGGTTAGAAAACACTTTGTCAGTCTCTTTCTCCCCAAATCATTATTTTTCAGGTTTCTAGAGAAAGATAATCAATTCAGACAATAGGACTATGTACAGGCTGCTGATTGTCAAATCACTGGGCTTAAACGTTTACCAAGTAATTTCCTAGAAAGGTTTTTGTTAGGTAAATATTATAATACTACTCCTCTCCCATTTTACACACATCAAAGAGCTGGGATTTTGCCCAGGTAGCAGGAATGTAGGACAAAGGTCTTCCTTTCCCCTCCAGTGATATTAAATGTTTTAAAGCTTAAAACTTCAGGGCAATATACCTGGCTCTGTATTAGTTCTTTGGGGCATGGTAAGAACTGAAAGGAATTCAGTGGCCCTAACTCAATCTCGAATAAAGGCAGGGGAGGAAAAGGGGAGAGAGAGTGAGTGTGCAGCAAGGTATTGATAGTCAACTGGCTGACCATATGGGTATCAGCTAGGTGTGGTCTACTTGACTAATGAGAAAATGTATTACATTAGTCACCTAAGTATGTTAACCCTGTTTCCCAGAAAATCTTAGAGGCCTGGGACAATGCAATGGTTAAAAAAATAAATTAATAGCATAAAAGTGCTACAATTAAAAGGAAGGGAAATTAGGAGCATTGATCATGCAAAAGTTCCTCTAATATGGAAATGCGGGCATATACAACACATACTTCCAGGTCTCTGGTCCAGAGAGAGACTCCACTGGGGAGATCAACTGTATGACCAAGGAACATGAGGAAAAAAAGGTAGGTGATTTCAAAAAACCAGTGCAATGAAAAAAAGTTCTGTGATTGAAAGGAGGGAAGACTAGGGGCACTGATCATCCAGAAGTTTCTTTTTCACTAGACCTAAAGCCTCCAACTTTAAGGGATAAAGAGGTCACACCTGAGGCCTCTTTTTCTTAGTTTCCCTGGGACTAGAACTCTGAAGTGGAAAGAAAGGGAAATGTGGTAGATCAAAGAAAGGAGAAGGAACTAATGACCTGAGAATGAGTGGATCCTGCCATAAATGATCTGGGCTTTGGAGATCCAGGACAAGGGAATCCAGGGCAGAAGGATCTGGGACGGGAAGGTCGGGAACTCAGGGATTCAGGTCCCCAAGAATCAGATCCTCCTGACTCTTGCAGAAGTCGTGACAGGTCCTCTACCAGGTGCCACTTTTCCCGTACTTGCTAAAAGCAGAATTAAAGAATGTATACTCAGATGAAATGGTAATTAAAGAGTGAAATCCTGCTTAATTTCCTACTGGGACAAGACTCCATTCATCCCTAGCTCATGGTCCCAACCTTAGCTCATTGTCTGCCTCAGAGCCCCTTCCATACCTGCCTCTTCAGTGCACTCACCCATTGCAGCTGTCTCCTCAGGCCCTTGATGGCCCTTTTATTGGCCCCAGATTGGGAGAGGCATGCAGTCAATGCAAGGCTTTGAGGAAACAGGAAAATAGAAAGTAACATATCTCATGCTTCATTCAGCTCTGGGCATATCTTCCTTATCCTTAGCTGCTTTTCCTTCAGCCCTCTCAACTCCTACTGCTGCAGCACACCCTTCCATCCATCTGAGTTCGCTCCAAATCTCCAGGTGCTGATTTGTATCCTATAAACATACTTTATAGATCCAGAAGTCCCTTTCTCTTAATGGTCAAAATCAGTCTGAAAAGTGTTTGGGAGCACCAGGCTACAAAATACAGGGAAGCCTCATTCTTCCTATCTCTTTTCAATTACTTAAAAAGTGGTCAGTGGCACTAAGCACAGATTTAGGATTTAGACTTGTTTCTAGAGCAAAGAACATTTTGCATGACTTTTTTTTTTTAAATGACTATAAAATCATAGATTTTAAGCTAGAAGGTACTTTAGCGGCCATTCCTCATTTTACAGATGAGTAAAATGAGGCCCAGAGGAAAAAAAAGGAAAAGGAAATTTCTAGTTTCCACTTCATACACACAAAAAAATCAACATCAGGGCAGCCAACATTGTAAGGATAAATAATGAAAACTGTGACTAGCTAGCTTAATTGATCTTCAAGTCATTGATCTTCATGAAAAAGGAGGAAAAATGGCTCTCTCCTTAGCTCTATAATTATTTCAGAATTCCTACATAAAATTTTGATCCTCTGTTTCTTTTCTGGTCTCTCTATATTTCCCATCTTCACATCAGACTGATTCCATTCATTCATTCATTTAATACTCATGTACCAAGCACCTACATATATGGAGCACAGTGTTGGAAACACTAGGAAAAATAAATAAGCCAGTTCTAGCTCTCACAGATGTACTACTAGCTCCCAGGTGCACTTGCCTTTTGTTCTTTGGCTCCTGCACCCCCACCCCTCCTCTGACTCAGAGATGGTACCTAAGTAAGATGAGGATGGGATACCAGAAAGCATTGGAACCAAAGTAGTGAAAGACTTTCAGGGCTGGTGGTGAGAGTCGCATGGCCAGTGCTTCTGGAACCACCTGCCAGGGCGCTGAGTAGTTGGAAAAGAGGCCGCAATTTTCAGAGGAATGGCTGTTTCAGGGGAAAAGTTAGAGAAGGGAGATCAAAGAGAATGGAGGAGTGTAGGTGCCTCCAGAAGGAAAACTCCTCCCCTCCCCCTGAAACTTCTTACCTGCTGATGACATAGAGAAGAGGTACAGTAGCCACAAGGAGGCCTAGCAGGAGGACCAGTTGGAAGAAGAAAGTGGCACTGGAGGCTTGAAAGAGGCGAGGGGAGGGCCTGCAATTTCTGAGGAGAGTGTACTATTGGGAGATGAGAGAGGAGAGGATATATCTCTCCAAGATTTAAAAGGCAGAATGAGCATAACCCAATGCTTACTGTGATTTCCCTGGCCAATGTCCTCACCCTTGCTAAAGTATCACAACTTGTAAATCTGACTTTTCTCTCCTTCTAAGGAGATTTTTATAGAGATTGCTCTCTAAGGAGAGCAATAACGAGGGTTGAACAACTAGGGCTTTGCTTCAGGGAGCCAACATAAAGAGGTTGCACTTTCTTTCCACTATTGCCTTGGAAGGACACTCTTTCTACCTCCTTTTTCTATCCTGTTGCCTCCTAGGATCTAGGTACTCATTGACTTGGGCAGTATTCTCTGAGAGACAAGATAACTGGAGTCTGTTATATGGATACTTATTTCTCAGTTGAATTTAGAATAGGAAAAAAATTGCATTTTAAGTTCTTATTTTCTCTTAACCTTAGGGATAATCTTCTCAGAGCTTCTATCTCAAATTTATCTGATCTCTGTGTGTATGTGTGTGTATTTCTCTACTGTTCCAGTAGATAGCACAGTAGATAGAACATTGCATTCTAATCATGTCTCAGACACTAGTTGTGTTACACTGGGCAAATCACTTAATCTAAGTTTCTTCAACTGTAAAATAACCCACTTGCAGGAGAATCAAAAGAGATAATATTTGCAAAATGCTTAGCACTTTATACTGCAACCTGGTTGGTACTATATAAATATAATATATAAATGCTTAATCTCTTTCCACTAATGGCTTCTTACCTTCTTGACATAAAAGGTGAAGAAAATAAAAATGCTGCTAAGCAGGGGAAGGAGGGGACAGTAGAAAAGGCCCATCCAGGTGACAGTCTGTCCAGCCACAATGTCCAGCACATTCTTGGGCACCAGAAATTCTTCTCTACCCAGCCAGAGCCAGAACTGGCCTGAAAGATTATCCACCAGCAGCCTGAAGTGAGGTGGTGAACAAGAGTACCACTGAATACTCTCTAGACAGCATACGTGCAAAAAAGTAAGAGATACTTATCTATTACTTAAAATCATGGAACTGCAGGATGTCAAAGCTCATGGAAGAGGACTTAGGCCTAAAGAAGACAAATACTTACCCAAGATCCAAAAAGGCATCTGCATACAACATAGAGTTTCTAGGGGGTAGTCCAGTTACTCTAACCTTTTTCTCATGCTTTTTGAACATATATTCTGTCTTTGTCTCTGTCTATGTCTCTCCCTCCCTCCCTTTCTCCCTTTCACCCTTCCTCTGTTCCCCCTCTCTGCTTTTCTGTTTCTGTTTCTCTCCCTTCCTCCCCTCCTCTCTCCCTCCCATTCACTCTCTTTCCCTTCTTTCTTCTCCTTCCTCTCCTTTTTCCCCTCCCTCCCTTTCTTTCTTCCTTCCCTAATATACTAATCACAGATACACACACACACACACACACACACACACACACACTGATCCAGATTTGTGATGCACATATACACACTTATGTATGGTGTTTTATACCTATCCCTATCTATACTGGTGAACACAGTTATGCACATATATGCACACTCCATTCTCATCACTCTCTCTAGCCCCTGACGCATTTTCCTTGGTATTTCCCCCTCATCTTCCAGAACAATGAGGACAGGGCTGGATAAAGGAGGCAGTGTTTCTTACCTCCTTGGTAGGGTGATCAAGAAAGCAAAGGCCAGCATGAGGAAGAAGTCAAATATGCTCAATTTGTATAACTCCTGACCCACTAAGTTCTCCCAGCACTGGAAACAGAAAACAGAGAGGACCCCAGTGACCCATACCCTTTCCCCCTTTTACCCTCTAGAAAAGGGCCATCCACTACCCTCAGGCATGTGTGGTCTGATGTTACATTCCCAACCCTGAAGGCAAAGTATCTGATTGGTCTGGTCAGTGATGGAGAAGGGAGGGGAAAGATCAGAGCCAAGCATTTCAGGGGTTATGCTAAAATATAAAGTCTCCAAAAAGGAGGCAGGGGAGCCAAAGGAAAATACAAAGGCTGGATCTGAGTCCTGTCACTGACCAGTTGTGATCCTAACTGTCCTGACTTCTGAGAGAAAGGGGGCAGCAGCCTAGGTTCCCCTCCACCTCAGCCTGAAGTGCTTGTCACCTGATTGCATGGATTATAATCATGAGGCTCACAACTGGAATGGTCATTTCTACCAGGACATTGCATGGTTTGTTGTCTCAGTGAAAAAAGGAACATGCCCAAGCTAGACAGCTTCAGAACCACGCACCTGTGGAAGTACAAATCACAGAGTAAAAAGGAGAGAATCCAGCTTATAGAGGTACCCACTGCATGCCCAGGTCATTAAGACTGAGTAAGCACAGACCTGGGGAGCACCTACTCTATGGAAGTGGAAGGGGAAGTCAGCATGGTCCTTCAGAAGTCTGCCATATCTAAGAGGGAGACCACTCATTTCAGCTTCTAGTGATCCTTTGAACAAGTTTAGGCAAGAATGCCCAAAGGTCTGGTCCTTATAGATGGATTAAGATCAACAGATCACATGGATGCGAACATAGAAAATTGTAAGAAATCTTATATTAGGTCATACTCATGGTTTACCCATGGTCTCTGACAATAGCATCCAGGAGTGTTCGGTAGAAGAATAAAGTAACTGTCATTTATGAAGTCAGCCTCTCAAGGAAGCTATTTCCAAGAAATGGGCAGCTTGAATAGTACTTTCTTCATCATGCTTGTATTATAACAGAGATAAAACCATTTTATATGTGAGAGATACTAATGCATATGCTTTTAATTGTTAACATGTGATAAGGGACCAAACAAGATGCTACTGGGAACATGTATGAACGAGAAGATAAAATATACATTAGTCAGAAAGACTGATGAGAACTGGGACATTTTAAGCAAAATGCATATAAGTATGCGCTCATTAGAACTTGTACAATTGCCCAGAAACCCTAAAAAAGAAAGCTAGATGCTGTTTCCTCAGTGTCCAGCAAAGCTGAGAGAGGATAGTTTCTGTATTGAATACAAAAATTTGTGAATGAAACTTATCTGAGAGGCAGGTAGAGAAAGACAGGTTGGGCAGAGCTAAGCTTGGAAAACTGGACAGAAATAATTCAGAACTCAATAAAATCTTGAGTACAATTTCTACTTTAAGGTAGATTAATATAGTCTCTAATTTTACCATGTATTTAAAATTTGCTTCTGTGTCTTACGTTTGTACTCTTGGATTCCTATGATCAAGTACTTTCCTGTTGCAATAAATAGTTGGTTGAGTATAATATGGTGAACTTACTCAACTTACTATTGAGGAATACAACTGAAAGGAGTGAAAGAACTGAAGTTCCAGTGTAATAATCTAAAAAGGAAATCCCTTAGATCCTTGGGTGATAGCAGTCACGAATTCAGGGAGCCTTTTTTTGGGAGGTCTCTTTGGCTTTGACTTAAAAACAGATCCACAGACACCAACATTTTGAACTCAAGCCTAGGGGTTTGTCCCTTACCAAGGTAGTACTAACCAGAAAAGGGTGAGATTGATCTCAGTGTTGGGGGGATAATTCTCCAGTTTGACCAGGAATCCAAATACCAAGGGCCCCAGACTGTTAACAAGGGAAATGACTCCAGGAGACAGATATTGAAGCAGCAAAGAGAGGGACTCCTAGTAGAAAAAAGAGATAAGGGGATAAGTTGGTAGGCAGGATGTCCACAGAAAGCAGATCCAGAAGGAAGGAAGGATTACTTTCATATAAGAATTCATTGTGTGTCTACACCTTTTACTAATTCAAATTGTAATCATTTCCATGCTTTGGTAGAAAGTCTTAAAAGAATTGCTATGGCTAAAAAAAAAAAAAAAAGAAAAAAATCAATACTCTGGTAATGATTATAATATCCACACTTAGCTCGTCTTTAAACAACTGATAAAAATTCTATCACAGGTCCCATACTGAGAGCTTTCCATTTTGGGAGGGTTTTTTATAGTTTAAACTTTTATGGTGTAACTTTCAAAATTCTTGGTATACATCATGCCACAATGAAGTAGCACAGGGATTAAACCGAGAATCCCCCATTATCATATTGTCATATAATTCTCTTATCATCAGTGGAGGCTGGTTCCCAGAAGAGGAGTGGGCTTATTTAACAATGGGTCCTCATGAAGAAGGAAAAGACCACTACTCAGAAAAGACCACTACTCACATCCTTGTAGTTCTGAGAGAATTTGGTGGCCCAATAGATGGCACTGATACCCCCAACCACGAGGAGTCCAATGCACATGTTGAGCCCTACATAAGAAAGAAGCTGCCGGGCCCTTTGCTTTCCTGTCTGCTGTTGTATCTGCAGAGCACGCTGCTCCTCCTGGAGCTCTATCTGGAATGGGAAAACAAGATGATAAAGGTGGGATGGGATGTTATTAGGGCAGGGGAAGGATGAGGATGGGAACGGTAAAAGGATTATGTTGTACCTAATATAGGCACCTGGTCACAGGGGATGAACAAAAGCAGAAAAGAATCATGTTTAGGGATAATGCAGAGATGTATTAAAGATACATTTAAATGAGAAATAGGAGTAGGGTCCTGGTGGAGGACATGGTCAAATGCAGTGTGTGAGACATTTCCTTGCTCTAAGACTACAATCTCAAATAAAACTTACCTAGCTCCCCCACCATACAGGCCTCTCATTGTTCCAGGTTCTTCACTACCACTCTTCATCCTAACTGAACGGAGGGCATATTTCCTGCCATTTACTCTCGGAATATTTTATGTCTTTTGTACAGATGCAAAAGTCACTAATCAGAGTCTAAGAAATCAGAACTTCTTCCTTCTTCTTGTGTCTTTTAGCTCTTAAATGCTCAGCCTTAATGGAGAATCTTCATCTCATACATACCCTGACTGAGATATCTGTGTAGATTAGCCCTCTCCCCCTCTTCCTTTGTTAAGCACTGTCCTCCCACCCCATCAACATCATAGGTCCCAGATACAGCACCTTGAACTCATTGCTGTTGCTGTGTTGCTTGATGATGGCAGCTTCCCGGTTTCGGATGCAAAAATCCCAAGAGACAAACACCTTACTGCTGAGTCGGGGCCTGTAATCCTTGCCCAGCAATTGCTTATGGAGCAGCCCTTTCACCATGCTAGACAGAAGAGGTATATATGTGTGCATGCATGTGTAGCATGTGTGTGCACATGTGCGTGTGCATCTTGGGAACTGGAGGAAGGAAGGGGGCAGAACAGTGCTCCAGATCCTCTCAAGCCCTTACTGACTCAGGGCTTTACCTTCTCTTCTTTACCCCAGAGACTAAGAGACACATGTTTGCAGCCCTTCTGGCCATTGAACAGAGATGGGGAGGCAAACATTCAGGGCACTGCAGGTAGACCCTGTGCTCACTGAGCAACCCTGAACAGAAAAAATACCATTGGTACAGACAAGTGGCTAAATGGAGCTAGGTTTTAGGAAAGAAAAGTAACCCAGATCTGGGGTGGAAGGATGGAGAAGTGAGGAGGGAACAAGAATTCTAATCTTACCGTCGTACGGTACCATAGAAGCAGAGAAGCAGGCAGGTTAGTGGACTGAGTAGGTAGGCCAGGCGAATGCTGTACTGGGAATCACTCTCTGGTCCCATTCGATATGAGCCATAAAAAAGGTAGGTATTGATGAAAGCCTGGGGAAAGGGTGAACGAGGAAGGGCAGATCCATCTCAGAGACCAAGAGATGTTCTCCCTGCTTATTCCCCAGTTTGATCATGATCTTTCTTTCTCAGTCAAGCTTTGAACAGGGTGTGATTTTCTTAGAAGGTAAGATAGGTGTACTGTGGGACCCAAAAAGTAACCTGACGTTTTGTTGGATGTTAAAAAAGATGAGAACATTCTGGCCTGAGACTTTGGACAAACTGGCCCAGTCTGGAAATATGTCTATGCTTTTTGGGACATCCTGATCCAAGATATCTCAAAAAAATTGGGGGCTCAGTTTGTTAGCCTAAAGGTGATTCCATCTAGATTTTCCTCTTTCCCTCCTCTTATCTTTTCTCCACTCTATTGTTCAGACAAGGTCACACTTACCCTCCCAGTGAAGATATCCCACAAGTGCAAATGGATCTGGTTCAGACCAGGCTGGGGTTCATGGCTGCTAGAACAAGGGTATGCTAGGAGAAAGAGGAGCAGGTTAGGTAGAAAACAGGGCCATAAGTATGGCTGGGTAATCAAAGATTTGCTCCAGGATGACACAATTCAGAGGGCAATGACAATATTTAACAGTTCTTTAGCAATGTAGAAACAACTGAGGTTAGTAACTAAGTTAAAAAAGGGAAATTATCAGGGGGTAGACCTTCCTTCTCCAAATCTGGCTGCCCTTCAGATGAGCTTCTCCTTATCCTGGCTCTGTCTGTTTCCCTCTCCTCAGTAGCCTCTCCACTATCAGCCTGTGCTTTGAAGTGTCTGAACTCTTACTACCACCCCAAACTCTCCCTATACAGCTGAATTTGTTTTAAGTTGATTTGAGGATACATTTTGTGCTGTTTGCCCTGGACAAAACAAACAAACAAACAAACAAAAAGCAGCAAATTGCTGGTTTGGGCTCTGAGTAGAATGGCACAAGTTTTTATTTATTTATTTATAATAATAATAGCTTTTTTATTTTCAAAATACATGTAAAGATAGTTTTCAACATTCACCCCTGCAAAATCTTGTGTTCCAAATTTTTCTCCCTCCTTCACATTTCCCCTCTAGACAATTAGCAATCCAATATAGGTTAAACGTGCAATTCTAAACATATTATCACATTTGTCATGCTGCACAAGAAAAATCAGGTCAAAAAGGGAAAAAAAAATGAGAAAGAAAACAAGCAAGCAAACAATAACAGCAAAAAAAGGTGAAAAATACTATGTTGTGATCCACATTCAGTCCCCATAATCCTCTCTGGGTGCAGACAGCTCTCTCCATCCTAAGTCTATTGGAATTAGCCTGAATCACCTCATTGTTGAAAAGAGCAAGTCTGACACAAACTTTTAAAAATGCACCCATGATCACACAGCTTCTCTACTTCCCCACTTTTCTAATATTACCTCACTAATTCTGATCTCTCTTACCCCAAAGGAGGTAGAGAAAGATTGACTAGGAAAAGTTAATTATCATAAATTGTTGAAAAATGCTCGGCCTAAGTAGAGTCTTAGAGCAAACCTCTCACTTTATAGTTGAAGGAATAGAGGAACTGAGATCCAGAAAGATGAAATGATTTATTTAGGCTATGCATCTAGTCAAGCTGAGAGCCAGAGCTTGAATGTAAGCCACCTCATTTCAATTCTCTATTATATCGTGTTGTCCTGTTAGTCAAAGAGATGTTATAACTTGATCAGTCTTATGCTTATATGCTCAGATATATGGGGACACATGACAAGATGAAAAGCAGCATTTTGGAACTGTCATGTAGAGAGCAGGTTAGGAGAACTGAGAATCGAGTACAGGGAATAAAATAATTCAAAATATTTTAACAGAAGTTCCTCAAGGGGAATTCCATAGCAATGAAATTATAGTTTGGTTATAGTTTTTTTTTTTTTAAAGTCACTTGGATGCAAATATATAACACCAAAATCTATTGCCCCCCCCAAAAAAAGTAAAAAAAAAATATGACATTTTCAAAAAATTTTAAATGACCACATGAAAATATATTCCAAATCATGAATAGTAAAGGGAAATAATTGGGTCTCTTCCAAGGACCATTCTGATCTGCTGAGTCTGGAGTTGCTGGGGACTCTCAAACAATAAGGATCTGGTCGTGAGGCGGTGCAGTGGATTGAGTGGTGGGCCTGGAGTTCAAATTCTGGCCCATAACATTAACCTATTTGCTTCAGTTTCCACACTTATACAATGGGGATTAATAATAGTACCTACACATTAATAATAGCACATATATTTGTTGAGGATGAAATAAAATAATTATAAAGTACTTAGCACAGTACCTAGCATATAATGAGCACAATATAAATATTTATTATTATTATTATTATTATTATATGGACAGGGCATTATATGTTACCCCACAGAAGGCTAGACCAATTCCTATAACTTGAGGTCACTAGACAAACATTCTTAGAGTGGGGATCTGATAATATTTTCCTTGATGCTATCCCATTACAAGTCAGGAACCAGGAGAGACCTTCTTCCCTGCCCTCCTCCAAATACTTCTTAATCTTGGTACTTGAGCAATTGCCCTCATGCCCTCTGCAGGGGTTCTTTTATTTTTTATTTATTTTTCCTACGGGGATTCTTAATCTGAGTTCTTTTAATTTATTTTTTAAAAAGATTTTTTGATAATTATAATATATTGTATTCATTAGTAACCCTTCATATTTTATTCATTTTCCCAAAGATTAAACACTTCTGCATTAGACTAATTTGACCTTAGTTCTGGGATATGTGGAGAGGAAGCTAATATCATCCCTTCCTACCCCGCATCAAAACAGAACATTGCAGAGCAGACCAGGTCAGGAAGGATACAACCTGAGATCAGGGTTTGGGAAATGAACTGGAAAGGCTGAAGCAGCTACTTACAGATATTGGAAGCAGGACCTGGGTCAGGTGACTGGAACCAAGCCAGAGGCAATAGCACTAAACTGGTGGTCAGAAGAAAGGTGAGCAGGTTGAGTACCATTAGGAAACGAAGGAAGGTGAAATAGGACTGGATCCCTGTGCCAAAGAGCCCTGTGGATCAAAAGGATGGAGAAGGTGACTTAGAACAGATTGAAAGGGTAGAGGCCCCAGGAACTTGCAGGAGTCAGTTTAACTTATGGAAAGTTGATTGTTACATTTTCAGGAAGACAACATGACAAATAGAGAAATACGTTTAAAAGGATTGCATATATTTAATCTTTATCAGATTACTAGCTCTCTGGAGGAGGAAAGAGAGAAAGGAGGGATAGAAAACAATTTAGAACAGTTTTACAAATATGAATGTTGAAAACTATTGTTACATATATTTGAAAAAACAAAATACTATTAAAAAAGAAAAAGAAAAAAATTTTGGTGTGAATACTGACTTCTCTGAAATCAGATATTGTACAAATCAGGGATTAATTTACTATTTTGTTGATTGCCTAGACTTAAGAAAGTGATGGAAAAAATGTTAATAATTCTGATTAAATTGAAAAATGTGTCATGTGTATATTGTATTTTCCACCCAAGCTGGTTGTGAAATATTTACCAATTAATCTCTGAGAAGCTACTGCAATGGGGAGGGCTTTTCATATTGAACTGTTGAGGTAGTTGCTTCCTACAAAGCATATGTGTATGGGAAAGAGAGTATGAGAAGAGATAGGATTTGAACTCCTGTGCCTCCTTTAGACTAAGGTTCTTTCAGAAGCCCTGGGTTTTGGAAGGCTTATGTCCATACCTGTTACTCTTCAGATTGAGGGTGGTAGGAGCTGGGGGAGAGGATAGGAAGGCATAGAGGTGGCCAAGGACTGTGTTCTACATGCAACACTATGCCCAGAGCGAGGCATGAGTGAGGGTCCAAAGTCATCCCTGTGATACTATAAGCTTGTAATGACAGGAACCATGCATAAACTTTGTGTCTCTTACACTTCCAGTGCCCAATATTGAGATTCACATACACAGAGCACGTTTGTTGTTGATTGGGATAGTGGGTGTAAATCTTGGACAGCATCATATGTATGGTCACCTTCATTTTCATATTGGTCACTTAAGATCAAAATAAGTAGGAAGAGTTACCCCCCAAAAAGGAAAAAAGGTTGTATGGGGTGGGCTCCAAAGCATAAGTTCAAGCTAGAAGGAGGGAGAGAAGGAGATAGGGGGAATCAGAGAGGGTAGTGGCAATTCACCTGTTTTCCTTACTTGACCATATGTGAACCTCAAGTCTCTGGGGCATGGAGTTAGTCCTGAGTTTACCTCCCCGAGACCCACTAGCAGGTGTGGGCAGTTTCCCTCAGGTTTGCTAGTGGGGATTTAAAATGAGGTTAGACTGGGACCATAACTCATCTCATGGGATCCAGAATAGCCACCTAGAGTTTCTCTTGCCTAATAAGGTTAGCTGTCTTGAGAACTGACTTTGAGGGGGTAGACTGAAAGGAGGAATCCAGACTGTGACTAACCTGGAATTGATCAACAGGATTTTTGTGTTGATGTTCCCCCATCATGTACAGAATTGGACATTGAGACTACCTCTCCCCTGTCTGACTGTAATGGCAGGAGGTGTGGGAAAGAAAATTAGAAGTATTAGGGGGGCTTTTTTTGGGGGGGGGTGAATCCTACCGCCAATCTCATAGAGGTCAGTCTTCCAAAGCCCAAAGATCCCCATAAGCCTATGGCCTAGATCCAAGAAATGCTGATGGACTTGCTGCCATTTCTTCTTCCATTGTTCCCCAAAAGATATTTTTATCCCATCTGGCTTCCGGAGGTGCCTGGGAGAAGGGGATGAAGGTGAAGGGGGCCATCTCTGAGGTTTCAGTTTCTTGCCTCTCACCTTCCTACATACTTTACCCACTTCTAAAACAAAGGTTCTGAAATTGTTTGACATCCACATGATTCTATGTTCTACCAAAAAAATCAGCTATTTGTTTCTTGAATGTGATATTTTATTTTTGACCTCCATACATCATCGGAATGGCCATCTGCCATCTGTAGAATGCAGTCCTCCCTCATCATTGCTTCTCAGAAATCTTTTCCTTTAAGGCTAATTGCTCATGGGTCAACTCCTTCATGAAATCTTTTCTGATTTCTATTTATTTACAATCTTTCACCTTGATTTCCCTGGTGCATGAGATTATAGAACTTAAACTAGAAGGGATCTCAGAAACCATCTAGTTCAATCCCTTCATTAATAGTTTCAGGAAAATGGGACCCAGGAAAATTAAATGGCCTGCCCAAAGACATAAAGGTAATAATTTGACAGAATTTGAACCCAGCTCCTCTGACTTTAGAATTTTTTTTTTTCTCACTATAATACAGTTCTTTTCTGTTGTATCTCCTAGGCAGAATGTAGGCTTTTTGAGGAAAATGAGTTTTGCTTTTGTTTCTGGCTCCCCAGGAACTTGCCTACAGAAGTTGCTTCATATAACTAAGCTCTGATTAATTTTAATAATGAAACCCCTAAAGTTGTTGCTTTCTTTGAATTTGCCCTACATATTTCTGTTGAGCCAGATGACCAATGGTCATGTTTTATACAAATACATCTTTGAATGGTATAAATTCAAATTCATGTGCAAAGGATTAATTATTCATCTTCCTTGAGACCTAACCATAAATGGTTATTGTTGAGCTAGCTGGTCATTTTAGGATTGGTGCCACAAGCTCCTTCCTTTATTCCCTGTTTCATTATCTATTTGCCATCCCTCTGTGCCCCATTTCTCTTTTTCTCATTTTCCTTCCTTTAAGCTGTTTAAACAGTTCCTCCACTTCCCATATACATTAGAGATGCAGGTCAATGTAATAGCAAAACCTCCTGGGCATTGTCCATGCTTCTGCTTGGGATTCCTAGGAAACTCACCTGATAAGCCGTTTATCCATCATGGCATAGGGCAGTGCCTGTAATGGTACTTTGCTGTTACATAGTCTCTCCATCTCCTCCTCCCAAAGCACCTCCCCAGGTGATAGAAATTCAAGAGGTTCTGGGTCTGATTGAGTAGACCTCTGCCCCGAGAGGAAAGAGGACATCTCTGTAGAAACCTGGACTCCAAAGGATGAAGAACCTGAGGAATATATAGAAAGTAGAATTACCTTCAGCATTTTGGAACTGTCATGTAGAGAGCAGGTTAGGAGAACTGAGAATCGAGTCCAGGGAATAAAATAATTCAAAATATTTTAACAGAAGTTCCTCAAGGGGAATTCCATAGCAATGAAATTATAGTTTGGTTATAGTTTGTTTTTTTTTAAAGTCACTTGGATGCAAATATATAACACCAAAATCTATTGCCCCCCCAAAAAAAGTAAAAAAAAATATGACATTTTCAAAAAATTTTAAATGACCACATGAAAATATATTCCAAATCATGAATAGTAAAGGGAAATACAAATTCAAACAACTCTGAGATTTAACCTGACTCCATGAAAACTGGCAAAAATGGGAGGAAAAAAAGATGAGAATAGTTAATGTTAGAAGACTGAAACTATTGTATCATTGGTAGAGTGGCGATGTGGTCCAATAATTCTGGAAATCAGTATGGAATTATGCAAGAAAAGTGACTGAACTTTCCTTACTCTTTGACTCAATAATTCCTTGCCAACCCCAACCCCACTGCTAACTGCTACCAACAGGTAGGGAAGCCTAAAAAGCCCTTAAAGTGCAGTACTCTTAGGGCACTGTTGATACTTTTTGACTCGTTCTAGCAGTCAGTATCCCAAGAAGTCATTATCCTCTTGGAAATTCAAACTGGCAATGCTTCTGTGGATGCTGTGACCTTTCCCACCTCAGCAGCCACAGTTATAGAAGACCTAGAAAACAAAAGTTCTTCTACTAGAGTTTTTTGCAGCCTCAGTAGAACTATGATGAAAGAAGATGCATTACCATTTGCTTTGCTGCTATATCCTAAGGATCATTTCCATCTGTCTTGGACTTGGAATACCTCCTGTATGTTGCTTTCCTCATTAGAGTGTGAGCTCTTCATTCATACAAAAATATTTCTAACAGCTTTTTTTGTAGTGACAAAAAACCGGAAACTAAGAGGATGCTCATCAATTGGAAATGGCTGAACAAATTATAGTACATAAGTGTAATGACATACATTTATGCTCTAAGAAATGATAAAGGGGATGGTTTCAAAGAAATCTGGAAATAATTGTATGAACTGATACAGAATGAAGTGAGTAGAAAGAGAACAATTTAAATAATAGCAACATTATAAAGGCAAACAACTGTGAAATCTTAAAATCTTTGACCAAACACCAGTCCCATGGATACATGATGAAACATGCTAGAATAATGGAACTCACAATGCAGATTGAAATGTATTTTTTTGGACATAGTGAATAAGGGAATTTGATTTGCTTGACTATGCATTCTTGCTACAAGAGTTTTTTTTCCCTTCTTTTTCATTGAGGGGTGAAGGAGGGAGGACGAGAAAATAAATTTTTGTTCATTGAAAAAAATTCAATTTACAAAAAAAGAATGTGAGTTCCTTGGGAGTAGAGACCATCTTGACATTTTTATTTGTATTTACATTGCTCAATAAATGCATAATAAATCCTTGTATTTTATTCATTCCTTCAGTTAATTCCCCTAATAGGTATATATCCCAACTAAGTCAAGAAAAACAGAAGTTTCATATATAACATATTCCTAGAAACCCTTTTCATGGTATTAAAGAACTGAGGGGTGGGGAAGATGGGAAATGGCTAAAAAAAAATCAACCCCAAGAAGTAGGGAAACTTTACTGTATGTCAGCCATATTAATGCTGTGTTAGATTATTCAAAACAACTAGATAGTACGTGGTTGTAATATTGCTGTAGGATAGGAAAAGATGAGTTGTTAGATTTTGAAAAATATGGAAAAGGGGAAGCTAGGTGGCGCTGTAGACAGGGCACTAGCCCTGAAGTCAGGGAGGATCTGCGTTCAAATTTGATCTCAGACACTTAACATTTCCTAGCTGTGTGACCCTGGGCAAGTTACTTAACCCCAACTGCCTCAGCAAAGGAAAAGGAAAAAAAAAAAAAATATATATATATAGATATAGATATGGAAAACCTTGGACCTAAGAAGGATGATGTTATCTACCTTCAGAGAAATAGAGGACAAACAAGAATAATACAGCCTTACATAGATGTATATGAATGTATATGTGTATATTGATCTGTGATTATAGGTATCTATGTACATGTATGTGTATATCCATATGTATGTTTGTATGTGTGTGTGTATGTATACAGAAATATGTCTGTGCTTAACTAACTAGGGGAAATGGAGTGGGAGTGAGGAAAGGGGAAAAGAAAGAGGGGGAAGGAATAAAGTAAAAGATACAAAGTAGACATCCAAAAAAAAATCTACAAGGAAGCAAAGAAAAGATCGATAGTTCTGAATACAATGTTTTCTATTATTACACAAGCTTTCTTGAAATGGAAATTTATTGTTATATATTTTGAATCCTCTCATATTCTGCTATGCACATGACAATGTTTTTTTCTTTTCTTTTTTTTCTATTTTGTATTTGTATATTTGTATTTTGTAATGTATCAATAAATACATTTTTAAAAACCTAGGATATATTAATGTAATGAAATATATTTATACAGTAAGAAATGACACATGAAGAATTCAAAGAAATGTAAGAAGATATGTCTGAATTAATGAAGAACAAAGCCAACAGAATCAAGGGCACATTACCAACTCTGACAGCAATAATATAAATGGAAAGATCACTAAAGAAGGTAGGTACTCAAATGCTTATTTTCCAACTGTCAATAGAAATGCCAAAGAAGAAATAACAAAACACACTTCCTTCTTTCATGGGTCAGCCATTACAACTGTAATCATTGTGGCCATTCTGAAAAGTTTGTTCTTCCTTTGTACTTTTCTATCTCAGTTTTCATTATATGAATAGTTTAGAATTTTTTGGTAATTATGCTAACTTTCCTTCATTGAACTGTATACATACATTTATAGTCATATTGGTAAATTGAAACCTTTCCTCCTTAGAGTATTAGTATCCTTATTAAGTTTTTGTTTTCTACCCAGACTTCTATCTAAGGCAATATCCATAAGTAGAATCCAAGGGAAAAGGTATATAGCTTTTTATTGTTCTCCCTGGAGGTCCAAGTCTTTGTCCTGGGCAAACTAGTTAGAGACTAAGAAAAAAAAACTAGTTAGGATACTTTGTTTTACCTAATACCCATGCAACTTCATTATTTTTCACCTTAATCCTTAAACTTTTGGAAAGAACTGACCCTATTTCCAAAATTGAAATTTTCTTTGTTACCAAGAGAATATTCAATAAGGAAGGGGATTGAAAATGACTATGATAAAATACAAAAGGTATCAGTAAAACTTTTTCTATATTTAGAAACTTTCTTAAAAAAAAAAAAGTCACGATCACATTGCCTTCAGTTTCTCCACCTTTAAGTTGAGGAGAAAGGGCTTTGAGATTCTAATGCAGACAATGCTAGATAGGAACTAACCAAGTTTTGGAGGCAAACGAAAAAACCAGAAGCCCAGAATTCCCAGGGGCAGCAGGATCTGGGGGCTGTCCTTTGGATGAGGGTAAGCATCTTCCTACTCCCTTAACTCAAATTTTCTCTTTAGGGATGAAACTTAGATATCCTGAGAAATAGAACAAAGATACAAGGAACCTGTGTAATATTGTAGACAATGTAGAGTACTGGGTCCCCAGAATATCAAGGATCCTTCTTTTCTTGGGGTTCACCCTTCCCAGGTTCCAACTCTGCTTTTTTTCCATCCCTCCAACCTCTCCCACATTAATCTTGTTCCAAAAATAAGTCAGGAAAATGGAATGAATTGAAAGATACCTCTCCCTTCTTCTGATCTCTCTCCTCCAGACTCTTTACCTCTGCCAGCTGAAAGGATATTTTCTTTTTGCAGTTATGTCGCAGAAAGGATCTTGAGCTGAGATAATGGTATTTGAGACTTAGGTGGGGGATTCTTTGTCTCTAGATCAAAAGTTGACTTGTTCAGATCTGACCACGCTGGGGTCCTAATCTTCCCATTTGCCAATCTCACAGTTCCCTCTGAACAGCCTGAGCAGCCCTTGTTCTAGTGACTCCCTTGTGCTTCTCCTCTTGTCCCCATACTCACAGTATTTGCTTCGTTCTTTCAATACAGCCTGATGCAGTGCTCTCTCTGTGATAACATGTCTGCCTTACTCTGATGAATTGATAGTAAACTGGGAGTGGAGGAAGGTGAGGGTGGGAGGAAAGGGGGAAACAGGGGAATATCACGTGACAGGAACAACTTGCCCCTGGGCCTCAGTCTGTCTCATCCCACAGTCCCCCTCTCCTCCCCCTCCAGTTTCCTCTGAAGCTAAACCCAAATCTAGAGATTGAACAGAAACTAGCGAGCAAGGGAGAGCTCTAGCTCATTTCCTCTGACAAGAATGTGAATAAGGAGCATCTTGCCCCCAAAAGGTTCAGTGGAGAAACAGGTAAGGTGAGTAGCAGGGAAAAAGGAGTAAGATTGCTGGGGACAAGAGAGGTTGCATGGCAGGACTATGCAACCTAGAACTGGGTAGTTTTAAGGAGAAAGAAAGACTAATTTTTGTTGACTCAAAGCTGGAAGGAGGCTTAAAGATCGCATAATCTAGGGGGTTCTTCATCTTCTGGGTCACTCGGATCTCATGGGCAGAAGCCTTTGGAGAACTCTTATCAGAATAATGTTTTCAAAGGCATAAAGTGGATAGAATTACAAAAGAAGTTAAAAGTAAGTGAAAATAAAGATGTGAATTGTTCCCCCAATATACAGATGCTCTGAAATAAGAAATTTTACAGATGAGGAAATTGAGATTCGGAGATATGAACTAATTAGTTCAAGGTTATATAGGTAGTGATAATAGAGTTGGGGTTTGAACACAAACCTTAAGTTTGAACACAAACCTCTCACTATTTCTAAGGTAGGGGTAGACTGAGGGGAAAGACATAGATGGGTTTTAAAGAAACACATCCCATCTTTATTCTAGTGCTTAAAGTTCTCTGCTCCTTTTCCCTCTCTGCTCATAGAGTTTGAATATCCTCAAACTGGGTCTATAATTGGAATCTTCAGCTCCCACAGTGCAATTTGCAGCCTAGACAGGTAAGGCAACAAATCTGCCTACCTCTGGAAGCCTGTGACAGCCACTGACTGTTCTAGTTGTTTTCTCTTTGATTTGTGTATGGTTTTATGATAATGAGATTTAGTATTAAAAGGGACTTTTCATCTAATCATATCTCCTCATTTTACAGATAAAGAAACTGAGGCCCATATTGAGTATGCCATACCTGCCCTAGGCTCTAGTCTGCCCCCAGAGTTTGCTCTGGGGATCCAGGATGGGAAGGAAACTTTGGTCTCTGGTGCCTCTAGAATAGACTGGTGTTATTAACCTTTTTTGTGTTACATGAACCTCTTTGACAGTCTGGTGATTCCTGGAGTAATTCCTTTTCAGAATATTGTTTTTAAATACATAAAATAAAATGTATAGAATTATGAAGGAAACTCATTATATTGGAATATAGTTATCTGTATCTGTATAAGTATATATGTACATATGTAAATAGGAAATATAGTTATCTATATATATTTGTACATATATAAATATACATAAACACACATCTGTATATACACACATGTATACATGCAAGTTCCTGGACCCCAGGTTGAGAATCCTTGCTTTCAAGTAGGGTTTCTTAAACTTTTTCATCCAAGAAATTTTTAATGCAATTTTAGACATATAGGTAATATAAAATAGGTATACAAACCAAACACTTATTGATAAATCATAAAATTTATCTTAAAGCAATTCTTTGGTATACATATAATTAAGGACAAAAGGAAATTTGTATACCAATAAGATATATTTTGGTGGAATATTTGATAGTTTTTGCTGTTGCCAAATTTTTCACAATCCCCACATTTAGTTATTCGACCCCATATGGGGTTGTAAACCACAGTTAAAGAAGTTTTGCTCTGGAGAACAACTGGAAACAATATTCTTTCAACAGTTTTCATCTGAGGGGGATGGGTAAGAACTATGGTCCTCCTTATTAGCAACTACTAACCAGGAAGGCACTGGAAAGTGTTGATAACAACAGTGTCATTATTTCTTAAAAATATTTTGACAATGCTTTTCAATTATTTTCCATTTTCATTAATGGTATCATCATTCTTTCAGACCCCAGGCCAGACACCCCAGAATCTTTGAATGCTATTTCTCTTTCATCCCTTAACTTCTTTCTTTCTAGTTCTTTCTTTCCAAGAAGTGTCTCTCACATGTGTCCCTTCCTTTCCATTTTTGCTGCTACAATCCTTGTTTAGCTTGTAATCTCCTCATGCCTTGTTCTACTGTTATTGCTGATTACAGTTAAGCTCCTAACGAATCTCTCTGTCTCTGACATCTTCTCCATTCCAATCTCCCTTACACATAATAGGATATTCAAAGGTTTTTCATTTTTCTTGTGCCCCTAAACTGTTTAGTAATCGTCAGTGACTCCACATGGATAACTGTCTAAGTTTTGTTATTAATGTTCATTTTTTTCAGTAATATCCAACTCTTCATAACCCCATTTGGGGTTTTCTTAGCAACAATACTGGAATAGTTTGCTATTTCCTTCCCATCTCATTTAACAAATGAGGAAAATGAGGGAAACAGAATTAAGTAACTTATCCAGGGTCACACAGCTAGTAAGTGTCTGAGGCCAGATTTGAAGGCAGGAAAATGAGTCTTCTTCACCCCAGGTCTTGCACTCTATCCACTGTTCCACCTAGCTGCTATATTAGTCTAAAACCCCTTTATGATCTGGCCCCACCCTACCTACTCAACCTTATTTCCTACTTACTCTTCCATTTATTTCAAGTCAAGTTTTTTATTAAATAACTGTTTTGTGAAAGACAGTACTAGTGCTGTGAATTCCATGATGTCCCTTCTTCCCTTCAAGGAGCTTATGTTTTATGAACTATCATAACCATTCTGTGGTTATGATCCGAATACTATGGAACTTGTAAAAAAACAAGAAAACTGAAAACTTTAAAGAGCAGGCTGCTTTAGGGTAAATGCCTATTTTACTTCCAAGTTGGTGCAAACTAATACCCCCAAAATAGAGAAAAATGAGTTATGAATCAAAATTAGACACTTGCTGTCATTTTGAATAAGTTGCTGATATATATATATACATATATATATGTATATATATATATACATATATATATATATATATATATATATCTGACAATTTCTCCTCTGTAAAATGCAATGAAGAATGTTGGACCCTTTAATGTTCTACCATTTTCCAGGCTTATTTCTGATGTATTTGCTTGTGTGTTGCTCTACTTGTCAGGCACTGTCTTTCTGTTACTTTCCATTCACTGAAATCATGTCCATCTTGACATGTTGCTTTTTGTCCATGAAGACTGCAAAATGTACTGACTTTTCCTCATCTGGACTCATAATGTGCTTATTACCATGTTTTGACTCAATAGAATGAATGTAAATTACAATTGTTTTTCTGGCTAAAAACTTTGAGTCTTCTCCTCATGAATTGACAATTTTTGTGATGGTAAACTAGGCCATCTTTTGTCTCAATTCTTATCTAGCCCCAGGAATGGATGTTGCCTCAGATTAACTGAGACTTGGAAAAGAACTTAATTAATTAATATATTTTTGGTAAATAGTATTTTATTTTTTCCAAAAATATGCAAAGATAATTTTCAACATTCATTTTTAGTTTTTTTCTTATTTATTTGCTATTTTATTTTCCCCCAGTTAAATGTGAAAACAATTTTTCCTCAATAATATTTTATTTTTTCTAATTATATGTAAAGATAGTTTTCAATATTTATTTTTTCTCCCTTTCTCCTTTGCCTCCTTCCTCTCCAAGACAGCAAGCAATCTGATATAGATTATATACATCATATAATTATATATGAATATTTGGATAATACAGATTAATCATGATTATACATGACTGTACATATTTAAATATATTTCTATATTTGTCATGTTGTGAGAGAAAAATCAGAAAAGGGGGAAGCAAACAAAGAAATTTTTTAAAAGGTGAAAATAGTATGCTTCAATCCACATTTAATCTCCAGAGTTCTCCCTCTGAATGTGTAAAGACTATTTTTCCAATTAAAGACTATTGGAATTGCCTTGGATCACCATATTGCTGAGAAGAGCTAAATTTGTCATAGTTGATCATCATAAAAACTTGCAGTTACTGTGTATAATGTTCTCCTGGTTCTGAGCATTTCACTCAGCATCAATCCATGTAAATGTGTCCAGGCTTTTCTGAAATCAGCCTGTTCATCATTTCCTATATAACAAAAGTATTCCATTACATTCCTATACTATAACTTATCCAGCCATTTCCCAATTGATGAACATCCACTTGATTTTCAATCCCTTGCAAACACACACACACACACACAAAAAGATGCTACATTTTTACATTTACATTTTCCTTCTTTTATGATCTCTTTGGGATCCAGACCCAGCAGTGGCAGTGCTGGATGAAAGGATATGCATAGTTTGATAGCCCTTTGGACATAATTTAAATTGTTTTTCACAATAGTTGGCTCATTTCACAGCTCCAGCAACAATGCATTAATGTTCCAGTTTTCCCACACTCCTTCTGACATTTGTTATTCTCTTTCCCTACCATTTTAGGGAATCTGATAGTTATATAGGATACCTCAGAGTTGTTTTAATTTGCATTTCTTTAATCAATAGTAATTTAGAGCATTTTTTCATATGATTATAGATGATTTTAATTTCTTCATCTGAAAATTGTCTCTTTATATCTTTTGGCCATTTATCAATTGGGGAATTACTTGGTTTTTTTTTATAATTTTGACTAATTTTTCCCTTAGCCTTCTGCTTCTTTTCTAATTATGGCTGCATTGGTTTTATTTGTGCAAATATTCCTTAATTTAATGTAACCAAAATTATCTATTTTGCATTTCATAATATTTTCTTGTTCTTCTTTGGCCATAAATTCTCCCCTTCTCCATAGATCTTATAGGTAGACTATCCCTTATTCTATGTATTTTCTCTACAGTATAATTTGCTTATACTGTCAATCTTTGTGACTAAATCATGAATCCATTTTTACCTTATCTTGGTATAGGGTATTAGATGTTGGTCAATGTCTAATATCTGCCATTTTCCAACTTTCTCAGAAATTTTTGTCAAATATTGAGTTCTTATCCCAGAGGCTGGAATCTTTGGGTTTGTCGATTACTATAGTCATGGACTGTTGTGTCTTGTGTACCTAACCTATTCCACTGATCCACTACTCTATTTCTTAGCCCAGTACCATATGGTTTTGATGACCACTTTATAATATAGTTTTCTTACTTTCAATTTTATTAATCTCCTTTGATTTTTCAGAATTTCTAATTTGTTGTTTAATTGGGGATTTTTAATTTTTTCTTTTTTCAGCTTTATTTAGTTGCATGCCCAATTTGTTGATCTCTTCTTTCTCTATTTTAAGACTTCAACCTTTCCTTCTCAGAATCAGATAAATCTAACTACAAAATCAACAAGAAAGAAACAGGGGAGGGTAATAGTATTCTAGAGTACCTAGATATGATAGACCTCTGGAGAAAATTGAGTAGGGGCAGAAAGGAATATACTGATTTCTCAATAGTACATAGCACCTACACAAAAACTGACTATCTATTAGGGCATAAAAAGCTCTATTTTATTTTGTTCATTTTTTTCTACTTTATTCATGTAAGCATTTAGAGATATAAATTTCCCCTAAGAACTGCTTTGCCTGTATACCATAAGTTTTGGTATATTGTCTCATTATTGTCATTCTCTTGGAAGAAATTTTTGATTGTTTCTATGATTTGTGGTTTGATCCACTCATTCTTTAGGATTAGATTCATTTCCAATTAGTTTTTAGTTTACATTTCCATGGCCCTTTATTGTGTGTAATTTTTATTGCATCATGATCTGAAAAGGATGCATTTAACATTTCTGCCTTTCTGCATTTGATTGTGAAGTTTTTATCTTATAATATATGGTCAATTTTTGTGTGTGTCATGTACTGCTGAGAAAAAAACATATTCCTTTCTATCCTCATTCAATTTTTCTCCAGAGGTCTATCATATCTAACTTTTCTAAAACTCCGTTCACCTCCTTAACTTCTTTCTTGTTTGTTTTGTGGTTAGAATTATCTGTTATTTCTTCAAGGAAATGGTTGAAGTCCCCTAATAGTATAATTTTGCTACTTTTTGCTTCCTATACCTCACTTAACTTCTCCTCTAATAATCTGGATACTATACCCTTTAGTACATATATATATTTATATAGTTATTACTTCATTGTTTATGGTACCATTTAATAAGATGTTATTTTCTTCCTTATCTCTTTTAATTAGCTCTTTAATTAATTAGATTAGCTAATTAATTAATTAATTGCTTTTCCTTTGAGATCCGGATTGCTATTTTTTTTTTTTTTTACTTCAACTGAAACACAATATATTCTGCTTCAACCTTTTACCTTTACTCTGTGTGTATCTCTCTATTTCATATGTGTTTCTTGTAAAAAATTTTCTTGTATTGTAGAATTCTGGTTTATAATCCCCTATACTTTTGTTTTATGGGAGAGTTTATTCCATTCACATTCACAGCTATAATTATCAACTGTGTATTACCTTCCATCTCATTTTCTTCCCTATTTATATTTTTATTTGTTCTCTTTTCACTCTGTCTTTCCTTACCAGTGTTTTGCTTCTGACTACTGCCTCCCTCAATTTTTCCTTCCTACTAATTCTCTTTCTGCTTTCACCTACTACTTCTGCCCTCCTTTCTATCCACTTCCATCTTTCTCTTTCCCCTTTCTCTTCCTACTTCCCTATAATGTAAGATAAATTTCTATGCCCAACTGAATGTGTATATTATTTTCTCTTTGGGCCCAAATCTGATGAGATTATAGTTAAAACTCCTTCCTTCTTTCCCTCCACTTTAATGGTTCTTTTGTGCTTCTTCATGTAATCTAATTTATTCCATTTTAAACCTCTTTCCTCTTTTCTCAGTATAATCCTTTTTTCTACTCCTTAATGTCTTTTTTACATCATCACATGCAAAGTCAACTTACAGCCATACCCTCTGTTTATGAATGTTGAAGAGTTTCAAGATCTTCCTCTGTAGAGATATAAACAGTTTAACCTTTAAATAACATGTGCTTTTTTTTTTTTCTTTCCTGTTTATCTTTTCATGTTTCTCTTGAGTCTTGTATTTGAAGATCAAATTTTCTGTTCAGTTCCGGTTGAAACTTTTCATCAAAAATGATTGAAAGTCCCCTATTTCATTGAATCTTTTCCCTTGAAAGATAATGCTCAGTTTTGTTAGATAATTGATTCTTGGTTGTAATCCAAGATCTTTTTGTCTTCCATAGCATTCTATTTCAGGTCCTCAGATCCTTTAATATAGAAGCTGCTAAGTATTGGTAATCCTGACTGTGGTTCCTTGGCATTTGAATTGTTTCTTTCTGGCAATTTACAATATTTTCTTCTTGATTGATAATCCTGGAATTTAACTACAATATCTCTTGGAGTTTTCATTTTAGGATCTCTTTCAGGAAGTGATAGGTATATTCTTTTGATGACTATTTTAATCTTTGGTTCTCAGATATCAGGGCAGTTTTCCTTGATGATTTCTTAAAAGATGGTGTTCAGACTTTATTGATTGATTGATCATGACTTTCAGGTAGTTCAATGATTTTAAAATTATTTCTCCTGGAGCTATTTCCAGGTTGGTTGTTTTTCCAATGAGGTATTTTACATTTTCTTCTATTTTTTTCCATTTTTAAAATTTTGCTTGTCTGATTCTTGATGTCTCATGGAGTCCATTTGCCTGTAGCTGCCATTTGTCCAATTCTAATTTTTAAGGAATGATTTTCTTCAGTTAGCTTTTGTATCTCCTTTTTAATCTGACTAATTCTACTTTTAAAGGAATATTTTCTTCAAAGGCTTTTTTTTTTTGCATGTGGCCTATTATATTTTTTAAGGAATTCTTTTAAAAAATTTTTCAATAAATTTGTGTCCTTTTCCAAGATTTTCCAAATATTTTTCAAGATTTTCCCTTGCATATCATTTCTTTTCCCAGTTTTTCTTTTAGCTCTATAATTTCACTTTTAAAATAATTTTTTTAGCTTTTCTAAGAAGGCTTTTTGAGGTTGAGCCATCTTTATATTCTCCTTTGAGTTTTCACATACAGACATTTTATACTCTTCTGAATTGTTTTCTTCCCTGTCACTTAACTGTAGCTTTCTATGGTCAAGGTTCTTTTCTGTTTTTTGCTCAAATCTTTTTTGACCTTTTTTTTTTTTTTTTTTTTTGCCCAGGACCTCTGCTCCTCTGGTATAGGGGAATGCTGTCCCAAGCTTCTTGTGTGGAGGTCACTGGTTTTGAGCAGTGGGGCTTCAGGTGTTTGGTGACTTGCTCATTGGCCTGGAGTAGCCTAGTCGTATCTGTTGTTGCCTTGTTTGTAAAGGTAGCAACTTGTCTTCTGCCCTGGGACTGTTGGCTCCACCACCAGTCTGCTGTGCTACTGTCTTGTTGAGCTAGGACTGAGGGGTCCTTCCAAGTTATCTTAAGGTAGAATACTGTTTCACTCTCCTCTTTGTAGTTCTGTTACTCCAGAATCTGTTCAGAAGCTTGATTTAAAGTTTTTTTTTTTTTTTTTTTTCCAGAAGAAACTGGGAAAAGCTAAGGGACCTTCCTGGCTTGTCTCTGCCATCTTGACTCTGCCCTGATCAACATTCATTTTATTATTATTTTTAATTATTATAACTTTTATTGACAGTACATATGCATGGGTAATTTTTTACAACATTTATCTCTTGCACTCACTTCTGTTCCGATTTTTTCCTTCCCTCCCTCCACCCCTTCCCCTAAATGGCAGGCAGTTTTATGCATGCTAAATATGTTATAGTATCTCCTAGATGCAATATATGTGTGCAGAACTGAACAGTTCTTTTGTTTCACTGGAAGAATTGGATTCAGAAGGTAAAAATAACCTGGGAAGAAAAACAAAAATGCAAACAGTTTACACTCATTTCCCAGTGTTCCTTCTCTGGATATAGCTGATTCTGTCTATTATTGATCAATTGGAACTGAATTAGATCTTCTCTTTGTTGAAGATATCCACTTCCATCAGAATACAACCTCATACAGTATCGTTGTTGAGGTATATAATGATCTACTGGTTCTGCTCATTTCACTTAGCATCAATTCATGTAAGTCTCTCCAAGCCTCTCTGTATTTATCCTGCTGGTCATTTCTTACAGAACAATAATATTCCATAACATTCATATACCACAATTTAGCCAACCATTCTCCAATTGATGGGCATCCATTCATTTTCCGGTTTCTAGCCACTACAAAAAGGGCTGCCACAAATATTTTGGCACATACAGGTCCCTTTTCCCTCCTTTAGTGTCTCTTTGGGATATAAACCCAGTAGTAGCACTGCTGGATCAAAGGATATGCACAGTTCCAGAAGGGTTGGATTCTTTCACAACTCCACCAACAATGCATCAACAACATTCATTTTATATAAGATTTTGAGTTTCAAATTTTTCTCCCTCTTTCCTTCTTATCTTCCTTCCCCAAGATGGCAAGCATTCTGAGATAGATTATACATGTGCAATCATATAAAAATATTTCCACATAAATAATGCCAGAAACTTGGCATCTCACACCCCATACCAAAATAAGGTCAAAATGCGATGATACCATAAAAAAATTAGGAGAGCAAGAAATAATTTACCTATCAGATCTTTGGAGAAGAGAGGAATTTATGACCAAAGAAGAGCTAGAGAACATTATATAAGGCAAAATGGACAAATTTGATTACATTTAATTTAAAAGGTTTTACACAAAACCAACAGAAACAAGATTAAAAGATAAGTACAAAGCTGGGGAAAATTTTTTACAACCAATGTTTCTGATAAAGGTTTCATTTCTAAAATATATTAAGAACTATATCAAATTTATATGAATACAAGTCATTCCCCAATTGATAAAGGGTCAAAGGACAATTTTCAGAAGATGAAATTAAATAAATTATATGAAAATATTTTAAAGCACTATTGATTAGAGAAATGAAAATTAAGGCAACTCTGAGGTACCACTCCACACCTCTCAGACTGACTAAGATGACAGGAAAAAATAATGATAAATGTTGGAGGGTATGTGGGAAAACTGGGACACTAATGTGTTGTTGGTGGAGTTGTAAAATGATTCAATCATTCTGGAGAGCAATCTGGAACTATGCCCAAAAGGGATATAAAGCTGTGACTTCGACTCAGCAGTGCCAGTATTGTATCCCATGGGTCTGTATCCCAAAGAAATCATAAAAGGAGTGAAAAGGACCCACATATGCAAAAATGTTTGTAGCAGCTCTTTTTGTGGTAACAAAGAATTGGAAAATGAATAGATGTCCATTATTTGGGGAATGGCTGTGGTATGTGATTGTTCTATTAAATTATTAATTAATGTAACATTAATTAATGATAATTAATAAATTATCATTTGTTGTTCTATAAAAAATGATGAACCAATTGGTTTTAGAAAAACCTGGAAAGATTTGCAGGAACTGATGCTAAGGAAAACAAGCAGAACCAGGAATACATTGCACACAATTAACAGCAACAATGTGCGATGATCAATAATGAAAGTCTTGGTTTTTCTCAGTGGTTCAGTGATCCAAAGCAATCACAAAAGATTTTGGACAGAAAATGAGATCTGTCTCCAAAAAAAAGAACTATGTTGATCGAATGTAAATCAACATATGCTATGTTCACTTTTTTTGTGTGTTTTTTTTAATCTCCCATGTTTTTTTTCCTTTTATTCTAATGTTTTCCTCTGAACATGATTCATAAAGCAATCTGCATTAAAATAAATAAATAAATTAGAAAGAAAATTATATTTCCACATTAGTCATATTGTGAAAAAAGAAACAGAACAAAAGGGAAAAGCCACAAAAAAGCAAAAAATTTTTTTTAAAAAAAAGTACAAATAGTATGTTTTGATCTGTATTTAGACTCCACAGTTCTTTCCCTGGATGTGAATGGCATTTTCCATTATGAATCTACTGGAGTTAGGAATGAACTTAATTTTGAAAGCCATTGCCAGTTATCTTGACTTTTCTCTTGTCACTGGACTTTGATGACTCTGGAAGACAGACTGGAAGACAGACCATTTCATATAGCTCTGTCTCATTTAATTCAATTCATTCACAAGTTAAGATCTCACTCTTGTGATATCATTGATGAACAACAGGCATCATTTCTCATTGATTTATGTAAGGTCTTATGATAATGAGATGTAGAGTTAAAAGGGATTTTTGTTCAGTTGTTTTCAATTGGGTCTGACTTTTTATGACCCCATTTAGAATTTTCTTGGCAAGGATACAGGCCATTGGCCATTTCCTTCTCTGACCATTTTTACAGATGAGGAAACTGAGGCAAGCAGGGTTAGGTGACTTGCCCAGGGTCACACAGCTAGTAAGTGTCTGAGGTTGAATACGAACTCCAGTCCTCCTGACTCCATACCTGTAACTCTATTCACTGTGTCACCTTGCTACAAAAGGGGATTTAATGATCATATAATTCTACCTTCTCATTTTACAGATGGAGCTGAATCAGCATATTGAGTATTATCTGTCTGCATTCACGCAGGGCATTCCCAGTTCCTGAAAGGCCCTTCTTTTTCATCATCTCCTTTCACAATTCTCTTCTTTCATGTAGCTTTCACAGGTTCCTCTTGCACTCCCACCCTATGAAAGTGTTCTTTTCCCCAGATTTTCTTGGAGCACTTTGTTCAGGCATGTTCTCTGGCTTTCTGTCCTGCCTGGAGTGTACTTCCACATGCTCCAACTACTCACCTCCCTGGGTTCCAAACTAAAATACTACCTTCTTCAGCAAAGTCACAAAATCATTTGGTCTGGCCCTGCCAGGGTAACAGCAGGTTAATAATGAGCTGAAAGCTATGAACACCAACCTCCCACTGCTTAAGTTGATAATTAAATTAAATTGATAATTTTGTGTAGCCCCAGAATAATGTTATAAATATTCAAACGGCCTTTGGAAGGAAAAAAAAATTAATTCTGGTTTGAATATTTTTGTTTGTGTGTTATTATCTCCCAGATTAGATAGTGAGCTCCTCCTGGATAGAGACTGTTTTTTGAGGACTGTAACTGCCTTTTGTCCTTTTAGAATCTGTAGCAGTATTTGAGTAGGTACTTAATAAATGTTTATTGATTGACTGATCTCTGTTTTAGTTCCATCACACCCTTTCTCGTATCATGCTTTTTGTATATTTGTTATACTTTATCCTATCTCCTCTATCCCTAGTAGAATGTAAATTTCTATAGTGTAGCTCATTAAAAAATTTTTGTCCTTCTAGTACAGTGTCCTGCATATAGGAGGCATTCAATAACAATTTGTTGAATTGAATTGAAAAAAGTTAAATGATTTGCCCAAAATCATATAGGTAGCAAGTAGTGAAATAAACAGTAGAATCCAGTTCTTCTGAATCCAAATCCATCTTCACTAGATCACAGCATTACTTCCATGGTTACTGGCAGATGTGAAAGAAAGGTCAAAGTTATTATTCAGCAAATATAAACTTCCTGAGGACATAGAAATCTTATCATACTTTTTTTTTTTTTTAGAACATCTCTGCTATACTCAGCATGTAATAATTATTCAAAATACTTTAAAAATTATAGACTTAAAGTTGGAAGGTACTTCAGACTGTCAGACAAACAATAATTTTCCCACCTGAAAGTAGGTCTTTTCTTTTGCTAGAAGACTTCATGGAGAAGGAGCTTACTACCTTCTGAAAGGTATCCCATTCTAGTTTTAGATAACTCTAATTGTTAGGAAGAGTTTCTTGGTAGCAAGGCTAAATTGTTCTCAGGACAGTTAGGTGGTACAGTGGATAGAATGCTGGACCTGGAGTCAATAGGATTCATCTCCCTGAATTCGAATCTAGCCTCAGACACTTCTGAGTTGTGTGACCCTGTACAATTCATTTAAATTGCAGAGATGCAATTCACTTTGTTTCCTCAGCTATAAAATAAGCTGGAGAAAGAAATGGTAAACCGTTCTAGTATTTTTGCCAAGAAAACCCCAAATGGGGTCATGAAGGACAGGATTAAAACAATGGGGCAGTAACAAACTTCTACCTAATCACTGCTCCTAATTTTGCTCTCTGAGGTCAAGAAGGACAACAGCTATAATTCCTTTAATAATGCTGATTTGCTGATTGATTTTGCAATGGATAGAATTCTGGCCCTGAATTCAGGAAGACCTGAGTTCAAATCCAGCCTCAGAAATTTAACATGTCTGAGCTATGTGACCCTGAGCAAGTCACTTAACCTCAACTGCCTCAAAAACAAAAGAAACAAACAATGCTGATTTTTTGGAGGAATAGATAAGTAGATAAAAAGCATTTAAGAGTTTTGTACGTTGGAACATGAGAAGTGCTTTACATATATCCTCCACCTAGATATTATCAATAATAGCAAAAATAAAATATCTTTATTTTATAGATAAGAAAACTGAAGCAGACAAAAGCTTACTTAACTTGTCCATGTTTGCATAGTTAGAGAGTGTGAAATAGGATTTGAACTCAGTGCTTCCTGAGGTTTACTATTTCACGGTGCCATCTATCTGTAAATTCAAGGAAACCACCTTTATCATAGACCATCCAGTTAAAAAGATGTTTTCTACAAAAGCAAATAAGAAATTCAGCTTAATATGTCATAGAACCAAAGCTAGAGTGTGACCACATGCTTTATAATAATGTTTGATGGAGATAGTTCTCATAATGGTGAGAAGTTGGTGAAGAAGTTGGACTTATTATTCCCATTAGGAAATTTGGAAAAAATTAGGAAACAAATCCCTTGTCAAAAATCACAGTCAGTTAATTAGTGGTAGATTAGACCTATAGACACAGGAAGGCTGAATATTCCACATCTCTACAGCTTGGTGTCTTTGGAATTTTAGAGGTCATTTGGATGATCTTTTGCCACGTCACAGATTAGTTCTTGCTCCCGTAATGTTCTTCAGTCATTTCAATAACATCTGATTCTTCATGACCTGATTTAGGATTTTCTTGACAAAGGTACTGGAGTGGTTTTCCAAATCTTCTTCCAGCTCATTTTACAGATGAGGAAACTAAGACAAATAGGGTTAAGTGACTTGCCCAGGGTCATACAACTACTGTGTGTCTGAGGTTAAATTTGAATTCAGATCTTTCTGACTTCAGGTGCAGTGCTCTATCTACTATATTTCTTACCTGCCCTGCTTGGATGACTTCTGGGATTACTTTCTACACCCAAAGAGTATGAATTTCTTCTTTCCTATGACATGTCTATTTTCTTTATCCTAAAGCCACGGGACGTAGACATACTGAAAAAAAGGGCGGTGGGGGATGGGAATTCAGAGAATTTGTGAGTAAATTACTAGAATCTCTCTGGATTTTGGTTTCTTTATTTAGAAAATGTGACCTCTTTTAGCTCTAAATTCTGATATCCTATAAACCAACAAGGAAGAATTTAGCAGCATCGTATATTGAAAATAGAAGTGAGTGTGCAGCAAAATAACTGTATGGATATGTATACATATATTGTATTTAACATATACTTTAACATATTTAACATGTATTGGTCTACCTGCCATCTGGGGGAGGGGGTGGAGGGAAGGAGGGGAAAAGTTGGAACAGAAGGTTTTACAAGGGTCAATGCTACATTACCCATGCATATATCTTGTAAATAAAAAACTATAATTAAAAAAAAAAAAAAAAAAGAAAAGAAAAAAATAGAAGTGAGACTATGGCAAGGCAGTTTGGAGAGTCTTAAGCATGGACTTGGCCATAGCCCAGGACTACCAGAGAGCTCAAGATTGTAGACTGGGGTTGTGAATGAACTTGAATTTGAATGAACTGAGCAAGACTGGCTCACAGGGATTGATACAGCTTAATAATCAAGGATAGGTCTTACATGACTAGGGTCATTAAGGATTCCAGGTAGGATTGGTAAGGAACACCAAGCTCATTGGCTATTCCAGAATCCATCAAGAGAGGGCTCTGTAGCACTGACCGTTTCTCCAAATAATGCATTCTCCTAGAGCTGGGAAAGTTGGCACTTGCTGAGTAAGAACTTTTTTGATCTCCTTAGATGCTAATGCCTCTTCCAATTAATTTCCTTGCATTTATTTCATATCTACTTAGATAAAAGGACCAATGACAAATTTGCTTTTAATGAGGAAGGTTGTTCGTTGGTTGTTGTCCTTTGTTCTTGAAGAGGACCAAAATGACAGCATATCCATCTGGCTGATCAGACCAATATGAGCTGGGAAGGCTCTGCCACAGATTGGATACAAGTAGTCCATATGAACATTTGGGGAGGGTTCTCTTTGCGCATCTCACCTTTCTTTTGGGCTAATTCAATTCTGCTTTGCTCATAGAGCAAATCTTTGATCTGGGTGTGTGTGAGAAGACAACATAAGTACATGTATGTGTAATGGGAGATTGGTCCAATCCTTTCATTTTACTGATGAGAGAACTGAGGTTCAGGAAAGAGATAGATTAAGGAAAGCAACCTCCTTCCAGTCATCCATGTCAGTAGCTTCTATATTCTTTAATTCAAATTGTCATTATGACTATAGACCATGACCTTTCAACTAGATTAATCCATTTTCCACACTGCTGTCAAAATAATATCCATCATGGCTGAACATACTTTTTCCTTGCTCAAAAACCTTGAGGAACTTCATGACCTCCCATGAGAATCAGTTAACATTTATTCAACATTTATGTACCAAGTATTGGAAATACAAAGACAAAACCAAAACAATCCCTGCCATCAAGGAGTTTATAGTCTCTTGGGGCAGAGGGGAAGATAATACAAATATATACATATATATTATATATATATATATGTACATATATGCACAAAAACATACAAGGTAGTATTAGGGAAGAAGTCAGTTGCTAGGGGGGGTCAAGAGAGGCCTTATGTAAGAGGTATTATCTCAGTAGGACTCTGAAGGACACTCTACTTCTTGGGGCACTTAGATTGTTGTAGTGTTTAGTGTGCTGGACACTGAGTCAAGAAGACCCAAATTCAAATTCAGCCTCAGATTCAGCCTGGCTCTGTGACCCTGAGCAAGTTTAACCTTAGTTTCCTCATCTATAAAGTAGGGGTAATTATAGCACTTACCTCCCAGAGTTTGAGATCCTCAAGTGAAATATCATTTATAAAGTGTTTAGTACAGTGCTTGGCACTTAGTAAGTGCTATGTAAATATTATTATTATTACAGATTCTAAGGATCAGAGGTGAGGAGAGACTATATTCTAATCATGAAGACAGTCAGAGCAAAGGCAGAAAAATCAAAGGGAGTGAATAACTCAATCATTCAAATGAGCTTCCTAAAGCATGCATCTGACCATGTCCCTCCCCTACTCCAAAACCTCCTGTAGCTCCCTGTTACTCCCAGAATTGAATATAAAATCTCCTCTGGCTTTTAAAGTCCCTCATAATCTGTCTCCTTCCTATCTTTCTAGACTTTCATCTTGCTCCTTTTCATCTCTCTTTTCCCATAATTCTCATTCAAACCTCCATTTCCAGACTTTATCTCTGTTCCCCATGTCTGTAGCTTTCTTACCTTTTCTGCTGTCTGGCTTCCCTGACTGTGAAGTTAAAAACTCCATTTTCTACAAGAAGCCTTTCCCAATTCCCCTTCATGCTAATGCCTTTCCTCTTGGATTATCTCCTCTATCCGGTATATCTCCTGTTTGTACATAGTTGTTTGCATATTGTTATCCCAATTAAATTGTGAACTACTTGAGAGTAGAGACTGTTCCCCTCTTCTCCTTTCATCATATCACTAGTGATTAACCAGTGATAACTAGCATATATTAGGTGTTTTAAAAATATTTCTTAATCTGTGTGTGAGGAACAGGAAAGACATTCAAAGCTATTTGCCATCTGTGTCCTGCTTTTCAGATTTATTGCATGATATTTTGAGAGTAGACTTTTTAATGCCTTTGTGTAATGTTCTGGCTACCTTTCTGGAGGTCTCAGGACCAGCCTTGGTTTCAGTAGAATAATCACCACAAGAATAGTCAGGAATAAAGTCCAAAGTCTTTATTATCTCCTTTACAGCCTGTCTCCTTCGCCTGGGGCTGGCTTTCTGGGGGACCTTCACATGAGCCTTTGATCTTAGTGGAAGAATGCAGCAGGCAGGAGAGCCACCAGGATGATGGAAGATGGAATGTCTCTCTCCCAGTCCTTGTTGACTCTTATATACCTTATTGTAATTACATCATTACAGCATACTGATCATGTGTGAACTTAGAGAACCCTTACATCACCATGTACTAAGTATATATGTAAACTAGATAACCATGGTCTCATCAATTCCTCTAAGTTAACACCTTATTTCAAGTATACTTCTCCAGAATTCTGGCTCTCTACACTTTTGTATCCCTTTTCCTCAGGATCTTGATTATGCAAATTGATGTTTTTTGGATTGGAAGTACTTTACCATAAATCACATATGTTAAATTTCTGATTCTATCTTCAGTATTTTTCTATTACACCATGTTCTTTTAATGAGTCCCCTATAATGGGGGATCTCCTGGTAGAAACTGGATGTCCATTATTAAGAATGTGATAGAAGGGTCTCCTTTCCATGTATTGGGTGGATTAAATTTTGGGTTCCTATGAACTAGTTGCCTGACGAAGACTACAATTCCCAGCAGCCTCTGGGAGGAGGGTTTTGTGTGAACAGGTGAGGCAGTTCCCAGAGAGGCAGATCCCCGAGGGAAGTTTTACTCTTTGCTCTTTCATGTGCTGGTGAGTGATTTTCAGGCATTAAGATCCCCGGCCTAAGACCGATATAGAACTGGGAGCTGAAGGGGAAAGCAGCGAACCGCAGAATTAAGCTTAGGGACCCCTTAGCTGCAGCCAAGTTGGGCCCCCTTTTGTTTCAATCTTGAAGCTGAGGTGCCTATCAGACTGATTTAGCTTTCAGGAGTGCAGCCTCCGAAGGGTAATTTCATTTGCTCAGTCTCAGGGATCCTTCCTAAACTATTCTCATGGCCGTCTGCACTCCCTCCCAGCTGGAGCGGAGTGAAATTCTTGAGCACTTGGGGTCGGGTTTTCTCCCCAGTGTCTGCACTTTCTCCATAAGCCAGGCACACGAGGGAGCCTTATTGGGGCTCTCTAACTCCTGGGAGGTATTGGCCGAGGACACTCCCTCAAATGCCTGCTGCTCCTTGACCCAAGCGGAGAAGGGAGGGGAGAAGAAAGAGAAACAAAAGAATTAAAGGAAGATCTAGTGGAATTTGAGTCTGGCTGGGGGAGAAGAAAGGAGAAATCTTGTGCAAGGAAGCTGTGAGGTACAGGAGAGAGATCGCTGCACTTGCCTGAGGTCGGAATCCTTGGCTCTGCCTGCTTCCTTACTGCAACGTCTTGTTTCTGCTCTGGGTCAGTTTCCTTACCTGTAAAGTGAAGGGGTTATAATAGGTGATTTCTGTTCAGAATAAACTACTGTATTTCTGTGGAAGGGAGGAGGTGGAGGTCTGGAGGAGGGTATGGAAGGGCTGCAGAGGTGAGTTAGGGCAGCTGGAGGAGAGGGGTCGTTTGTTAATTGGTTGGGGCCCCACAGTGTTGTCCAGTGTCTGGGGTGTTGCTTGACTTGGCAGAGGAGGGTTTGCAGCAAGGGCTAGTAGCTGATTTAGAGACTGGAGGGAATTCCATCAACACATCCCTTCCTGTCTCCCAGCCTCTTTCCTACTCAACTTGGCGGAGGCCCCAGAAATGATCTATCCAGTAAGTAGGCCTGGACTAGCCCTCTTAGGAAGGTTAAGTTGGGAAGGTCGAGTGCATGTGGCTACCGAGGGAAGAGATACTCGGGGTGTTTCCCCCTTCAGTTCCAGGAGTATGGCTTTCCCTGGTGGCTTAGTGCCAGGTTCCAGGAAGTAATGTTGCTGTTTTTTTGCCTATTCTCTACTTTAGATAAGAAAAAGATGAAGACTTGAATGAGGAAGTAGGGCCTCTTGGGTTCCTCGGAAGTGAAGGAGCTGGGTCGTTTCCCAAGCTCATCTGAGCTTGTTGTTGGGTGGGGCTAGAATGGCTGTGAGTTGGGGAACATTTCCTGACTCCTTCCAAGCAGGGTTGGGTAAAAGAATTCCTGTGGCCCTTCATCAAGTATGGTCTTGTCTGAGTCTCTGTTTCCAATGGGTTCTTACACATTATCTCGCCTGTAAAGCAGAGGAGTATGTTTCAATTCACTTCATGACTCAACTTTACTCCTGTACCCGGGCAGGAACTGGAGTTGTGGATTGTAGGCCTTTTTGTCTTGCTTTCTCCTCCCCTTGGTTGGGGACATAAAAACAAAGCCATTCTCATTTGAATTCTGCCCACTGTGAGCAGGGGAGGAGAGGAGAGGGAGGGAAGGGGAGAAGTCATCAGACAAAAGAAGATTGTTTCTGGCTCTAGTCCCCATCCCTGCTGCTCTGCTGGGGTGCAGGCAAGGGACAGTTGTTATCCTGTCATTCTGGACTGACTTGAGGGAGAACCCAAAGATATTTGCTGTAGAAATGAGGTGAAGGTGATTAATCTGGAAAAGAGGCTTAATTCTGGATCACTTCCTACCCCTAGGCTCAATTTCCTGGAGACATTCCAGAAAACAGTGTTGAGGGAGGGGGTAGGGGAGCCAATGGGGATTTAATTACCACTGTACATTCCTTTACCTAAGGGCTTCCTTGTACTGGTGACCTTGTTCCCAGTGTTTTCCCCCCCAGGGTGAAATTGGGTGCTTATTAGACCTTCAACAGGTTTCCTGTGAAAGAGGAAGTGGCTACGGGGTTATAGGGAGGCTATGTTTCTCAGCGTCAGCAACGGTGTGTGTAGGAGTGGGTAACTGTACCCGCTTTCAAAAGGCTGTTCTGAACCATCTTTATTCAGTCCTTGATCTTTGTTCCCTCCTTAAAACTTTTCTCCCAGACCTCTGGATTGTTTGTAATAGGGGCAGGAATTGTAGATAGGGAGATAACAAAGTTACTAAATCTCCACCCTCAACTTCCTGAGTCCAACAACATCCAGGAAACAGATGGGGACCCTGCCTAGAGAATTACACTAAGACTGAGCTTCCCTCTCTACCCCTTCCTTCTCTCTCCCTCAGTCAGTAGAAAGTCAGTCTCCTTTCCCTCAGTCAGTAAAAAAAGAATTGCATTATTTTTTTTTTCTTTTTGCTTAAAAAAATTATTTATTTTTAGCATTAAAAAAATTTGAGTTTTAAATTTTCTCCCTCCCTTTCACCTTTTTGTCATCCATTGACAAAGCAAGCAATATGATTAGAATAGCATTATTCCTAAATTAGTTCTGTGCTGGGCATTGGGGAAACTCACTCATAATGTGCTCAGCTGGTGCTGCCCTGGCATGGTTGGGAGAGAAGGAGGGGTATGGCTTTGGTTGGTACAAGCTGGGGCGTGGGAAGGGGGAGTGCTTTGCCCAGTAACTACATAATATCCCCAGGGAGCAGGGCAGCTTAGATAGAAATGTCCTATGACCAAACTTTCCATTTCTCTCTAGGTGGGATACAGTTGTGATAGACGCCTGAGCAGCACTGGGAGGCGCCTGAAATGTCCCGGACCCCTTCTTTCGTCCTTCCCATTCCTGAAGGCAGGGAAAGCTCTAGGTAAGCTGCCATCTGGGTTAGGGGCAGAACTCTCATGGGCTGTTTAACAGTAGAAGTGGCACTGGGCTTGAAGTCAGGAGCCCTGAATGCTAGTCCTAGTTCTGGCACGTACCAGCTGTGTGTGAATTTGAACAAAGGACACAAAGAAGAATTCAAAGATCTGTTCAAATTCACACAACTGATATGTGCCAGAGCTAGGACTGGAACTTGGGGCTCCAAAAGCTTTGCCTTAGTGGATATAGCGACCATCCCATTGAATTCCTGCATCAAAGAAGGAAAAAAAAATGCTTCAAAACTATGGAGGCTGATGGAGAGTGTTCATGTGTATAGGGAAGGGAATCTGACAGGTTTTGATTTATCTGAAATGCTGGTTCTGATCTTTTCTGGAGGGATAGGCAAAGGGGAAAGTTGTCTGGCCCATAAAGCCCTAACCTTTCTATTCCCCAACAGCCAGGATCTCAGCCCGTATGATGAGAGCATTGTACACGACTCCTTCCATCAGCTCATCCAGGAGCAGAGTCAGCGGGCTGAAGCTGAATCTCTGGAACTCCAAGAGTGGCCTCCTAGGGACAAAGGTAAGGAGTTTATCCAGAGAGGAGGTGCTGGTTCCTTTCACTAATAAATCTGTCTGAGATAGGTTCCAACTATGAGTTTAGATAGCCAAGTGCTGAAGTGAAGAGAGCACTGGGCCTGGAATTGAAAAGCCCTAAATTCTAACCTGACCTAAGATACTTAGGACAGATACCAGATCCTGGACAGGTCACTCAGCCTCTGATTATATTAATTTCCTCAGTCATAAAATGGGAATTTCACAAGGTTGTTGTATATATCAAATGAGCTCATATTTGTAAAAATACTTAACCTACTACCTTGCATATAGTACCTATTATTTATTTATATTTATTTATTTATATCTATTCCCTATTCTTCCCCAGCTAGTCCAAGCTCTTCATTTTGTAGATGAGAAAATTGAAAACCAGAGAGATAAAGTGATTTGCTAAGGTCACACAGTTAGTGCCTAACACTGAATCTAGGTCTTCCCTGACTCCAAATATAGTACTCAGTCCACTTCCTTGCATTACCTGCTACCAGTGCTTTCTGGTTATTTAGAGCAAAGAAAACAGCTGTTTGATTTCTAGAGAATGTTTAGCAATTTTCTCTGGGATTTACAAGGTTAGTGAAGTTCCTTCTGTTCCTCAAATTCTGGGATTCTTTTTTTTCCCCCTTTAAAAAATATTTATTTATTTAAAATTTATATACAAAATTAAAAAAATTTTTTCTTGTGCACAGAACATGAGAGAATTCAAAAAAGGCAACAAATTTCAATTTCAAGAAAGCTTATATAATAATAGAATACATTATATTCAAAACTGTGTATCTTGTTTTTTGCTTCCTTCTAATTTTTTTTTTTGTTTTCTGCTGTGAACTTATTGCTTTATTCTTTCTTTTTTCTTACCTCCTATTTTCCCTGAGCAGGCTACAGTTAAGCACAAATATAATTATGTATGTACACATACAATATAACCCACACATACACATATACATATAAACACACAGATATGGATACACCTGTACCCATCAATTCACATACAACACACACTCATATTTATGCATATACACACATGCATAGATAGGCAGATGCATATATACATGCACACACAATACAATGCCCTCATATACACATGTACATATAGATATATGTGCATATACACATACATTCACAAATGCACCCACATACATGTATACATAAACACATGTACATATAAATACATGTGCAGATATATACATTCATATACATTTATACACATGCATACACTCATACATTATGTACATGTAGATATATATGCATATACACATATATACATACACATATGCATACACATCCATATTTATATACCTATAATCATGCATGCATATGCACATATGCATTTATGTACATCTATGTAAGGCTGTACTTTGGTTATTTGTCCTGTTCCTCTGAAGGTGGATAACAGTTTCATCTTCTTAGAGCCAAGTTGGAATTCTTTTATAGGTGGAGGTTCCCAGCTCCACGGGGCTCCTCAGGAGTATAGTTCAGCCACACTTCGGATCCTGGCCAACATGCCCAGTCGAACCATTGGTGAGTGAGGGAAATCTCTTTGCCAAACCCATCCCTTTTTTGCTTGCCCTATCCCTGTTCCCTTCCAGGTCCTTCATCTGGCTCTGAGACACCCGTGGGAGTTGGGCTCATGTGTGTTCAGAGCTTGTATCCTACTGCCGCTCTGCCTGGCATCTTGATAAAGTGCTTTCTTGGTTTCTAAAAAAGACTCAGTAACAAGTAAAAATAGAAGCGTTTTGGATGCTGATGATGCCTTGCATTCTCTTGAGAAAGAGGTTTTCCTGTTGGGTTACATTCAGGAACTAGGGCCTCCTAATTACTTTCTCAATGCTTGGGACCCTGGGAAGAGGCCCCACTCAAACCTCCAAAGGACCAAGAGATACTCATATCCTTGTGAGTATTCTACCACCATTGTAACTTGAGGGCAACTTCTAGAGCATCAGTTCTAGGAACAATGAGAAGTGATGATAGGGAATTGGGTTTGGGGAAGAAGAACAGAGAAAGAAACAGAAGGTACTTAGTTAATCTATCTCATCCCTGAATGTTCCTAAATTCAAGTGCCTTCTCCCTCCACAATTTCAACCCCCAAACCCACAGGTCGAAGCAGGGGAGCCATTATTTCACAGTACTACAATCAAACAGTCAAACTAAGGCGGAAAAATAGCCGACCCTTGCTGAGAGACATGTCACGTTCTGCACGACCCAGTATTCGGCAATATGACTTGGAATTTGACTTGACCCCCAGGGAAGAAGAAGGTGAGTTTGGCAGGAGGGATAGCCTACCCTGTTTGGAGTTGTAGTAGCCACCTGCTAAGATGATCTTATCACATCTTCATGGGCTCTGCCCCCTAGAAATCTGGTTTCTCCTTCACCCCACCTTTCTCAAGCTTTTGCCTTCAGGGCCTTCTAGTAAACATTCCCCCAGTTCCTCCTTTCTGAATTCTGTCCTTTTTTGGAAACAATCCTCTAACTTCTTTTGTTTTAGAAGAGAGTATGGAAATATGTTTCTCAGATCTCTTTTCCCCTCCCTATTTGTTATCTATAATCTCTGCTCTTAAGAAACTTGCATTTTATTTTGAAGACTACCTATATACACTTTGATTGTCACTTTAGTTATTTCTCCAGCTCATTTTACAGAAAAAGAAACTGAGGCAAACATAGTGAAGTGACTTAATCAGAATCACACAGCTAGCAGGTGTCTGAGGCCAGATTTGGACTCTTTCTGTCCTATCCACTGTGCTAGTTAGCTGCCCCATATGATAATAATTGCTAACATTTATATAGAGTTTACTGTGTCTTACCCTTTACAATTATCTCATTTAATCTTCACAACAATATTGGGAAGTAGAGGTAGTTATTGTTCCCATTTTACAGATGAGGAAATAGGTTAAACAGAGGTCAAGTGACCTGCAGAGGGTTACACAACTAGGCTTGGATTTGAAATCAGGTTTTCCTGATCCCAGGCCCAGCACATGATACCCAGCTGCCTAAATACAAGTTATATATAGAGAGTGATTTGAAGGTAACCTTGGATGTGAAAAGAAACAGGAGGCCAGGTCAAAGCTACAGATTCCAGATGTCTTGTGTGAGGAATAGTAATTAGTCCATGGCAATTGGATTATCAGTAGATAGAGAGTTGGGCCTGAACTCATCTTCCTGAGTTCAAATCTGGCCTCAGATAATAGTTGTGTGACTCTGGCTAAGTCATTTAACCCTGTTTGCCTCAGTTCTTTACCTGTCAAATGACTTGGAGAAGGAAATGGCAAACCACTCTAATATTTTTGCCAAGAAAAATCTCAAATGGGGTCACTACTGAAACAACTGAACAACAGCAAAGTTGGATTGTACAAAGAATGGAATATTTAAAAAAAGACTTTAAAGATAGGAAGGGATCAAGATGTAAAGGGTTGTAAATGCAAGGCAAAGGACTCCCTATTTGGTCCTGGAGGATATAGTAAGCTGTTGTAGCTTATTAAGTTGAGGAAGGAAGAAAGGGTGACATTGTCAGACCTACAATTTACAATATGACTTTGGTGGTTGTAGAGGACAGCGTAAGAGTAGAGAAAAACTTGAGTCAGGGAGAAAAATTAGAAATTAAACATTAATACCAATTATAAATAATATAAATGATCACAACATAAATTATATAATAATATAAATTATTATAAATAATTATAATAATAAATAATAATTCAATAATAAAAATTATTGGAATAGTTGATTGATTTGAATTGTTTCCACTTTCATAGCTAGCCCCATTTGATGACCCATTCCCCTTTGAAATTTGAATGTAATTGGGGCAGGTAGGTGGTACAGTGGATAGAGCACCAACCCTGCAGCCAGGAGGACCTGAGTTCAAATCTGGTCTCAAATACTTAAGACTTCCTATCTGTGTGACCCTGGGCAAGTCACTTAATCCCAATTGTCTCAGAAAAAGAAAGAAAGAAAGAAATTTGAATGTAATCACTCTGATAGACTTGGCTCTTTTCAAATAATGAAGTGATTCAGGCCAATTCCAAGAGACTTGGATGGAGAGAACCCCCTGCACCCAGAGAGAGCACCATGAGAATTGAATGTGAATCACAACATAGTATTTTCATCTTTTTTATTGTTGTTTGCTTGCTTTTATTTTTCTTTCTCATCCCCCCCCCCCCATTTTTGACTTGATTTTTCTTATAAAAAAGAAATTTGAATATAATCCCCTTCACTTCATACTCTTTCCTGGGCTTTTCAACATCTCTTGTTGAAGAACCTAGGAGGTCAAGGGTTTACTCTTAAACAACTTAAAAGATTGTTCCCCTGTTTGTATTTTAATCTTTAAAGACATTAAAAAATGTCTTTAAGACAAACTTCTGTCTTGCCATCTCTAGCTTCTTTTTAGAAAGAGGATTCTTAGGCTATTTTAGATGTAGGTTAGGTTCAGTCCAGACATTTCCTCAGTTTTGCCCCAGATCAGTGAGATAGACTTAAGAAATAAGGGTCCATTTGCTTCTCTGTGTGGTAAAGGGTAGGAGATGTGATTGACTAGTCAAGTTCTCTGAGCTGAGTTCCACTCTCAGTGCCTTCCTCCTTAACAGAGAAGCGGAGTTTGTTGGTGGAGGAACTGCAGGGCCTGACAATAACACAGAGGAACCACATGCTGCAGAACATGCCCCTGAGCCTGACTGAGAAACGCTGCCTCCGGTTAGTATGCTCCCCTAACCCCATCTTGGACCCAATTGCTTCATTTACTCTCCTTCCCTAGTCACTCTGGAGGGGAGAATTCCCAGGCATATGAGAGTGATTCACTGAGCAGGGATGGGGCTACCCAACTGGAAGAAATAGTTTCCATCTTCAGCTCCATTCTTGCTTTGAAGTACTGATGGTCTTCTGCTTTTAAGACAGGACATCTATATTCGTAGAGGAAGACAGAGATGCTATCAGATCAGCCAGACCCAGTTGTACTGCTGTAGTCACCTCAAGTATCACTGTATCATAGTAAGTGTGTGTTTTCTTCTTTCTCTTACTTTTACTTTCTCCTTTTGTGCCTGATCAAAGCACATCTTGTTCCTGGGCTTTTGAGGGGGGAACAAAAGGGAGAGGAAGAGTCAGTGGAAAACCAGTCAGAATTGACTAATATGATCAAGAAAAGGGAAAATGATAAATATTGGAGGAAATGTGGGAAAACTGGGACACTAATGCATTGTTGATGGAGTTGCGAACTGATCCAACAATTCTGGAAAGCAATTTGAAATTATAATGGGTTGTAAAACTGTGTATACCCTTTGGTCCAATAATACCACTGCTAGATCAAATAGAAAAAAATGAAAAAGGATTTCTTTGTACAAAAATATATATAAGGAGCAGCTATATAGCACAGTGGATGCAGCACTAACCCTGAAGTCAGGAGGACCTGAGTTCAAATCTGGCCTCAGATACTTGATATTTCCTATTGTGTGACCTTGATGAGTCATTAATCCCAATTTGCCTTAGCAATATGTGTGTGTGTGTGTGTGTGTGTGTGTGTGTGTGTGTATCAGTTGTTTTTATGGTAGTTAAGAATTAGAAATTGAAAGGATGCCCATCATTTGAGGAATGGCTAAACAAGCTATGCTATATGAATATGATAGAATACTATCATGCTGTAAGAAATCATAAGCAGGATGATTTCAGAAAAACCTGGAAAAATTTACATGAACTGATGAAAAGTGAAGTGAGCAGAGCCAGGAGAATGTTGTACATAGTAAATGCAACACTATTACAATAGTCAACTGAATGACTTAGCTCTTCTCAGCAATAAAATGATCTAAGACATTTTGGATCTAAGATCCCAAAATACTAATAATGAAACGTACTATCTACCCCCTGAGAAAGAACTGATATTTTCTGAATACTGATTGAAATATGCTATTTTTCAAAAAAAGAGAAAAAAAAGAAAAACCAATCAGAAGATCCAGGTTTGAATATTAGGTATATATAATGTTGGATAAATTACATAAGTTCTCCAAGCCTCAATTTTCTCATTTATGAAATAAAATACTTGATAATTCTGTTTCAGTCTCACTAGCTTGTTGTAGGGGAGGCTACCTTGGTAAACCCTAAAGGATTATATATTTGTGGGTTACTATTATTCAACTTCACACTCATTGATAATAAATGTATGTTGTATGGAATGGAAATGATTCTTATTTATTTGAGTGCTAATGATTATTTTTTATTTATTTTTATTTTTGTGGTCACATCTGTTAGTCAGTCAACAAGCATTTACTTAAGTATTTACTATGTGCCAGGTACTAAGTTACGTTCTAGATATACAGAGAAAGGGAAAAACATGGTCCAAGGCTATGCCTCCAGGACATCACATTCTATATGAGAAACAATATACAAAATATCTAGGTCCTTCTAAGTTATATATAGAGGAAATGAAGGTAACCTGAATGAGAAAGTCATTAGCAACTTGGGAAAACAGGAATGACCCCCTGCAAAAGGTGCCAGTTTTTCAGGAAGCCAGGGAAACATAATAGAGGTGAAGAGGGAGCACATTCAGGGAGGAGGGAACAGTACAAAAGTGCACAGATAGATTGGACATGGGAGTATAGTGTGGGAGGAAGTACAAGTAGATCAGTAGGCTGGGGTAGCTAGATTGTAGAGTACTGAGAAAGCAGTCAAGTATAAAAAGTCTGGAAAGGGATGGGATGTAAGGAGTTATTTTTTTTTTTTTTTATATTAGTTTTTTGGTTTTTTTAAAAATATTGTGGGTTCCAAATTCGGGAATATCTAATTAGTTAAGCGTATATTTATTCAATATTTTAAATATTTAATTAAGTGCATATTTGAAAACTAAATTTGAAAAATAAAACTCTATTGAGGAAAAAGACTAAAAGAAACAAAAAAGAGAAAGCCAGCAATTTAATATAGATTATACAAATGTAATCATGTAAAACTTTTCCATATTAGTCATGTTGCAAAAGAAAATGCAGACCAAAAATTCAAGAAGAATAAAAAAAAATTTTTTAAAGTACATTCAAATTTTTAATTAAGATGCTTTCAGTTATTTTCTTTGGAAGTGAATAGCATTTAAAAAAAAATCAATTTTATTTTTTCTTTAATTTTATATAAAAACAATTTTAAACATTTGTTTGAAAAAATTTTGAATTCCAAATTCCCTCCCTTGCTTCCTCCATCATTGAGAAGGCAATGTTATACACAAACATGCAAAACATTTCTATATTAGTCATGTTATGAAAGAAAACACAGACACCCCCCCCCAAAAAAAAAGACCAAGAAAAATAAAGTTCAAAAAATATATGCTTTGATCTGCATTCAGACTTCATCAATTCTTTCTCTGAAGATGGATACTATTTTTCATCCTAAGTCTTTCAGGAATTGTCTTGTGTTTCTTTTTCTTTCTTTCTTTCTTTCTTTTTTTTTTTTTTTTGGCTGAGGTAATTGGGGCTAAGTGACTTGCCCAGGGTCACACAGCTAGGAAGTGTTAAGTGTCTGAGACCAGATTTGAACTCAGTTCCTCTTGACTTTAGGGTTGGTGCTCTATCCACTGCCCTACCTAGCTGCCTCTAGTCATTGTATTTCTAAGAACAGTTAAGTCATTCACAGTTGACCCTTGTATAGTGTCATTGTGTACAATGTTTTCTTGGTTCTCCTTACTTCACTTTTTAGTAGTTCATATAAGTCTTTCCAGGTTTTTCTGAAAGCATCCTGTTCATTTCTTTCTTTCTTCCTTTCTTCCTTCCTTCCTTCTTTCCTTCCTTCCTCCCTTTTTTTCTCCTTTCCTTCCTTCCTTCTTTTCTTCCTTCCTTCCTTCCCATTTGGGGTTAAATGACTTGCCCAAGGTCACACAGCTAGGAAGTGTTAAGTGTCTGAGGCTAGATTTGAATTCAGGTCCTCCTAACTTCAGGGCTGATACTCTATCTACTGTACCACCTAGCTGCCCCTGTTCACCATTTCTTATAGTACGATAGTATTTCATCACAATCATATATCACAACTCGTTCATCTCTTCCCCAATTGAAGAGCATTCCTTTAATTTCCAATTCTTTGCAATTAGAAAAGAGCTGATATAAGCAGTTTATACATACAGGTCCACATAAGTCTTTTTTCTTTAAAACTCTTTGGGATACAGACTTGGTAGGGGTATTCTGGGTCAAAGAATATGCATAGCCTTTTGGGTATAGTTCAAACCACTTTCCCAAATGGTTTGGATAGTTCTCAGCTACAGCAACAGTGCTTTAGTGTCCCAGTTTGTCAACAATCTCTCTAATATTTGTCATTTTCCTTTTCTGTCATATTAGCTGATAGGTGCTACCTCAAAGTTGTTTTAATTTTCATTTCTCTGATCAACAGTGATTTATAGCATTTTTAAAAAATATGAGCTTTGATTTCTTTTTCTGAAAATTGCCTATTCATATCCTTTGACCAACAACTGGGGAATTGTTCATATTTTTACAAATTTGACTCAGTTCTTTTTACATTAGAAATATGAGGCCTTTATCAGAGAAACTTGCTATAAAGTTTCCCCCAGTTTCCTACTTTCCTTCTAATCTTGGCTGTGTAAACCCTTTGCAATTTAATGTAATAAAAATTATCCATTTTCACTCTGTAATGCTCATTATTTCATTTGATCATAATTTCTTCCCTTATGTATAGCTCTGATGAATATTCCATGTTCCCCTAATTTGCTTATGATATCCTTTATATCTAAATCATATATCTATTTTAATCTTTTTTGGGTATATAGTGTGAGATGCTGGTGTCTACCTACTTTCTGCCAAACTGCTTTCTAGTTTTTTCAGCAATTTTTGTCAAATAGTAACTTCTTGTCCCAAAAGTTTGGACCTATGTGTTTGTCCAATTGGTTAATTGGTTAATTATTGGTTGGCTGGTTGTTGTCTTTCATTCTTGGAGAGTGCCAAAATGACATCACTATGTTAGAGTTGAGTTACAGTTTGTCTGACTGTGACTGATCAGACCTGTATGAGCTTGAAATGCTTTGCCACGGGTCAAACATAAATAGTCCCTATGAACATTTGGTATATATTCTCTTTGTATATCTCACATTCTTTCTAAGCTAATTCAAATTCTGCTTTGCTTATAGAGCACAGCACCTTCTGTGTATTGTATCCCTAATTCATTCCACTGATCCACCATTCTTTTTCTTAGCCAGTGTCAGAATGTTTTCATGATTAATGCTTTGTAATAGAGTTTGAAATCTGGTACTGCTGGGCCACCTTTCTTTACAATGTTTTTTATTGATTCTCTATTTTTTCTAGTTCTATAAAATATTTTTTGGTAGTTTAATTGGTATAGCATTGAGTAAGTAAGTTGATTTTAGGAAGAATTGTCATTTTTATTATATTGGCTTGAGCAATTAATATTTTTCCATTTGGTGAGATCTGACTTTATTTTTGTGAAAAGTGCTTTGTAACTGTATTCTTATGGGTTTGTCTTGGCAGGTAAACTTCCAAGTACTTTGTATTATCTACAGTTATTTTAAATAGAATTTTTCTTTCTTTTCCTGCTGGATTTTATTGGTTATATGTACAACACTGATGATTTATGGCTTTCTTGAAACTTTGCTGAAGTTGTTATTTCACCTAATTTTTTTTTGGTTGATTCTCTAGGATTCTTTAACTCTTTAAGTATGCCATCATATCATTTGCAAAGAGTGATAGTTTTATTTTCTTATTGCCTACTTTAATTTCTTTTTCTTCTTTTGCTGTTATAGTTAGCATTTCTAGATTATTTTGAATAACTGGTGAAAAGAGTTATCTTTACTTTACCCTTATCTCATTGGGAAGGCTTCTAGCTTATTTCCAATACAGATAATGCTTGCTTATGATTTTAAATTAGATATTACTTATCATTTTTTTAAGTTTTAAAAGTTCTATTTATTCCTATACTTTGTAGTGTTTTTCATAGGAATAAGTGTTATATTTTGTCAAAAGCTTTTTTCTGCATTTATTAAGATAATCAAATAATTTCTTTTGGTTTTGTTATTGATATGATCAATATCTGATAGTTTTCCTACTATTAGAATCAGATCTGCATTCCTGGTATAATGATACATTGCTGTAATCTCCCTGCTAGAATTCTATTTAAAAAATTTGCATCAATGTTTTCTTTCTCTGCTTTTGCTCTCCTAGGTTTTGCTCTTCCAGCACCATATTTCTGTTAAAAGAAAAATTTAGAAGGCTTCCTTTTTTTTGCCTATTGCCCCCACTAGTTTGCATAGAGTATAGTATTATAATTACTTTAAAAAAAAAGTTTGGTAGAATTCATTTGTGAGTTCATCTGTTCCTGGGTATTTTTTCTTGGGGGACTCATTAATGCTCATTCAATTTCTTTTTCTAAGATAGAATTATTTAAATATTCTATTTCCTCATCTGTTAATCTGGGAACTTATTTTTGTTTTGTAAATATTTATCTAATTTACTTGGATTGTTAGATTTATTGATACATGATTGGGCAAAATAGCTCTCAATAATTACTTTAATCTTCATTGGTGGCGAATTCACCTTTTTCATTTTTAATCTTGGTAATTTGGTTTTCCTCCTTTTTTGAAATCAAATTAACCAACAATTTATCTGTATTGCTTTTTGTCTTCATAAAACTATCTCTTAGTTTTATTTTTTAATTCAACAGGTTTCTGACTTCAGATTTTACTAATCTCTCCTTTGATTTTCAGATTTTCTAAATTTGATATTTAATTGGGGATTTAAAATTTGTTTTTCTTCCTATATTTAAAAAATCTATTTTATTGATAAATATATAATAATAAACTACAATAATAAATATAAATTAAATATAAATATATAAGTTTTCTCCTAATTACTGCTTTGGCTGCACCCAATAAATTTAGGATGTTGTCTCATCATTGTGATTTTCTTTAATCAAATTATTTATTGTTCCTGTGATTTCTTCTTTGATCCTTCATTCTTTAGAACTGGATTATTTAGTTTCAAATTAATTTTTAATCTATGTTCCTATGGCCCTTTATTGAATGTAAGGAAGGGTATGTGCTGTGCTTTGTGAACAACCACAAATAATTCTATTCTGTCCTGGGACTGTGACCAGGGTCCCCACTCCATGTAATGTTCCTCATCCTGGGGCTGACATCTAGAAATATGGGTAAAGTAACAGAGTGCTGCAGCCAGTGTTAGCAAGGAGACCTCATGTAATTCTCTTTCTGATGAGTTGTTTGACCCCCTAACCACCTTGGAAATTCTTTTTGCTGATACACAGGTCCCCAAGGCCTGCTGCTGGCTTGCCAGGCAATGGTCTGTAATTCACTATGGTTTACTCTCGCCCTGGTGAAACTTACTTTCCTGCTTGCTTTCTCATTTGTCTTGAGCTGGAAAGTTGTTTCACCCTGACCTTTTTGTTGGTTCTTACACTCTAGAATTTGTTTTGAGGCATCATTTTTAAATTGTTTGGAGGGGAATTTAGAAGAGCTCACATGAATAGGCTTTGCTTCCTATGCTAGCAATTCTAAATAGAAAAATGCAGCTTCTCCCTGATGCTGTGTTGGAGCCTTTGGTCACCTTTGGCTCCACCTGGGCCTAGGTTTCTGTGACAAAAATAGTCTCAATGGCCTCCTTCACCTTGTACCATCTCCTCTTTCTTTGAGAGAGTCTAGGACAGTTTATGCCTTTTCAAAGCCCTTTAGAAAGAAAACACAGTGATAAATCCCTGTTTTAAATAAGACAATTGTAGCCCGGAGTATTTAAGAAAGTAACGGCAAATCAATATGTAGTGGGACTGGGCCTAGAACTCTAGTCTTGTGAGTCTGAGTCTGAGCTTTTTCCCAAGATATCTCTGCCCTCAGTACTCTTTAAAATGGATTTTCCCTAACCTGTTTTCCTATTGTAGATCTAGACCCACCTAGTGATATCCTGCAGTCAGGTTCAAATTCATCCTCAAACTCTTACTCCACAGTGACCTTAGAAGAGTTATTTACCCCATCTACCTCAGTTTCCTATTCTGTAAAATGAGGATAATAATATCTATCTCCCAGAGTTGGTGGGAGGATCAAGAAAGATCACATTTTTAAAGCACTTTGCAAACCTTGAAGCAGTAACAAATTATTATTATTATTAATGACATTATTCTTGTTCCCATAGGCTTTCCGCAGCTTGTGGTATGGTCTTCTCTCTGGTCTGTATGCTCTGAAGCCCTGGCGTTACTCCCTGAAACAAATCAGTGGCCAGTTTGGCTCTAGTGTGCTCTCCTACTTCCTTTTCCTGAAGACCTTAGTCTCCTTCAACATCCTGCTCCTCCTCCTCCTGCTGCCCTTCATTGTGGCCGTACAGGTGGCCTTCCCCCCCACTTCAGAGTCTTCTAACTTCCAGTCATTCACAGGCCTGGAGCTCTTCACTGGAGGAGTGAGTATGGGTTCTCTTGTACCTACGAGCAAGAAAGCCTTTCCTTTCCCCATGTACCTCCTGGGCTATGTATAGGAGGGCATCTTTTCCTTTCCATTCAAGTACTTTTTATTCTCTCTTTACCCCCTTGCAAATGGAAATAAGAGATTGGATTTGGATTTTATGTGTTTAGGAAATAGTACATATGCAAAAATATCTTCTTGTAAATTGCAAGCTCATTAATATACTTATTTAATCTTGGTCGTATAACATGATATGACCATATAACATGATAGCTATAGAGTATGATATATGATGCAATAGATTCAGAGTGTCCAGGACAAAGAGAAAGTACCAATAGTCAGACTATATCTGGAGAGCTTTCTTATGTTCTGCATGCTGCATTATTGGTATCCCAGCAAGATACCATGCACAGGAGGGCCAACCAGGATGGTGAGAGGACTTAGAAATATGCTATATGAGGATTTTTTAGAAAGAACTGCTTGGCTTGGAGAAGAGGCTTCAGGAGAGACTAAGGATTCTTAACCTTGATATTTGAATTAGATCAAGGATCAAATTTCTTTAATTTTTCAATTAATTAATTAATTTTTATTAAAACTTTTTCTTTTGTTTGTGGATACCTTTTATTGCAATACCACTTCCAATTTTTCTAAGACCATTTGTGAGTACTTGTATTCCAGTATATGTTGTCAGAATTTTTTTTAATACAAGTTTTTTCTTTTTAAATTTTTTTATTAAACCTTTTTATTTTCAAAACATATGCATGGATAATTTTTCAAACATTGACCTTTGCAAATCCTTGTGTTCCAAATTCCTTTTCCTTTTCCCCACCCCTCCCCTAGATGGCAAATAATCCTATATATTAAACATGTTAAAATATATTAAATCCAATATATGTATACATAAATATGTAATAAATAAATAAGATAACACAATTATCTTACTACACAAGAAAAATCAGATCAAAAAGGAAAAAATGAGAAAGAAAACAAAATGCAAGGTAACAACAAAAAGAGTGAAAATGTTATGTTGTGACTCATACTCAGTTCCCACAGTCCTTTCTCTGGATGTAGATGGATCTCTTCATCACAAGATCATTGGAACTGGTCTGAATCATCTCATTGTTGAAAAGAGCCACGTCCATCAGAACTGATCTTCATTTGACCTTGTTGTGTACAGTGAACTCCTGGTTCTACTCACTTCACTTAGCATCAGTTCATTTAAGTCTCTCCAGGCCTCTCATCATCCTGCTGTTTGTTTCTTATAGAACAATAGTATTCCATAACATTCATATACCATAACTTATTCAGCCATTCTCCATTTGATGATCATCCACTCAGTTTCCAGTTTCTTGACACTACAAAAAGGGCTGCCACAAACATTTTGCACATGTGGGTCCTTTCCCCCTTCTTTAGTATCTCTTTGGGAAATAAGCCCTGTAGAAACACTGCTGGATCAATGGGTATGCACAGTTTAATGGTCCTTTGGGCATACTTTCAAATTGCTCTTCAGAATGGTGGGATCAGTTCACAACCACACCAATAATGTGTTAGTGAAGGATCAATATTTTCCTGCATATTCCCAGAAGGTAGGACTAGGAAAAGGAGGTAGGAGTGACAGATAGATAAATCCCAGCTCATAACAAAGAACTTCCTTATAACAATAAGCAATTATTTAAAAGAAGGATGGTCATTATAGGGAGGTTGTCCAGGATGTTATTGAAGGAATTTCTGTTTTGGATAGAGCTGAGCTACATGACTCCTGAGCTACCTTCCCACCTTGAAACCTTAGGATTCTGTTTCCTTTTGTTTGTAGTCATTAATAGCCTTACCTTTGGCCCAGGTATATGTGTCTTTCCTTTTTAATTTCCCCCTCAGCTCTGTATTCTTGTTCACCACTGCCTTTTCCTTCTCCTGTTTTCCCACTCAGTTTGGTTGTGGGTGGGATGGGTGGAATTGGGTAGGGGAGGGTCCGCTGATTTTCCTCTTGCGATGTTTTACCTCCACCTTTGCAGGGCCCATTCACCCACACAGTGATGTACTACGGCTACTACAGCAACTTCACCTTGAATCAGCCATGCTCTTCCCATCAGAGCAGTGACCACTGTCCTGCAAATGCAGTCCATCTGCCATATAATATGCCTCTGGCCTACCTCTTTACCATTGGTTTTTCCTTCTTTATCACCTGCATCACTCTGGTATACAGGTAAGGAAAGGCCCTTTTTGCCCCTGCATGGACCCATTCTCTCCCCATTCAGTATCTTGTTCTATCTACCCTCCCTTTACTTTCCTCCTATTTATCCCAAAATTGTCTTCTCTCCTGTTGCACTTTGCTAACCCTTTCCCCACTTTTGACACAATTACAGAATGTAAGAAGTGGAAAGAAGTGGAAACATAATAGTGTTCTTTAGATTTTACTTGGTAGTTAGGTGGCACAGTGGAGAGCCAGGCTTGAAGACAAATCTCTCACTAGCTGTGTGACCCTAGGCAAGTCATGTAACCCTATATGTCTCAGTTTCCAGTATTGTGTCCAAGAAGATCCCTTGTCTTATAGGATTGGACATGATTGAAAATACTGAACAATAAACAGATTTTACTTGAAGACCTCTGGGACAGGAGAACCTACGACTTCTAGAGAAATATATTTAACTTTTAGATATTTTTTTTTAAACAATTGGGGTTTTCTTGCCCAGTGTGACACAGCAAATAAGTGTCTGAGGCCAGATTTGAGCTCAGGTCCTCCTGGCTCAAAAGCTGGTACTCTATCTGCTGCACCCCACAGCTGTTCAGTTCTAATTGTTAGGAAATATTTCCTTATACCAGTCATAAACCTCCCTCAGTAATATTTACCTGCTCCTTATAGTTTTATCTTCTGAAGCCAAGGAGAAGCATATAATTTTCTTCCCACAAGACAGCCAGTTCTTTATGAAGACAGATCAGAACTTACCCCACGTAGTCCCTTAATATTCTTTTGCCTCCTTTTGCCATCTTCTTCTCCCTTACCTTTCCTCATTCTGACTCATGTGAATCTCCTCTCCCTAGCATGTCTCGTTCCTTTGGGAAGAGCTATCGGGTGGGCAGTACACTTGGAGTCCACGCCATCACCGTCTTCTGCTCTTGGGACTACAATGTCACCCAAAAATGGGCTTCCCGCCTACAACATGATAACATTAGGACGCAGTTGAAGGTGAATGGGGCCAGAGATTGCTGGGATTGCTCATTTCTCCTGCTATATACATTCCTGCACACACACACATCCCATCCCACAACTTACCAACCCAAATAACTTTCAGCCTCTACCTGTGATCTGATATCTAAAATGAGACAGGAAGTTATAGGCTTACAGATAACAGGCTTAATTAAATTTCTGGGCAGATCTTCCAATGTATGAAACCTAAATGCATTTATGCTGGTTTCCTCAGTGTAGGCTGCTTGAGGCATTAAGCAGGGGTGTTTCCACCTATCCTGAAGGTTCCTGCTGGCAGGAATTCTTCATGTTAGGGAATTTTAAGTCCAGCTGGATCATTCAGTCAACTCTAAGAGTTGGAAGTCCTTTTTTGTACTGAGCACTGTGGGAAGGATACAAAATAAGGAAAACAAGATCTTGCTTGGCCTTCTGGGACCTTCCAAGCTAGTTAAGAGATGGCACACCCACAAAATAGGCATAAGAGTCCAAAGATAAACACAGAGGAATGGAAATTAGTTTAGAGCTCTTGAAATCGCTTCCTAAAGATAGAGTGGGAGTATAATTGAGGAGATGCTCCTCCCTCCCTTCTTTGTAAAAGTGAGGTACTTATATGAATTTGGAAAGTTTCATTTATCATCAGTCTAGACTGATGTGTTGGTTAGTTTTGTCCTTTTGACAAAACTCAAAATTCCTCTCTCCTTTTTTTGTTACAAATTATGATTTGCAACAAAACAAAACAAAATCCCCCAAGTTATAATTTCCTGGTCTGAAAAGAGATTAATATACTCAGAAATAAAGGTATCAAGTACAAAAGAGTAACCAAATCACTAATTTGTGTAAATTCAAAAGTGAACTAATCTATTATAAAGATATAGATATATTTATTTTGAATAAAACAAGAAATATTTCTGTCTTTCACCTACTTGGGGGTATATCCTTAAGATATTTTAGTTTTAGTTTAGAGACTTTTGGGTGTAATTTCTTTCGTTTTGTAAAAATAGCTTTTTATTTTTAAAATATATGCAATGATAGCTTTCAATATTCACCTTTGCAAAACCTTGTATTGTAAATTTTTCTCTCTCTCTTCCCTTTATCCCCCCTCCTAGATAATATGTAATCTAATATAATTTAAAATGAAATTCTTCTATACATATTTCCATATTTATCATGCTGCACAAGAAAAATCAAATCAAAAAGGGTAAAAATGAGAAAGAAAAAAAAAGTAAGCAAACAAAATTTTCACATTCAATCTTAGGTATGATTTCAAATTATTTCCGGAATGATTGGACCAATTCACAACTCTACATCTACAAAGCATTTTTGTGTTTTTTTCTCATGCCTCCTCCATCATATACTGTTTTCATCTTTCATTATTTTTTTCTTCCTCACTGATGTGAGGTGAAATCTCAGTTGTTTGTGAATATTTCTCATTATTAATTGGCAACATTCTCTCAAATGGTTGTTAGGGGTTTACATTCATTCCTGGTCATATCTGTTGGGAAAGATGTAGGGACTTTTTAACACTAATTGAAGAAAAAGAGGGAGAAAGGCATTCTAAGAGATGGGCATCTAATTAAGTAATTAACCCTTGAAGGGTGAGTTAATTGGAGTTATTAGGTTAATTGGAGAAGAAAAGCTTTGTTGGGGAATAACAGGATCATAGAGCTAGAAGAGCTGGAATTCCATTATGTCTAACCCTCATTTTATCTTATGAGGGGACCATAGCACAGATGGTTACATGTTTTGCTTAAGGTCATCAGATAGTAAGCATCAGACAATCAGGATCTGAAACCAGATACTCTCTCCAAGTCGATACTTTCCTCCAAACCCTACTCCTTATCTTTGGCTTCTTGAGAGAGACAACATGTGAAGAATTGAGAGTTGGAAGTGAAGTGGTAGAGGGATTTTTTAAATTACTATTTTAAATAGCTTTTTATTTTTCCAAATACATGCAAAGATAGTTTTCAACATTCATCTTTGCAAAATCTTGTGTTCCAAATGTTTCTCTCTCCCTCCCACCCCTTCCCATAGGCAGCAAACAATCCAATATAAGTTTAAAATGCAATTCTTCTAAACATATTTCCATATTTATCATGCTGCAAAAGAAAAATCAGATCAAAAGATGAAGGGAAAAAAAAACATGAGAAAAAAAACCAAGCTTTACAAACAACAACAAAAACGGTGAAAATACTATGCTTTGGTACACATTCAGTCTCTGTAGTTCACTCTGGATGTAGATGGTTCTTTCTATCACAAGTCTATTGAAATTAACTTGAATCATGTCACTGTTGAAAAGAGCCAAGTCCATCACAGTTGATCATCACATAATTTTGTTGCTTTGTACAATGTTCACTTGGTCCTACTCACTTCCTTTAGCCTCAGTTCAGGCAAGCCTTTCCAGGCTTTCTGAAATTAGTCTGGTTATCATTTCTTATAGAACAATAATATTCCATTACATTCACATATAACTTAGTCAGCCATTCCCTAATTGATGGGTATCCATTTAATTTCTAGTTTCTTACCACTACAAAAAGGGTTACTACAAACATTTTTGCACATATGAGTTCTTTTCCCTTTTTTTATCATCTCTTTGGGATATAGACTCAGAAGAGGCACTGCTGGATCAAAGGAAGCATCTTTTGGCCATAGTTCCAAATTACTTTCCAGAAGAGTTAGAGAGTTAGATCAATTCACAACTCCACCAACAATATATTACTCTTATGCTGATATAAGATATATATATATATATATATATATATATATATATATATATATATACTGGTATACTGGTATATAGTATATAATATATACTCTTAACAATATATTATTTTCCACATTCTCTCCAAAATTTATCATTTTCTTTTTCTGTCATCTTAGCCAATCTGAGAGGTATGAAATGGTACTTCAAAGTTGTTTAAATTTGCATTTCTTTAATCAATAGTGATTTAGAGCATTTTTTCAATATAACTAGAAATAGCTTTAATTGTTTCATCTGAAAATTGTTATTACCCTTTCATCATTTATCATTTGGGGAAAATGGCTTGTGTTCTTCTAAATTTAAGTCAATTCTCTATATATTTTATAAATGAGGCCTTTATCAGAAACAGTAAATATAAAACTTTCCCCCAGCTTTCTGCTTCCTTTCTAATCTTGACTGCATTGGTTTTGCTTGTACAAAAACTTTAAAATTTAATGTGACTAAAATGATCCATTTTGCATTTATAATGTTCTCTAGTTCTTATCCCTTCCTTCTCCACAAATCTGAGATGTAGACCATCTCTTGTTCTCCTAATTTACTTATAGTATCATCTTTTATGACTAAATCATGAACCAGTTTCAACCTTAACCTTGGTATAGGGTGTTAGATGTTGGTCAATACCTAGTTTATGTCATACTATTGTCCATTTTTCCTAGCAATTTTTGTCAAATAGTGAATTTTTATCCTGGTGAAGCAACTTTTAAAAGCTATTGAACTGTTTTTTAAAATGCTGGGAGAATGCTGAGAGTCATTTTTCTTGAGCACAAAAGTGACCTAAGGAAAACATTTGGTGGCTCTTCCCAACAATGAGATGATCGAGGCCAGTTCCAATAATCTTGTGTTGAAGAGAGCCACATACACTCAGAGAGAAGACTGTGGGGACCGAGTGTGGATCACAACACAGCATTTTAATTCTTTTTGTTTTTGTTTGCTTGCATTTTGTTTTCTTTCTCATTTTTTTCCCTTTTTGATCAGATTTCTCTTATGCAAGATAACTATATATATATATATATATATGATTTAACATATATTTTAACATGTTTAACATATTTTGAATTACTTGCCACCTAGGGGAAGGGATGGGCAGAAGGAGGGGAAAATTTGGAACACAAGGTTTTATAAGGATCAATGCTGAAAAATTATCCATGCATATGTTTGGAAAATAAAAAAGCTTTAATTAAAAAAAAAAAAGAAAAGATATGGGTTCAGGTGGAAGTTCTGGATGTTGAATCACAGTGTGACCTTCGAAAAATTATCTAACCTTTTCTTCCCTAAAATAAGGGTAATAATTATAATATATATCTCACAAGCTTATTGCAGGGAAATCGTGTAAAACACAATGCTTTCGGCTTTGAAGTCAAGAAGAAAAGCTATGAGGTACTTTAGGAACCTTCCAGGATTAAGGGATATAGAGTCAGGGCTAAAGCAGTAGCGGTGAGAAGGTCAGTCCTTAAGGGACTATGACCTAGAATGACTCATGTACTTTCTGTGTTCCCAGTTCTCCCTCACTATACTTTCTTTGCTCTTCTACACAGACATTGATTTTTTGGGTCCTTGCTATGATGTAAGAGGGTCTTGGGCACTGACTGACCTGTGTTCCTCCTGGCAGGAGCTATTGGCTGAGTGGCAGCTGAAGCAATACCCAAGAAGTGTGTGTGGGAGACTGAGACAGATGACAGTGCTATTTCTGGTGTGGCTGCTGTCCCTAGCTTCTGTCCTGGGTTGTGCCATTGCTGTCTACTCATTTTCAGAGTTCATGCATGAAGTGAGTCCTCCAACTTTGGGTTACATTGATTCTAGGAAGGGGTATGGGGCTGGGAGTGAGGGCTGGACCTACCTGGACTGCTTGAGAGAGCCTCCATTTCAAGGATTTCCTCCTCCTCTTCGGGTCCTTCCGTTTCATTTCTTCAACTGTCCTCTGCTCTGGGAACTTGAACCTTGAACTGTGGGCCCAGCATCTGCTCCTGATGATTACCCAAGGCATTGTTAGTATTCTTCTACTTCTCCGTGTACCTCAACTCTTTCTTTTCCCTCTCTCTTCAATTCTTATTTTAGTTTTCTCTGAGATAATTTGTCAAGTACTTTGCAAACCTTAAAGCACAGGATAACTATTTTCTGTGTTTCTCCTCCCTTATTATTTCCTACTTATGCCTTAAGTCTTTCAATCAGATTTTGGGTAATTAGTCCATGGCTTACAGATTTTTTTCCATATATGCCTTTTTTATTTTGTGATATACATATAATATATGTATACATATATACACACATATATATGTATTATGTATAAATATATATACATACATATAAATATGGAAATGCTCTAATTAGAGTATTTAAATTCAGAATAAAATTAATTTTAAAAATTGATGAACACTAAAGTAGAAAATCAAAGAGAACAAATTATAAAAATAATAAAATTATAAGAAATGTTGACATATACATTGTCCAGTCATGACTTCAGAGGCTGTGGGTATGAAATATGTGTGGGTAATATCTTTTGATTTTGCAAATGTTTTTTGAAAGGAGAATAGGATCCTGAGTACCTGTCTCAACCTTTGATCCTTCCCCAACCCTGTAGACTTTTTACCTCAATGTATTGTCCTCTCCAAAGCTCAGCCTAGTGATTTATTGTGCCAGAAATATGCCTAACCTGCCACAGAGTTAGCCTGAACCTTACCTTCTCTATGTGAGTGAGCATGTTCCCTTATCATTTCACCCACAGAACCATGAGATTAGGACTGAGACGATTAGTGAGAAGCTCCAGGAAGCCCGTCTGCTGGTTCTTCCCCTCATAGTCTGCATCATCAACTTGGTGGTTCCTTATTTCTACAATGTCCTAGCCATCTGTGAGCAGCATGATTCTCCTGTTTTGGAGGTCTATGTGGCTATTTGCAGGTAGGCCAGGGTTGTGTTCTCCCAATGCCACCCTTTGGGGACCTGACTAATTTGCCTGCCTCCCTGCATCTGCTCCAGCATTCTTCACTCATTCTCTTTACTCAGGAACCTGATTCTCAAGATGGTTATTTTGGGACTTCTCTGTTACCACTGGATGGGGCGTAAAGTTAAATCGCTGGAAGACCAGGTAAGCATGCTAAGAAAAACATTTCTTTTTATTTTATTTTTTTCATTATTAAACTTTATTTTTAATTTATGGAATAAAGCAAGCATTTCCATAACATGGTACAGTAAAAAAGATGATTGCACACTAAACTGCACATCTACTATATACAACTTGCTATTTCTTTCAAATGTACAATAAAATTAACATGCAAATTTCTTTTTTCTCTCCCCCCAAGATGGCTAAAATTAGACACAAATATATGTAGAATTATTCTATCAGTTCTTTCTCTGTATGCAGATAACATCTTTCTTCATAAGTCCTTTATAGTTAATTTGGGTATTTATAATAGTCAAAAGAACTTATTTGTTTAAAGTGCTTCTTAACACAATATTGCTATTACAGTATATAATGTTCTCTTGGTTCTCTTCATTTTGCTCTTATTTCATGTTAGTCTTTCCATGTTTTTCTAAAATCATTAAGCACATCATTTCTTATATTCAATATTTTAATTCAATAATTTATGTTCAAAATTATATTCAACATTTCTAGAAGCTGAGAGGGCTGTTTGTATTTTATGCTTTATACATAGGCACTTCTTGTTTGCTGAATTGAATTGACTATAGTGGACATCATAAAGGATATTGATTAAGACCCCTGTTAGAACATCTAAAACATTTTTAGACCCCACTTAGAACATTTTGCACCACGACCCCTTTTTCTCCCTCCCCCCTTTCCAAAACAAATTTTCAAAAAGATTAGGAAGATACTACCTATACTTTGACATGGGGACAAGCAAAATATTTATGGCTCTGAGGTGATGGAGGCAGTTAGAAAGTCTAGGAGTCAGGAGGACTGGATTTGGTTCCAACTGTGAGCCTGTTTTTTTCTCTGTAAGAAATAGAGAAAGACAAATTGGTTAAGATGACAGGTAAAAATAATGATACATATTTGAGGGGATGTGGGAAAACTAGGACATTGGAGTTATGAACTAATCCAACCATTCTAGAAAGCAATATGAAACAGTGCCCAAAGGGCTATCAAACTGTGCGTACCTTTGATCCATTAGTGTCTTTATTGGACCTGTGCCCCAAAGAGATCATAAAGGAGGGAAAGGGACCCACATGAGCAAAAATCTTTGTGGCAGCCCTTTTTGTAGTGGCAAGTGGATGCTCATCAGTTGGAGAATGGCTGAATAAGTTATGATATATGAATGTTATGGAATTTTATTGTTCTATAAGAAATGATCAGCAAAATGATTTTAGAACGGCCTGGAGAGACTTACATAAACTGATGCTAAGTGAAATGAGCAGAACCAGGAGATCACTGGACATGGCAACATCAAGATTATGTGATGATCAATTCTGATGGATGTGACTCTTTCCAACATTAAGATGATTGATGCCAGTTCCAATGATCTTGTGATAAAGAGAGCCGTCTACACCCAGAGAGAGGATTGTGGGAACTGAATGTGGATCACAACATATTATTCTCACCCTCTTTGCTGTTGTTTGCTTGCATTTTATTTCTTGCCACTACAAAGAGGGCTGCCACAAACATTTTTGCACTTGTGGGTCCCTTTCCCTTCTTTAGTATCTCTTTGGGATGTAAACTCAGTAGTGACACTGCTGGATCAAAGGGTATGCACAGTTTGATAACTTTTTGAGCATAGTTCCAAATTGCTCTTCAGAATGGCTGGATCCCTGTTCACAGTTCCACCAACAATGTATTAGTGTCCCAGTTTTCTCACATCCCCCCCAACATTCGTCCTTATCTTTTCCTGTCATCTCAGCCAATCTGAGAAGTGTGTAGTGGTATCTTAGAGTTGTCTTAATTTGCATTTCTTTGATCTATAGTGATTTTAGAACACCTTCTCATATGATTAGAAATGGTTTTAATTTCTTCATCTGAAAATTGTCTATTCATATCCTCTGACCATTTGTCCCTTGGAGAATGGCTTGAATTCTTACAAATTTGAGTAAATTATCTATATATTTTAGAAATTAGGCCCTTATTAGAACCCTTAAATGTAAATATGATTTCCCAATTTATTCCCTTCTGATCTTCTGATCTTGTCTATATTAGTTTTGTTTGTTCAAAAACTTTTTAACTTAATATAATCAGAATTATCTATCTGGTGTTCAATTATGAGTTTCAGTTGTTCTTTGGACACACATTCCTTCCTCTTTCATAGATTTGAGAAGTAAACTATCCTATGTTCTTCTAATTTGCTGATAATATCACTCTTCATATCTAAATCATGAACCAATTTAGATCTTATCTTGGTATATGGTGTTAGGTGTGGGTTAAGCCCTAATTTTCCTCTATGCTAGTTTCCAATTTTCCTAGCAGTTTTTTTCAAATAGTGAGTTCTTATCCCAAAAGCTGGGTCTTTGGGATCCAACATGGCTCTTTTCAACAATGAGATGATTCAGATCAGTTCCTATAATCTTGTGATAAAGAGAGCCATCTGCACGCAGCGAGAGGACTGTGGGAACTGAGTGTGGATCACAACATAGTATTTTCACTTTTTTGTTGTAGTTTGCATTTTGTTTTCTTTTTTCTTTTTGATCTGATTTTTCTTGTGCAACATGATAACTGTGGAAATAGCACATATAGATGAATTGCACGTGATGAATCTATATTGGATTACTCGCTGTCTAGGGAAGAGGGTGGAGAGAAGGAAGAAAGAAAATAATTTGAAACATAAGATTTTGCAAAGGTGAATGTTGAAAATTATCTTATGCATATGTTTTGAAAATAAAAAGTTTATAAAAAAGAAATAAAATTTATAAAAAAGAATGGAGAAAGATTATATTTTCTCTTAGGGCTGGAAGAGAACTGATTGATGCTTTTTGCAGAACCTACCTTTAAATAAAATAATCTATAAGGGACTGTTTTGTAAATACAAAACCTACAAATGTATGCTGCTTTTAACGGGTTCTTTTTTTTATCATCACCAGTGCTGGGAGACATTTGTGGGGCAGGAGCTCTACCGCTTCATGGTGATGGACTTTATCTTTACGCTTGTGGACACCCTCTTTGGAGAGCTGGTCTGGAGGTAAGAGATCTGCTCAAGATTTTAGCTTAAAAAGGCCAAGGTTTCCTCCTGTATCTAGAGCCATCTCCTGATCTATATTCTTCCACTGGAGCCAGATGGCTCTGGAGGAGAAAGTGAGGCAGATGACTTTGCACAACCCTGGCTCATTTAAATCCATTTCACTTGTATGTTATAGCATCATCTCTTTGATGTTCTTTTTGAAAATGAAGGATAAATAAATTCTGTGCTAGAGCTGTACCACAAATTAGAACTGGTCAGTTGGAAAACTCTTCTTCCCTTCCTCCTCTCTTCCTCTCTTCCCTCCTCTCCCTTTACTCCCTCTCCCGTCACCTCCCTCTTTTCCTTCCCTCTTTCCCTCCCCTCTCTCTCTTCCTTCCCTTTCTCCCTCCTTTCCCTCTCTCCTCCTTCCCTTCCTCCCTCCCTTCCTTCCCACCTCCCTTTCTTCTCCCTTCCTCCAGAGTTCTGGATGTTGAGTCCAGAAGACGTGGATTCTAAGTCTTGGCTCTGGCACTTGATTATTGGCCCTTGACCAACCACTTAATCTCTTAGAAATTTACTTTTCAACTGTAAAATGGAGCATCTACTACATGAGGTTGTTAAAAGATCAAAGGAGATAATATGAAAATAAAGTTTTGTGAACCTCAAGATGCTATATGAGCATTAGTAGTAGTAGTAGTATTAGTATAGATTTAAAAAAATTAAAAAGAAAAAGCTCTCTATTTCTCCCCTTGGTGAGTCTGTTGACTTACTCTGCAACCTCTGGCAAGCTACTTAGCCTTTCTTTGTTTCCTCTTCTCCCATGTGCAAATGACTCATTCTCACATTAATTCAGTATAACAAATGCTGGCATTTTTAGCCTCTCAAAGTGGTGTGGTGAAAGATCATGGGTTTGTACAATTCCCAGTTATGTGATCTTACATAGCATAGTTCTGTGCTCCAGATTATAAAATATTGCTGCTGGGACCTTTATGAAATTAAGTCAAACTCCCTCATTTTATGAGAGAGAACTGAAATTTAAAAAGAGAAACTTGACTTTTTAGAGAAAGTATCACTCAACTAGTTAGTGGCAAAGCTAGGACTAAATCCCAGTCAGTATAATAACATCAGACATTCTTGTCTCTTTTGAATTGAATAATAATGCTAGCTAAATAAAGCTAGCATTATGATACTTGAATAAATCATTTAATCTCTGTCTCCATTTACCATCTGTAAAATGGGAATAATAATAGCACTCAGGGTTAAGTTTGGGGTTAAGTGACTTGTCTAGGGTCACACAACAGGAAGTATTAGCAGTTTGTAAATCTTAAATTGTTTCGTAAGTGCTAGTTATTTTAATTATTATGATGATACTTATACAGCTATATAAATGCTAGCTATGGTAATCATCATTATTATTTAGAACTTTAAGATTTGCAAAGTATCTTTCAGGTACAATGCTATTTTTGCCCTTTAGGCTCATTTCAGAGAAGCTGAAGCGGGATCGGAAACCAGAGTTTGATGTTGCTCGAAATGTACTGGAGTTGATTTATGGACAGACCCTGACCTGGTGAGTTATCCACTTTGATCCATTAGTAGCTTCACAGAGCCTATGTGAATAACTTCTTGGCTCTGAGGTAGAAGAAATGCTTCTTCTGCAAAGGTATACAGAGGCATCCTACAGCTAGATCAGTCTCCCTTTGGGCTTCAGTAAAAAGACAGGCACCATGTTCCCCTATTTTCCTACAGGCTAAGAGGAAGACTCTCCAGTTTTCCATCTAATTTTTTGACTCCCTTGCCCAGTCTCCTCAAAAATGACAACAGGAGGACAAGGTTTATATTTCATTTCCATGGCTATCCCTATGAGATGGGGGCAGATTCACTGCTGGGTGAAGTTTCCTTGGGATTATTTTTGAGAGTATGGCCCAGTTCTGGATTCCATTATTTTCTACCATGATACCTTGGATGGAAGAAAGGAGGAGATTTGTGGCCATTTCCATTGACCAGCAGATTTACTCTGCTGGAAATCCTTCCGTTATGTCCTTGAATACACTGAATGACAATTGAAAAGCTTCCCCTCAACTCAGAGAACTTCATAACCTCTTTGAACACAGGCTCATCAGTTTTCTGCCCCAAGGGATGGGAAGGCAGGGCAGAGGTTGGGAGCAGACCTTTGTAGTCCTAGATTTGGAGGGATCTTTCTCTTGTTTTTCTTTTTTTCTGCAGGCTGGGTGTTCTCTTCTCTCCTCTTCTGCCTGTCATCCAGGTTCTCAAGCTCCTGTTCCTGTTCTATATCAAGAAGGTAATGAGGTCCTATTGTGGAATCAGTCAATAAATATTTATTAAGGACTTCCTGTGTGCCAGGCACTGTGCTAAATGCTGGTGGTAGAGGAAAAAGACAATCCCTTGAGGAGCTCACAATTTAACCCTGAAGGAAGAAATTGTAGCCTTAGAAATTGACTTCTGGCTGAAACTGTGGGCTGTTCTATATCTACACAGCAAGCAAGACTCACTTGTAAAATGAATTCAACACCTACCTTTCAGAGTTACTGTGTAGAAAAGAGGCTAGAATCTCAAAGAAATATAGAAGCGTGTGTGTTGTTACTTCAGAATGTTTTAGACATAATTGACTCTGACCCTTTTCAAGAGATTTCAGTTTCCCCTTGTGACTTATCTAAATTGTTTTTTCCATTTCCTTTCTATATGGAAATTTGCTGGGTTATAGAACCACTTACCTCTGTCTTCTGCTTCCATTATGCCTTCCTCTAAACAGATTTCCTTCTTTATTCTTTATTTTCTCCAACCTTCCTGTCTCTCCAACAATAAAACAAAACAAAACTCCAAAGCCTTTTTAACCCCATTAGTCTGTCTGTGCACTTTCCTCTCTCCTTCCCTAGATTTCTAGGTTAGCAGGATGGAGGCAGGGGGAGGGGAACTACAAAAAACAGCCTATTTTGTCTTTTTTTTCCTAGATCAGCCTCATGGCAAACTGCCAAGCACCTAGGAAACCCTGGAGAGCTTCACATATGACCACTATTTTCATCACTCTCCTCTGCTTCCCCTCCTTCTTAGGGGCAGCCATATTCCTTTCCTATGCCATCTGGCAGTAAGTAGACATTTCTGGGAAGGTCAGCTTTGGGATGTATTTATTTGATTTGTCTTGCTGACAGTTTCTCCTAGGATGTAGGGATAGAACTGGGGGGTGAAACTGGAGTGAGAGTGAGGAAGATATTTCAATTGAGTGTCTATGAAGGGCCAATCTTTCCATGCTGGAAGTGATGAACACTAGAACTAGGAGCTGGGAGGGGGGAGGCACCTGGCTCTGGCTTTGGGATCATTTTAGGATCTGAGGGTAAGTTTTTAAGGCTCATATTGTTTATGTAATCTCTCCTCTTCAGAGTGAGACCCTCCAGAAATTGTGGCCCCTTCCGGACCTTGGACACCATCTATGAGGCTGGGAAAGTTTGGATTCGTCGCCTGGAGGAAGCCAGTCCCAGTGTTACTTGGTTTACCTGGATTCACCAGAATCTTGTGGAAAATACCTTTTTTATTTTCCTGATGTCAATTGTGCTTCTGTGAGTAAATAGGGCTATTGGTGGGGAGGGAGTTGGGAAATGATCTTATGACCCCTTCCTTTTCTTTGAGAGAAACTATTCCACATTCTCAGATTATGATTCATAGGGTTCCCCCCCACCCCCATCCTCTGCTCTCTGATCTTGGATCCCGTCTAGCCACCTTATATGTTGTAAGCAAAGGGTTGGTCATATAAATATGTATGACATAGGACCTGCTACTAGGTCAGAATTGAAAAGGCTCTCAAAGGCTATGTATCTTAATAGAAATCCTCTCCTTAAGATCTTGACAAATGACCATCTGGCCTCTGCCTGAAGATGAATAATTGTGTGACTCTTCCCTCCATCTGGTTTTTGGTTTTCTTCTTTGTAAAATAAATTCGTTGGGCTAAATGGTCATAGGAGCATGTCTAACATACCATCTCTTCTTCCTATTACAAGGAATGGAAGGCAAGACATTTCATTCTGTATTCCTGGAAACAATACAAATAATAAAAATTAAAATAAAAAACTACAAATATTCTGTCTTTCTCACTCTTAAGTAGCACTTGTCACTGGGCTTTGCTCAGTAAAGAGAATTATTGTCCTTATTTATGAGAATGATGCAGTGCCTTCATCATCATCATTACTGGTTCATTCCATTCAGCTAACCTCTATAGTTATAGTTGTCACATTCTCAAAGATGACCAAAATGACATCACTGTAGTATAATCAACAAACATTGTTTGACTGTGGCTGCTTTGACTAAGAAGCTCAGAATGTTCTGCTACACCTCAGACACAAATGGTCCATGTGAACATCTGGGATGGATTCTTTAATTTTCCACATCTCACATTCAATTCTGCTTTGCTCATTAAGCACAGCATGTTCTCTAAAGATGGTCCTGTGACAGCATCTCCCATGACACCCAATCAATTCCAAAGTTCTTAAGAAATAATACTGGCTTTTCTATAATACTTTAATGGTTTACAAAGTACTTTACTAATATCTCATTTGATCCTCATAACAATCCTGGAAGATAGGTCCTGTTATTATCCTTATTTTACAGATGAGGAAACTGAGGCAGGCAGAGGTTAAATGATTTGCTTAGGGTCACACAATTACTAAGTGCCTGAAGCCAGATAGAAATTGCAGTTTTTTTACCTTCCCATCCAATGTTCTATCCTCTGTGCTGTCTATTTCCTTCACTTTCCTGGCCTATGTCCTTTAGGTCTGGCTAAGATAAGCGGCACAGATTATCCTGGATCTAGGAAGGAAGCTCACTAGCCCATGGATGAGAACTTACTATCCCAGTCATCTTTGCATCTCACTCTAAGCTAATGAGCCTGAGGGTCAGTAAATACCTGTTTACCAGTGAGTGGAGGGGCTATTACCTTCATGTGCCAAGAGTAGCATGTATTTATGAACTTTTGTGTTTTGTTTTGTTTTTTAGGGTTGCAATCTATTTCAATATCCAGGTGGTGAAGGGACAGCGGAAAGTTATCTGCCTCCTCAAGGAACATATTAATAATGTAAGAGTGTGTGTGTGTGAATGATGCACGCATGTGCATGTGGGTTATGTGCATGCATGCACATATGGCATGTACAAAGTATATGTATATAATGTGTGCACACATAGGTGCATGTGGTGTATATGCAGTATTTGTATGTGGTCTGCATGCACAAATGTGTGTGTGATATGTATAAGCATGCAGTGTCCTGCACATGTGTGATATGTGCATGGACTTTAAATATGTGTATGTGCACAGTGCATTTGGTGTGTGCTTCTATGTAGCATGTGTGTGCATATAATGTTGCAACTATCAGGAAATGTGCATGTACACACGTATTGGTATGTGTATTATATGTGTGTGTAATACATATTATATATTTATATGTAATTAATACAGTATACATATATTTCATATGTAAATATATAATGTGTAATAAATAAATAATACATATATATATATATATATATATATATATATATACACACATATACACACACACGTATGCTTACATTTATGTGGTTTGTTGTGGCCGTGTGTGTGTGCATGTATGCATGATGTGTACACACATGTGGTATGTCTAGATGTATGTATATTGTTGCATTGCATGCACCTGTCTGTGTGTGTGTGTGTGTATGTGTATGTGTGTGTGTGTGATGAACTTGTTCCTTCTATTCCTTTGTGTCTCGTCCCTTTCTTTCTTAATCTTCTCTTTTCCTCTGGGTCTCCACTATTCTAGGAGGGAGAAGACAAAATTTTCCTTATCAACAAAATTCACTCCATTTATGAGAAGAAGGCAGTCCACCAATAAGGGTCTGAAGCCAGAAGGTGAGAGGCCAAAATGGGGCGCGGGGCACCCAGAGCTGTGGCGGGGTGAGGGTGAGGTGGGTAGTAGACATAACAAGGAAAGGGAGATGCAGACCTGGACAAGCTAGGACTGGCCTGGGCAAAAGATTGGCTTTTTGACTAGAATATCTTACCAGAAGTGCAGTGACAGTGATGTCTTCTGATAATTCTCTAGTGTACAAAATCCTTTTGCACTGGGGGCAGCTCTTAGTTTTTTCATTTCACAATGAAGCATTTTGAGCCTGATAGGGAATAATAGTTAAATGTTTTCCCTAGCGTCTCAGCCTTTTTATCCTCCCCCACACTCCTAACTAACTACCTTGCTAGTTAGTTACCTTCCTGAAAACAGTGCCAAAAATCTCTATTCTATGGAAATCTCTATCCCCGAGTTAAAGGTGATACACTGATATAAGGTATTGTAGCAAAAATGGTGCATGATTAGAGTCAGGTAGACTTGCGGTTAAATCCTCACTCAAATGTCTACTAGTTCTGTAACTCTGGGCAGAATTGTTAATCTTTCTCATCTGTAAAATGGGGACAATAATAGCACTATCTCACATGGTTGTTATGAGGATGAAATAAGATAATATATGAGAAGATTTTTGTAGACTTTAAAGTGTTATAAATGCTAGTTATTATTGTTGTTATCTTGTTGGTCAAGGGGATTCTGTTTCTATTCCTTATTTTCCTTGACAAAGGAAGGTTTTAACCCTGAACAAACTGTTCCAATCTCTGGGTTTCAATTTCTTCATCTGTAAAATGAGAGGGTAGGATTTGAGGACCCTAAAGTTCCCTTCCAGCTAGCTCTGACATTCTATAATTTTACAATTGCCACTGAATATGAACAGGTTGTGTGTGTGTGTGTGTGTATGTGTGTGTGTGTGTGTGCGCGCACATGTGTGAGTGCATGTATCTTGGGGGTGTTGGGAGGAAAGCTTTATATACGCATATACATCTTTTCCTAGTTATTATGCTATATATAGTATTTTGTTTGAACACATCCGACTCTGTGACCCCATTTGGCGTTTTCTTGGAAAAAATATAGAATAGTTCACCATTTCCTTCTCTAGTTCATTTTATAAAAGAGGAAACTAAGGCAAACAGATTAGGTGACATACCAAGATCACATAGCTAGAAAGTGTCTTAATATTGGATTTGAACTTTTTCACTGTGCTCCCAGATGCTATCTATGATACAGCAGGTAAGGAAAATAATTTTCATATATAGTATAGCAGGTAAGAAAAATTAGGAAAAAGAATGAATCAGAAATCTATTGGTACTTCTATTAGAAAGGTTAATCATTTCTTTGTTTAGGAAAACCCTTCTGTATTGACTAAAGATCTGTGAAAAAAGTGACTGAGCCTGTGTCTTTGCTGTAGAATTCAAGAAATAAAACTCAAGATTATTTTTATTTATATGAGTTTGTACACATGTCATCTTATTTAAAATAATTGTTAAAAAAAAAGTAGAAATGAAATTGGATTCTAATTCTTGAATAGACTAATTTTCGTCCTAGCTGATAATTAATGACATAATCTCTGTATATGTTTAACTTCTTTCCTTTTCTCCAACAAGTAGATCAGTATACTAAGTGATAGAATGGTCTCACTTTTCTGATTTACTAAGTATAAAAGCTCATACTGAAAATTTAACAATCTGTTGGTTCAGGGTTTCTCCAGCACATGTCTGATTGAACTCTATCTCTAGGTGCATAACTCTATCTCTAGGTGCATTTGCTCCTGCAAATCCTGGCTTCTTGAACTTCAGTTTCCTCACAATGGGAATGATAGAGACAGTTAGATGATACAGTGGATAGAGTGTTGGCCCTGAAGACTTGAATTAAAATCCAGCCTGAACACTAGCTTTATGACCCTGGGCAAGTTACTTAACCCCAATTGCTTTGCTTCTCCACAAAGGGAAAAAAATAAAATGGGACGATAGCTTTGATAGTACGTATCTCATGGAGTTCTCAGGATCAAATGAGATTTTATATATATAAAATACATATATATATATATATATATATATATATAAATGCTTTGTGAACCTTTAAATAATTTAATTATTTAAATGTTAGTGTTTTTTGTTTTGTTGAGGCATCATGGGTAAGGGGAGGACCTAGGTTCTCATCAGTATGATGAACCAAGTTATACAAATCTCTTCCTAAGATGTGAATCAGCAACCTTGTAACTTAAAGCCTGAAAAAGTTACAGTTAAGTGCTAAAATTTATGAAAAGGAGGACTTGAATCCAGATCTCCACATCTACAAGGCTGGGCTTTTATGTATTATATCATACTACCATCATCTACTATCATTAACTTTTTTTTTTTAAGGCATTCATTCATGTTAATTCTTACCCAACTCTTTGTTTATGATACACATACACTATGTATGTGTGTGTATGTGTGTGTGTGTGTGTATTTCCGTGCACAATACCTATATGTATATATGTATACTGAGAGAGAAATTCTTTATGTTATTTGACTACACATTATAATCTAGTCTGTAGAGAGACATTCTTCATAAATTGCCTTTTCTTCTGTGAATGGCTATACCAAATTCCTTTGCATGGTTATGAATCTCTTCTGGAAGGTTCTGCAGTATCCTGGGGCTTAATGTGACCAGCAAAATGTCATCTGCATTTAGTTTTTGCAACAATCCTCCTTCATAAAAGTATATCATCAACTTTTCTAAAACTTTACTTTCCAAAACTTTTGATTCTTCTCATCTTTCAGTTAACGAGTATGTTGGTCCCTCAGTGCTCACACAGTTGTGTTGTCTCCATCTCCATTCTCCATCTTATCCAGCTACTTTTTCCATCTTTGATTCGCCTCTGTGAGCATCTCACTGATTTAAGTGTTGTTTCATTCTTTTTTTTTAATTAAAGCCTTTTATTTACAAAACATATGTAATTTTTCAACATTGACTCTTGCAAAACCTTTTGTTCCAAATTTTCCCCTCCTTCCCTTCACCCCCTCCCCTAGCTGGCAGATAGTCCAATATATGTTAAATATGTTTAAATATATGTTAAATCCAATATATGTATACTATTTATATAGTTATCTTGCACAAGAAAAATCAGATCAAGAAGGAAGAAAAAAAATGAAAAAGAAAAGAAAATGTAAGAAAACAACAAGTGAGAATGCTATGTTGTGGTCCACACTCAGTTCCCATGGTCCTCTCTTTGGGTGTAGAGGGCTTTCTTCATTACTGAACAACTAGCACTGATTTGAATCATCTCGTTGTTGAAGAGAGCCACGTCCATCAGAATTGATTGTTGTATAGTCTTGTTGTCGTGTATAATGATCTCCTGGTTCTGCTTATTTCACTTAGCATTAGTTTATGTAAGTCTCTCCACGCCTCTATGAAATCATCCTGCTGGTTGTTTCTTAACAGAACAATAATATTCCATAACATTCATATATCATAATTTATTCAGCCATTCTCCAATTGATGGGCATCCACTCAGTTTCTAGTTTCTTGCCATTACAAAGAGGGCTGCCACAAACATTTTTGCACATGTGGGTCCCTTTCCCTCCTTTAAGATCTCTTTGGGATATAATCCCAATAGTATTTCATTACTCTTGATGAAAAATTATTTGTGGAATCAAACTTTTTCTATTTTTTTTTATAATCTTCTTTCCATTTTTATCTTGGGTCACTCTGCTTGGATGAATAGTTTGCTGATCTTTAAATTTTACCCCCCAAAAAGTGACATGAAAAAATCAGTAACTACCATCCTATATGCATACTTTTATTTATACAAATCTCTTGTATAGTCATCTATACATGAATCAAAATATCCTTGATTAGAGTATTAATAGGGAATAAGCAGTCTATCACAAGTGATATTCAACAATGGATCACATTTATCACAGTTGACTGAAAGATGAAGAGAATTCATTGTGCTTAGTGATTTGATTGTGATTTGATGATAAGAAAATATGCTACTGTACAGGTTCTTTCACAAGAAAAAAAGACTCCCATCTATATATTAAAATCAATTAAGATTCCTTGTAAGATGTAAAAACAGTTTTAGTAACTCTCTGATAATAGCTATGAGATATATATATCTCATAATTATATATTTTATTTATATATATAGGTATAAAATAAGGAAATACATGAATATGGTGTCAAGAAGGACCGCTGGTCACTTAAATTTTCAGTGTACCAGGTAAATCTCAGATTTCCTATGCTACCTAAATTACAGATCTAAATCAAATACTATTTTATTATTATTATTATTATAGCTTTTTATTGACAGAACCTGTGCATGGGTAGTTTTTCAACATTGACCTTTGCAGTCATTTCTGTTCCAACTTTTCCCTTCCTTGGCAGGCAATCTCATACATGTTAAACATGTTAAAGTATATCTTAAATACAATATATGTGTACATATTTATACTGTTGTCTTATTGCACAAGAAAAATCGGATTTAGAAAGGTAAAAATAACTTGGGAAGAAAAACAAAAATGCAAGCAGTCCACACTCATTTCCTAATGTTCTTTTGGTGGGTGTAGCTGGTTCTGTTTATCACTGATCAATTGGAACTGAATTGGATCCTCTCATTGCCGAAGATAGCCACTTCCATCAGAATTGATCCTCATATAGTATTGTTGTTGAAGTGTATAATGATCTCCTGGTTCTGCTCATTTCACTTAGCATCAGTTCATGTAAGTCTCTCCAAGCTTCTCTGTATTCATCCTGCTGGTCATTTCTTACAGAACAATAATATTCCATAACATTCATATACCACAATTTACCCAACCATTCTCCAATTTATGGGCATCCATTCAATTTCCAGTTTCTAGGTACTATGAAAAAGGGCTGCCACAAACATTCTTGCACATACAGGTCCCTTTCCTTTCTTTAATATCCTCTTTGGGATATAAGCAGTAACACTGCTGGATCAAAGGGTATATACAGTTTGATAACTTTTTGAGCATAGTTCCAAATTGCTCTCCAGAATGGTTGGATCGGTTCACAACTCCACCAGCAATGCATCAGTGTCCCAGTTTTCCCGCATCCCCTCCAACATTTGTCATTTTTTTTTTTTTTTTGTCATCTTAGCCAATCTGAGAGGTGTGTAGTGAGACCTCAGAGTTTTCTTAATTTGCATTTCTCTGATCAATAATGATTTGGAGCACCTTTTCATATAAGTAGAAATAGTTTCAATTTCATCATCTGAAAATTGTTCATATCCTTTGACCATTTATCAATCGGAGAATGGCTTGATTTCTTATAAATTAGAGTCAAAGTGGGCTTGAGCTCCTGCCTCTTTCTCTGGCCTCTGAATATCTCTGAATGTCTCTGAATTCAAAGGTCTGTTTTTCAGCTTCCAGTCACCACAAAGGTGGAAGATGGAATGAATCTGTTTCATCCTCCGAGAGCTTCTAGCGCACCTGCCTTTTCTGGTCCTAAGAGCTTCTCGCTTATATGTTCCACACTGAGTATACACTAATCATTATATCACTAGGAAACCATTATTTGTTGTAAGATTAAATCAATGCTAAACTAGATTTCACCATTGTCTCCTCAATTCCACTTATTACCTTGTTTCAAGTTCTGGCCCATAACATCTTGTAGGATTAAATCAATCATACTGAACCATGCTAAATTAGATAACTATTGTATCTATCAATTCCACTGACTTAGTACCTTGTAAGAATCCTTTGTTTCAAGTTCAGAGTTCTGGCCTATAACAGATAGGAAGTTTTATCATTAGTCCTCTGGAATCTCTGTTGGTCATATGCTGATAAAAATTCAACACAGAAATATTCTATCACTTTTATATACAATAACCTGTTCAATTCACCAATTTAAGGACCCCCTCAAATTTCCATTCTTTGCCACCTCATAGAGCTACAAGTATTTTTATGCATCCTTAGAATTTGTTTTGCTTAGGACTATTGCCTCTTTTTAATCTTTCTCTTCATATATTTCCCCCACCTTTTTTTGCCCCTTTCTCCCCTACTTCCCTGTTTTGAGTGAAATGTATTTTTATGCCCAATTGTGTGTGTGTGTGTGTGTGTGTATACGTGTGCTTCTTATTTTGACCTCCTTCAACTATTCCCTTCCTCTTTTCCTTGTTGATATAGACATTCACTTTCACATTCTAATTTTGAGAAAGAATTTTCTTTTACCTTTTTTTCTCTTCCCCTAGTGTATTCCTTTTTTTCTCTCTTTTCATTCTTGTTTTTAAAAAAAGCTTATTAAGACAAAATAGAACAACTTCTAGGCTTTGTCTAATGGAATTCCTTCTAGGAACCCTGATAATGATAGAGATCAAAGGGGAGACATATATCATTTCCCCATATGAAAATGTAAACTGTTGAAACTTTTAAAATCTGATTACTTTCTCATTTTTACCTATTTATATTTCTCTTTATTATTGCGTTTGAATTTCAAATTGTCTATACATTTCCAGTCTTATTAAATATGCTTGGCAGTTCTGTGATTCATTAAAGGTCCATTTTTCCCCCCCTGGAGCATTATGCTCAGTTTTGCTAGGTTTAAGTTATTCTTGGCTGTAGCCCAAATCTTTTACTGTTTGACAATTTTTCTATTTCTTTGTAGTGGTAGCAATTAAAACATGTGTGATCCTGACTATGCCTTTTCAGTATTTGAATTTATTCTTTCTGTTTTCTTGCAATATTTTTTTTTCTTTAACCTGGAAGCTTTGGATTCTAGTTATGATGTTCTTGGGACATTTGGGAGTTTCTTTCAGGAGCTTAGTAGTGAAATTTTCCTATTTCCATTTTGCTTTTGCTTTTAAAAAAATCTGAGTGGTTTTCTTTTGATATTTGGAATGGGATATTTAGGTCCTTTTTTTTTTTTTTATTGTGGTATTCAAATAGTCCAGAGATTCTTAATTTTTTTCTCCTTCATCTATGATGATTTTTTCTATATTTTTAGTCTTTTGACTTTGTTTATTTTATTTGATCTATTCTAATTTTCGAGGAGTTTGTTGTTTTGGACAAGGCTTTGGACCTCTTGTCCAGGCTGTTAATTCATTTTCCAATTCTTTTTTCCATTGCTCTCATTTTTATCCACAAATTTTTATAAAACAATTTTAAACCCTTAAAAAAACCAAATCCTTCTATCACCTCTTGCAGGAATTCTAACAGAATTTTTGTCCAACCTGTGTTTTCTTTTTAGGCTTTGTATGTAAATGTTTTCGAATCATTCTCTTCTTCTGAGAAGAGAACCATGTTCTTGAATTTCCTTACTATTATAATCGCTCTTCAAGATATATTTTTTGTTTGTTTGTTTGTTCATTCTTCCAGCCTACTTCTTGACTTTGGATTTGATATTAACGTGATACTCTGGATCTTTGTACTGGAAAGGATGGCTCACTGTAGTGGTCTCTTCTTTTGTATAATATAATGGTTCTCTGGGAGCAGGTTTCTTGGGGAGGTTTCTGGAGGGAGCCTTATGTTCAGTTCCAAGTAATAATCACTTCAAATACAGCCAGGAGTTAAAATCTAATCTATTATTGTCTCTTCCAAAATAGCCCAGTTAGTTTTCTTAGAGGCCTCTCTCCCTCCTTGGTTCCAAGAGCTCTTGCAGCTTATCTTTTAGCTCTTCCAGCTTCTGCCTTTAGCTCAACTCCAACTCCTGGCTTCTCAATCTCCAACCGACTGACTGACTGACTGAAGCTCTAAGAGCTTCTTATATATGATCTCTTAAAGGTATGAACCCAAAGGTTAACTCCTCCTCTGAGAGAGTGGAATTGTGGGAGGTGTAAACTTGGATATCTCCCAACTTGTGAACTCCAATGTGTGAGCCAATGTGTGAATTCTCAAAGATGTAAACAAGCATTGTTTCTATCAATTCCATTTAGTTATTAATACCTTGTTTCAAGTTCTGGCTCATAACAGCTAACAATTAAAAATCAGATGAAAACTAAGTAGAGAGCCAGTTAGTAAATGAACACTGGGTAGCTTTCAATGAATTTATATCACTGCACTCAAACTACTAGCATACTAAAAATCCTGACAAATACGATTGCTGAATTGCTCCCACTGATCTTTAAAAAGATCAATGGAAAAGGATTGACATGTTACAGGAGTAGACAGTTATGAATCTGTAAACTGTAGGTCAATGAGTTTGACTTTAATTCTGGCAAAATTCCAGGACATAGTAGTTAAAGAGATGATTTGTGAAATTTTAAAAAAGGAAACCGATTACTAGAGATCAGCATGACTTTTTCAAGAATGGATCATGCCAGACTAACCTCATTTTTTTGGGGGGGGGTGGTGATTAGTGTTATATTTGTAGAACAGGGAGATATTAAAGACAGAGTTTCTCTAAATTCCTGCAAAGCATTTGACAAAAGTTTTTTTTTCAGTGAGAAGTTCAGATGAAGGCTAGATTATACCGAAGTTAGGTGAACTAATTGAATGGCTGGATATTATAGTTTAATGTTGACTTTGAAACTCTTCAGGTGTGCAATGAAAGTATCTTTAGTCTCCTCAGAACAATAGGAAACCATCACTTCCCACCCATTGGACTGGGTTAGCTTTTACTTTGACCAGAAGGCAGTTGTAGGTTTTTTTATTCACAACCTTTTCATTGCACTTGGGATTGGTTACTGTGAGCCATCCTGTACCATCTGGATGCATGAAGTAGCAGCTAAGGATTTCCAAACTTCACAGTAATCCTAGTCAAAGGGATCTTCAATAGATACCCCTAAATAGTTATTGATGAAAGTCTTATACAGGCCTCCAAGTGTATCGGGGATGATATATCTGCGGGGAAGGGCAGGAGACTTGAAGTCCAAGTTACATTTCCCAGATTGGAAGAATTCCAAGGCAGCAACATTCATACCAAGAACAGTCTCCTAAGGATAGCCAGATTTACCAGCAGCTTTACTTTAGCAGATCTAGAGATTCTTTATTCTTCAGGATATTAGGAAAAAAGCCTACCTCATCTCCTATATTGTAGCATCTTGTCCATATTTCTTTTTAATAACATTCTTCAAGTTGTGGTAGGCCTCAATTCCAATGCACATGACCTTCATGAAGAGAGCTCCAATATGAAAGATCATGAACTCCTGCAGGAGTTCTATGTTACCAACATGGAAGCCACCAATTCATAGCTCATATATCATTACATTATTATAACTATTCTCTCAGAGCCTCTCCAACAACTGACATTTTCTTTTTGATCATCTTTGTTTTACTCCGCTTTGGGACCAAACTTGTTCTTTGTAATTCTGCAACATTTATTTGTAACTGTTATGCTCTATGTTGTAGTTACTGTGTATCTTGTAATCTTCGCTGTTTCACTTGACATCATTCTGTATGAATCTTCCCAGACTTCTTTATAGTCATCATTTCTTATAAAAATAATAATTCTACGACATCAGTGATTTATTTGTTTTACTTAGCCATTCCCCAGTTGGTGGGCATCAACAAACAACTTAAATTTCTTTGTAACCACAAAAAGTGCTGGTATAAGTATCCTGGTCTATCTGGGGACCTTACCTTTTATATACTTAGTAATGGAATCACTCAGTTACAGAGGATGGACATCAACTCACCACTAACTCTTAGTCATGAAACATTTACTAAACAAGTTAAAGCAAGGATAATAAAGTTCCAACAGTTCAGTCCATAAACCTGTACCATCTTCTTCCACCCATGCACAAGTCTTTTGGAGAGAGTGGGCTCTCTCTGATAGGAACTTAGCACGTAGGAAACCTGAATAGGAAAACCCCATGTACCAGGAACAATTCCAGCTTTGGATTTCATGTCTTTATGTCCCTAATATCTTTGGAACTAGATTATTGTTACTTCATCTACTAGGTCAAACTTTGCCTTTTCTAATTTTCTCCTCTCTACTACTGGATGAAACCACTTTTCTACCAGCTACCTATTCTTGGACTATCAAAAAAAAAAATTTAAAACTCAAATCCTTGATTTTATTTATTTAAAAAATTTATTCTGAATTTAACAAACCCTCTCCCCCCAAAAACAATACTTATATACACAAAGTAGGACATAAAAAGAGGATTATTCAAGAAATCATATCAAAGCAGTGTTAAATTGTTTTAGTGAAAGCAGAGAGACCCTAATTCTGTGAAGAATTTTATTTTTGGAGGTAATTAGATTGACTACCTTGACTGGTCTGTAAGTCATTATTACTTTCTCAGCAAAGTAGTTTTCTTATTCCTGTAATCCATAGAGCTTTCAGGTCAGCTCACTGGTTCAGAGAGGATCCTCTCCAGGAGAGGTAAAGAAACAAGGAAGACAAATCTGTGAAGAATTGCCACTGTTCAAACTTTGGTAGCAGTAAAATGCATCTTACTTCTCCTTTCCCCAGCCAATTCTCCAAGCAACAGAGCTCTTTTCCAATCAGATTAGCTCTCAGCATCAGCTGCAAGACTTGTTTCCCTCCATTCAGCTGTTCTCAGCATAAAGCAATGGCCTTATATGTTTTCTTTTTTCATTTGGCTTTTAGCCACTCCATTTTTGCTTCTCCTCCACTTACATACTCACTATCTTGGCACAGGTGGTTATCACATCTTGCCTGACTATTCCACAAGTCATTTATTTAGTTTTCCTGTCTCAAATCTCTCTCTTATTTATTCTTCACTCAGCTGCTAAAGTGGTTTACCTAAAGTTTAGATCTGATCCTGTCCCTCCCTCCCTTCAATAAACAGCTCCTTATTTCCTTCAAGATCAAATATAAAGTCCTTTGGTTTTCACAAGAAACTGAAGCCATTTCTAGTCATATGAAAAAATGCTCTAAATCACTGTTGATCAGAGAAATGCAAATTAAGACAACTCAGGTACCACTATATACTTCTCAGATTGGCTAAGATGACAGAAAAAAATAATGATAAATGTTGAAGAGGATATGGGAAAACTGGGACACTAATGTATTGGTAGAGTGGTGAACTGATTCATTCATTCTGGAGAGTAATATGGAACTATGTCTAAAGGGCTATCAAACTTTGCATACCCTTTGATCCAGTAGTGTTTCTACTGAGCCTGTATCCTAAAGAAATCATAAAAAAGGGAAAAGGACCCACATGTACAAAATGGTTTGTGGCAGCCCTTTCTGTAGTGGCAAGAAACTGGAAACTGGGTGGATGTCCATCAGTTGAAGAATGGCTGAATCAGTTATGGTATACAAATATTATGGAATATTATTATTCTATAAGAAACAATCAGCAGGATGATTTCAGAAAGGCCTGGAGAGACTTATATGAACTGATGCTAAATGACAAAAAAAAAGCTAAAAAAAGAAAAAAAAACTTTCATAAAGTATGTTTAAAGGGATTTCATATGTTTAACCTGTATCAGATTACTTGCCTTTGGGAAAGGGAAGGTAAAGGAGGAAGGGAAAAAAATTTGGAATACAAAGTTTTGTGGAAATGAGTGTTGAAAACTATCTTTGTATATATGGGAAAATAAAATATTATTAAAAAACATCTTTACATGTAATTGGGAAAAATATACCATTAAAAATTTTAAAAATTATAAAAAAAGAAAATAAAACCTTCACAATCTGGCCCCCTTTATCTTCTAGTCTTCACTCTTCATCCTTCATGATCCATCAACATAGGCCTGGTTATGATTTCTCAAATTTAGTGCTCCATCTCCTAGCTCTAGGTCTTTGTGTGGGGATTGTTCCTCATGCCTGCCTGAAATGTGCTCTCTGCTGCTGCCATCTGTCTTCTTTAGCTTCCTTCAAGTTTCCACTAAAATTTTGTCTCATACAAGATTTTCCTTATCCTCCTTAATTCTAGTACTTTGCCTCTGCGATTGTCTCCAATTTATTCTGTATGTATGTTGTTTGCGTATAACTGCTTGTATATTATTTGCCCATTAAAATATGAACTCTTTGAAAGCAGAATCTGATTTTGCCTTTCTTTAGTATTCTCATTGCTTAGCACAATGTCTTTTAAATTGTAAGTACTTAATAAATACCTGTGAAGTTGACCCACTTTTGCTTTTGCTTTGACATCCAGGTCCCTGAGGCTCTAAAGTGCTCTTCAGTTTTACTTGAAGATACTCATAGCTGAAGAACATTAACCTGGCCAGAGACCAACCATTGAATCTGGAAATTAATTCAGCAATGACTGCCACTTCTTCCTCCTCCTCTTCCCCTCATTCTCTTTCTTCCAGTTTACTTGGAACTGGCTTAATGTAGTATTTATTTGAAATAAATAGTGTTTTTATTTTGTTTTTCAAATGGATTTTTTTCTCAAAAGGTGGGATGAGTAGAACAGCATGAGCTGTTATGTTCTATGGGTTAGCTATAAACACCATATTCTCTCCCTTGGTACACACTACTTTTTCTCTTCATATCAACTGTATAGAGTACCAGAACCCAAAATTATTAAGAAGGAAGGGAGGGAGGGAAGGAGGGAGGAAGGAAGAAGAAAAAGAGAAAAAAGAACAAAAAAAGAAAGAAAAAATGGGAGGCAAGGAGAACGATTAATGGCTTTTTTCTGTTTGAAAGATCAAATACAAATTCTTTGATTTGGTATCTAAAGCCCTTTACTATCTGGTGCAACCTACTTTTCTCAAATAATTTCACATTATTCCCCTTTACACACAAAATTCCCCATTACACATCTCTTATCTCAGTACTTTTACAATGGTTGTCCATATTTCCTAGTTTTGGAAGCACTGCACTTTTACCAGCATCCTTTTAGTTCAGTTGAGTCACCTAATTATGATAGACTTCTCTTCTCAGCAAGGTAATGATCCAAGACAATTCCAGAAAGCTTATAATGGAAAATGCTGACACATTTGCATTTCCATTCAGACATGGAGTCTGAATAGAGATTGAAACACTATTTTCACTTTTTTTGTTTCTTTTTTTTCTCATGGTTTTTCCCTTTTGTTCTGAGTCTTCCTTTACAATATGACTCATGGAAATAGGTTTAATAAAATTATATATTTATGTCAGAACTATGTCAGATTGCTTTTGGGGAGGGAAGGGAAGAAGGGGAGAAAAATTTGGAGATCAAATTTTATAAAGATGAATATTGAAAGCTAAATTTACATATAATTAGGAAAAATTTGAAGATCTTAGAAAATAAAAAAAGTATGTCCCTTTGATTTGTACAGTATAAGAAAATTAGAATAGAAAAAGCCAGTACTATAGTTAATTCTTTTAATAAGAGGCCAAGCCATTGGCATTGATGACAGTTTAAATTCTTGAAACTCTTTCTTTAAATGATCTATGAGTGTCTCATTTTTCTAATTCTTCGTCAGCAAACCAACCTATTAGATCCAACCATGATCCTTTCCCCTTCCTCTGGCCCAACAAGCAAGCCTGGCAATTTTATAACCAACCCAAGGGATTGTAATTTCCTTTTAGAATCACTAACACCGTCTTATGAAAAAAAGGTGGAAAAATGAAGCTCTGCTTCATTAAAGCAATCTTAATCTTCCTGAACTCTTATCAAATAGACTCATTTTGCAGTCTGGGGAAACCTATGGATCTCTGCTAAGAGTAATGTTTTTAAATGCATAGGTTTACTGAAGAAGTCTATCATATCAAAATAATGGTACTTTTTCCCCATCCTAGTTCATGGACCTCCCCAAAGAATTTGAGGATGCCAGATTAAGAAGTTTGGAGTTAACACCTCAACAGATGACAATTCTATTTTTTAATATAGAGAAGTCTCAACTCTCTCAGACTGAGACTGTCTATCTCCCCTCAGTGTGCTAGGATATCCTTGAAATAAGGGATAGAGAATCTAATAATGTTGACTCAAGTTCCCATTCCAGATTGCATCAGTTCAGAAGCATCTTAGTCCCTGTTCTATTTAACCATAACATCAATTAGGATGTTGTTTTTGTTTTTTGTTTTTTTAGACAAAGGAATATTTTCTATGAAGATACTGCAATAACAGAAGTCACAAAAATTTCCTCCTGGCACTTGGGAACACACTCTTCCCTAACCATCTTGGTCCATGAGTTTCTAATGTACTTCTTACATAGTACTCATTCCCTCAAATTCACCTTCAAATTTAATGTAGTTGATGGATGAATGATAAAGCATCTCTGTTATAGATGAACTGGGCCAAGTAGGTTGCTTGGAATTTTGCTCTTCTCTATTTAACTTCTTGCAAATCCCAGCGTGGATTCCAACTCTAGTGTAAACTTCTGATGGTTCACTTTGATCTTTTGAAGGTCACAAAATCATAGGTATTTTTAATCTCTTTCACTTAGAAGGAGCGCAGACTAGAAACAACACAGACTTAAAACAACTGTAGGGCCGTGTGCTTCCAAGCTGTTTGGTCCTAGGGGAGACAAAGGCCTGAAATGGCTCTTCTCAATTGAAAGTCTAGTCCTTGAACACAGTCAGGCGTGAGAATCAGCTTCATTTTGAGCAGGAGTGCCTTTGGAAAGCACCCCAGTTCTGTCTCCCCGGTCAATCACTTATGTATCTTTTAAGGTGATATTTTTAGACTACAGCCTGTTGCTGAATAGCTCCCAATTGAAGAGAAAGCATGGCATTTCCATTATACATTATGCCATTTTGGAAGCAGTGTCCCCATTTTCTTCCATGTAGGAATTGCATCAGCCAAGCACACTGCACAATCATCTTCCTGCTTTCCACACCTAGAATTGGCTTTTTCTTCATCACTATGAAATTACTTATTTTCCTTTGAAGGAAGACCTTGAAGTCCAGCTTAAGTACTCCTTTTCTTGATTTGTACCAGCTAAAAGTGATGTCTCATTTGTTAAAAATTTCTTAAAAATTATTAATTTAACAAACAACAACAAAGACCAAGTTTTCACATGCATTTAGTAGAACAATTGTACATGAAACCACGGATTTCTATTTTGAAAAGCTTGCTTTTCTTTTAAAAATACATAATAAATTCAATAAGTAGCTCTAAAGCTCTCCTCTGTAATTTATTTGGTTCTGTGCATTAAAAAAAAAAATGACTCAATGATTCTCATTATCTTCTTTTTTCTTTTGGGAATTCTATCCCTATTTCCTGTTTTCCTCTCAACTTCATTCCTCCTCTCATCCACCAAAAGAAAAACAAAATCTTTATAAAGACTATGCATAAAGACAATTCCCATATTGGCCATATCCAAAATTTCTGCTTCTTGAGTTTATCACCTGTCAGGAGGGGAAAACCTATTTCATCATTGATTTTTTTGAATCATTCTTGGTCACTGCACTAATCAGAGTTCTTAAGTCTTTCTTCCCTTAACAATATTATTATTATTGAATAAATTACCCTCCTGGTTCTGGTCATGTCACTGCATCAGATAATTCAAATCTCAGATTCCTCTGAAATTCTCCCTTAATTTCTCATAGCCGATTAACATTACATTACATTCTTATAGCAGAATTTGTTCATCTATGCCCCAAGTGATGGGCAACTCTCTTCCTCAGTTCCCAGGTTTTTTTTTTTTTTGCCACTACAAAAAGAGTTTCTATAAATATTTTTCTAAGTGGGGGCAGCTAGGTGATGCAGTGGATAGAGCATCAGCCCTTAAGTCAGGAGGACTTGAGTTCAAAACTGACCTCCAACACCACTTTCTAGCTATGTGACCCTGGGCAAAGTCATTTAACCCCAATTGCCTCAGCAAAAAAAAAAAAAAAAAAAAAAATTGTTAAGTGCAGATCCTTTTCTTCTTTCTTTGCTCTCTTTGGTATATAGACGTAGTAGTAGTATTGCTGAGTTTTATGCATATTAGATTTGCTTCTAGATTTTTGGGGCATAATTTAAAATTGCTTTTGAAAATGGCTATACCAATTCACAACTCCACCAACAATACATTAGCATGTTTGTCTTTAGCCTTTCAAATAACTGTAACTTTCCATCTTTGCCATTTGTCATTTTTGCTAATATAATGGGTTTGACTTAGAACCTCAGAATCACTTTCTGCAATTCCCTACTTATTTATTTTTAGTGATTTGGAGTATTTCTTCATATGACTTAAGGATAGCTTAGATTTTTTTCTTTTGAAAAATGGAGCGTTTCTAAAAATTAAACAGGAATAACAGGTCAAGATAAGGAATTTGGAATTATAACCATGCTATATCAATAAAGCTTGCTAGAGAATTTCAGCAGTCAGCTCTTAACTAAAACTGAGTGTAGTTTAAACCTTGAGCATACTAGAGTTGTATAACAGGAGAGGATTCTAAGGGAGTTGGACTATGGTTTTTAAAGTTTTTTTTCCCCTTTAAAGCAGTTGTAGCATATATTTATGTGACGTGAAATATGGTTCTTTGGTATTTTCTTTCTTTCTTTGTGCTTACAATATTTTTTTTCCCCTTTGACTTGGAAGTTCTGTAGCTTTGGTTATAGTATTTGTGGAAATTTTTAGTTCAAGGTATCTTTAAGATGGATTCTATTTTCTCTTTGTCCTCTGGTTCTATTATTTCTGGATAGTTTTCATCTTGAATATTTAAAAATATGATTTCTAAAATTTTAATTTTGGTAAAAATCAAACTATTTTTCAGTCTTTGGAATTTGTTCTAATATTTCTTATTGTAACTTGGAGTTACAGAGTTCTTATTAGTGCTTCCCCCTCTCCCCCGCTTCCTTTTTCTGGTATTAATTGACTAAGTGGCCTTTTATGTTCTAAGAATTTTTTGTAAGATTCTTTCTCCATCAATCTACTCCTCTTTTCTCACTCTGGCATTTCTCAGATACCCTTTTTCAGATTAGGAATTCAAATACTTTTCTTGACCATATAACCAATATAGTAATATGAAGTTAATCCAACAGAGAAATAATCACAACCTTAAAAAACCCACAAAAACCTTACTTGAGAACAATATTTATTTTGGCAGATATGTATCATTCTTCCCTATTTAATATTTCAGCTCATATCTGAATTGTGGTTTTGCCTAGATAAGAACACTCCTCTCCCCAGGGATTAGCTATTTTTGTTAAATTTTTTATTATCTATTGTTATCTAGGGCCCTGTTCTCACTATAAAGAAGCATTATTCACAGTTTTTTTCTCCACAGTATTCTCTAATTCATGTTTCCTTACTGGCAAACCATTACACCCACATTCTATTTTCCACTGGATACCCCTCTTCCCTCCCAAATACTATGTCTATTTCTTACCCCATCCCCTTCTCTAGTAGTCAGAGCTCCAATTCTAATCAGATATGCATTAACAAAGAATTTTCTGGACTTCAACTTCTCTCTTCTTCTCTCTTCCTTCCTTGGGTCACAGGGTAGCTCCAATAGCAACCAAAAGCTTTCCACAAGGAAACCAGAGAATAGGGAAATAATGGAAGTCTGGCCACTGAGAGTGGCCAGTGGGAATATTCTAGTGCCTTTAGGAAGTGGAAAATAACTTCTGGAGAGTAGATAATTTTAGCATGAAAATAATTGTGGAAATGTTGGGATATCAAGTAGAGGGAAATGGCCTTGATTACTTATATTTACCAATAGCTAGTTAGAGAGGAGTGGGGGGTGGGGAGAGAAAGCCCATTTAGCTTAATAGTGATTAATAGCCTGATTACACCACCAGTTTGTCTCCTTTTTTCTGACTGGACACATAATAAGTGTCTTGGTTTTAATGTTATCTGGGTTGAAAGGAATCTCAAAATCTAACCAAAGTGTGCAATACTTGACCAAGTTCTTCTATAATATTTCTGACAAGTAGTCATGCAGTTTTCCCTTGAGAACCTCTACTGAGGGGAAACAATACTCTGAGAAGTCCATTTCACTTTGAGACAGCTCTGATCACTGCGAAGTATTTCATTACATCAAACTCAAATCTGTTTGTTTTTATTTAAGCTCTTTCTAGTGATCTTTGGACTATGTCTTTTCCACTCAGGTCATCTCCATCTCTTCCCCTCTCTTTTTGGACCTGTCCATGACACCATTCTGGGCTTTGATTGTCCAGCTTTTTTTTTAATCCACTGGATCCAATTTCACTTACCATGATGCCTTTTCCTCTGGCCTTCTCCTCATTTCCCTTTTCCAAACCTTGGATTTTCTCCCTGGAACTATCTTAGACTCTAGTTGGCTTTCATTTCAATCATACTTGGATCTAGTTCTGCATGTATTCCCTACCTACTCTGCAGATCCCCTTTATATATTTCCTTCCCCCATTAGAATATAAATTCCTTGAAGTCGGGAACTGCCTCAACAAACTTCAGCTCTTGCGTAGTTCTTCCTAAACAAAAAGAAAAATGAGGGAAAGGGGATATTTGAAGAAGACTGTAAAGAATATAGATGTTTAGGACTTTTTGGGAAATTCATGAGATGAGCAACACCAAATTTCTCTGCATTTGAAAGAATGAAAACATTAATGATCTTGTCATAAAAATGAAAATCTTTATGAAATTTAAATATACACACGTTTACATACACATACATATATATAAACATATTTACATATATATATATGTATGTAAAAAGTCTATTAGAGTTACATAAGTCAGTTATGGTATTTAGGATATAAATACATTTCATTCCATTCTACAACAAAAAAGGCTATAGAGTTTTGGACTAAATCAATTAAAATGAAATTAATAGGGACAAACATTACATTTGGCTTACAAATACAAATTAAGAGCTAGCAGAGTTCATCTGAAAAAAATTTTTTAAGTGGACTGAAGAGCAGCTCAAAGTGGAATCTCAACATGAGCACAATATGGCAGTCAACAAAATTAGTGGGACAGGCTAAAGTGAGAAAAAGACAACATCCTAATAATAAAGAAATAATAGTCATGCTGTACTCTGGTCTCACAATTGGAATATCATGCTTATGATTGGCACCACATTTTATGAAAGGTGATATAAATCCAAGATGGTGAAAGGCCTGGAGTTCCCATCACATGAGGGTTGGATAAAAGAACTAGGGGTGTTTAGTCTACAGCAGACCATAGCTGCTTTCAAGTATCCAAACAAGCTGTTTTGTGGAAAAGGTTAGGTTTATTTGATTTGGTCTTAATGTCACAGATAAATAGACTTAGGTCCATGTTTGACAGATAAAAACACTTCTTAAGAAGAGGTAAGAAGAAAGGGGAATGAATCCATTGCCTTAAAGGCAGTGGGCTTTCCTTTACTGGAAGACTTAAACAAAGGTCGGATGATCACTTGTTTACACATTTTAAGGGGGGGGGGGGGGTTCCTTTTCATGAACCAGTAACTTAGGTGGCCAGAATTGCTTTCTCTGAAAATCTGAGTGTGACTTGGTTAGACCCTACTTACAGTACTAGATTCAGTTCTGGCAATATCCTATTAAGAAAATAGTTAAGGAACTTGAGTGCACTGAGGACTGGTTCAGAGATCTGAGAATGGATAGAGAACTCTTCAAATATTTAAAGGGCTGTCAAGTTGAGAAAGGATTAGATTGGTTTTGTTTGGCCTTCGAAGGAAAGAACTAGAACTGAATGGTAGAATTTGCAGAAAAAGATTTAGGCTCAATAATTTTTTTAAAAATTGGAGTTGTTCCAAAAACAGAATCTACCTTGGACTGGACTCCTATGGGTAGCATTGGATAGCTTTTGAAATTTTTTTTTTTTGAAGAACCATGGATTGGAGCTGACCTCAGTAGTTTGCAATTAAAGATGAAGCATGTACAGAAATAACTAAGTTAAGAAGGCACTAAGTTCAAAGAGGAGGCACAATGTGTTTGTTAGGAGTAATCTGAGGGTCGAGATTATATTTTAAGATGGCATAAACTAAGGAAAGCTTCATGGAGATGTCTCTTGAGTTGAGCTTAGAGGGAACAGATGGTAAATCTATTCTAGGCTAATGGGAAAACACAGTGAGATGGAGAAGGACTGAATGAGATTAGTCCAATTTGGCTGAAATGCAGTTCATCAGAAGCAATTATATGAGAGTTATGCCTAGAAAATGAGGTTGGAGTCAAACTGTGGAGAGCAGAATGATCAGAGAATACATGTGAAAAGGTTTTGGAGTTAGAGCCACAATTATGCACCAACTATTCCTAGGGAAGTTGGTATTTCTAGGAACTATATAATTTTGCAACCTAAAACTTGGTTAAAATGACCTTTCCTTTTTACTATCTTCATTTTCATAGTTTAGTCCAAATTTTTTCCCCACTAAAATATACTATTTCTCATTGTCCCTCTGAAACTAACCAATATAATAGTGAGTGTTTCCTAACTTCCATCATTGGCAGCCATTTCTGGGTAGGGATTACTCAGGTCCAAGGATGGCCTCTTCCAATTATAAAAATTGATTCTATAAAAATCAAAGGAGTTATTTTATGTCTAGTCTGAAAAAAAAAAGGGTAAAAAAGGGTGCTATAATCACATTTTATTCAGGTTAACTCCTAATCAGGTTGATTTCTCTGATACAAGTCTTTTGGTCAAAACTGAAAATGAGCCAATGGTTTGACAATAGCTGAATACCTAACACTGTTCTTCGATAAATATCATTGGGTTGTTGACTTCAACAGATTTATAAGAGAAAGTACAAATGCCAGATTTTTATGGGTGAGATGTTACTTTCATTAGTAACTACTGATAATCTTTTATTTAAGTGTAAAATAATATCATCCTATAAATCAGACCACAAAAAATGGAAATTCCACACCCAGCAACTATACTTAATTCTCTTAGAAGGTGTGTTCTAAAGAAATGAAAATTTCTAAAAACTCATCTTTTACTAACTTCAACAAACAAAGTGACAAATATTTTTATACTCACTGCTTTAAAAAAAAAAATCACATTTATTTGAACAGCCAAGAAAAAAATTGCAATTTATTAAGTATCAATGAAGCTTCGTACTTTTGAAAGCAACTTTCGGTGCATGTTCTTTAACAATCACATTCTATGAGGAAAAAAACATTAAGAGCCACAAACTTTTCTTTTAAATCTCAGAGTTACAGACATCTTTAATGCAAAATAAAAGACAAAAATTAAACACAGATTATTTTACTTCCATCCCCAATTTATAATATCACTTGTTTTTCTACAACTCAATGCTAGACTTCAGCATGGAAAATTGTATGTATATAAGCACACACACATATATTTGATATACATATTCAGCTATATAGATCAAATATATAGAATGTATGTAATGGCAATGAGATGCAATTACTCTGAGGAAGTTTTATTTAGCTAAATACACTACTAAAACTTGAGGAAAAAAGTATTGAACCCAGTTTGTGCATAGTTCATGATCCTCTATAAAACCAGCTTTTGTTGATTTGCCATCTTTCAGGATCCTCTTTTTTTTTTTTTTTTTTTTTTGATAAAACCATTAAAAAGTTAATTAAAAAAAAATGTAATGCACAAGTTTCCTGATCCAAGCAGGCAGGGAGCACAATGTTCATATATATTTTTAAAAACATACTTGAAAGTATGCTATTCCATTGTCTTTCTTCCTTTCAAAACAATCAAAACATTGATCATTTTTAAACATAAAGCAATTTTTTTTTTAATATATAAAGCACTCTTCAAACATCTATTTCTTTTGAGTCCATTATTTGGTAAATATGTAACTGCTACACATTAGATTAGGTATTTTTTTGTGTCTCTTTTTTGTTGTTGTTGTTTTTTTTTTTTTTTTAAATAATATCTTCAGTGCTAGGAGTTGGGTTTAAAAATACATGAAATGGTGTGGAGTTGCTCCTCGGGAAACCCGGCTTTCCTGAGACCTCTTCCACCATGTGCAAGATAGTGACCACAAAGTTTTCGCCACTTTGACGAAGAGGAAGAAAAAAAATAACAAAAAGTACACAACAATGGCCAAAGAAAGGATAATATAACAACACTGTTCAATCCCAGAGCTCTGAAGTAGCATATCTTCATTCTGAAAATAGGTTTCTTTAGTGATGGAAGTCTTTTTTTTTTTTTTATTCCTTTTAAAATTTTATTTTAAAGTTTGAATGAGAAAAAAAAGTCTGTAAACAGGTGGGAGCCAAATGATTGACTCCTCTAAAAGCAGTCTAAACCTATGTCCCAAGTGCTTGTTTCTGTTCCAGCTTGCAGGGAACCATCCATTCTTTACAAGTATCTATGGCCACAGTTCAAAAAGTTTTTTTTTTTTTTTTTTTTTAAATCTTTATATCCCGAATGGAAAAATGGTGCAATACTCCGGTAATAATTTTCTTGCATTAGTCCATAATAAAAAGCTGCTAAAGGTAGGTATACATATTATTCTCCAGAGATACACAATGTAATTTAAACGCAACAACAGAGTCCTTGAGTAAACATTTACACATGAATTGTCGCTGACCCATCCTATTAATTTTTTTTCAAACTTATAGGATTAGCTATGGGAAGGGTTGCTGACACTCAGTGCAAAGTTAGAAGCTAACAACAATTAAAACGTTTGACCAATGAGGAAAAAAAAGCATATACTGAGTAAAAGGGAAAAACCCCACATTGTTAAATCATTCACACTTTCTCACATACACATATATGTGCATATACAAGCACTCTCACACGTGCACATGTGTGCGTGCCTGCACACACACACACACACACACACACACACACACACACACACACTTCTGTTCCAACATACACAATAGTATATGAAATTAGAAATTTTTTCCTAGAGCCTGTTTCTGTATATTGATGTCAACCTGGAAGTGTAAAATTAGACTTAGAAAGTGTTCACATTTCATTATTGGCCTGCTGGATTCAAGTATTTGCATGTTTGATATGTTTTTTTTTTTTTTTTTAACTTTTTCTATTTTGGGGGTTTTAAAAAATGACATGGAAAAATAACCAAACAAGGGAAATGTGCATAGGCGGATCCCTGGGAGCAGAGAAAGAAAACTCCCCCTACCCCACCACGCCCTCCTCCATTTAACCTGTACTTTACAGTCATAAGTCACCATTTGTTGCATGACTTAACTGTACCAATGATATAACCATGCTTTATGTCCTTCAGGTGACTGGGTCCGCCTCTGGTAATGTGCATAATAGTCACAGGCTCATTTTAAATAGGCTTTCACTTCTCCCTCCCACCCCCTCCCCACCTTGATAAAATAACCCTTTCCAGCCCACAATCTGAAAAGTGCCCTTCATGATAGAACTATTCTAAGCAGCTTTTATACTTAAAAAAATAAAAATACAAAACACAAACATACCATATAAACATAAGACAACATAAAACAAAGAGCCATGGAAAAAACAACCTGTCATTAGCATGTGAAACTGACCAAAGGTAGCCCATACTGTTTTCGTAACAGTTCACAAGGACTTTGGGAGAGTTTCATAGTCAATGTTGGACAGAGGTACTAAAAAAGGGCTGCCAGTCTGATCTATTAAAGCTGGATTCTCTGTAAAGCCCTGGACTGGAAAGGGTTATCCTTTTTTCTTTAGTGCTGATGATTGTTATTTCCATTTCATTGATCTGTTTTCCTAGATACTCTCCCCACTGAGAAGGTCACCAGGAAGCAGAGTATTTAAAGGTGTAGGGCTTCCAATAACTCTGCCATCATCGGTGCTTGGCGGGCCCCAAAGGCTGCTGGAGTATTGAGGAACGCCACCCCAAAGCAGATCACTGCTTCCTTTGCTTCCCAGGCAGGGGGTGTTCCAATGGCCTGCATCATTTCGCACCAATCCATGAGAACTGCTTGTGGAGCCCATACGAGTCTGATTGGTTCCAGTGTTGGACTGCCAACTGGAGGTGGGTGGCAGTGGTTGGCCTTGTGCTAAGAAACGGTTTACTTCTTCTTCACCAGCAAACTCAGCCAGTATGGTAGTGTTTCCTAAGACACACCTAGAATAAATAAGTATCACAGGATAAAGTAATGAGATAACCACTCCATTTCTCAAGGCACATTTTGATTTTCAATTAAGTAGCTATGAAATTTAGTGTAACTCCCTTTTACAAATGAAGAAACAAAGGACCAAAAAAGGGAAAGGACGTTGTTCACACACAGCTAATTTATAGTAGAACTGAGACTAAAACTGATCTCTTCTCTGTAAGTGGGTATTTAACAATGTCTCCACTTACATCATGCTACCTTCCTTGGGATCATTTTTTTTTTTTTCTGGGAAAAATAGTAGACAAAGGATTATGGTATAATATCACATACTAATATTTATATATCTTCCTGGTAATTTATCTCTCCTACTCTCCAAACATGGAATATACATTAACTATACCCTTCCTCTTAGTAAATATCTTTCTTTGATAAGTACATCAACTTTTTCAGTTCACAAGACTAGAGGACTATTTAGGAAAGGCATAATTTACATGCTGTGCTTTGCCATTTAAGATCAAGACACTTTATAATCTCAACTCAAAATTCTAGATCTAATTAGTGACATTGAACAAGGGTTATTATTACTTCCAATATTTAAAAAAGTTCACACATTTCTAAATTAGGAAAAGGTTGTACTGTTAAAAGCACCATAGGCAAAGCATTTAGAATATTTCAGTTACAGATAAATAGGAAAAGGTATATTTTAATTTTATGAATGGGAAAGAAAGTTTCTTTCTTTAGGAAGATTTTTTTCAAATGAGTGCCAAACCATGCCCAAACAGGAAGCACAGCAACTTAAAACTAGAAAAAAGAAAATGAATGTGGCACAGACTACATTTGGTATTGTTTAAAAAACCCAGATACTGTTCCACACTGACAAAAAATTTAGAAAAGAAACATACATATGCAGAGACTTTTGAGCTTTGGCAGCTTCTTCCTTGGAACTGTATCGGACCACAGCATTTCCTTGAGTCAGGTTCAAGTGGAATGTAATTAAAGGACCATGTTGCAAACACAATGTCCTCAGTGTAGAACCATCAATCTAATTAAGGAAAACAGATCAGGGTTATTCTATTATTATCTGTCATTTTTCTTTGTAACTAATTACTTATTTTGTATCACAGTCATTTCTGCAAGTAATCATATACCCCCTAATGACTCTTCCTTTATTTTCTTTAGATTTTAAAAATTAATTCTGAACTCAATAAACATCAATAAATTGAATATTTTCACTTAAAAATATGACACAAAGGAGAGTAGTAAAAGAGCCTTTTCATGTAAAGAAAAATGAGTTAAGCAAAAATTTGATAAAATTATATAAAATCAGAATACATCAGAGCACATAAATTCAAGATTACAATCTCAATTACCCTTCCTAAAAAATAATCTTGATCTAATGCACTGTATCTAATGGAATTTTGTAGTGCCAGTGTCATTTTATAGATTCTCTATGGATGAATTTTTAAAACTATATTTTACTAACTAAAACAAACACAGAAAAAGAATAGGATTTAGATCTAGACATTATGGATCATTTAAAGTCTAAATCCCCTAATTTGTATATATGGGAACAGATATTCAAGGAAGGGTAAGTGACTTGTCCAAAGTTAGTTATCAAGCAACAAAGATGGTATTAAAACTTAGATTGAGTGTTCATTTTCTCTTATAGGCTTGTTTATAAAACATACTATGCCAAATTTATACTTCAGAGTATCTAATAGCATTATAATCCTGGGTTACTGACAAGAGAAAAGAGAGAAGGTACCTATGTGTAGGGAATGGTGTTACAATGTCAGAATAATTTGATTAGTGAATTCAGTTGATATCTTCACTCTAAATAGATTAATAATTAACTTGACTAAAATTTTCCCAATTATATGTAGACAATTTCTTGCAGTTTACCACACTCGTGTTACAATTACTGATGACACTCAATCTACATTAGTCCACTGCAGTTCAGGACTTCCAAGCTCAAGCAATTTACCAGCCTTAGATTCTCTGCTATCAAAGACGACAAGCCTGTGCCATCACACCCAATATTTTAAAATTTCATTTTATAGACTTGTGATTTCATTGGCATAAAGAAATCCTAGATGAGGAAGCTCCTTCTCTCAGAACAAGTCATTATCTTCTCTGAAAGTTGTAATCTTAGAGAGTTAGCTGAAGCAATGACTTGCCCTAGGTTACACGGCCACTATGAGTGAGGGGCAGGACTTGAACTCAGTTCATTCTGGCTCTAAGACCAGCTCTTGAACCACTATTTTATGCAGCCTCTTTCTCTCACAAATGTATAATGGCATGTGTTTACTTCTGAGTATCTTTCTGAGCTCAACCTTGAGAGTCTATGTTGCATTACTAGTCTCTCTCTACATCTGCTTGTTCCCATGCACTAAAGAAGGGGATCTCCTTGGCTAAGGGGACTAGCGGGCCAGCTTTGCTCAGCAACAGAACACTCACTGATGTTCCTGCACTGCCATCCATGGTGCATTCTGCCTACCTGGGGCGTGAGGTTACGGAGTACCAGCCAGCTGCTCGTTCTTCCTGAACTGTCAGTGCTCCAGGCAGAACCTGCACAATGACCCCCACCCCCCCACCCCCCGATGGGGAAAACATTGTTAGAAAGGAGGGCAATGGGACATGTTCATTCTTGTTTCTACCTTTACTCAAAATTTATGGCAACACAAACCATGCTACAAAATACCATGTATTTTGGTATTTAGTATTTAAAACAGAAGTCTTCTTCCAAATCCTCAGGGAAATATAAAACATTTTATAAAGCCTCAAACGTTTTAAGCAATTGTTCTCTACATACATACATACATATATATATGTGTATATATATATGATTTTTGCTCCATTCTACTGCATACAAAGGTTGTCCTGTAAAGTTGTGCATGCAATACTCATCGAGATCTTTGCTGAAGGAAGATATTATAAATGATTATGCAATGCCAGATTTTTTGTGACTAATCTTGACACAGAGCTAATAACAATTGCATCCTGAGATAAGGGTAGCTTAGGCTAAAAACTTTTAAGTCCCTGTCATCATGCCCCCTATGACCCATGGCTTCTAAATCTCAGTGTGGCTTTGGAGGGTCTCTAAGATACAGCTTGTGATTCTGTGGTGGTTTACTAGAAACTGAAATCTTTGAATTGGTTTGGAATCCAAAAGTGGAGGTTGTAGAATCCTCACAAAAATGCATTGTAGAGACCATGGTGAAAGGATAGAAAAAAAGTTAACAATGATTGGCCTCTGGAGGATGCTGAAATATCCTACTCTAAGAACCACTTTAGTAAATGAGCACTAACACCCTTCCCACTTGTATTAAGAGACAAGATTCATGGCATACCAGAGGAGTAAGAACTGGTCCAGCCAAGTGGACTGGTACCCCAGGTAGAAGAGGGCTTGGTGTTTGTTAAGCCTGGAGGAGGTCTAGTAGGTGCAGTAGTGTTTCTGGGTACCTTCCACAGTTCATGAGACAGAGAGGATTGTGTGTGAGAAACTGGGCTGGAGGACCATGTAGATTTAATGTCTGACAGTTTACCTATAAAATCAGAGACATAAAACTTGCATACATACATATGAATAAAATATAATTTTTAAATCCTAAAAAGTTGTTTTGATAAGGTGAAAAAAAGATATTTCATTAATATGTCAATGTCTGGAGTTTTGAAATAAACGAAAATCACAATAAGTAGATGCAATATTTTGTAACACATCTTGAACTTTAACGTAATTATGAATACTGTCATTTTAATTTCTATTTATGGACAGTCATAAGCAATAAGGTGCCTGTGGAAACTAAGAAAACTGTTACAGCCTATAACAACTGTAAATTTATTAGTTTGCTGAGTTGCCCAACCAATTCATAATTTATTATCATGAAAAATCATCAAACTGTTTAATTTCTAGTAACATATATCCAATAAATCAACCTGAAAAGAAGCAAACACATAAATTCCTTTGCAAGGTAGTTTTTTAAAAAAAATTATCAATTACCTTTAAGGAAATATCCTGTGGGCCATGATCTGTCATTTGTTTAACAGCCACATATTTAAAATGCTTTTAATATTATTATGTCACATAAAGCTATTTTTAAAAACCTATTATCAGTTATCTTATGAAATAAAAATTAGGAAATGTGAGATAGTTTTTAATTAAGATCACAACAGGGATCATGACAAAACCTCTCCTGTCCGAATGGTTCAACTCTAGAATGGAAGAGAAAACAATAACAGATGATTGCCAGTATCATTAAGCATTCATTCTGCACTATATTTACTTATATAAAAAAGCACATGCACATACACACATACACATTAAATTTATGTAATAATACTGCTACTTCACTCAATGAACAAATACAATACAGAAAAGCAAAGAAAACTGAAAAAAAAAAAAGCTGTCTCAACAAAGAAAACATACCAAATATGACTGTGGATAAAGCATTATTTTTAAAAAAGATATTTTGTGAATTCTTTAAACATTTATTAAATGTTATAACTGAATAAAACTATCAGATATTTGTTATTTTAAAAGCAGTATAGTTAAGATGTATAAAGAGCTTTAAGGTGCACAAACACTTTACATTTTTCATCTTCTTGGATCCTCAGAATATCCCTGGGAGAGAGGCGTCTTTATTATTTTCCATTTTAACAGATGGAGAAACTGAGGGTCAGAGAATTTAAGTGATCCAGGGTCACACAGTATCTGAGGTAGAACTTGAATCCAGATCTTTCTGCCTGCATTTCTCTCTTTATAATACCATATCCACTATAACACCTCACTGCTTAAATTTAACTCCTTTCTTTACTAAGTGACTGGTATTAAGAGACATTCCTGTGTTCATCTATTTCCCCCCTTTCAAAATGAATAAAAAGGCTCAATTGGGAATAAGAAAATTTGGACAGAAAGTAGCAATCCCTCCTCACTATTCTATTTATTAAATTTGACTAGAGAAGAGAGGGAAAAGGGAATAAGTGTACACACACACACACACAAACACGTACCCGGCACTGTGCTCTACACTTTACAAATATTGTCTCATTTGCCCCTCACACTATCCCTAGGAGGTGGAGGTTATTATCCCCATTTATCAGCTGAGGAAACTGAGGCAAACAAGTTAAATGACTTGACCAGAATCACACAGAAAGAAAGTGTTTGGTGTTGCATTTGAACTTAGGTCTCCAGACGCCATACCTACTCACTGTGCCATCCAGCTGATTATATAATATGTTCAAATTTTAAATCTTATGTATCTGCTGATCATTTTCCATTTTCCTGACTTAAAATTGTCAGTTTTGACAACATATCTCACTAAAAGGTATTGTCTATTTACAAAACTCTGGATTCTAAAATAATAGGGAAGTATTTTAGCAAATATATATTGATATAACAGAAAACGTATTGTACTTTTAGTGTTGAGAGCAAACATAGGGATTTGCTAAACTACTATCTTTCCTTGATTTCTTATGTGAAATTTAAGTGGCATTCCACTTTTGGGAGAAATTCTTTTTTATAATCAGCCATATGCAACATGGGTACTAATCAAAGTCACACCTATTCAGAGAACCAGCAGAAAGATCAAAAGAACCTACCTGAGGAGGCCTTTGAAGATTTTTATTCAGGAGGTACAAAAATTCTAAATGGAAGTAGAAAGTCCATTTTCATACCTGTAACACTAGGTGCAGATGCAATGCTGCTGAAAGAGCTACTATAGCCAGAGGCACTAAGAGGCCAGGCACTCGATGAAGGCAGCGTGGCATTCTGAGATGATGTTGGAGATGACCCTGCAGAACCAGCAAAAAGTAACTAAGAAAGCTGGGCAAAATGTTTATTGTATCACGTACCCTACATTCAGCAAATGGGAATATAAGCCAGGAAAAGAATTTTTTTTTTTTTTCGATCGCTTTTCTGAATTCAATTGGGGACATGGTCAGGGATATTCTTTAAGTTGAGTTCTATTCCTTCCATCCAGATCTGTTCTTAGCAAGCAGGCAATTACTCCAAGGATTTACAATTTGTCTTGAGTAAATTTTGAGGCAAGGACTATTAGAATTTTATAACTCCTAAATAAGACAGATTAAAAAAAAAAAACAACTTTGTATCAGTCCCTTTTCCATACAAGACAACAGTTTTTCCATATTAAGTTTCTATCCCAAAACACCATTTTTATGTTCTTCCTTATAAAACATTTCTATTTCTCCCAGGACTTAACACGGCCTCCATCTTTACTACTGAAAAGAAGATCTGTTTCAGTGTCTAAAATAATTAGGCAAATTATTAAATCTATGTGTTTTTGTCAGTTTAGCCTGTAGGAAATAGTAAAGGCTTTTTTTCTTTCTTACCTTATCCTGATTTCTAAAAAAAAAAGGAGATAACCCTACTTGAGTTGTTTTTATTTTTACTTTTAAGTACCACAATGAAGCACATATGGAATAAGACATCAAAGAGAAGACTGAAAAGTTTTATAAAAATCTATAACAGTTCTTTGCCCTACATGCAAGCATAGTGAAGTTTTTTTTTTTTTTTTTAAGAAGCCTTAATTTCTTAACCAAATAAAAAATTTTTATTTTATACTTTTCTCAAAAGGATAAGGGCATATAAAATACTCAAAACTGACTGGTTTAATTGTAAAATTCATAAAGGGAAAGGGTATTCTTGAACAAAGTAAGGGCAGGTTGGAATCAAATTTTGGAGGGTCTTGATAGCCTGGCTAAAGAATTTATATTTTACTGGGTGACTAATGGGGAGGAACTGAGCTTTTGAGCTTGGAATTGACATAAAGGACCTTTAACCAAAAACCCTGTTCTGATAGCATTGTGAAAAAACAGGAAACAGGGCCTACAGGAAAAAAGAAATAAGTGGAAATAAAAGAGTATACTAGTTAGTAGGGAGACACAAAATAAAATCGTGTTAGTATAATTAATATGATTTCATTCAGTCTCAAATTATCTGTGAAGGTGAAAAGCAATAACTATGACTTAACAAACTTTTGTTTTGCAATAACTCCATTTCAGGATTCCCAAAATATGGAAAAGTTAATTGTTTTGTATAATCTTTTCATTTCTCTCAGGGATCTACAGTAGGTTCCTGAAGTATAATGAAACAAACTCAGGGTAAGCAAGTAAGTGTTCACACTGATATTTGCTTAGTATTAGCAACTACATTATTATCATATGCCTGGATCTTTTCTTTTTGGGGGGAAGGACATTAAAAATTCCTAAATGGAAATATTTGAAAATATTTCCATCCTCTAATATAAGGAAATCAATAATGCTATTAAAAATATAATTGGAAAATACTTTTCAGTACTATTCAATGTAATATTAATGATATCTTTATGAATTTCAAAAATAGAAAAAAAAAAAAGACCAATTAGACTACTCAATAGAATAAAGTAAATTCAAGAATAAATTGATATTTGCCCTAATATCCACACTTCTGATTTCATTTTATCAGGTACAAATTAAGTTAAAAAAAAAGGCTGTTGGGGCCTTAGAAATTATTCAATCTAAGCCTAGAGAAATTTAGTGACTTGGCTAAAATCATAATTAGTGGCAGAAATGAAGGTATGACAGATCTAATGCGATGTTGCTCATTCATAAATGCTTTAGATACACACTAGAACACACACATTGGGAAAAGATTGATTTTTTTTAGAAAAAAAATTGAATCCCTAGACACATTTCTCTAAGTTGCCATACAACTGACTGTCATTTGTCATGAACTAAGGCACAGCATTACTTGCTTGCAATTTAGCCAAACTTCTAGAGGCACTGCTCCACTCTTAATACAACCAGGATTTACTCTGTAAGTGTCAAGACCTAGTGCAAGGGTATTAAACCTGGGAATAAATTTCAGGGGCAGTCAGTGAACTTGGATGGGAGAAAAATTTGATCTATTCTCCATTAATCTCTCTCTAGCTGAAATTGAACATTTCCTTCAATTATTTAAAAAAATAATTAAAATTCTGAGGGGTTTATAGGTTTTGCCCAATTTCTTAGGGGTCCATGACACATACAAAAGGTTAAGATCCTCTGATCTAGAGACATAACACAGAATATTCTAATCAACTCTGGGGATCAGTGGACCTCTCACCATCCATTACTGGCATACCCCTCTTTTTCTCCCCCACATGCTAAAGAACAAAGATCTGCCTGCATTTTTCATGTGCTCTCTTCTACTGCATCATCATCATCATCATCATCATCATCATCATCACTATAGTGTCTTAGATATTGTACTTTACATTTTAACTCAATTTACTCTCACAATCATTCCAAGAAGTAGATGCTATTTTACAGATGAGGAAACTCAGGTAACACAGAGGCTCGATAATTTGCCCAGCTCACTGGGTCACTGAAAGTTTCTGAGCAGTGGAGCAGCGTGACCACATCTGAGACTCTCCCTCCCCCCTCACCAAAATCTGTCTGAAGTCATGTGGAGGATGAGCTAGAAAATGGAGAACCTGGTGGTAGAGGGACCAGGTGTGAGGCCATAAAGTTCTCAGAGAGGCTTGTGAGTCGGTGAGATTCCATTTTCTCTTGGCTTTGAAATTCATATGCTAAAAATGAAGGTAGCCTAGCTGTACCAGATCTAAAACTATATTATAAAGCAGTGGTCATCAAAACCATTTGGTACTGGCTAAGAAACAGAGTAGTTGATCAGTGAATAGGTTAGGTTCACAGAACAAAATAGCCAATGACTCTAACAACCTAGTATTTGACAAACTGAAAAAGGTCCTACCTTTTGGGATAAGAATTCACTATTTGACAATAACTGCTGGGAAAATTGGAAACTAGTATGGCAGAAAGTAGGCATAGACCCACACCTAACACCATATACCAAGATAAAGTTGAAATGGGTTCATGATCTACACATAAAGAATAATACAAAACAAATTAGAACATAGGATAATTTACCTCTCAGATTTGTGGAGGAGGAAGGAATTTGTGACCCAAGGATCATTATTTATCATAAAATAGATTATTTAGATTATATTAAGTTAAAAAGTTTTTGTACAAACAAAACTAATGCAGACAAAATTAGAAGGGAAGCAATAAACTGGAAAAAACATTTTTACATCCAAAGGATCTGATAAAGGCCTCATTTCTAAAATATATAGAAAATTGACTCAAATTTATAATAGTTCAAGCCATTCTCTAATTGATAAATGGTTAAAGGATACGAACAGACAATTTTCAGATAAAGAAATTTTAACTATTTGTAGCCACTATTGACCAGAGAAATGCAAATTAAAACAACTCTGAGATACCACTACATACCTGTCAGATTAGCTAAGATGACAGGAAAAGATAATGACGAATGTTGGAGGGGATGTGGGAAAATTGAGATACTGATATATTGTTGGTGGAACTGTGAATGGATCCAACCATTCTGGGAAGCAGTTTGGAAGTATGCTCAAAAAATTATTAAACTATGCATTTGATACAGTAGTGTTTCTACTGGATTTATATCCCAAAAAAGATCTTAAAGGAAGGAAAAGGATCCACATGTGCAAAAATGTTTATGGCATCCCTCTTTGTAATGGCAAGAAAGTGGAAAATGAATGGATGCCTATCAAGTGGAGAATGGCTGAATAAATTATGGCATATGAATGCTATGGAATACTATTGCTCTGTAAGAAACGACCAGCAGGATGATTTCAGAGAGGCTTGGAAAGACCTACATGAACTGATGCAAAATGAAATGAACAGAACCAGGAGATCATTATACACGGCAACAATAAGACTATAAGACAATCAATTCTGATGGACGTGGCTCTCTTCAACATTGAGATGATTCAAACCAATTCTACTTGTGCAGTGATGAAAAGAACCATCTACATCCAGAGAGAGAACCATGGGAACAGAGTGTGGAACACAACATAGCATTCTCACTCTCTCTATTGTTATGTTGCTTACATTTTTACCCCTCAGTTTTTCTTTTTCTTTCTTCTCGATTTGATTTTTCTTGAGCAACAAGATAACTGTATAAATCTGTATACATATATTAGATCTAACATGTATTTCAACATATTTAACATGTATTGGATTACCTGCCAGATAGGGAAGGGGGTGGGGGGAAGAAGGGGAAAATTTGCAGCAAAAGGATCATGCAAGGATCAATGTTGGAAAAATTACCGATGCATATGCTTTGTAAATAAAAACCTTTAATAAAAAAGTTAAAAAAAATTTATATGCTTAGACCCTAGAGTACTTAGATAGTACTTACATCTGGTGTCCCTTTTCCTATCCATTATGACAAGTTTCTTCCCAAGTTTGTTGAATTTCCTGTAAATGTTACTTTGGCAGTCAGTTCTTTCTCAATGATCACAATCAAGATGAAAAGAGCAGTTTCCTTTTTTGTTTCCATTTGAAGAGTAAAATTACTATCAACAAAAATTCAATATCTCAAGTGTTCTGCCTTCAGGAAAACAAAAAAAGTTCCTGCAGATGACTAAAGCTGAAGTCCCCTAATTGTTTTTATCAGTCTCTGTAGTCAAAAGCTGTTGTCTATGATTTTATTCTTACCTAAATCTCTACCACTTTTTCCTGATTCTACTGGATTTCCAGAAGAACTTATATTCTTTTTAAAAAAAAATAATAGCTTTTAATTTTCAAAATATATGCAAAGCTAGTTTTCAACATTCACCCTTGCAAAACTTTGTAAGGAACCTATCTATATTCTTGATGTAATACACTTTTTCCCTTTTCTCTAACCTGTTGTTTTTGAATTTTAATTCCCCACTATATTTCTGAAATCTACTATCTAATTATGAAATAGAAGTGACTTTGAAATTTCAAAAGCTGTATTTTTCTAAAGTAATAAAATTGTTGATGGACGTTAATGTTGCATCCCACAACCAATCTTAGCTATTCAGTAGTTATTTATGAAAATTTTAGTACATGCAATAACTGGGATATATACATACAAAAAGGGTTGTCCTTGTCTTTTAGGAGTTTATATTCTACATGGAGTGAGGGGCAGAATACATCATGTAAATATACAGTTACGTATGTGATAATTTCAGGTAGGCTAGATCACCAACATAAGGGACTCAGGATAGGATTCCTATAGAAAGTAATACCTGAGCCTTCAAGGAAACTTAAAGAGTTCTAAGAAGAGGGAGTATATACATAAGCATGGGAGGTGGAAATAGAATATCAAGTAGGGAATAAAAAGCATAACAATTTGATTGGAAAGGAGAGCATATGAAGGAGTAATGTGAAATAAACCTAGCTGCAGGATGATAAAATTCCTTAGTTATCACAACTTCCAAATCTTACAGGGGTTGAAATATATACTGGTGGGAAGAAATACTTCACTGGTAAAACTAGATCATATCTCATGTCTTCAAAGAGACTAGTTTCATTCTTTAGGGGATGAACTTAGAATAAATTATTCAGCTCCATCACTCCATCTTTTCTTTTGTTTTATATTCGTTCTACTCTCCAACTTTACATCACAAAATCTTTCAATATTTTTCTTGAAGCATTTCATTCATTCTTTCAAAGCACATTTAATTCTCCTTGAAAATCAAGAGAATGGAAAATATTCTTTCAAGTCCTTTCATCTTTTTTTAGCAGAATGATCAAATTCATTTCATACCAAGACTTTAATTGGTGCTAGAAGAAACAAATATAAGCATGATCTCTATAGGCCCTGGGAAAATTCTTTTCCTCCAAATTTGCTGAAAACAGAGCCTCAGGGTTTCTGTTGCTTTTGCAGATGTCATTTTCACCATGACAAACTGTGCCTCCTACACAAGGTTCATGGACACTTTTCTAGCTTTTTTCCCCTTCAAAAGTGTTGTTTGCTCAGATGTGTTTGACATGCAACTAGTACTTAACATGTTAATGTCATCAGAGGCCAAATTCTACTATCTTCTGCAAGAAAATTTAATAAAGAATTTAAACTTCCAGTTACTTCTTTGTTATAAGTCATGCCTCTTCATGGAACTGAGATCTTATTTTTGCTTTAAAGAGCTAAATGAGATACTGAGTAATACTGAATAATATTGAGCCTAAATACATATATATTTATCAATTATAAAATAACTTCCCAGCACATTTTCTAACACCAGGCTTTGGCCTAGTTCCAGAATCAAAATTAAAAAAAGGACAAAGGAAACAATCTCAATCCTGTCATTTGGATAGTTGAGTTATCCAAGACAGAAAACTTTAAAAACTTTTTCTTAAACTGCAGTCAAGAGACTTTATCTTGTTTTTGTCATACCACTACTTTCTCATAATGGTGGACAATATGTATCTTATGGATAAGAACTGATATGGACTATACCTGCGATTTCATGGGTGTACCAAACTTATAATTAAAAAAAAACCCCTCTCCCAAAGCAAGTCTACTAATATACCTTCTCTTTCTTTCAAGAGTTGCCAAGAGAACTGAGAGATTAAGAGACTTAACTAGGGTCACAGAACCAGTTTTGTTTTAGAGGCAGTATATTATCTCAAACTTTCTTGATTTCAAAACTGGCTCTTTATCTCTTACTCCATTCTTCTTCTTCTTTTTGGTTCCTGCTTATAATTTTTTCCATCCTCTCTGACATGGACATGGAGAATAGCCATTTTTTTTCATAAAAATGTCATAACTGATTAGATTCCTTCAAATTAAAATCTCAATTTTTCTAGGCCATTTAAAAATATCCTGTTTCCCTTCCCTTTATTTTTGTTACTTCTTTGAACCCTGATTTTCTATATCCTTCTAAAAGTATGGTCACCAAAATTGGATACTATCTATACACATTAAGAAGTCCCTTTAATCTCACAGGACAGAAAGTAAACTTATTGGTGTCTGCTGATCAATCTTTATAATCTCTACTATTTGTTGGCTTTTTATGTGACTAATATATTTTTAACTCATATTAAGCTTATCAGATATATAAAAAAGTATTTGCTGTTGTGTGTGGTTGGGACTAATTAGGAACAGTTTGGGGAAACAGTCTAGTATACCCTGACTGTCCTTCCTCAAAGCTATCTGAACTTCTCTTTTACTGATACAACCTGATGGGCAGAGACCTGAAAGAGGTATCCCCTGCTGAAGGCACACTACTACATTGATGACATAATGTTGCCCAGGTTATATGAATCTGTGATTTAGGACCTGGATTGAATGGTGACACATATTAGGGACAAGGGTAGGAAATTAAACTCAAGAAAATCTAGGATACAGCCCATTCGGTAAAGTTCTTGTGAATACAGCGTCAGAACAATTCAATAGTGCAGAATAACTGAAACTGGCTTCTCCACAATTCAAAAGTGAATCCAAGAAGCTTATTAGACATTTTGGATTTTAGAGAACTCGCATTACCTATTTGCATATCCTGATGGACTTCATTTACTAAGTCTTTTGCAAATCTGTTTCTTTTGAGTAGGATACAGAACAGGTTTCAGCTATAGAAGATCCAAAGAGTAGTCCCTGAAGTCATATAACCCTATGGAGTTCTTGTTTGAAGAATCCTACTTGATGGCAATCTTAAAGCTCTCAGTAAATATGAGTACAGTCTTTATAAAGGACTCATGGAAGAAGAAGGGAAAGCTTCAGCAGAGACCTCTAAATACACAAAGATTTGTTATCAGCTCCCTAATGTGGGTTCTAAGAAGGGGGAGGTATTAAATAGTAGGTCAGAGAATACTAAGTGGGAAGCAGTACAGAGATAGCTTTGGTATCAACTTAGAACTCAGGACAGAGAGCATGCAAGAGGCTTATGATTTCTGAGCCATTTTAGCACCATCCCCTCTCAGGACCTAAGGTATCCCTGCCTCTCTTGAGTAGCTTTCCTGGTCACCTAAAAGAATAAAAAGTCTTATTCACGTGGATTCTAGGGCTCTCAGATTTGGTGGGTGCTTGAAGCTAAGAACTACTTGGGGTTATCTTTTCTATATTCTAGCTAGGTTAATTTCTTTTGTTAACTGGATTAATAAATGTTTTATTTCATTCCACCATCCAACTTAATCTAACAGAGGGCTGGAGTCAAGCCTATCCTTATCAGCACTCCATTTCAAAATGACGCTATTTCTGTTTAGGGCACCACCAACCTTTCAGTTGCCTAAGTTCTCAACTTTAATATTATTCTCTACAACAACTCCGACATTTGGCTGCTTCTCTCTATTCATAAAACCACCATTTTAGTTCAGGATATCACCTCAAGCCTAGACATTTCAATTAGCTTGATCAATCAATTCAATTGATCTTCCTGCCTTAAGTTTCCTCGCCCTGAAATATCCTCCACACTACTGGCAAAGTGAATTTCCTAAAGCACAAGTTTGAACATGTCACTCTCCTCAAAATCTAATGGCTTCCTGCTTCTTCAAAGATCAAATATATCTCATCTGCTTGGCATTTAAAGTTCTTCATATCCTAATTTTAACTTACATTTCTATTATACATTATTTGCCTTCCCACATTCTATGGCATATATTTTTTGCTGTTGCTCACTGGACATTCCAATTTCTCCTTCTGTTCCTTTTCACTAGTTGTCATCCATGCCAGGAAAATCCTCCCTTTTCACCTCCCCCTCTTAGAATACCTTGTTTGTTAAAAATCTGCTTAAATATTGCTTTTTAAAATTTTATTTTTATTTTTTATCTTTTTATTATAGCTTTTTATATACAAAACATATGGTTGGGTAATTTTTCAACACTCTTTCAAAAACTTCTGTTTCAACTTTTCCTCTTCTTCCCCCCACTCCCTCCCTATATGACAGGTAGTCCCATACATGTTAAATATGTTAAAGTATATGTTAAATACAATATATGTATACATATTTATACAGTTATTTTGTTACACAAGAAAGATTGGTTAAATGTTGCTTTTCATATGAAACTTATAGCTGCTAATGTCATATCTCCAAAATTACCTTGTACTTATTTTGTCTACAAAGAAAAATTATCTTCTCTTGAGAGAATGTAAGATTCTGGAGGGCATGACCTATTTATTTTATTTTTTGCCTTTTTAGCCTTCATACTAAGCACAGTATGCCTAACACACAGATTCTTAATAAATACTTCTTGGATTAATTCACTGATTACATTGATTCACTTTAAAGACCTATTCAATAGGAAACTTTTTTTAATCTTAAGGACACCATTTTGTACTTGTCTCTACTGAAATTTATCCCCAATTAAAACAGTGATTTTCTATGTTTGTTGAGGTAAATAAAGATCATTTGTAGGCTTTATGAGCAAATTCTTTAGGATTTATCAAAATCATCAAAAATAGATAATGAACAGAATGAGAATTTGAATGATCCCCATAAGAAACATCATATGCCTTCTTATAGGATTACTGGTAGATATTTTATTGTAGATTCCCTGAACTTAGGTTTTACTATAAATTCAGTTAGCATAACCAAGGAATACTAAAAAACATTATAATTATGGATCACAATTCACATGTCAAACTACTATTTAATAAAGATAAATGTATCCAATATAATGTAAACTATTCTTTTCATACAATCAGCAAATTGATGATACAATTTATACTGAGGGCAGAGTATTCTGTGTCTTAAGGGAAATCAAGATATATCCCTTTATGATATCATACTTGTATTCAATGTTTATGTTCTATAATTCTATGGCTCATTAATTTTTTTATACCAGATCCCAAAGTGAGACAAGAAAAGGAACCCAACTGTGTGTGTGTGTGTGTGTGTGTGTGCCACTGTGAGATTGCTACAAACAACTTGCAGTAGATACTTTGGAGGATAGATTAATGTCTCTTTTTAAACAAAACTAGCGTTAAATATAGTGAAATTAAATCTAGAAAATGTATAAAAATGATAGAAAAAAGCTGTAGCAAGAAATCATGTTAAGCATACTACAACATGGTTAAAATTAAGTTTCTTATTTACACAAGTACAAATGAGATGCAAAACAACACTGCTATGATTCCTACTTTCATCGTCAGCACACTATGCAGTTTAATGAGAAGTACCAGACATGTTGTACTATGCAAGAAAATAGGAACCCCTATATTAAAATTATTTTTATTGTAAAATTATAATAATAAATTTAAAAACCCTATATTAAAATGTATACCATTATTTATAGTTATTTATCCTTAGAACTAACTCAATGATATTCTTATCTATAAAGAGTTTGAAGACTGTGATTTTTCTATGAACAGGAATAAAAACATATTGTGTTTTTCCCCTTACCTCCACTTTTGAGAAGATAACGATTAACATCCTGTATTGTTGTATTAATTGTAGGTCCAGTAGGGACACTTCCTGGAGTGACATCAGGATCATTTTCAGGGTCAATATTCTGAAGTCCTTTCCATGGCACTCCAGGATGAAATTCTGTTTATGACAACCAAAGTTAAGAATCTAAATAATCTAGTAATGTCATTACTTTTCAAGATGACTCTGAATATTCTGACTCTGCCAAAGTAATTTAAGAAAAGTTACACTGATACTTTTTCTTTGTATGTACCACAGTCATTCTCTGCACTGAACACACTCTTGTAAAGAAAAAGAGTGAAGGAAACCCTCAAACTACTTAAGCATGAAAGTGTATTTCAGTCTGTATCTGCAGTAACACACGGACGCAAAGAGAAGTATGTAGTTTTACCACTTGGTCTTGGGGATTGAGATTGGGTATTAGAATTATTTTTTAATTTACATTATTGTAATCACTGCATATATCACTCTTATTCTGGTTATATCTGTTCTTTCAAATCTTTCCATGTTTCTTTGAATTCCTCATATACATTACTTCTTATGGCACAATTCTCTAATCATATTTGGTATCTTATTCTAATCATGGGATCACTGGATCAAAGGATATATAAAATTCAGTGACTTTTCTTGAAAAGACTGTAAACTGTTTTCTAGTATGCTTATACAATTCTGACATTCACCCAGTTAGGCCTGTTTTTCTATTGCCATTACAAAACTATTCCTATGTGTTAGCTTTGCCACTTTTATGGTATGAAGTGACACCTGCACTGCTTTGATTTAATTTCTCTAGTCATTAGTAATTTGAAGCATTTTTTCATATGATTGTTAAATGTAACTTTTCTTTAGAAAAACTGTACTTATATAATTTTTTACTTATCTATTGAGAAATGGTCCTTGTTCATGTGTCTATGTATCAGTTTCCTAATATCTTGAATATCAGATTTATCTAAGAAACCTGATAGGGATATTTCTGCTCAACGCAAAAATTTTTTTCATTTATTTAATTAAAATGATCTATTTTGGCTTTTATGATCACTTTTATCCCTCACTAAAAAAAAGAATTTCTAGTTGTTAAAAGACACCTCCTTCCATTCTTCTTTGTTTTCTGATGAGATCTTTCCTATTTAAGTATAACATTTATATACCATGAAAGATACTGGTCTAAATTTAATTTCTGTAAAATTGTTTTTAGTCTTCCCAGATGCTCCTGGTAAATGGAAAATCCTTCCTTCAGTTGTGCATAGCCTTGACTATCAAATTCTGGACTGTTATGTTGGACTCCTTTTGGTACCATATTTGTCTAGTGTATGTAACCAAAGCAATTTTTCATAGCTACTAATCTGGTTTTTTGGTGCATTTCAGAGTCTTCTCATCAACTGATGAATGCTAGGAAAATAAACAGAATTTGTCTCATAGATATAAGCTTACAGTAGCTTTAAATAAGAATTACATATAGTGGACAGAATAAACATTTACATGAGCTTTGCTGATCTTTACCGGTGACATTTATGTTTGCTCTTATTTAAATTGATTTATTATAATATTATTAATCAAAGAGAATAAAGTAAGGCCTACAGTCTCAAAATGTAGCAAAGAAATTCCTATGCAAACTCAGAGTTAACAGAATATCAATATTTACATCTTCTCTGGGCTTTTTTTGTGTTTTCATTAGTTTACCGGATTCTTGATATTGAATCTCCCTTCATTGATATAGACAAGCAATTAATCTGTAATTTAAAGTCATAGTTACCTGGGGCAGTGCTGTAAGACTCAAACAGAAACAAATCTTTATCTGCTCATGCCGATTTAGAAAATCAAAAACTGACATTATTTGTATTGTATTTTTATTTTGTTAGACATTGCTTAATTATGTTTTAATCTGGTTCAGCCACACTCAGGAAGTTTGTAGCCACATGGGGCCCAAGAGCTATGAGTCTGATACCTCTGACCTGGGACACTAAGAGACTGTGAACTACCTATTGTAATCAAATTAGTATGTGTAAGAGGTAGGTCTTGAATATAGTTTTCTCTAATTTGTACTTTATATTAGCTTTTATTAGATCCTACCTGTAAAAAAAACAAAACAACAACAACAAAAAAACACCTTATTTTACCTGGTGGCCAGTTAATGCTGGAACCATTTGAGATTTTATCATTATCAGATTTGGCACGTGACCAGCTGTGGGGAACGGCTACAGGAGGGCTGGCTGGTGATTCACTGTTTTGGATTAAATCATACCGGCCATAAGAGTCATCAATGGAGGACTTACCCGGAGGCCCAATGCTTAAGCCTCCAGGAATAGCACCTGTAGTGAGAAACAAAGACAGAAGAACCAAATAAACATGCTACACAAGTGGTAAACCCCAAAGTTTATACTGAGGTCTCTGATTTGTATTATGATAAGTATAGGGTATACTAAGAAAGCGAAAAGAAAGTACTGGCTCTCTAGAACACAGTTTAGTGGGTGAGACAATATGCAAATAGTTATGTATAAACAAGGATAAGTGGGAGATAATCAATAGTGGGAGGATTCTAGTATCAGGGAAAAATCAGGAAAGATTTCTTAAAGAAGATGGGATTTAAGTTGGAACTTGAAGGATGCAAGAGAAGATAGAAGGTAGAATAGAAGAGGAAGAACATTTTAAGCATGCAAGGGGGGATAGCCAGTAAAAATTCATAGTCAGGAGATGCATTTTGTTTTATACCTTGTATAAAATCACAACCCAGTGTCACTGCGTAGCAGAATCTGTGGCAAGGTATAAGGTGTTAGGAAATAGTGACCAGTTGATTTTATATTTGATTCTGGAGAGAACAGTGAGCCATTGATGACTGCTGGTTCACTTGATTGTAATAAGGAAGATCAAAAGAGGGTTCTAGAGGAGAGATAATGAGACCAGTTTTGGACATGGCAAATAAGATCTATGAAATATTCAATTTGAGATACCTAAGAGGCAGATGGAAATGAAAATCGGGAGGTCCGCTGAGAGGCTACAGCTGGAGAAATAGATCTAGGAATCATTAGCACAGAGAGGATGACTGAATCCATGGGAATTGATGACATCAAGAGGAATAGCATAGAGGAAGAAGGAAAAAACACCCAGGACAGAACCTTAGAAGATATTAGTGGGCATAACTTGGAAAGAGATACAGCACAGGAGACTAAGGATTAATTAGAAAGGTAGGAGGAGAACCAGGAGAAAGCTGTGTCATGGAAAACTAGAGAAAAAATAACCAAGAAAAAAAGGAGTAATTGACAATATCAGAGGCTACAGAGGGGTCAAGCAGGATAAGACTTGCTAGACTACCATTAAAAAGACATGAGAAGAAATCAAGAGGAGGCATCAACTATAGATAGATTTAATGTCTTTAACCAAAAAGGGAAGAGAGATATGGGATAGATGGACCAAATGAAAGTTTTTTGAGGATGGGGAGACATGAACACATTTATGAACAGCAGGGAAGCAGCAAGTAGACAGGAAGAAACTGGGACAAGTAAGAGAGTAGGATGAAAGAGAAATCTGCTGAAGAAGTTGGGATGAAATGGGATTATTTATGCATAAAGTGGAGTTGTTTTGGCAAGGGGAAAGGTTTCCTCTTCAGTAGTGGAGGCAGCTTCTGAGTGATGTGAGGTGAGGAGGAATACAGAAGAGGATTTCTGGGTGAATGGCCTCCATTATTATTATTATTATTGTTTGATAAAATATGAGGCAAGGTTCTCAGCTGAGATGGTTATTTATATACCTATTTTATATGCCTATAAACCTGGGGTCATGCAAAAATTTTTCAGGTGAAACACGAGAAGAAAGTGTTTAAGAAGCCCTGATATGACATGAGTTTCTTTAGCTCAGGTTGGCAGCATTATGTGTAGGAGAGAAGGCATGGTGGGAGAAATACAAGGCTGAGACTTGACCCTCCTTTAATGACAATTTAATCAAACATGACTGAGTAGTCAGATACCACTTGTTCTGGGAAAGTGAGTTAAAAAAATAATTCAAGTACTGTAAGTTTGTATATTTTAACTGTTTTCTAAAATATGTTATTTCTATGTTTCAATATGTACATACACAATACTCAAGTGTATCTATGATTCATTTCTTCCATTTTAATGCACAGTCTTGCCTGTCTATCAAGTGCAGCTCATCCTTGTCTTCTCTAGATCATACATGTACTTGATTGTAATATTCTCTCCAAAATGAGAGTTTTCTTGGAGTCTCTGGAGGCAGCCTTCGTTTCAGTTCATTAATCACCACAAGTATAGCCAGGGTTTAAAGTCAAAATCCTTTATTATCTCTTTCAAAGTCTTGTCTCTTTTCCTAGGGCCTGATTAGCTTTCTTAGAGGCCTATCTCTCTCTTTGGTTCTGAGAGCTTGAGCTCCTTCCACCAGTACTTTGTGTTCTCTGCCTCTGCCAGCTTCTTGAGGTTCTCCTGAATGTGTCTTTGTTTCTGTGGGGGAGGCAGGAGGACCACCACCATGGTCTCTGTCTTTCAGTTCTGATTTTGGCTGTGTTTATCTGAGCTTATATGCTTTCTTATCATAGTTGTGAATCTTGTGGAACTCTATTAAGTACTAAGTACAAGTACTGAACTAGAGAACTGTTAAGCACCCTGCTAAACAACCATTGTCTCTATCAATTCCACTGACTTAGCATCTTGTAAGAATCCTTTGTTTCAAGTTCAGCGTTCTGGCCCATAACATTAGATGACATTCTTTAGTACAGTTGTTTTTCTAAATTCTTAATTCACAGTAGCCTGCATATAACATGTATAATACACTTCAAATGATACTCGATTTTGACTCTGTGGAAATTGCTGTGTTTCACTATTTAAAATCACGTAACAGCACCAATAGATTACTGGGATGAGTCTATCTGTGTTCTTAGAAGTCTGAGGTTGTTAAAGCAGTTTCGAAATTTCTTGGAGGCAATCCAACTTGCTATTTTTTCCCTATTTAATTCTAGTTCTAATCATTTTTACTGCACGCGCGCGCACACACACACACACACACACACACACACTTCATTAAAATCTTGTTCACTTAAAAGATTGCATGTCAAAATCAAATCTAGGTAACATACATTCTTTATCCATTTGCTATTTCATATTCTATAATAGAGTCATTTATCTTTTTTAGGAAGCTCTGCAATTTTGAGGGACTGGCTACAACCAGTATGATGGCATGATGAAAAATGCTCTCTGCCGCCATTAAAAGAACTGATGGCATCTCAATACAGATTGACGCTTACTATTTTTCCGTTTCTTTCTTAAGTTTAAATTTTGTTTGATAAAATGACTAATATGGAAATGTTATACATGACTGCACATGTATAACCTGTATCAGATTGCTTAAACTTCAGGGAATGGGGGCCAGGGACAGAGGGAGGGATAGAATTTGGAACTCTAAACATTAAAAAAAAAAACAAACAAAAAAAAAAACCTTGAATGTCAAAACTTGTTTTTATATGTAATTGGAGAAAAAAAAATATTATTTAAGAAAACTCATTACCTACTAAAACATAAATCTGACTAAGTCATTCTCCTACTCAAGATAGTTTGAGTTCTTAAAATCTTGGTTCACAATATCTTTTATGTATTTCCTCTTCTCTTCACTCATGTAGCCAACAGACTCTAATTACCTCTTGTCTGTTAAAAAAAAAAAAAGCCTCTTTTCCTTGCTTCAAGTTTCTCTTTAATACAATCCATTCTGCACTCAATTGCTCAGATCACTTTAGGAAAAATGATTTTCCTAAAGAGCAAGTCTGACCATGTTATTTATCTTATCCAATAAGCTCTAGTGGCCTCTTATTCCCTCTAGGATCAAAAGTCTTCTGTTTGGCATTTATATTCATTAAGAGACTTGCACCTGAACTATTCAATATTGTATGTTCTTCCTCTCCATACAATGTATAATTCACATAAATTGACCTACCTACTACTCCTTATGCACAAATCTCTACCTCTTGACTCTGTTGTCTACACTGATTGTCTCTATGCCTGGAATATATTCTCCCCTAATTTCTGCCTTTCAGCTTCCTTGAAGACTTGGCTCAAATCATAGGATGCCTTTTCAAATGTCCCTTGTTACTGGTGAATTCCCCCTGGGATTACCTTCCACTTAATTCTGTATATATCTAGTAAGTACATTTTATTTATATGTTTTGTCTTCCATTAGAATATAAGCTCCTTGAGGGCAAGGACTGCTGTTGCTTTTCTTTATCTCTCTAGCACTTCACATGGTACCAGCACATTCTAAGTACTTAATAAATGCTTGTACACTGACAACTGGAAAATACTTTCTTTGCTTATTTCTGCCCTTTAGAATCCCTCATGTCCTTCAAGGTCAGCTCAAGAGCCACTTTCTGCATGAAGGCTTTCTTGATCTCAATTGCTAGTATACTGCCCCCATCACCTTGTATTGATTTTGTATATATAAGAATATACATAAACACATATATGTATACACACACATATATATATGTAAATGCTTGTTGATTTTTTATCTTTCAGTTTAATTGGTGATGGTAAAGATTTTTTTTTTTTATGAAATTTCTCTAGGAAAAGCAGCCTGCTCTCTTCTAATACCCTTGCTAAAAAATGTCATCAATGTGTATAGAGAAACTAAAATATATAAATTATTATATAAGAGGAAGCAGGAATGAAGAAGATTGGCCAATAGTTTTTATAATTTTAGTCAAAAATTTTGTTTCCTATTAATAAGATCTGAAAATGGGAAAAAACATACTTTCGGTATCTTCTAAAATATGGCAATTTGATTTATTCAGATACCTTGTGATCTCCCAATGACATTGGTAACTGTGTCATCTCCAGAATAGATGTCCTTAGGATGACTTTGGGTGTCTCAGCAAACTTTCTTAAATTGGTTTTATCTTTTATTACTGTTCATTATTTCCTGAGGCAACAGTTCTACCATCTTTTTCTTCAAGCATCAACAATATATTTTTTATCCTATAAAGTGATGCTGTCTTTAGCTTTCTACTTATCTAGGAAATTAAAGATTTGCATTTTTAAACTCTTGATCACATTATTACCAATATATTTATATCAATTAAGCTTCTATATGAAATTATTATAATCTGAGTCTGTTTATTTAGATCCATTACTCACTTTCCCTCATTAGGAACTTGTCTTAATGAATGGGAAGTAAGTTTTCAATTAATTCTTTTTCGTGATTTTCTAGCTTTGTCTGATTTTTAACATTTTTCTCTAATTAGTATATTCAATTTATTCAGTAATCAACTGTTTATAATTAACTCAGTTGCTTCAGGAATGACTCCCACATGAATTAATGAGTCATTTTTTTTTTTTTATCTGTAAATACATAATCTTGGTTTTTTTTTTTTTTTGGTCTATTATTTGTGCTTACCATATCTACTACTTACTGGTTCTTTTCTTGAATAAAATATTTTTAACATGTAGATATGAGGTTTCTGTGTAGTTGATAAATTTTTGCCTTCTTTTTCATTTATTATTCCAAATCCATGTTTACATATTTATAAAGATTTACAATTTACATTGAAGTTACTAAATATCAAAGTGTGTGTATATATATATTTAATTTAATTTGGAGGCTCTAAATGAGCCACTAAATTCTTTGTGGGATTCCTTTATTCTTCATTATTTCCATAGCTGTTGGTTTATAAATTGCAATTATTTTCACGGTGGTATTTTTGAAAATATTTATTATGAAAGCCAAGAAGTACCATGAAATAATGTTTCTTGATGCTTTTGGGTATGTAATAAAATCTACATTGTCAATTCCTCTATAGGACTTTCCAATGAAAGGACTTTTCTGTGAGCCCTTCTTCCATTTAGTCACAATACTTTCATTTCTTCAGGTTTTGCTTATAGTGAGAACATTAAGACTGATATGAATCAATACTTTTTTTTTCACTTAACAGGATTTTATTTTTTCCAATTATGATTCAATTCTTATAGTCAAATGGATATTCACTCATTATCGGACAACGGATCTCACATTTAGAGTAATAATCAAATTAAAGTTTATAGATAAAGAGCCTGGGATTTTTAGCACCTCTGACAACTCTGCCAACATCACTGTGATCATTAAGGACTTTGTATTTTTCTTTCTTGGGATGTCATGGTCAAAGAGAATTGATCAGTCTTCTTTATTGAGCCTTTTTGTACTTACTTTATAAGGCTTATCATTGTATAGTGGATTTGATCTGATGCTTAGATAGTCCTGGAAACCTTCCCATTAGAGTACAACTTGTGAAAGCTTATGCTCTACTGGTGGCATAGCCTTAGAAAACTCAGGGTCACTTCTATGCTATGATAAGGTCTTGAGTTACAACTTTTTGGAAACATATATAATAATAGTCATAAAAACCACACACATTTCTGATGAAACATACCATGCTTGCTAGGATTCTGATCAAGTGGAGAAGCAGCACTGGATAAATTATCCATTGAATTGGGGTGAGTCCACTGAGGAAGGCGAGACTGAGACTGAGAGGTGTCCTTCACTGATAAACCACCAGTAATGTCCATGCTGTTTACATTCATGTTTGGGTTCAGTCCAGCTGTAATTGAAAGTATATTATATTTATAATATTTCCTATCAAGAGAAAGTCTGAGTTTGAAATTATCTTAGTTTTACTTTAAATTTTTTTGGGGAATACTTCATGGTTTCAACTCAAATCTATAATTGATAAAAAAAAGAAATTAAACAAGAAATACTTAAGTTTTACCTGTAGCTTCACTCAATGTAATTAAATTGTAAATATGTTCATTCTTTTCAACATTCATAACTTAACATCTAAGGTTAACCCCAATAAGCATCTTCTGTTACCAGGATGATACATTTTTTAGAAAAACAAATACTGAAAATGTAGAATTATTTTAGACATTCTTTTTTCTGATTTGTTTTCAACATTTACTTTTATAAGATTTTGATTTACTTTTTTTCTCCTCTCTCTTTCCCCCACCTCCTCCCCAAGATAGATCGTACCTATGCAATCATATTAAACATATTTTCAAATACATAGAATTCTTAAGACAGAATGGAATCGTGCTAGGTACCTAGAGGTAGCTATATGATTGGATCCAGGAAAACAATTTTTGTAGGACTAGACATCCAATTAACTGCCACCTACTGGGCAGGCAACCCACTTTAGATGAAATACCAAAATACTCAGAGTAAGAGACAGCTTGTGATAAGCGAGTCAAATAACTATCACCTTTGTTGAGATCTGGATGTAGACACCCCAGGACTCTGAACCCAAGAGCCTTGGGGAATAGCAGTGGTCCCACTGGTCATGCTCCATCACTGAAGAGAAAAATCATTTCAGGATGTGTATCCAACTGTCTCACCATTATCAATACCAAATGTTGACCTTTTGTCACCAAAGTGCAGATAAGATTAAAAGCCCTGGAGTGATAGCATAAGGCCCATAGAACCATCATCCTGAAAAGTAAGTCTTGTTGGAGATGTGACTTGGTAAGTGCTTTCACGAACACTTAAAACCAAAGTCATTTCCTTCCTAGAAATGAAGGTTCCTCTCACCAAACTCATTTGCACTGTCAAATGGTACAATATCAAAAATTGATGTGATTTTATCAGAGATAATTACATTAAAGATACTGCATTATGCAAGGATCATGGGATCTTTTAGGAAGTAGCTGGTGGCACAGTAGGTAAAACGTTGGGCTTGGAATGAGGAAGACCTGAGTTCAAATTCGGTTTGAGAAACTTCCTAGCTGTAGGAGTTAACATGTTTGTCTCAGTTTCCTTAACTGTAAAATGGGAAATAAAAATAGCACCTACCTCAGTGTTCTTGTGAGGACCAAATTAAATATTTGTAAAAGTGTTTGGCATAATGCCTAGTAAGTATCAATGTTTATTTCCTTCCTCTTCCTTTCCATCTGGCTTGCAGTTTCAAAACCTTATATAGCTGTTGTCTCTACCATTAGAATGTGAGCTTCTTAAAAGCAGGAACTATTCTACTTTGCTTTGCATACAGTAAGCATTAAATACATGCTTTTTCATTCATTTATTCTTTTATTTACTCACACATCTAGCTTCTAGAAAGTAGGGAGAGATATCAAGTTGAGAAGAAGAGCTGTAAAAGTATAAGAACAAACATCCACAAGCAGTCTAAATATAAATGATAGTTTTTAAGAAGGAACATACATAGGTAAGAGATGTAAATGTTATACAAATTCCAGGCAGAACACTATTCTTTAAGAGAGAAAATCATTCTCTATCAACACTCTATCAATTCATGCTCTATCAACTATGCCATATAGTTGCCCCAATAGGCTATATTTTAAAAAAGAATAAATATGTTTGCCACAGATTGAGAAGAAGAATTTAAGGATACAGGCAACATTGTTCCATCAACATGTGTCTGCCCCTAGGGATATCACATTTCTTGTAGGATTTCAGTTTTCCAATCTATAAATTGAAAGGATCAGACTGGATCATTGCTATGGACTCTTTAGTTTCAAACTATATAAGTTGGTCTCCTTAAATATAAATTGATAAAATCAATTGTTCTTCAGGCCTTTACCTCTACGAAACAGAAAATAACATTTTCTAGTGAAGCAAAGGAAGACTAGGCTATAAATGTAAAATGTAAAAAATACTATATATTCAGTAGACTTAGATTTTAGCAAAGCATTCATAAGGTCACTCATTTTAACCTCATGGAAATCTCCAAAGGGGCAACAAATAAGTTAAGCAAGATTATGTTTTAGTCTTGTTTGATAGTAATACTTAGTTTCTTGAACAAGCTGTGAATTTTTCTGTCTCTGTCTTTGTCTGAGCTATTTCCTTTATTAAGAATGCCCTTCCTCCTTCAGTTTCTGTGATTGGTTTTTGCCAAGGGCCAGTCCAGTTCCTATGAATTTTCTAATTGCTTTCTGGTTTCTACTACCAGAAATAACTTTATCCTCACTATACTTACAGCTCTATCAGAGATTATAGGATATAGAACTAGAAAGGTCCTTAGACATCATCTAGAGGTGAAATTATTTTTTAATAGCTTTTTTTATTTTCAAAATATATGCAGTTAGTTTTAAACATTCACCCTTGCACAATCTTGTGTTCCAAATTTTTCTCCCTCCTTTTTCCCACAAAAGGGATAGCAAGTAATCCAATATATATGTTAAACATGTGCAATTCTTCTATACATTCTTCCATAATTATCATGCTGCACAAGTATGAGAAAGAAAACAAAAAGCAAGCAAACAACAAAAAAGGTGAAAATAACTATATTGTGATCCACACTCAGTCCCCTCTTTCTGGATGCGGATGGCTCTATCACAAATCTACTGGAATTGGCCTGAATCACAGAAGTGAAATTCTTAAGTTGGGTTCCCTAAATTTGTTTTTAGAAAAGATTTTTGATAACTCTAATACAACACAATTTTTTTTAAAGTAAATACATTTATAAGCAAGAAAGTTATTTAAAATCTTATTTTCAAAAGGCTGAGGTACACTCTCCCATAAATATACACAGGATATTTAAAGTACAAATTTAAACTGCAAAAGGTATAAGACACATGTATAGAGAATACAAGTCAAGGTATAAGTTACAATTCCTGGTTATAATGTCCTCATGAAGTTTCCCAGAGATATATCTCTTTTGAGCTTTGAGGGTTGGTGTTTTGTTGAGTCCATGGTCACTCTTCTTTCTGACACTAGGAATTGGTGGCCTTTTTTATGAATGCTTATTACTCCTTGGCTACATTTTTTTTAAAACTAGTCTAGTCTTTCTAAAGACAGCTAATATTGGGAAGAGGTGACAGAGTAAGAACAGAGAGGCATAGAAGGAGGGTGGTATGGAGATTAGAAACCTGGGAGACATGGTGTCTTTAGGAAATCAGCTGGAGTCCTTTTGGCAAAGTCCATGATCCCAAATTCTGGACAGTTATTTAGTAATTTGGGGGAACTTTTTTCAATGCTTTTCTAGTGCCTTATATTAAAGTTCAGAACAATCATTGTTGCATAATTCATATATAATTGGAGAATTAAGATTTTCCCATACCTCCAAGTACATAGTGTGATACAATTTAAATATATTTTACAAAGTTCCACAGGCTACCAGTTGTCTTAATTCTCACAAAAATATACCATAACCTAAATATAAGAAAAGAAAATCAGTTCTCACTCCTCCAAAGGGAAAATCTAGTCCCTAATAGGGCTCCCAGATATTTGGGGCTCTTCCAACAGAGTTTAAGGACCAGTAATTAAAAGTCATTTTCTTTCATTTATCAGGTGAGGAAACCAACATATTTAGCTTAGTGCACAAGTACCACTGGCAAGAAGTTGGAGAAATCTGATACTTTCTTACTTTCTGTTACCCGGAAGGGCTCCTCTATTCTGGGCTCTGTCAGGTACTAAGTGCTAGAACAAATCAGTGCCGAGTCCAAGGACCTAAAGCATTCACTCTCTCCATTTTCTCATGAAGGCTCTTGTCAACTCACATGCACAAAGCAACTTTAATTGGTGAAAATTCCTTTGGGTCTCTGAGAAACACAGGGCACCCAAAATTCTTCTAAGTTTCCTTGAATCACAGGGAATTCTACTAAGTGTCCAAATTATCCCTCATTAGGACAAACATTAATTTAGAAAAGCCTCAAAGAAATATGAGGCTCCCAAAAGGGAATTAAACACTTGGAAAGGATTAAACAGTATTTATGAGTCAGCAGATAAATTTTATTCTAAAGTCCTTCAGAGTGTCTACATCTTAAGACAAGTTGTCTGGACTCATAATAGGCAAGCATCTTACGTCTGCTTAAAAGCAAAAAAATCAAATCAAAAGAATATTTATGAGCTAGGTGTGACAATTTGGTTGATTTTAAACAAATGGGTAGAGTAATACAAACATTCAAAAAAAAAAAAAAACATTATCTCAAAGGAACTGCTCTGATTTAAAGCAAAACAAAACCAAATTTTATGAAATCAAAACAAAACCAAATTTTATGAAATGAGCAATAGGGAAAAGTAGGGGACAGGGGCGATCAGCAACCTACAATGTGATTTTCAGCTTTGACCTATTTAGCCCAGTGCCCTGTTCAATAAGTATATACAGTTTTACTGGCTACCAGAATCTTAGACAAGTCAGAGGATGGACCTAGAGACTTGATATCAACATTACAAAGGCTCTGGCTTTTGGCACAGCTATGTTATTGCCAAAGGAATATAAAATGAGCACATCAATTTCATGCATTGACAAATCATACCAATTTGATGTGTTTCTGAAAACCCAATGTCTAATAAGAGTTTAAAACAAGAATTCTCCCTCTCAGCCTTTGCTGAAGTCCTCTGACATATTTTACTAAATTTTACTAAAAAAATTTGAGACTCCTCTTTCATATCAATTTTACACTCTAGATAATCTCAAGTTGTCTCCCATTTTCTCTTTTTATTCCAGTCTCAGATGGAAGAGGTGAGTCTTTTTTGCCAATACCAACACCTCTAATTGTCTCTGATCCCCTTTTTCCCCAGCTCTCCTGGAAGCTTGTTCCATTAAGCATTTCTTTTTAAACTTTACTTTTAATTTGTTCTTTTCTACCTGCAGCTTTCTCACTGATGACACCCATTAGTATTAGCTCCCATCTTACAGAACCTTCTCACCTGACCTACCTTTTATCTCGTCTCTCCCCTTTACAGTCAAAATCCTAGGGAAAAACTTGTCTGCACTCATTGTCCCCACTTTCTTCTTTTCCCTCAATTCTTAATTCCAAGATTGCTTCTATCCCTATTTTTCAATGGAAACTGCTCTTCTCAAGAATAAATAATAATTTATTTATTGTTTTAGATACTTCTTTTCTGGTATTTATAATAGGAATAAGTGTTATATTTTGTCAAAACTTTTTTCTGCATCCATGACTCTTGTTTTTTTTATTGATATGGCCAATTATGTTGATAGTATTCTTAGGATAAACTCACCTGCTATAGTGTATGATCTTTGTTTTATGTTGCTGTAATCTTGCTAATATTTTATTTAAAATTTTTGTATCAATATTAATTAGGGAATTGGTTTATATTATTCTTTCAGTTTTTACTTTTACTAGTTTAGATATTAGCACCATATTGGTGTCATGAAAAGATAAGTAATATTTAAAACAATAATTTGGAAGGACTGCTTCTTTGTCCATTTTTTCTCCCAGATAGTTTATACAATGTGGAATTAATTGCTCTTTAAAAGTTTGATAGGATTCACTTGTGAATCCATTGGTCCTGGGGATTTTTTCTTAGGGAGCTCATTGATGGCTTATTCAATTTCTTCTTCTGTTAATTTGGGCAATTTATATTTGTGTAAATATTTATCCATTTCAATCAGATTGTTAGATTCATTGGTAAATAACTGGGTAAAATAGTTCCAAATAATTGTTTCAATTCATTTTCATTGGTGGTGAATTCACCCTTTTCTTTTTTTTTTTTTTTTTTTTGATAATGGTAATTTGGTTTTTGTCTTTCTTTTTTTAAAACCAATGGTTTTATTATGTTTTTCTTTCAATGATTTTCTTACTTTTAGTTTTATCCATGATTCCTTTGATTTTCAGGATTCCTAATCTGGTATTTAACTGGGGATCTCTAATTTTTTCTTTTTCTAGTTTTTTTTTGGTTGCACATTTAATTAATTGAACTGCTCTTTATTTTTTGATGTAAGCATTTAAGAATATAAAGTTTCTCCTAATTACTGCTTTGATTGCATCCCATAAATTTTGGTGTATTGTCTTATTCTCTTTAATGAAATTATTGTTTATATGATTTGTTCTTTGACCCACTCATTATTTCAGATTATTTAGTTTCTAATCTATGTTTCCACAGCATTTTTATTGAATGTAATTTTATTCATTCAATCCGAATCCGATCCGAAAAGGATATATTTAAAAATGCTGCATTTGGTTATGAGATTTTTATGACATATTTTTTTGTAGGTGCTAGGGTACTGCTGAGAAAAAGGTATATTCCTTTCTATTCCCATTCAATTTTCTCCAGAGATCTATTATATCTAACTTAAAAAATTTCTATTCATTTCAATGATTTATTTATTGCTAAATCCCATAGCCTTTTCTTATTCCTCATCCTTCTTAATTTCTCTGTAGTGTTTGTGTCACAGCTGATTATCTCTCTGAATATTCTCTCTTCCTTGGTTTTTTGTGACCTAGAGCTATCCTGCTTTTGACCCCTACCTATGTGCCTGCCTGATCCTTCTCATTCTCTTCATCTATATCCTTCCTCTTTGATTCTGTATGACTCTAACCTAAGGTTTTGTCTTGAGTCTTCTCTTCTTTCTATAATTTCTTTCCTGGAAATTTTATTACCTTTTATATATTAAACTATGATTTTTCTGCAGATAACTCCCAAATGTATGTATCCAGTCATCACTTCTCCATCTCTGGCTTTGGACCTCTAACTACCTGCTTGATAGTGCTGCCTGAAGGTTGCATAAAGGGATCTAAAATTTAGCCTCAAACCTCTCTTTCCACCTATTTGCTTGCTTTTTTCCTAAAGTCATTATCATTCTTCTAGTAACCCATGTACTCAACCTATTAGTCATCTATGACCTTTTGCTCTTTTTCGGCCCATATTTAGAGGGGCTGAATCTTGCTGTTTCTACCTTGACTATCTCTCTCTCACATATTCTCCTTCTCACCAATTACATTGCACTCACCTTGTTTTAGGCCTTCACTACCTCTCATTAGTACTAAAGAAGGTCACTGGTCTCCCAGCCTTTAGTCCCCTCTGTAATCCATATTCCACATAACCAGACTGGCACTACTAATGCACAGACTATATCACTCTCCAATTCAAAAACCTTTGGAACTCACCGTGGCCTCTAAGATACTATAAAAACGTGTCTTCATAATCTGGTTCTGCTTTTTCTTCCAGGATAATTATATATCACTTTCTGTTACATACTCTACCGTCCATCCAAATAAATAGGTCATTTTGCTTTTCCAAGTTTATAACATTCCTGAACCTATCATTATGCTTTTGTATGGGCAATTCCACTGGTTTAGAATTTTCTTCTTTTCCTTATCCACTTTTGGGACCCAATGCTTATTTCAAAAGTCAGTTGGTGAACTACCTAATCAGGAGGTTTTCCCAAATTCCCCTAGTTTTTATGGTCTCTTAATTTTGTATGCATTTTGCTTTTATTCTTTTGTGTATATATGCTTCTCTCAAATAATATAATCTCTATTCATTATATAGAACATAGTAGATGTTAAATAAATCATTGTTGAAATGACTTGGGCAATGGAAAAAAATGAGATTAAAAGTCAAGAAACATGTTTAATTAAGATAGAAGATTCTTTCTTAGGATTAGCTGGGAGGTTCTATAGCTCCAAGGTTTTATTTATCTGGGATGTTGTACCCACAGGGAAGGCTGTGGAACATCAGCTCTTCCCCTGATAGAACAATGATAGAACTTTTCCAGGAGAAAGACTAGGAAGGAAACAAAATTAAAAGGGGAGCTATCATATGGTATTTTGTTTAAGATGTTTTATGAGAACACCTTTAGTGATAAAGAATCATTTTGCTTTTGACAGTTAAAACTTTTTTATATAGAGTCAAAATGTAACTTCTTATAATTTATACACACTGGTTCTAATTATTCCCTTCAAATAAATCACACAAAATAAATCTAGTTTCTCTCCTCTATTCTTCTTTGATAATAAAGATCATCTCAAATTAAAGTCTATCGTTTCTGAGATCCACTAACTCCCCACATTTATGAAAACTATATTAGTATGTGCCTAACTCCAATCTTCTGGCATCTTTATTCTTCTCTATGATTCTTCAAAGGGTACTGGCAACAAGTAGTCACACCTGCATGTTCTTTAGTAGTTAGCAACATTTAGGCCAGGAAACTTGAAAGTATTTAGAACTGCTAGATGCCCTCTGTGAGCTTCAATTCACTTTTACTCATGTTCACTGTATTTAGTCTGAATATCATTTTTCTTGACAGAGAATATAAAGGCTGTCTACATAAAAGGATAAAGGAATAGAGAGAATCCACATCAGATTTTCAGCTTACAAGAATAGGTAACATTTTGCCTTACAGGATTAAGATCCAAAGAGATCTATACAGTCTGAAGTGATGGTCCAAATCTAATTAGATGAAATTGAAGAGCAACGTTCTCTTCTCAAGGAGTTCACAGTTTATTGGGAAAGACAACTAAATTATATACAGGTCAAAATGGAGATAACCAGAGGAATTAGTCTCACTTTAATTCTCCTCACTTATGTCCCACAAATTCTAATGGGGGAATTGGGAAAGGCTTCCTATAAAAAGTAGGATTTTAGCTGGGATTTGTAGGAAACAAGGGAAGTTAGAAGACAGAGATAAGAAAAGACAAATTTCCAAACATGGGCACAGCAAGTGAAAATGCTCAGAGTTGAGGGATAGAAGGTTTAGTGAAAGCAACAAGAAGATGGCCAATTTTACTGGATATCAGAGTGAGGGGAGGTAAATCTATAGGGTGTGAGAAAACTGGAAAAGTAGGAAGGACCAGATTATGGACATTTTAAAAGCCATTATGGGATTTAAAATATGATCCTAGAGGCAAATGGGAGTCACTAGAGTTTGCTGAATGGAATATGTATGTATGAGGATGACATGGTCCAACTTATGCTTTAGGAAGATCACTCTGACAGCTGAGAGGAAGATGGATGGAAATGGGGGATATCTGAGACAGGAAGACCACCCAGCAGGCTACTGCAATAGTCCAGGCAAGAGGTAATGAAAGCCTCCTTACCTCATTATACAGGTTGGTGGCAGTGTCTGATGAGAGAAGACATATGAGAGATGTTACAACAGAACTTAGCAAATGACTGAATATGGGGAAAAGGGTGAGAAAATAAGAAATTGAGGGTGACATTTAGGATGTGATGCAGAGTGCTATTCCTCCCAGTAAATAGAGAAGTTAGAGAGGATAGGATCATCATCTCATTTGATCCTCACAACAACTCTTTAAAGCAGGGGCTTTTGTTGTGCAGTTGTTACAGTCTTGCCTGATTCTTCGTAATACCATTTGGGTTTTCTTAGCAATGATACTGCAATGGTATGTCATTTATTTCTCCAGCTCATTTTAGATAGCAGGAAACTAAGGCAAACAGGGTTAAATACCTTAACTAGAGTCATACAGCTGGTAAGTGTTTGAGGCCAGATTTGAACTCAGGAAGATGAGTATTTCTGACTCCAGGCCTGGTGCTCTATCCACTGCACTACCTAGTTGACCTGAGATGCTATTATGCTCAATTCACAAAAGAAAAAAAAAAAAAAAAAAAAACCACACACACACACACAAAAAAAACCCCCAGAGGCTCAAAGGTGGTAAGTGATCTCCCCAGGATCACAGTAGGAGTTGTTTGAGAAAAGTTTCTATTCAGGCCTTCCTGGTATGTAGCTAAGAGGCTTATAATACCATCTTTGCAAAAAATTTATTTAGAATCCCAACCTTGAAGAATCTCAAATATAAAGAATAAAATAACCATGTATTCTTCAAATACATGAACTGAATGATTGATTCTAAAGAATAGTTTAATTTTGGAATCCAGGGTTACTACTTCTACCCTGGCTATTGTTATCAGTTAAAGTACTTAGTAAATCTTAATATATTTCTTAGAGCTGAATTCTGCCAACTGACTCATGTCTACAGATCAATACTATACAAAATTCAAACAACCAAAAAAAAGGCTATGCCAACAACTCTAGCCATGAATTTGATAACTGGTTGGGAAACAACAATTAACAAAAATGTAATTTTCTAATCTAATTCTGTAATCTAATATATAGTTTTCTATCCAAGAATTTGACTGTAGAAATATAAAGTAAAGATGCTGGGAAAAGGTTAGTAAATTTAGGCAGAGAGGAAAAAACCTTTAAAAATTAAATAAATCTTGAGGCTAGGAAAATACTTTTTAAACAGATAAATCCTCCAATCTTAGTAAATTATTTTCAATTTTATAATGTTGCCTATAGAATTAAAATTTAACTTGTTTGTATTCACAATCCTCATTAAAACTCCTTTTGTTTCAAAAACAAGGTACTTACCGAGACTTGGGTAAGGAGCAAAGGTGTTCATTGAAGACGGTTGCTCTTTGGTCTGCAGGTCAGGTAGGCTGGGACCCTGGGGATGGGGTGAAAAGCTCTCCATGGCTGATTTGCCTGCAGAGGGGTGCAAAGAGAGATGTGGAGGGGGAGGCTGCTGCTGTTTCATTAACAAGGCCTGGGCCAGCTGGCGCTGGTGCTGCTGGATTTGCTGCTGCATGTTATTGATTGTACGTGCAACCTGGAAAGAGAAAAACAGAAAAAAGAATTTTAATAATTTCAGAATAATTTACTAATTTTATTATTTTCAGCTAGAAGACTTCATTCTTTTGAGCTAAAATACTTACTTTGTTTTTCACTATAGTTGTATGACATACATTAGATATGCAATCTTTTACATTTATCAGATAACAGCTACTTTCTTTTTTTTTGCTTAAGAGCAAGTAATTATTTTATTATCTGAAACTTTTTATGCCAGTAGACATTATAGATTAAATTTAAATGCTCAAGAAGATATAAAAAAATTTAATCAGGGAGTAAATACTTACTTGCTGCTCTTGTTGTCTCATCGGTCCGGAAACATTACGCTGGGCCTGTAACATCTGCTGCTGGATTTGTAAACGTTGGTATGCCTGTTGGCAGAGAAATGAGAGTATAATGATTATATGAAAGTTACTGAATGGTTCAATTTCTGCTGCTGAGTAAAAAAAAATCCCAGCATTGTTGGATTCCTGACAGTAGACATTATTATTAAAGTATATTTTCTGGTATAATACAATTTAAAAAAGATCACAGTCTTATTAAAAAACTGAATACACTAAAAAAAACTTTGGATTACTCTGTTAATACCCCTATATTTAATGTTATTCAGTTAAGGATGATGTCAAAATCTGCTTGATTAATACAAATTAAGTATTGAAAAAGTAAGGGAAAGCAATAAAATGATATTTATTTTAAGAGTCATTCAGGCTAAAGCTAGACAGCTTATTTTTTTGAGAATGACTCAAACAACTTGGCACAACATTAGCATTAGGTTGTCCCAGATAAACAGAGACTGTGCTAAAAATTATAAAAGATTATAAATAATACAAGTTCATAAAATAATTTTAACATGTTAATTTAATTTATTTTAAATTATTTAAAATTAAGTTAATTTAATATCACTGGGAGCTCAACCTAAGAGAAATATAGTACAAATTACAGGCAGACTCTTTTAAAATTGAGAAGCTATTAATCAAGCACTGATTAAAACATTCTTAGTATTGTTCCTCTGTAGGACTAGATGTTTGGGAAAATTTCCTTTTCTTTTATCATTAAAAAAAAATTAGAAACCTGTGAATATTTTTCTTTACACAAGGATATTTTCCTTTTCCTTAGCACAAAACTCCACTATATGGAGAGTAAAATTCAACTTTACTTATTAAAAGTGGGTGATAAAATAGACTGCTTACTGGATAGAATAGGTCAGTGGTCAAAATTATAAATAATTTAAAAAGCTATTTTAGTTAGCTTTATACAATGCTTTAAATAGACAAAGTACTTTACATATATTATTTCATTTGATCCTCACAACAACCCTGTGAGGTAGGTGTTATAATGATTTTCATTTTACCAGTGAGTAAACTGAGGTTGAAGACAGTTAAGTGACTTGCCCAGGGACACATAACTAAGGATTTGTAACAGAATTTGAACCCAGGCTTGACTTCCTGATTCTGAACCCAGTGCTCTATTCATTGTGAAACCTAGTTGGCTTGATACTATTAAACACTGTCATTATAAGGTGTGAATCTTTCTCCTTCAAGCACCAAACAAACTTTGGATAATTTTGGACAAAAATATTTCAAGTATGTACCATATGTTCTTTATGGACTATAATTAAATCTTCTGTTGGTTTCTTACATTTGTCTTGATACTTGGTTATTATGAATATCAATTGCTCTACTATCCTGAAATACAATGTCTTTAGGAATTACTGATGATTATAGGGCTCTATAATGCCTAAATATGAATCGCTCCAAACTGCTAGTTTAAAAAACAAAAAAAACTGTTGTCTGTTTTTATGTATCTTTTAAGTACATTCCCTGATATTTGATTTTTATTTCTTACTTGCACACTAGCTGACTGGAGTTCTCCAATAAGCATAGCAATAAAAACTTTAATGATTGCATTTTGTAAGCTCAGAGGCCTTTTTATACTTCCTTCTTGATACTTGGTCATGCTTTATAATTGATGATGCCAAGTAAATTACTTCCAGAAAAAAAAGAAGTATCATTGTTTTTGATAATAAATAAATTTGGTCTTCATTCCGCATCAATAAAATCACTGTACATACAATATAGGGTTATAATAGAAAATATAACCCACTAATCAGACCAACCTTACCAATGTGCGATAACTTGTTTTTATGATAATTATTTTTAAAAAATAGGGAAATGTGAACATTAATTCTCCATGACAAAAATAACCTGTCATATGTGTTTATCAATATATGTCTAGCTAACATGGACTAATAATTTAAATTTAGTTGCTTGTTTGAGGAGTATGTGAAAAAACAAAGCCATGGATAAGTGTCCAAAAAAACAAAACAAAACAAAACAAAAAAAAACCCCACTTTCCTTTTGTTCTTCAAGTCTATTCTACTGTCTGCATGTTTATTAACTCACCAGCTGCAGTTGATAGAGCTGGTTCAACATCGTCATATGCTGAGGATTAATTGGCGAGGTTAATAGTGCAGGGTTGAGACCAATGTTTTTTGCTGCAAACTGCAAAAGCTGTGCTTGAACCTACATAATAGAAAACACTAGTCACTGAATGTTGTATGTTTATTAAAGCAAATTTTAAAGACTTATGGATTATTAATAAATACACTTAAATTCATTTTATGAGTTAAAGTTCAAGGGAAAATTTAAAAGTGGGGCAAAAAAAATTCCTATTACTACTAATATTTTATCTGCATTTCTGAAGCAGGACAACAAATTCTTTTAAGTGTCAGTTAAATAAGATAAATGAAATGAAAAGAACTCCAGGATTTTCTTTCATATCCAGCAAATTGGCAAAAATGACAAAAGATAGATATAGTCACTATCAAAGGGACTATGGGAAGATACACTAATATTATGTTGTGGATCTGTGCACTGGTCCAAACAATCTGAAAAGTAATTAAGAACTATGCCCAAGTATATTAGTACACTAAGCTCTTTGATTCAACAATGGCACTACTGACTCTATATTCAAAGTTTTCAAAGAAAGAGAAAAAGGATGCATATGAGAAAATTTTTACAGATGATTTCAGAAGAACCTAGGAATATTCTATGTTTATTGGAATGAGAAACAATTGGAAAACTTTAGAACTGGATCAAACCATTGATCAGTTGTAATTTCAGTGGATTAATGATGAAGAAAGATATCTGTCTTCTGACAGAAAGATGATCAATTCATATGTAGAATGAGATACACATTTTTGGACACAGTCAATAGTTCTTTGTGTTGCTTAAGTATACATATTTCTTAAGAGGTTTTTTTTTTTTTTTTTTTTTTTCCCTCAGTGATAGAGATGTGCAGAAGTGAGAGTAAGAAAAAACAAATGTTTGATAATTAAAAAAAAAAAAGATTTCAAGAAAGCTGGTGCAAATTAGAACTACATTTAATAATAAATGGCTAAATTGTGCACACTCTGACTTAAGAGATCCATTCCTAAACATGTATCCCAAGGAAGTCAAGGAGAAATGAAAATCCTATAGATACTAAAATATTTATTGCAGCACCTTTTGTATTAGCAAAGAACTAGAAACAAAATGGATGCTTACTGATGAAGAAATGGCAAAACAAATTATGGTATAGAAATAATGGAATATTAATGTTATTAAGAAATAACTACTATGAAAAATTCAGAAGAGCATAAGAAGATATATTTGAATTCATGCAGAGTGAGGCAAGCAATACCAGAAAAAAAATGTAATCATATACATTATATTGCTTGTATATGTGTATATAATAGAAATGAAAGAATATCTTACCCCTTTTATCTACCCCTAATACTAAATGTTGAGTGATTATAATGATCAAACTTAGACCCAGAGAAGATACTCTTTCCCTTCACTGAAAAGATGAGAGACTATGGATGTGGAATACTACCTTTATTAGTCTTATGTGTTTAGTCAGTTTTACAGAACTGTGCCCCTAACCCCACAACAATTTTTAAATCTTTACCACAGGGGATGCCACAGCTCACTGTATAGATGAAGGAGATGATTTTTAAAGAAATGAATGTATTGTAAAAATAAAAATTAATAAAAATATAATTTTTAATTTTTTAAAAAAACAAGAGACTAATGATAATAGAATTGTAGGATACTGGATTACTCATATCAATAACAGGTTTCTAATTAGTGCTTACTACTATTTGTAAGGCATTATGCTAGAAGAGATACTGCCCTCTGCCCTTAACAGGAAATATTCTACTAATGGAATACAACATTTAAATAAATAAGCATATGTAAAGTTACTTATGGAAGGAAAGAACATAACTATGAAGAGGAAGAAAAGTTTTCTAAAGAGGTTATAAATGAGCCTTGAGAGAAACTAGGGATTATAAGAGATGGAAGTGAAAGAAGGAAGGTAGAAAGGAAAGAATGAAGGAAGGAAAAAAGGAAAGAAGGGCATTCCAATAATACAGATAAGTCTCAAATTAAGGTATGAAAATGGGAGATGGAATGTTAAGCTTGGGGAAAAGAAAGCAGGGGAAAAGAAAGCAGGCTGATTTAGTTGAAATATATAGTATAAAGCAGGGAATAATGTGAATAAGCCTGAAAAAGTGACATAATAATTGAAATGATTTGCTCAGGAAGCAAGATTTTTCTTCTGGGAAGAAGGTTCTTGAGCAGGGAAGTAATATGATCAGATTTATGGTTTTAAAAAGAAGAAAATAAATTGTATTTAAATGAAACTATAATAATGTAGGGAATCTGAATTATCATATACTACCCTTTTATGAATGGAAAGAAAAAAGTTTTTTCCTTAATGAGTCAGTCAGTCATCAAGCATTTATTAAGCAGTTATTAGGTGACAGGCACTGGGGCTAAGTGCTAGGCATACAAACAAAGGCAAAATCAATCCCTATTCTCAAGGAGTTTCTAGTTTAATGAGGGAGACAACATGAAAATCATATGGACAGTCAACATACCTACAGGATAAATTGGAGACAGTTTTAGAGAAAAGCCACTAAGATTATGGCAGACTGGGAAAAGCTTTTTATAGGAGGTGGGAATTTAGCTGAGACTTGAAGGAAGCCAGTGAAGCCAGGAGGCAGAGATGAGAAACAATCTAATGGATCTAAAAGGATTACTTGAAAGACAAGTGTTACCATTAAAATAAAAAATAAAAAAAAATAAAAAAAAAATAGAATTTCAAGGGTTTCTTTTTTATCTAGCAACTCTAAATTCCTTAGCTCTAAATACTCTAAGGGCAACTAGAAACAACTTTTAGTGGAAAATCTGGTGAGATATTATTACTTGGAATTTAACAGGATCAGCGAACCCTCAAATACATGATACTATATTATAAAATTCACACCGTAATGTGCCATACATAATATGTAAACTATTATTACAAAAGAACTACAACTACAACTTCAAATGACTCAAACTAACCTGGATAACAACAGTTTAAAGGAACCAAAGGATTTAGTGCTAATATTCACATCTAGAATCAGAGAGTTGGATGCAAACTCCGAGGTCATCAAGCCAGGTAATGTTGATGATTCAGATTGAGTTTGCTTGTTCATTAAAACCTCTGGATTTTTTTTTCCCCCTCACATGAATCACCATTCAAAGGATCAGAAATTCGGAGCTTAAAAGTATCTCATTAAGTCATCTAGTCCAATTCCCTTAAGGGGAAGCAGCCTAGAGAAGTTAAGTGGTTTGTCCAGGTCACACAGTAAGTGGCAGTGCTAGGGTTGAAACCCAGATCCTTAATATCAAATTCAATGGTACTTTCCACTACTGCCCCAAATTATCTCATCCAACTTGGAAATCTGCTTCTGACTTTCTATATTTTGCCACTTTGTCTCAGTTGTTTCAATGACTGGGGTCATTTATTTATTACTCTGGAATCTCTCTTTACTATGCTACTCTTTTTTCCCATTGGGGAGTTCCTTTGAGAGTCTCTGTTTTGAGGAGGGGCCCAGGCTGGCCAATTAATTCTCTTCTAACTTTGCTTCTTGACTTTTTGGACTCTGACTCCATGTCTCAGTTTGGGTATCTCTCTCATCCTTCCCCAACTTTTTAGTTCCTTTTTTGTTTGTTATCTTCCCTCATTAGAGTATAAGTTCTTTGATGGCAGCTTCCTTTTATTTATATCCCCAGTGTTTAGCACAGTACCTGGCACACAGTAAGAAAAAGAACTTAAACGCTTATCCTGCTTTGAATTTCTTGAACCTAATTCTTATACTTTTCTGTATTATTTTTCAGAGTACTTGTGTTCAAATCTTATCTCTGTCACTTACTACACACTGCCTGGATAACATTGGGCAAATCACTTAACCTCTTTGGGCCTCAGTTTCTTCATCTGTACAATGAAAGGGTTGAATTAGAATCCTCTACAGGTCCCTTTCAGGTATAAACCTTCAAGATTATTAAATATCTTTATGAAGTGGCTTTTCATCTTGATTTTGCCTTTTTGGAATCTGTCTTCTAATTTCATCTAGTATTTACCTTGCTAACTTTATAATTTACATATTTGATTAGTAACTTTTTTTTTTTGGCCTTTATCTAAATTGTTGATTAAATATTGAACAATACTTGGCCAATGACAAATCACTGGGCAATTTCTCTAGAAAGAGCAGTCTCTCCAAATAGATACTGAGGCAACAAGTATTCTCTGAACTTAGTCATTCAAACAATTCCGAATCCACCTAATTGTATTATCTTATCTAATCTTATTATCTTGTTTGTAAAATAGTGTGAGACATTTTCTCAAATACTCAGAAGAAACTTGGGTAAACTATGCATATGGCATTCCTCAGCTTTAAAGACTACTGGGTATTGATCTGACCTGAGGGGATAGAAACTGAGGCACTTGAGCACGAAGACTAGGCTGGGATGAGTTAAGAGGTTGTACTGGCGGTTGCTGCGGCTGTTGCATGGTCCTGGCTTGTGCTGCTCCACTATTGCCAAACATACTCAGATTGCCACTTGGTATCTGGAGGAGGATAGAAAAAATAATTTGCTTATTTTTCGTCATTTTCTAAAAAGAGTAATTTTTCACCAGTCTAAATCTGTAATAAAAAAATTAATGGAAAACATTAAGCATTTTATAATGGTTTGAAATGAGCATAAACAATGCTGAAGTGATTAAGTTCACAAAAGCTTTGTTGCAGTGGATAAAACTTTTAGAATAGATAAAACTATCAAAAAAAAAAAAAAAAAAAGGAAAAAGAAAAGAAACATCATTTAGCCAGCCTAATGGAGAATACAAGAAATATTTCAGATGGCACCAATATACTTATTATTTAGACAATTTATATTTTCAAAGGAATAATTTGAGTTATTAGTATGTATATTTGGGGAGAGATTTATCTTAATAGCTGACTATTAGACAGAAAAAATAATTATCTTCATTTGGGAAATTTAATTGTCATATCAAATAACCCTAAAATTTGTAAGTAATTAATAACTAAACATTCAAATATATAGTCAAGACTCTGAAAGGAGGGAAACAGTGCCAGGGCCAAGTAGCTACTCAACCTAACTCTAACAATATTGTAATACAATTTCTGTAGTTGTTTAAATATAATCAATATTCTTGAACCATTATATCCCTTTTCTCTGAGATGAGTTGAAAGGCATTAAAAATTATTCCTATAAGAAAATCGTGCAAAATTTTTCATAAAATAGTGTGACAAACAAAGCCATTGTAATCTGAATAACTAATGAATGTGCTAATCATTCTCTTAATAGTTTGTGTTGCTATAAGTAGCAAAACAATAAATTGTCACTTATAATAGTGTTATATACTTAAAGATTATAGAATCTATACTAAAAAGAAAATTCCATAGAAATGGTATTTTTCTCTCTGAATCTGGACTGAATTTGTCAAGAGTGGAATCCAGTAAGATAATTCCTATACAACTCAGAAATGTAGGAAAAATTTATTTATTGTGTGTATATTTTTAGTGTAGTGAATTTCTATTTAAGAAAATATGCTTCCAGCACATTACATTAAAGAAAAATCTTAGATATTCACACTAGAAATTTCTTTAGAAAAATAATTTTCAATTTTTCTTAAAGTACTGAAAGTAGGAAGAAAAATGCCAGTATGCATCTCTAAACATTAAACATATTCATTAGTGAAGGTTCATCTTAGACTCTTGTGTCACTGAATATATCCAGCAACTTAATGATAATCTGAGTGATATTTCCACTTTAATTAATGCTACTTAAGAGAATCCTCAAATTATGTTTACATAGAAATTACCTAAAATTCAAAATTGTTATAAAAATCATAAGACTAAAATAAACTAATTTTCATTCAACTTCTGCATCTTATGTTTAGTGAGAGTTCATAGTAAATATTAAAAAATCACATTTGAAGTTTTAAATTATCTCCCTAATTTTATTACAGTTTGAAATGTAAAATAAATGATGTAAAGTAAATGAAAAGTAAAGATGATAAAGATTCCTTCAAAACATAACTTCTAAGGAATTGAAAAAAAATCACAATATCATTTGTTCAAGTAGTCTTACCTGTCTAGAAGAATTCAAGTTTTGCATGCCCAGCCCTGAGGCAATCCCACCCAGGGTCTGATTAGGGAGTGCACTGTTTGAAAGGGGGAGCTTCAGGCTTGGTGAAGGCAAAAATGGTGAAGTAGTGGGCTCTTCCACTAGGCCGCCATCCTGATTGGAGAAAGAAAGGGTGAGCTGTGTGCAATGTCCAATAGCAGACAAAGCACAAAACAATTTCCCAAGGAAATATAAAAGATATGGATGAATAAAGGATTAAAATATCAAAAAAAGCATGAGTAACAAGAAAATGAAGAATATGGGTAAAGGGAAAGAGAAGGGGGGAGAGAAAGAAAAAGAGTATTAAGATAGTTTTCTTTCAATTTTTTCCCCTAATTATACAAATGCATATAAATGGAAGTTTTTGTTTTTGTTTTTGTTTTTATTTTGGTCCCCATAGCTTTAATGTTTTCACTAATCCTAGAAACTATTAAGGGAAAGGAGAAAGGTAAAAAATTTGAAAATTATAGCAAAATTCCTAATAAGACTCAAATAAGCAGATTTCCTTTGTGTAGTTATGAAACTTAGCCCAGCACAGAATGAACAACAGACTAACCACCTAGATCCCTTTTGTAAATAAATCATGTAGATAAGGATGTAATTCCAACATAGATCCCACTGGAGAACAAAAGAGAAATTTGATTCCCTGATAGTTTGACAATGTTCTCTAATACTTTCTTATTTCTCCTTTTGCTTTTCTGTAATATTTTTCTATTTTTGAGAACCAATTCTTTTGCTTTGGTATTAGAACAAGGAAAGAGAATAAGTATTTCTATAGTTCCTACTATGTGCTAGATGTTGTGCTATAGCTTTACAACTATCATCAATTTGATCATTATATATATAATGCAAAGCCTTATTGAACAGTTATGTTGATAGAGAAATTTGTACAGGTGACTTGCCAAAGTTCACTCAACTGAAGTAGACATTAGAATGCTTATGTAAACAAAATGATAACTCACCTTGTCAAGAAAGGTGGGGCGGTCCATGGAAGACTCTTTGGAGATTGGTGGGCGGCAGCCAAGGGGTTTGGTGACCATTCCATTATAGTCAGTCACTCCCATTCCACGCTTGTCCATTTCCACCTTCTTTTCCAGCAAAGCACCTGGAGAAAACAAAGGGAAAAACAATAAGAAAATGCTTAATTCTAGTCATTACCATCTATGATAAGACTTGTGGCCATCAATCTCAGAAAAAAAGAATTTAAAGCTTTAAAACCTTTAGAAAACCTAGTTATGGTAGAAGGGTGTGGTATCTGTTTAGGTACACAGTGTTATCAAAAAAATGGACAGAAAGAGTTTTTTCCTAAGCTAAAGAGGAGCCATAAGAGGGAGATTATCTGCTTAAAAAATAACTTCTCAAAGATAAATTGGGGGAAGAAAAATTAAGTTTTGTTTAAAGAATTAAGTTGTTTTAATGATTAAATTTTAGGGATGTCACATGTCTTTGTCTGCAGTTTATATTCCTGACTCTACTCCCAGTTTTTCTCTACAATCTCCTGGAATCTCATTCCAGTCCTGTACTATACACATTGAATGTACCTCCTGAAGACATATGAATTGATGCAAAGTGAAGAGAGCAGAAGTATTAGAACATTGTACACAGTAATAGCAATATTGCAATGACATTTGGCTATGAAAGATTTAGCTACGCTTGATGAATATGATAATGCACAATTCCAAAGGACTAATTTTGAAAAATGCTATCCACTTTCAGGGATGGACTCTGGGTGCATACTGAAACTTATACCCACTCCCCTCACTGTCTTTATATTTCATACTCTTTTTTTGGCAACATATAGCTAATGTGGAAATGTTTTCTATGATTTTGTAAGTATAATGGGTATAATATTTCTTATCTTCTCAATGAATGAAGAGAGTGAAGATGATGTAAATTGTATCCTCTTTAATCTTGGGGGGGGGGGGAGTTGATGCAATATGTGTCCCCTTTGGTGGGAAGGATGCTCCCGACGCAAACCCTCTTGGTCTCTGGGAGGGGCACAGCCTTCTCAGACAACTCCCAATATAAGTAATCTCATTCAATTTTGAATTGAAAATCAGTTTCTCAGATTCATTGGGAGATTGGCCCCTAGCTTGAGGCCAAAGATCAAAGAAGCCTCAGACCTCAGAAAACTAATAAAAGATGACTCTTAACCTTGAAGCTTTGATAAATGCTCTTCTGGACTTAGCCCACTGATGAAGATATTTTCTTCTCAGTGTAAACCCAATCTTTGCTAATTCCTATCAAGAGTTTGTCCACCATATTTAATATATATAGGACTGCCTGCCATTTAGGGGAGGGGGTGGAGGGAAGGAGGGGAAAAGTCAGAACAGAAGTGAGTGCAAGGGATAATGTAAAAAAAAAAAATTAACCAGGTATGGGTTCTGTCAATAAAAAGTTATAATTATTAAAAAAAAAAGTTTGTCCACTAAGAAAGTTGTCTTCTTAACGTACTGTTTTCTTAGTGTAAATAAACCCATTCTTTGCCACAAAACTTGTGTCTGTATTTATTGAGGTTTGTAACTTCTTTTGCAAAACCTGCATAACCGGCCAAAGGGGATCCCACTGCTGTTATGTGTTGATGTAGCTCAAGGACCCGTAGTCTTTGCCATCCATCTTACAAATACAGCTTGGTCTTGATCCCAAGAAGTGGAAGTAGCATTCAAATTTGTGATATCTGAAGTTTTATATAAAATGATTCTAGACTAATAGAAATATGCAGCAATGATTTAAAATAATTTTCCTCTCCTAATTAATGTAAAACAACAGCAAGAAATAAAATGTATTTCTTTTTAAGTTTATTACCAAGGAGCAGAACAGCTATATAGAAAGCAAAATTAAAATAAATGATTGAATCTAGTACTTAAAGATAAGCCTTCACTGACAATGTGATGAAAAATAGAAGAGAATATGAAGCATCTTATTAAAAAAACAACAACAGACCTGGAGAGTAGATCTAGAAAACTTAATAATAACTGGGTTATTTGACAGCTAAGATCAAAAAAAGAACTCCACCCCCCCCCCCCAAAAAAAAGAACCATGACATAATAATACAAGAAATAAAGAAAATTGTGCTAAAGTGGAGAGGGAAAAGTAGAAATAGAAAAAATTAATTGATCACCACCTGAAAGAGATTTTATAAAGAAAATAAAAGAACATCACTGCTAAATTTTGAAACCCCCAGGTCAAAGATAAAATTTTGAAGCGACAACAAAATACAATTGAAATACGATGGAGCTACAATTATAATTGTACAGGATTTATCAGCAGCTATAATAAAAGATCACAGGTTCTGGAGTACTATATGTTGACAATCAAAATAATTAGGGTTACAGTAAAAAATATTATATTCAGCAAAATTAAGTATAACATTGAACTAAAAAATGGATGTTCAATGAACTGTCAGATTTTCAGGCTTTTATCTCAAACAAACCTGAACTCAATAGAAAATTTAACATATGAGAGCCAACATCAAAGACTAATTTTAAGGGACTCAATAAGGACAAACTATGTTTTATAGATGGAAATGTAAAATATATGTCAAAGACTGACATTAATAATTGGGTAGTCCAAAAGAAAATTTGGGTAAAGCTGAGCATGATATGACTCTAAAAATCAAAATCATCTAGGAAAAAGTAAAAATAGTAATTATGCTACACGAATGAAGAGCAAGAATGAGAACTGACACAAAAGAATTGGAGGGAGGAGGAGAACTGGTAGTTCTGAAAACCTACTCAGATTGGGTATGGATTAAAGCGGGTATAATACATATAATTATACCAAGAACAGTATAGTATCCTCCAAAATCTATAAAGAAATAAGCAGAGAGGGAATATAAGGTAACATATAGAAAAGTATATAGATTAAAGGGAAAGAAATGAAGAGGGAGAGAAAAATAGGGGAAGAAGGTAAGGAAGGATCCATGGTGGGGGGATGGCAGGGAGGTTAAATAACAGCAAGGCAAGCTAAAACATAGAAGTAGTAAAGCAGAAGAGTTAAAAAAAAAAAAGTAAAATGTTTTGGTAGTTTAGATTGAACTATTTTTTTTTCATAAAATCTTGACACTCTGATAGGTATAGAGAGCTTTCCCTATACATATTTTAGCTAATTTTGCACACTCATATTCTCACACAATGAAACAAGTACATTTGGATCACCTGTAATCTATAATACTTTAAAAAAGATATTTTTGTCCTTGCAATCTTTTTTAATAGTTGGGGTAAAATAACTTGAAAACCAGTCTTCCAAAACAGCTTTAGTCACCCATGCTTTCTTATGTGATTATCAAAAGAGTGAAAGTGATAGTGTCTCACAGCACAAGAACTGAGCCTGATAAACAAGCACTGGTTTTAACTTAAAATCGCATTACAAATTTGTTATTGTTGTTCAGTTGTTCCAATCATATCTGACTCTTCATGATGCCATTTGAGGTTTTTCTGGCAAAGATACTAGAGTGGTTCCATTTACATTTCCATCTTATTTTTATAGATGGGGAAAGTGAGACATATAAGGCTAAGTGACTTGCCAGAGTCACACAACTAGTTAGAGTCTGGGACAAGATTTGAATTCAGGCCTGGCATTTTATTCATCATGTTACTAGCTGTCCCTAATGTATTACCTCCCAATTAGTAGTAGGTGATCCTTAGACACTTCAAATGTAAGTTGAGCTTTTTTCATTTTTGCAATTTTAACTTTTGGAAGGCATCTTTTTCATCTACATTAAAAATTTATTCATAGGGTATCCACCTTATTTGAGTGTTTTTTTCAAAATGCCAGTATATTTTAGTTGCCAAGGCCTTCTTTCTTAACTCTATGCAATTGAATTAGATTTTTAAAGTTATTGAACCAACTAATGCTTGCAGTAAGTTTCTTCACTACTTATTTCATTTCGTTTTCTTTCAGTGTCTTAAATTAACTTGAAGCTTTTGTCTGGCTGCTCTGCTAAGAGAAATAAATTTATTGATTACAATCTTCTATCTATACAACTATACAATGTTCCATTTCTATCACTGTAACACACTTTATTCATTGTGACTGTACATTATAAAAAAGTGATATAACTGATTTTTTGCATTTTTTTTTTTTTGCCTGCGGGTTTTGTAATATCCCATAAGTATATTAGAGTAGTGCATCCCCATCCTTAGGTGAGCATTGCTCAACTTTAACATAAAATTCAAAGGCAAGAAATAGGCTGGGAAAATGATCAAATGACAACAACAAAAAACAAACAAACAAAAAAACAACCATAAAAAGCTACTAAACTCACAAAAAGACAATAATATAAAAATAGCTAAAAGAAAAGCCTCAAAAAATGATATTTGGATGCAAGTCCAACAAGAGTTCCTAAAAGACTTAAATTGCTTTTTTTTTTTTTGTTAAGGCAATTGGGGTTAAGTGACTTGCCCAAGGTCACACAGGTAGACAGTGTTAAGTGTCTGAGGCCAGATTTGAACTCAGTTCCTCCTGACTTCAGGGGTGGTGCTCTATCCACTGCACCACCTAGCTAGGAGTTAAATTTTTTTAAGATAAGAGATAGGAGATGCAGGAAAAATTGGGGAAAGAAATGATAGTGATGCAAGAAAATTATGAAAAGAGAATTGACAAGTTGGCAAAAGAGGCACAAAAAATACTGAAGAAAGTTAACCTTAAAAACATAATTAGCCTAAAGGTAAAATAGAAAAAAATTACTGAAGAAAAAAAAATTCCTTTAAAAACAAAATGGGTCAAATGGAAAGGAGATACAAAAGCTCAATGAGGAAAAAAATTAAAAATTAAAATTGAGCAAATGGAAGTTAATGACTCCATGGGATATCAAGAAATAATAAAACAAAGTCAAAAGACTGAAAAAAAAAATAGAAGAAAATGTGAAGCATCTCACTGGAGAAATATTGAAGCAAGATAATTTAAGAATTATTGAATTGCTGAAAAGCCATAATTAAAAAAAATCCTAGATAGCATATTTCAAGAAATTATCAAGAAAAATCACCTTAAAATTTTAGATCCTGAGGGTAAAATTGAAAATGAAAGAACCTACTAATCATACCTTGAAAAAAATCCCCAAATAAAAACTTCCAGGAATGTTCTAGCCAGATTTCAAAGCTCCCAGATGAAGAGAAAATATTACAAACCTCCAGAAAGAAACAATTTAAACATCATGGAGTAAGTCAGGATCACATAAGATTTAGCAGCTTACACATTAAAAAATTGGAAGCCTTGGAATATGTTATTCAGGAAGGCAAAGGAGTAAAGATTATATTAAAAAAAAACAAAAACCCTAGTAAAACTGAATATAATCTTAAGGAAAAAAAAGGAACATCTAATGAAATAGAGGCCTTTCTTCGATTCCTGATGAAAAGACTAGAGTTTAACAGAAAATCTGACTTTCAAACACAAGACTGAAGAGAAGCATAAAAAAGTAAACATGAAAGAACAATCATGAGAGATTTAATAAAGTTAAACTGTTTATATTACATAGAAAGATGATACATATAATTCCTAAGAACTTTATTATTCTTAGGACAGTTGGAAGGAATTTTCAGACAGAGGTTATAAGTCAGTTATGTTAGGATAATCTCCTTTTAACGCCTATCTTCCCTCCCAAAAATGAAGGGGTAAGAAACAGGATGCACTGAGAGAAGGGAGATGAGAGCGGAAGAATGGGAAAATTTTTCTCAAATAAAAGAGATGTGGAAGGATTAGCTTTTTAAAGTGGAGGAAAATAGGTGGTGATGGTAGTGGTGGGCAATACTTGAATCTTACTTTCCTTGGAACTGGTTCAAAGAGGGAAGAATATATATACACACTCAGCTGAGTAAAGAAATCTACTTCACCCAATAGGAAAACAGGAGGGGAAGAGGATAAAAGATATGGAGGGCAGGAGAAGGGAGAAGAAGTGATAAAGAGGAGGGCAGATTAACAGCAACGATCAGAAGCAAAACAGATTTATGAGGGGAAGGATAAAAAGAGGGAGAGAATACGATAAACAGAAGGAAATAGGATAGAGAGAAATACACAGTAATCATGACAGTGAATGTGAATTGGATGAGTTCACCCATAAAATGGAAGCAGACAGAATGGATTAGAAACCAGAATTCAACTATATGTTGTTGATAAGAGACATATGTGAAACAAAAAGACACACAGAAAATTAAAATAAAGGCCTAGTACAGAATCTATTATGCTTCAGCTAAAATAAAAAGCCAAGAGTAGCAATCATGACCTCGGACAAAACAGAAGCAAAAATAAACTTAATAAAAAAGATAAATCTGGGAACTACATTTTGCTAAAAGGTACCATAGACAAATGAACTAATGTCAACTATTTTTACAGTAATTTTTTCTAGTACTCAAATTGTCAAATATAAAGTCAAACTGAGTCAAATTTATAAAAATAAGAGCCATTCCCCAATTGGTAAATGGTCAGTGGATATGAACAAACTCTACAATCATAAAAGATACTCTAAATCACTGTTGAATAGAGAAGTGTAAACTAAAAAAACTCTGAAATATTACTTCACACATCAGAAATATCAGATCCTGGAGAGAATAAAGAAATATAACTACAATAATAAACTTGGTGGACTGTGAATTGTTCCAACCAATCTAGAGAACAATTTGAATGCTTTCAAAGGGCAATAATACTGTACATACTTATGATCCAGAAATACTACTTGGTTAGTATCCAAAAGGGTTCAAGGAAAAACAAAAAGGGCCTATATTTACAAAAATATTTCTAGCAATTTTTCTTTTTTTTTTTTTTGATGGCAAAGAATCTGAAATTGAGGGGATACTTTATGATTAAGGAAGGACTGAACAACCTGTGGCATATAATTGTGATGGAGTACTACTAAAAAGTGCATAAAAATAATGAGGGTTATGGTTTCAGAGGGGAAAAACATGTTAAGACCTATAATCAACTGATGCAAAATGAAGTAATAAGAATTGGGAGATCACTATGCACAGTAATGGTAATGTTGTAATAAGTATCAACTGTTAAAGACTTGGTTATTTTGATCAATATAATGATTGCAAGACAATTCCAAAAGACTCATGATGAAAAAAATGCCATTCACTTTGATAGAATTGATGAACTCTGAAGACAAACTGAAATAAAATTTTTCTCCTTTCTTTCTTTCTTTCTTTCTTTCTTTCCATTCCTCCCTCCCTATTTCCCTTCTTCCCTAATTTTTTTCCCTTCTTTTTTGCAAGGGAGTATGGGAATATGTTTTGCACAATTTCACAGGTAGAATTGACATCATTTTGTTTTCTTTCAGTGAGGAAAAGAAGAGATAAGAGGGAAAGAATATGAAAATCAAAACTTAAAAAGAATGCTAAAAACAAATAATACACTGGAGGAAAAAGACCCCAATAACAACACAGGAGTAAAGCAGGGAAAAAAAAAGAGAGAATACTATTAACTTCAGAGAGAGTAATATCAATTGAATAATGAAACAGAAGTTAAACTACAGAGAATTAAGAAGGAAATGAGAGAAAAAGAAGCAGAAGTATGGCTAAATTTAGCCATAAATGGAAAAAAAAATATAGGATGATACCTAGAGGTGATAGATAGATCAAGTTAGGGTTTTTCCAAGGATGGCAGAGTCAAAGAGAGAGTAACAATATAGATATGTTAGAAAGGGACACTCTTCTGGATGAGATTATGGATATATGTAAGCGATTTGTCTATTTTAAAACAGCTAATCTTAGGATTGACTTGAAGTTAGGACTTTCTTACTCTTAAGGCATCTATTATAAAATGGAGCCTCTCACTAATAGTTATCTTTATATAGAATCTTGTTTTTTGGTGTGCATGTAGGTATATGTGTGGATGCATGTGTGTTTCTAGATAAATCTTCTCCCTAAAAAATCTCACATTGTATTTGAGGTGCTCAATGAATACTTGCTAAATTGAATTCTGAAATATAGTCCTTGAATAAGAGTTCTTAAGCTAAAGGCACTTCAGAATCCAGTCTACAAATTTAAATTGGATTAAAAAAGTCATATGCTTATTTTCATTGACCTCCAATTGAAATTTAACATTTCACTGAAATTTGAATGTGGGCAGTAAAACATTATTCTGAGAGGGAAACCACAGGTTTGTATTAGTCTGTCATATAGTTCCAATGATACAAATAGGTACAAATGACACAAACCATTGTAATGATTACACATAAAAATTAAAAAAAAAAATCATTGCATTCTGGGAATGACAATTTTTTAATCCTTTAAATATATATGACAACTTATATCTTCAGTGATATACTTCTTAGATGCTAAACAGCTCATTTTTAAGTAAATGAACATCACACTTTGTGTCCCTTATGAAATATTTGAGATTTTCTACTCAATAAATACTCAAATATTACTCAATGATATTGAGAATAAAACTTTAAAAACTGAAACTTCATTTGCATGTCCTTGCTTTTAAAGCATTATTTTGGGAATACTATTTATTACTTACTCATGGCCTGATCAAGATTCATATTGTTACTCTTCAAAGCTTCTTCAGCTGGCTCTCTCTGTGGGGAAAAAAAAAATACACATATTTTTATTATGTGTGTATTTAAAAAGTTAAAGAATTGGAAAGACCATACATTAAAATAATTATTTTTAAACTAAGTTACTTGCAATAATAAAATAAACAATGTTCTTGTTTGATTTATTCAGTTTAACATTTATGATTTTTTTCTATAGATTTTGACTACAGCAAACAACAGAAATGTTAGTAAGCAATACAAGATAAAATGGGTTACAAGAATTCATCAAAGATAAAGTTTTAAAAAATTAGATTAGAAAGCACAGATTACTCAGATGCTCAATGTTTGGTAGCAAACAATTTCTTTATCTTTCTTTTTCCAAGTTTAGATGGATTTTTCGCAAATAATGGCAAAAGGATTAGAGTAAAACAGTCTTTTTACTTTCCAAATCTTACCATTCCTGTAACTTGTCAGTTAGGATTGTACCTAAGAGAGATACTTTTTTTTTTAAAATCATTTTAATAATTTTAAAAAACCTATGCTTCTGCAATTAAGATAGAAATTTCCTACAGAGAGAAAGTAGAAGTACACAGAAAAAGTAAATGATAGATTGAATGTTTTTCAATTTTATTTAAGTAGGAGAATGATATGGTTTCTTAAAAAAAAAATATGCTTTAGGGAAAACAATTTACCTCTCTATGGTTTTTAAAAAAAAAAACTCTGAGCTTAGCCAATATCAAATAAGATGAGCATTTCCATAGATAAAGTAGAAAAGATGATTGTACATGAAGCTGTGAATGTGCATTGTGAACAGCTTACTTAAAAAAAAAAAAAAAAAATATATATATATATATATATATATTTAAAGTTCAACATGTTATTTTCAAAGTCATCCTGTTTGTTTTCCTTGCTGAATTTTATTCTGTTTCCTTCCATGAAAAGAAGGTCAAGAAAAGAGTGTCATCTTTTCTTTACCTTTTTTTTCTTCCCCAATTCTGATAACTTCATTTCTAACCTACTTCTCTATTCCTCTTCAGATAGGCATAGTCAAGCAAAACAAATCCACCAAATGGTTATGCTCAAAAATGTGTATGTAGTTCTGGATCCCTCATCTCTTTGTCAAAAGGTAGGCAGTATTTTTCATCACCAGCACTTTGTAACTGGTTCATAATGGCAGTGATCAGAGCTCTTAAGTCTTTCAAAGTTGTTTTTTTAAAAAGTAAATTTTTTTCCCCCAAAGTTGTTTTTCTTTAAAATATTATCAAAGATCTGTATCCAGAAAGAGTACTAGGTGGACTAAATTGGCTGTTACTGTTTGCTTGCTTTTTCCCCCCTTTTCCTCTGATTTTTCTTATGCGGCATAATAAATGTGAAAATATGTTTAAAAGAATTGTACATATTTAACCTATAATGGATTACTTGATGCCTGGAAGGGTTAAGAGAGGAAGAAAAATTTGAAACACAAGAGTGAATGTTGAAAACTATCTTTGCATGTATTTTGAAGATAAAAAGCTATTATTAAGAAAAAATTATCATATAAATCACTCTTGGGTTCTGCTCACTTTATTCAGCACCTGTTCCATAGAAGTCTTTCCAGGTTTCTCAGAAATCTTCTATTTTGTCACTTCTAACAGCCTAACAATACATCATCACATTCATATCCCACATTTGTTCAGCCATTTCCCATTTGATGGGTACTCACATAATTTCCAATTTCTCCATTATGAAAAAGATTACTATAAATATTTTTGTACATATGGTTTCTTTGCCTTTTTCTTTAATCTCTTTGGGATATAGTTAAAATATGTGATATTGGTAGGTCAAAGGATATGCACAGTTTAGTGACTCTGAGTGAACAATTCCAAATTTCTTTCTATCTTCACCAACATTGTACCAATTTTCCCTGTCCTGAAACTGTCATTTTTGTAAAACTGATGGGTAAAAGGTTAGAATCTCACAGATGCTTAAATTTCATTTCTCTTTCTATTATTGATTGGGACATTTTTTTTACATGATTGTTGATGAGTTTGTATCTGTTCTTTTGAGAAATAATTTTTCATAACATTGATTATCTTTAAGGGAAACTATTTTCATTCCTACACACACACAGACACACACACTATATGAATCATTTAGAGACACTTTTCTCCCAGTAAGCCATTTCCCTTTTAATATTAATTGCATTTTAAAACTTGAAATTTTAAATAGTTCAAATTGCCCATTTTATTTTCAGCAATCCTCTCTATTTCTTGCTAATCATAACCTCCTATCCTATCCATAGTTGCAGTATTTTGAAATCACATTCATTCATATAGTTTTTATGTGTGCTTTGGCAGGAAAGATTCTCACATGTTTTATACTTTCTGGAATTACTTTGAATGGAATTTCTACAGAAAGGTTGATGATTTATGTGAGTTTATTTTACATTCTGTTACTTTGCAGAAGTTAGTTACAATTTTCTTAGCTCTTTTCTTATGCTTATTCACTCAAGTAATTATTTTCTGTTTTATTAAAGCCAACACTTCTTGCATTACGTTAAATAACAGTAGTGATGATAGATATCTTTGCTTTACCTTTGATTTTATTTAAAAGATTCCTTACTTTATTCCTTTTATACGTAACATTGACTCTGTTTTAAAGGTATTTAACACATTAAGAAAAGATCCATTTATTCTGATGCTTCTTAGTGTTTTTTTCAACAGAAGTGGGTATCGTATTTTGCCAAAACCCTTTTCTGTAAACAATATTTAATTTTGTTTATTTTTGTTACAAATATAGCTTATTATGTTTATAGTTTGCATAATATAGAACTAATCTTAAATACCTAGTATAAATACAACCTGGTCATTAAGTATATATCTTATTAAATGCTATTTAAAATTCTTGTATCAACATTCATCAAGGATATTGGTTTGCAATTTTCTTTCTTTTAGGTATCCAACCCAAATTTGCTATAAGAAATGGCAAGTTTGATGAATACAGAGAAGAATGGAAGCATTTATATGAACTGATAGAAAATGAAGTGAGCAAACTCAGAAAATTCAGAGTGGAAAGTATAATCAACATAAAAACAATTGAAACAGAATGTGAACAAGCTCAAAGATGAGATAAAAGATACCTCCCCCTGCTCCTTTGCAAAAGTTGGGATCTACAGGTATGAAATACAAAATATAAAACCATATTTTCCCCCATGTACTGATCAGTTCTGCTGAATATTTTTCTTTTAAAATTTTTTTCTTATATGTGATAGATTTCTTGGAGGAGAGGGCATATGGGGGAAATATGAAATAAAAACAAAAGATATCTATAAAGCCTACTGACTTCTTTGAATGTCTGGTAGAATTCATGTATATCCATGTGAACTTATGGATTTTTTTCTTTGAGATTCCCTTTATGGTTTCTTCAGTTATTCTTTCTGAGTATTTTAATACTTTGGAAGAATTTTTCATGTTAAAATATATTCTGGAAATCTGAAATATTTTACAGGCTTTCTCAATTCTTCAAATATTCTATCACATAATTTTCTAGTTTATTAGTATTGAATTGATAAAGATCAACTGATTTTTCAAGTGTCAAAAGAATATATGAGAAGAAAATTTAAGTTAAAGAGTGTGTTTTTAGTGTATGTGGTGCATTTGTGAATTATCCATTTTATTTTGTGAATATCCATTTTATTACATAAATATACCTATAGTCATCTGAATAAAGGTTTTGAGAGACTTTGTAGAAGGAAGAATAGGCTATTAATGGTATAGCTTTTGTACTTCAAACCAAATATTTTTTTTTTCTTTTTGAAATATTGAACATAAGAATAAAAATGAAGTCATATAGTCCTTATCCTTTTAGATATTTTTCAAGTTGTTTTTTTCTCATGGAAGACATTATAAGGGCGTTATAATTTTTCTAATCAAATCTATCAATATAAAAAAGTGAATTTCTAAGTTAGAGGGTTTCAATATCATCCTTAAAAGAATTCCTTTCCTGATCAAGTATCCAATCATTTAACAAAATTTGTTATTTGCATATTAGTGGTTAGATATGGTATCAACAAAATAAAATGTCAATTACCGGAAAGCCCATGTCTGTGAGTTGTTTAATCAGACGGTTCATGATCCAGGTCTCATCTTGCTTGCTAGATGTCTTCATGCCCTAGACAAATGAAATGTGTTCAAAGGGAAAAAAAATTTAATAATCATTTCTTTGTTGTATTTATAATAAATAGTCCTAATCTATTGCAGTTTAGAATTAGAAAATCTCTTTTGATCAATACTTAATAATTTTTATATTTTGGGAAATTTTTAATATATAATTACTGCTAATATTATGGACTGTTTCTATATTCTTATGTAGGAATGTGTGTATAAAAATAATTTATTAACTAGAAAAGCAAAATAATTACTTTTTCTTCCTCCGCTCACCCTCTTTAGGATCCCTCCCCCCCCTTTGAATCTCTTAGTTTTTCTTGTATCCTTCCCTTGTTACTCTTTTTCTTTTCCCTTTTCCTCTCCCCCTTTTTAATGCGGCAAGAGAGGATTTTCTGTAAAACAAGTATGTCAATTATTTTCTCTTTGAGCCAACTGATGTTCCTTCTCCTCTCTGAGTTCACTTTTTCTTCCTCAAAGAATACAGCTAAGTATAAATGTGCATTTTCAAAATTAAATGCTCTTATTCAAATTTTACTGAGCACTAAAGGAGGCTAATTAAAAATAACATAACTCTTAGGACTTTAAAAACAAATAAAAAATTAAGACTTTCAAAGAAAAAAATAAAAAGCTTGAGAAAAAAATTTTCATTTTGTTAGTTTTTTTTCCTCCTTATTTCCACAAGGCCTTTAAAAAGGAGAAAAAAAAGAAAAAAGGTTAATTATAGAAAGATAGAAAAAGGACAATACAGAAAGGATAAAGTCAGAGAAGGACAAAAGACTGAAAGAGATCTAAGTAATCTGCAAAAAACCCCAATTTTTAAAACTTCCTCATTTAAATCCTAAAAAGATTGAAAAAACCTTTATAACTCTTTAATATAAAATACCCCAAACTCTAGAAAATATCCTTCACAAAGATTTTCAAAACTATGTAATAAAACTGCATAAGGATATTATTAAACCACACTCTTTTATCAAATAATATTCTTATTAAGTCTGTTTAATCATTATTGTATCATATAAATATATGTTCATAAATAATATTTAAACAAATAAAGATAATAATTTAAATAAATAATAATATAAAAATTAGAGCTGCAGGGAACCTTAAAAGTCATCTTATCTAAGACCGAAATGAAGCTTAGAGGGGGTTAAATGACTTGTATTTTCTGACCCCCAAATACAGCACAGGTTCTCCTTTATCATGTTACCTTTCAATAATGAATCTGGGCTAATAATAGTTCAAGATTTTAATTCAATATTTTAACTAATATTTGGCATGTGTGTGGAGCCCATCAATGTTAATAATCTTGACTTCTAAATTTAAGGGCAAAAAGAGTTATTCTTTTTATATGGAAACTGTTGTAGCTTCCAACACAGATGAACCAAATGGCCCGATTTTAGTTTTCCCATAATAATTACTGAATTCAAAAGTGGAAGTCTGCTTTTTACTACTACTTAAGGTATCTTAAGAAATCCTGATTTTTCTCCTTCTTTTTCTCTTAAAAAACAAAAAAAAAACTACCTTTTGAAGTCCTTTCTTTGGGGCATTCCCCCAGGAACTGCAGGAGGAGTTGCTTTCTTGTGAAGCAGCATTATTCCACATATCTCCTTCTTCATCTTCCCACTGATTGGTAGTGAGATTCATTTCATCCCCACCACTGCCCCAGCCTTCTTGCATAGATTTTGAAGCTGGAAGGGAAAAAATAACATATCTATTTAAATGGATCTGTAATATACAGAGCATTGTTTCACTGCAATGTAATACTGGGAGTGATACATTACAACTGTAATGCCCATACACAAATAATTTGTCAGTTTTTCTGTGTTTGAACAGATCAATCTCCCTAAATTATATGTAAAAAATGCCTTAATTGAAATAAGGTAATAATTAAGAAGCTTCCTTTCATTAAATATCTCTTTAAACTGCAACAATAAAATATTAGCTTTTGCCTACCTTGTTTGCACAGGGCTGGGGCAGCAGCTGAAGCACTTGTTCTTCCAAATGTCCCTGATGGCTCAGAATTATCTCCCCATCCTGCACCATTGCTAGGTGGCTTTCCCCAAGCTGCTGTGCCATTATCAACTGTAGCAGCAGGAGATGATGATTCTCCCCAAGAAACTTCAGTCTTTGAATGAACATTAGGCATATCTCCCCAGCCTGTTGAAACTGAAAAAAAAAAAAAAAAAAAGATAAATAAAAGAAAAACAAAAGTAAAAACAACTAGTATTTTTCTTGTTTTCAAATATTTGTTCTGATTTCTTAAATTTTAAGATTTTTAATTTAGAACTCCCCCCTTACTATATTTTATATTTTAAAACTCATTAAACAATACTTATAAAAGTCACCTGAATCCATCAATCAGGTAACCACTTGAAATGTTCCCAATATTTGCAATATCATCTTTTGTATTAATCATTTAGAACTAAATACTTCAAGATAAGCAATATATTATAGAAATCCTTACTCATAACAAGGAAGCTTGTATTACTTATTAGTAATAATTGGATATAGTATTACTTTTAATTACATAGAAATTAATAATATACACTGGATAAAAATTTTATGACACTCAAGCAAATTAAATCAGGAGACAAAAATTGGGATTGGCATCATGAGAAACGAATTTTAGGATAATTAAAAATAAAATTTAAGCAAACATAAGGTATTTTTATAAATGATTAGTTCATTCACTCAGATTTTGTGTCTCTAAATTACATTTTTTTTGAAATGTGAACACATTCAATTATCAGGTACAAAACAAATACTAAGATTATAGGAACCAAAATGCTTTGATCTTTTAGTCTTGAAATGGAAATACTGATTAAAAAGGGAAAAGACAGAATATATTTCTATAAAGCATAACTTCAAACTTACAAACTGGGAGAAAAATATAAATTATAAATTTAATAAAAACAATACTTTACAACAAATAAGAAAAGTGTTCTTTCTGGGATGATGTGATTACAGAAGTCAATAATCTTAACTGTCTTATTTTGTCACTGAACATAACTATAAATCAAGTTGATAATTATTATGGGAATTATATAAATGACATATTAACTCAAACTTGTACAAAAAATTAATAAATTAAAATGATAAAATGACATTTCAAATTGTTTTCAATCAAGTTCTAAGCAAAAATGTAACTTTTCTATGCCTATGGGTTCTAAACATCACATACCTTTCCCAATTCATTAAAAATGATATGAGTATGTAATGTATGTTCCATAAATTCTTGCTTTCATTTAATTTAAAAATAATTATAGGCATGACATGTTATTAGAAGTAGACATAACTTTTTATTTTAATGGGGAAAATGGAGAACGTATATGGATACCTAGGAAAGTATACATTCACCCCAACATAAAATAGTCAGGGACCATATCTGAAGAAGTAGAATTCAATTTCGTTAGAGTCATATGATGGGGAACCTTAACATGAACTCCTGACTTTAATATAATGACACTAGATGAAACTCATTGTTCTGACAATTAGTCTTGATCTAGGATTATTTTCCTTCAGGGTCGAGAATGCTACTTCTGATAAGAATCAATTCTTTTTGGTTTCTCTCTTAAAAATGTATATTTAAGTGGTGAAATTTAATTAGGTGAAGACATAATGAAGATGGATAGAAAAGAATTGCATTGATAAATATTTATCAATCAAATTCTAGGTATTTAGCATTATCAGGGGCTGCTGCAAGACAAATAAAAAGATAGAATTTCTTGGTAATATCTCATTTAACCATTCATTTGGGCTAGACTGCCATTTTCTCTACTGCACCACTTCTCCCCTATTTCTTCCCCACTTGGTCCAGTACTTGCGTAATGGACACTTGCACAGAGAAATGTGTTCTTGGGGGAATTAACCTGTTCAACTTTGTAATATACATAATCATAGTTAGCACTCTATAGCATTTTAAGATTTGTAAAGTACCTTAAAAGATCAATTCATTTTATCCTTACAACAATTCTGGGAGGTAGATGCTGTTATTAAAAAAAAATATTTTACAGATGGGGAAATTGAGGCAGGGGTTAAATGACTTGTCCAGGGTTGCATAACTAGTGTCTGAGGGAGAGTTTGCACACAAGTCTTTCTCACTCTTGCTTCACAGTTTTATCCATAATGCCACCTAGCTGCCTTACTTATTCATAGTGTTATTCTTATTCATAGCACTTTATATTTCATTCATTCATACCCATTTAAACAATTTGAATTTATTATGACCTGGGAGGAATAGTGAAGTTTGAAGTCGTAATGGAAGTTACAACATCAATACTCCTCTTTATATTTGGGTTCAGATTGGAAAATAATATTTTATATGAATGGCTACAGAAACTTAATGCTAAAACCAATAATATAGTAAAGAACAAATTAAATGAAATGACAAAGCATGTTACTTTTTCTAGGCTCTCTGGCTCACAGATAAAATTTACATTTTGTCCCAAATGTAGCTATTCTCTTTTATATGCCATGTGACCAACTCATCTTCCTTTCCTGTCAGATACCTTAGTGACATTCTTTACTTTAGTTCTCCACATTTCTAGTTGGTTATATGTTGCAACCTGTTCAGAACCCACCATACATATTTCCATTGTCCCTATATGATAATCATCTTTAGTTTTTTGAAGTCAGTAGAGTTCTAGATCTTTCTGCCATATTGTAACATTGGTAATATGTTTGTATTGAAAAGATAAAAGATAGGCCTTTTTTGGGGGAGGGTGGAGGGGCGGGAAGGCTGCGGTCAGTAAAAGAGCGCTTTGCAACATCCCAAAGGCAGTCCAGCCTGCTTTTCTTCGATTCTGGGCCCAGTTCACTGTCAATATGTATCACCTAATCCAGATATACATTCTGTCCATTAAGATGTAGGGTAAAATCTGGGCAATAGATGTTTTTCCTATAGATAGCAAGAATAAAGAATAACAAGTGAACAGTCAGAGGCACCATTCACTGAGATCTCTGAAATGTTAGAAGAAAGTTAACTTAACTTGAAACAAGGTGATAACTCAAGGGAGATAGTAGAATCCTAGTGTTAACTCAATGGAATTGATACAATGCTTGTGTTCATACCTTTAGAGAGCTCATATAAGCAAGAAGTATTTAAGTACTCATTAGAGTTCACTGTTTGGGAGATTTTCAGAGTTTAGTAAGAGATCCGAATTCACACCTCCCTTAATCCCTCCCTCGGAGGGGAGGAGTCAACCTTTGGGAGATCATATATAAAAAGCGGATGGAGGCTCAATTGAGATTTCAGCTGAATTAGATTGAGAGGGGAGCAGTCAAGTAAATTCAGCCAGAAGTCCTCTCTTCGAGGCAAGAGAGATTCATTACAACAGCTGGAGGCTGAAGAAAGCAGAGGCAGAAGCAAAGGACAAAGCTGCAAGAGCTCTTAGAACCAACGAGAGAGGCCTCTAAGAAAGCTAACGGGGTTATATTGAAGGACGTAATAAAAGATCTGAAGTTTTAACACCTGCCTGCAATTGGGCGATTATTTACTTTCAACTGAAATTAAGGCTGCCTCCAGAAAACCTCCCCAAGAAAACTGCTCCCAGAGAGAACCATCTTATTATTTTAAAGAACAAGAACACCACATCTTGCAGGATGGGTAAGCATGAATGGGTTGAGATTTGCATTATTGTAAGTAATTGTAACTCCTGGATAGCTGAGAACAAAGGTTCATATTCATATGAGTATTTGAGAATATATTATAATTTTGATATATGTAGTAAGGAATTCTTAACCTGGAATCTATGCACTTAAAAAATATGTATTTTGGTAACTATTTCAAAATAATTGGTTTCTTTTGTAATATATTTTATTTAATTCAGTTAAAAATACTATTCTGAGAAGGGGTCTGTAGGCTTCACAAGATTATTAAAAATGTGGATAAAAACACAAAAAGGTCAAGAACCCTTGTTTTATGTTGTTATCCAATTTTGGGGCTTGAAAATATGCTCTTAAAAATAAGAACCCAAAAAACTTTTATGCATTAAAGTAATATCCAGTGGTGTCTTAGTAAATGTTCAATAATTGATTTTTTCCTACATGCAGATAACACTTTTAAGTTTAAGATGCACTAATAAAAATATTTTCTTCCTTACTTTAAATCTAGAAAGTTAACAAAACAATAAATCATTGGTGATAATAATTAAGCCTTTAGGAATTTTCAAGGGTTAAAATACACTGAAAATTTATTCCCATAGGCTATTTTGAGCTAGCCTTAGCACACCCTTCATCATATCTACCAATATTAGAAACTAAAACTGGTAAATTAGAAAAAAAAATAATAGTAAGACAATTACATGGGAACATACATAACATATTTTTTTTAACAAAAAATAACTTAGTTATTTAAAAAATCAGTGAGAAAAATGGTAGTTTTATATTTTTGTAAATCTTTTGCTCTTTGAAAGAAAAGCTATGTCAAATCTGGATAACATTCTAAAAAGCAGAGACATCACCTTGCTGACAAGATTCTGTATAGTCAATACCATGTTTCTTTCTGGCAGCAATGTGTGGTTATGAAAGTTGGACTATGCTGAGCACTGGAGAATCAATACTGTTGAACTGTGGGACTGAAGAAAACTTTTGAGAGTCTGTTAAATAGCAAAGAGATCAAATTGGTCAATACTTAAATGAATTCAGGCTATTCACTAGGAGGTCAAATATTGGACTCTTTGGAAAAGACCTTTATGTTGGGAAAGATTGAAGCAAAAGGAAAAGAGGATAGCAGAGGATGAGATGGATGGGTAGAATTATGGAAACAACAAACATGAACTTAGACAGGCTTTGAGAGATAGTGAAGTATAAAAGGGCCTGGAGGATATCAATGAACTTTTTATGGTCTGTTGTATGGATAAGTACTATGCAAATCTTTGCTATTATTATTATTATATTTAATCCATGCATGATTTTGAAACATCATTCATTGGTCATTTAAAAATATTGGTTCACCGAGTTATCCAGATTTCCCACATTTTGATATACAATATCAAAAAGTGTCATTTGTTAATATCACTGACCTCAGAAAAATCTTTAAGTACTAGAAACTTACAAGATCATGATGTTGGGTACAAATTTTCCAAAATTCTAATTTTCACTAAAAGTCTGCATTTTATCATTGGTAACAAATACTGTCAGTTGTTTAATGACAGGCTTATTATTACTTCATTCACTTCTGAGAAAAGTCTAACAAATACTAGAATTATCTAAAAATTAACCAGAATAATTAATAACTTTATTAAAGTTAAAGTGTTTATGAAATAAATTCATAAGGCATTTCTGTGTTACCCACCCCCAAAAAACCCAAACCAAACCCCACAATGAAGAGATAGAAAGATAAATTACACTAAGAATCATTATAGAATGTACAAAATACTTGAGAATCTACCTATGAAGTTACACATTCTTTATGGTAATAAAGAGACTTAAATTAGTGAAAAGATATTAAATTCTCATGGATAGTTTAAGAATATATAATAAAAATGAAAATACTACTTAAATTAACTTATTATTTAGTACCATACTAACCAAACCATCCCAAGGGTATTTTATAAGGGAAAAAAATTCATCTGGAGGAACAAAAAGTTAAGAATTTCAAGGGAAATAATTTTTAAAATGGGAGAGGACTTAGCAGTATAATATCTTAAATTATACTAAGTAATTATAAAAAATTAATTGGTACTGGCTAAAAATAAGAGGCTAATTAGTGGAAGATTAAGTATTATAAAACTAGAATGTAAAATCATTCTAGCAAGGTTTGGACTGATTAACTTGAAACAGAGGACTAGATCACTGAAGACTGGGAGAGTTGTAATTCATCCCAGACTGATAAGAGAGAAAAGCTATCTAAGGTTAGGAACTGGAGGGTAGAAATTTTTCTCAATCAGACAATGAAAAATCTCAAATCACAAAAGAGGTATCCAGGATTACAAACTAACCAAGAGAACTAAACTAAACCAACCAACTAAACCTCAAGTAGATTTGTTAAGGATAACAAATATTAAAACTGGACAGAAAGTCTAAGGGTAGGGTTCAAATCATCCCAGTTAGGTTCTGGAGAGAAAGTCTAAGAGAAAATCATCCCGGTGTTTTAAGGAGGGGAAGAACAATTTTTGATTAAGTCAAATAATCAAATCTGAGTATGAACAGTATGATTGATCCAATCATGTCTCTTAGGTGGGGTGCTCTAAGCAATTTGTATAAAAGGAAAAAACTATCTCAGAACTTATTCTAAGCATCCAGATTCAAGAAGTAGGAACCAGAATATTTCTAGCACATCTATGAGGAACAAAGGGAGGACTGAGCTATCGAAAGAAGGGTGATAAGGAAGAGAAGCAAAGCACACAAAAATAACTCAAAATTGAGCATAACAGCTGAGCAAAGCCTCATGAAAAGGTCCTTTCCCAATTTCCCCACTAATGATTGTCTACAAAAAATAGGATAACATAAGCTGCTGTTTCAATACTCAAATGTTTCCAGAAAATTTAATATTGCCTCGATCGCAAAAATGCCAATAGTTTAGATACAGACATAAAAGTAAGGTTATCGACCCAAATTCTGCCTAGGTATTAGATATTCTCCTAACTAAGAGTGGGAGCACTCAAAACATTTCATTTAAAATAAATTGAAGAAGAGGGCACCAAGAATACCTTAGGGGCCATTACATTGCTCCCTAGGCTTAAAATGAACTAATTTTTATCTTTAACACAATATCATGTATATCCACAATTTAATGAACCTAACAATCTAATATTTAATAAACACAAAATTCTTAGGCTACTATGGCAAGGACCTTCTTTTCATCAAAAACGACTTGAAACTTCTGGCCAAGATGGCGGAGAAGAGGCACACATCTATGTAAGCTCTTCATTTTCTCTCAGAATTCATTTTATGACAAGCCTCTGAATTAATGCTTGACTGAAAAAAACCTCACAAATAGGGCGGGGACGGTTTTTATATCAGGCACAGGGTCAGGGCAGGCAGCAGTAGCAAGAGTACGGCAGGCAGCTCACAGCTGAGCAGACCTAAGGGGGATAGAGTGCAATCTCAGACGTCTCTGTGGGGAGAGCTTTACTATAGTATTGGATATTTTGCCCTGGCAGCAATCCAGTAGACAAGCAGAGAAGCTAAAAACACAGGGAGTGAAGAATACAACCCTGAACAGCCAGTGTCTCTCAGGACCTGGCCACCCCCCCACAGTGCCTCAGCACGCTGTCAAGAGTCTCAGAGCTCAGGGTTAGCACAGCCATTGCTGGCCTTCTAGTGCCTCGCTACTGCCCCCCCACCCCATAGTGTGTAGAGGAAGCTCGGTAACACTGTCCTGCCCCCCCCCCCAAAAAAAAAAGCAGATTCCATTTGGGTTTTTTTCCTTCTCTAACAAAATGAGCAAAAAATTGAAAAGGACCTTAACCATTGATAGATTCTATACGGATAGAGAGCAGACTCTAAACCCTGAGGAGACTAAAAATAGACTGTCTCCAGGTGAATCTCCAAAGGAGGATATCATCTGGTCCTCAGCACAGATGAATCTTATAGAAGAAATTAAAAAGGCTGTCACAAGAGAGCTAGAAGAAAAATGGGAAAAGAAAAGGGAGGCTTGGTAAGAGAGTCTGGAGAAATCATCTGACTCATTTAAAGACAGAGTTTAAATTTAAAGTTCATTTAAAGAAATCAAATTCTTGAAAAATAGAATTAGTGAACTGGAAACAGAAAATAGCTCTCTAAAAAATAAAATTGGCGAAATGGAAAAACATTCCATAGAACAAAACAACTCGCTTAAAAACTCATTTGGACAATTAGAAAAGATATAAAAAAAGTAAGTGAAGAAAATACCTCATTGAAAATCAGAACCTAACAAATGGAAATGAATGACTGGAGGACTCAACAAGAATCAGTCAAGCAAAACCAAAAAAATGAAACAATGGAAAAAAAAATGTCAAATACCTTCTTGGGAAAACAACAGATCTGGAAAATAGATCTAGCAGAGGCAATCTGAGAATTATTGGACTCCTGGAAAAATATGATTGAAAAAAAGAGACTGGACACTATTTTCCAGGAAATTATCAAAGAGAACTGTCCAGAAGTCATAGGAATATAGGGTAAAATAGACATTGAAAGAAATTATCAATCACCTACTGAAAGGGATACTAAAATCAAAACACCAAGAAATATAGTGGTCAAATGCCAGAACTATCAGACGAAGGAAAAAATACTGCAAGTGGCTAGAAAAAACCAATTCAAATATAGAGGAGCCACAATAAGGATTACCCAGGATCTAGCAGCATCCACATTAAAGGATCAAGGGGCCTGGAATATGATATTCCGAAAGGCTAAGGAACTCGGTATGCAACCCAAAATAATTTACCCAGACAGAATGAGCATCTTTTTCCAGGGAAGAAGAAGGACATTCAATGAAATAAGTGAATTTCACCTATTTTTGATGAAAAAACCAGAATTTAACAAAAAGTTTGATCTACAAATATAGAACTCAAGAGAAACCTAAAAAGGTAAAAAGAAATCTTGGGAATTATATTTCTGCTATAAAGATATATAAAAAGTACATGTATACCTTGTTCTAGAAACTAGAGATGGAAAGGAAATTGTACAAGAAAAAAAGGTAAAGTGGGGATACTACATCCCACAAAGAGGCAAAGGAAACCTATTATATCTGAGTGGAGAGGGATGAATATAGTGTGTATATCTTACTGCCTGCCATCAGAACTGACTTAAAGAGAAAAATGTTAGACATATTCGATTTATGGTGAAACTTCTCCCAATTCACTGAAAAGTGGGAAGGGAAAAGTGAAAAGGGAAGGAATAAGCTAAGCAGAAGGGAATACAGAAACTGTGAGGAAAAGGAATAAGATAGGGGGAGGAACTCTAAGGCAGGGGGAGGGATACTAAAAAGAGAGGGCTGTAAGAAGCAAGTGGTGCTCACAAATTTAATACTGGGGAGGGAGTGGTAAGGGGGAAAGAAGGGAGAAAAGCATAAACAGGGGTTTAACAAGATGGCAAGTAATACAGAATTGGTCATTTTAACCATAAAGATGAATGGGCTAAATGCCCCCATAAAGAGGAAGCGGTTAGCAGAATGGATTAAAAGCCAGAATCCTACAATATGTTGTTTACATGAAACACACCTAAAGCAGGGAGATACATACAGAGTAAAGGTAAAAAGTTGGAGCAGAATCTACTATGCTTCAGGTGAAGTCAAAAAAGCAGGGGTAACCATCCTGATCTCAGATCAAGCAAAAGCAAAAATTGATCTAATGAAAAGAGATAAGGAAGGGCACTACATCTTGCTAAAGAATAGCACAGATAATGAAGCAGTATCAATATTAAACATATATGCACCAAGTGGCATAGCATCTAAATTTTTAAAAGAGAAATTAAGAGAACTGCAAGAAGAAATAGACAGCAAAACTATAATAATGGGAGAGCTCAACCTTGCACTCTCAGAATTAGATAAATCAAACCACAAAATAAATAAGAAAGAAGTCAAAGAGGTAAATAGAATACTAGAAAAGTTAGATATGATAGATCTCTGGAGAAAACTAAATGAAAGAAGTACACTTTCTTCTCAGCAGTTCATGGAACTTATACAAAAACTGACCATATATGAGGACATAAAAACTCAAACTCAAATGCAGTTAAGGCAGAAATAGTAAATGCATCCTCTTCAGACCACGATGCAATGAAAATTACATTCAACATAAAGCCAGGGGAAAACAGAACAAAAAATAATTGGAAACTAAATAATCTCATACTAAAGAATGATTGAGTGAAACAGCAAATCATAGACATAATTAATAACTTCACCCAAGAAAATGACAATTATGAGTCATCATACCAAAATGTGTGGGATGCAGCCAAAGCGGTAATAAGGGGAAATTTCATATTGCTAGAGACCTACTTGCATAAAATAGAGAAAGAGAAGGTCAATGCATTGGGCTTGCAACTAAAAATGCTAGAAAAGGAACAAATTAAAAAACCCCAGTCAAACATTAAACTTGAAATTCTAAAAATAAAAGAAGAGATAATAAAATTGAAAGTAAAAAAAAAAAAAACAAAAACTATTGAATTAATTAATAAAACTAAGAGTTGGTTCTATGAAAAAACCAACAAAATAGACAAACCCTTAGTAAATCTGATTAAAAAAAGGAAAGAGGAAAATCAAATTGTTAGTCTTAAAAATGAAAAGGGAGAACTCGCCATTAACGAAGAGGAAATTAGAGCAATAATGAGGAGTTACTTTGCTCAACTTTATGCCAATAAATTTGACAACTTATATGAAATGAAAGAATACCTTCAAAAATATAGCTTGCTCAGATTAACAGAAGAAGTAAAAATCCTAAACAGTCCCATTTTAGAAAAAGAAATAGAACAAGCTATTAACCAAGTTCCTAAGAAAAACTCCCCAGGACCAGATGGATTTACATGTGAATTCTACCAAACATTTAAAGAACAATTAACTCCAATGCTATATAAATTATTTGAAAAAATAGGGATTGAAGAAGTCCTACCAAATTCTTTTTATGACACAGACATGGTACTGATACCTAAACCAGGTAGATTGAAAACAGAGAAAGAAAATTATAGACCAATCTCCCTAATGAATATTGATGCTAAAATCTTAAATAATAAAATATTAGCAAAAAGATTAAAGAAAATCATGCCCAGGATAATACACTATGACCAGGTAGGATTTATACCAGGAATGTAGGGCTGGTTCAACATTAGGAAAACTATTAGCATAATTGACTATATCGATAACCAAACTAACAAAAACCATATAATCATCTCAAAAGATGCAGAAAAAGCATTTGATAAAATCCAACATCCATTCCTAATAAAAAACACTTGAGAGGATATGAATAAATGGACTTTTCCTTAAAATAGTCAAGAGCATATATCTAAAACCATCAGTAAGCATTATATGCAATGGGGAAAAACTGGAACCTTTCCCAGTAAGATCTGGAGTGAAGCAAGGGTGTCTATTATCACCATTATTATTTAATATTGTATAGAAACACTAGCCTCGGCAATAAGAGTTGAGAAAGAGATTAAAGGAATTAGAGTAGATAATGAGGAAACCAAACTATCACTCTTTGCAGATGATATGATGGTACTTAGAGAACCCCAGAGATTCTACTAAAAAGCTATTAGAAATAATTCCTAACTTAAGCAAAGTTGCAGGATACAAAATAAATCTCCATAAATCCTCAGCATTTTTATACATCACCAAAAAAACCAAATATAACAAAGAAAATTCCATTAAAATAACTGTTATAATAAAAATTTGGGAATTTATCTACCAAAGGAAAGTCAGGAATTATATGAGCAAAATTACAAAACACTTTCCACACAAATAAAGTCAGATTTAAATAATTGGAAAAATATTAAGTGCTCTTGGATAGGCTGAGCAAATATAATAAAGATGACAACACTCCCTAAACTAATCTATTTATTTAGTGCTATACCAATCAGACTCCCAAGAAAATATTTTAATGATCTAGAAAAAATAACAAAATTCATATGGAAGAACAAAAAGTCGAGAATTTCAAGGGAATTAATGAAAAAAAAAATCAAATGAAGGTGGCATAGCTGTACCTGATCTAAAACTATATTATAAAGCAGCAGTCACCAAAACCATTTGGTATTGGCTAAGAAATAGATTAGTTGATCAGTGGAATAGGTTAGGTTCACAAGACAAAATAGTCAATAACTATAGCAATCTAGTGTTTGACAAACCCAAAGAACCCAACTTTTGGGATAAGAATTCAATATTTGACAAAAACTGCTGGGACAACTGTAATTAGTATGGCAGAAATTAGGCATAGACCCACACTTAACACCACACAGCAGATAAGCTCAAAATGGGTCCATTATTTAGGCATAAAGAAAGAGATTATAAATAAATTAGAGAGCATAGGATAGTTTATCTCTCAGACTTGTGGAGGAGGAAGAAGGAGCAAAGAGAACTAGAGATCATTTTGACACAAAATAGAAAATTTTGATTACATCAAATAAAAAAAGCCTTTGTACAAACAAAACTAATGCAAACAAGATTAGAAGGAAAGCAACAAATTGGGAAAACATTTTCACAGTTAAAGGTTCTGATAAAGGCCTCATTTCAAAAATATATAAAGAATTGACTCTAATTTATAAGAAATCAAGCCATTCTCCAATTGATAAATGGTCAAAGATATGAACAATTTTCAGTAGATGAAATTGAAACTATTTCCATTCATATGAAAAGATTTAAGATTTTAATGAAAATGAAAACTTGAGATACCCTTTCACCTGTGAAATGGCTAAATGAAAAAAAATGAAATGTTGGGGGATAAGGGGAAAATGGGACAAATTATGCATTGTTGGTGGATTGGAATGAATCCAAACTGAGAGCAATTAATTATGCCCGGACAAAAGATCCTTTATCCAACATGTACTTATGGGTTTCTAAAAGGATCTAAAGAAGGGAAAACCTTGTTTCCAAAATGTTTGGGACCCGGGGGCTAAAACTAAAAAAGGAAATATTGGGAAATTGAAATTTGTAAAATGTTTGGAAATTTTGTTTTTCCCGGATAATTTTTGGAACCACCCTTGTGGGAAAACCAAAGAAAAAAGAACTTTTGTTTTGGGGTTTTCAAAAAACAACCGAATTAAAAAAGGGGGGTAATCTGGGAAATAAATAAACTGTTTGACCCCTTTTTTATTTAACCAATTTTAAAAGGAACTTTTGGTTTGCCCAAATCTGGGGAAAAAAAGGGGTTGCCAGGGGAGGGGAGGGGAAAAGTCAGAACAGAAGTGAGTGCAAGGGATAATGTTGTAAAAAATTACCCAGGCATGGGCTCTGTCAATAAAAAGTTATAATTATTAAAACAAACAAACAAAAAAACGACTTGAAAGTCTGGAAACCAGTCTGGCAGAAATAAGGATTCAACTAACATGTCATACCATATACTAAGATAAGCTTCATAGATCTAAAAGGTTACAACATAAGCAAATTAAATACACCATTCTACTTATATATTCTCTCTCAAATATCTTTAGTCCATTCTTCAACCTACTCACTTCTTATGACCTCTTCCACTGCACTTAAGCTAGACACAAAGATGGTCCAAGAATGCAATTTACTTCCTTACAAATATATGATGAATTCAAAATACAGAAAATATTTGGGGCATGGCCAGTATGGGAATTTGTTTTGCTTGACTACATATTTTCTATCTTCTCAATGGGGATCCCATTCTCAAGTGTCCTATGAATGGAAGATAGCAGTGTTAAATTCTTTTTTCAACACTTAAGAAATTTCTTGGGCTTGGTGTGATCAGCCCATCCTGTAAGTTTCTACCACCAAGAAGTCTACTATTTGTACCTTTGATCCTAGGCTGAATTCTAAGAACTAAAAGCCTTTGTTAATAGAGGTGAGAAATCTGAAAGAGCGACTTAGAGCTCTAATCCTAGAGGTGATGAGTGTGGTAACTAGGACAAAACCTTGTTTGGACTGTGAAGGTACATAATATGCTAAGGCTCAAGTTCTAGGCTAGGATCCTAGAGGTAAGAGGCAAGTTTGGTAAGAAGCTTGGGCACTGGATGTAATTCAAAAAAAGTCTTTGCCTGATCTCAGAGCTAAACTGCAGTATCAACATAGTACATCATGAAAGAGAAGAAGCATTAGACTCCAGGGAAAGGGAGGATATGAAAATCACTTTGGGAAAGAATGACATTACTCTTTGCATTCCTAATCATGGCAGATTTGAATAGAACTTTGCATTTCTTGAATAAAAAAAAAGGGGGGGATGGGTGGGGAAGAGATGACCCATAGTTTTTATGTTTGCGTAGAGAGGGAGAATAGACATCTATTGTAGGAGCTCATGATGACCATTAGCAAAAACATAAGTAAGAAAATAATTTCCAACTGTTAATATATATTGTACAAGACAAAGAGATAAAGAAATTATATGAAAAATCTAATAAAAGACTTTATCCTGAAGTCAATAGGAAGTCTCCAAAGCTTACCTTTGCTTTAAGAAAACCACTCTGAAGCTGATTGGAGTGGGGAAAGATTTGAGGCAAGGAGATCAATTAAAAGGCTACTACAATAGCAAAAATAAAAGGTGATACTAGGGTAGTAGCTATGAGGGCAGATGTGAAAACAAAAAGGATAAGATGGGATAATACTTTGGATAGATATGTGAAAAGTTTAGGATGAAACCAAGGTTTTGAACCTGAGTGATATCCTTGACAATAATAGGAAAGCCAGGAAAAGGGGAATATTTTGGAGGAAAGATAATGATTTCTGTTCTGGACAAGTTGAGTTGAGATGCCTGTAGGACATCCAGTTTAAGAAGTCATATTACAAATAAAAAACTCGAGAAGAGAGGAAGCATAAAGGATGTCATTAAATAAGAGTGTGATGAGAAAAAAAGATGGGCTGGTCATCCTACTAAAATTAAGATGGACATTCTGTTTGTTCCATTATGTTCCATTAATATCCACACAATGTCAAAGATAAAGGGAGAGGCCTCCAGTACATCCAAAAAGGTGGATCCTCCTATTCAAGAGAATTTATTTCCAAGAGGAAATAGATAAAAGTTTTATAGGGAGGGATATATACATGTAGGGGTTCCGATCATGTATCAATGTACCCAAAGTGTGTGAGGGTGGACTAATACCTCTTCTAAGCATTGTACATTGGAAACTAAAAAACAACAAATATAAAAGGGCTGCATTAAATCTTATTTCAATCTATTAATGACTTTTTTTAGCAGACTTTTCTTATTGATACTTTGGAAGCTTTACTAAAGGATACCAATAATTGTTTAATTGCACACAGAACAATAAAACTAATAGAAGTAAAAACACATTTGGTGCTGAAAAAGAAAAGAATTAAAGTTCATTTTTTATGTGCATAGATATGCTTACTAATCCATCTCTCACCTGAATTTCCTTTCCCCACTTCTGCCTCTCATTTCAGCCTTCTGCCCTACAAAAACAAGCTGCAACAGATATAGTGCAGCATTTCTATTTTTAGTTAGTTAGGAGGCTTAAAATAGAGACTGCTGGCTAGGACAGGTCAATGGGTTCTAGCTCTGAAGCTAAGCCATGAGAACAGCTGAAATGTTATTACAACAGAGATAGGGCTTGCTGATCTTACTTCATTCTACCTGCAGACAACACTATTTTAGGCAATATTCTTTTCCCTAAAGAATGACAGAGAGAGACAGGATGGTTTATAATTGTTAAATTGTTCAATTTTCAGCTTCTGCTACTAAGAGGAATTCTAGATAAATGCAACAGAATGACTACTTTAATACTACCAATCAAACTTTAACAATAAGACTGTGTCCACTTAAAATAAATTTTGTTCTCTGGTCTACTATAAACAGTATGAGAAAATAAGAGTGTCAGATAGCCTCAAATCTAATTCTTAGATGCCCATGAATTGTGAGTATTTTTGTCATTTTTCCGTGCCATCTTTTACGTAAAACTCCCAAACAAAACCAAAAACCTCAAACAAAAATATTTAAGAAACTATTTTTGGATCATTTAACTATATCAACATATTTCTCTTGATGTTCTTCTAGTTATCTAATTTTAAAACCTCAGAATCATTTTTGACTTTGAGTTGCCACATTTTGTCAGTGCTTTTTATCGATATCTGAGTTGCCTTTTCATTCACACTGCTGTCTTCATTATTTCTTGCTTGTACTATTTTAAAAGCCTTCTCTCACAGATCTTCCTACTTCCAATTTCTCTCCTCCCTAATCCATCCTTCATGAAGATGAGAAGTTAAAATATCAATCTTCTGTTCAAAGTTTTTGAAGAAAATATAAATGCTTAAACACGCTTCACAATCTGATTGCAAATGATCCTTCCAACTTAATTCAAATTATTCTGACTTTATATATGCTCTATTCCAGCCCTGCTACTATTGAATGATTTTGATTTCACCCTGCATGTGCCTGCTGTCATACAATCAGCAAAAGCCTACCTTACTCTCCATTCCTTGAATATCTTTCTTTCTACTTCTCTGCCCGTTGGTTCCTTCCTTCAAATTTAACATGACAAAAACATTTTTATATTATTTGTCTTCATATCATCAAATCTTAATACCTGTCACATGGTATAAAAACATGAATTTTTTTTTGACCAATCTCTCTACTTTATTCAATTCTACTCTGTACGCAAGATACACCATATCCTTTTCATTAGACAAAATTGTTTACATATCTCCAATCCTCAGTGCAGTGTTTTGTATTATAATATACCAAGGAATGTTTGCTAATAAAAAAATGATCCTATAATATTATGTAAATAACTGAAAAATATTCATATTTGAAGAAATAAGCTAACTATTGATTGAGTTACAGAATTATGCCTATCATTCCTGATGAAGAAACTAGTTAATAAAGTGAAAAACTGGAAGTTTATGTAGGAGCTAAGACAACAGTATTACAGTGGGCCAGGAGCCAGTAAATCCTGAGTTTAGATGTAGTCTCTGACATTTACTAGCTATATGATTCTGGGCAAATCATTTAACCTCTGTTTGCCTCAGTTTTCTCATCTGTAAAACAAAGATAATGATAATACCACCTAAGGTTGTTATGAAGATCAAATGAGAAAATTGTAAAGTACTTAGCACAGTGCCTGGCACATAATAAATGCTATATAAAGGCTAGCTATTACTATCTGTAGTAGCATTTTCATTTATGTTAATGCAATTATGGTATTAGCAATATTTTACTTTCATATAATTTTGCCAGATAAGACTCACCTATGATTTCAGGACAGTATTATCTTGTTTACTAGTTTGAATCCTCAAAGGATTCCCCCCAAATCCTTTTTTCTGAGTATGAATTAAAAATCCATGTATATATTCTACTCTCTTCCCCACTCCCACATATATTTATTTTTCTGAATTCAAGTCAAATAGGCAATAACTTAAAGATCTTACTGATAGTCTGCTTAATAATGTGGGGGAACTACAACTATGCTGTAATAACATTAATTTCGAGGTGCTAGGCACTGGTCTAAGTGCTGGGGATACAAAGAAAGGCAAGAACAATCCTTGTTTTCAAAAAGTTTATAGTCTAATGAAGGATATATTGTGTAAGTAGATGCATAAAAGATACCTGGAGTCAGTAGGAGATAACCTTAAGGGAGGAAGGTTTTGGCAGTTGAAGAATTGAGAGGGTACTCTTGGAATTTGAGCTGAGTCTTGAAAGAAGGCAGATGAGGCAGAGGAAAGAAGAGCATTTTAGGCCTGAGGGTACAGTAGGAACAGTTTGGCTCAATCATTAAATTCATGAAAGGGCCTAAATTTAAATGTAAAATGGAAAGACAGAAATGAATCAAGTCATGAAGAACTTTAAATAACAAATTATACTTGTTTTTGGAGGTAAAATAGAATCACTAGAATTTGTTAGGAGATGGGAAGAACAGGATAGAACACATGATAAGACCTGCATTTTGGGCAAATGATTTTGGTTCTTGAGTAAAGCAGGGATTGAGGTGGGGCAGAATAAGAAGCAGGGAGATAAAATAGGCGATTATTGTGAGAAGTGATGAGAGCTTGGTGGATATATCAATGAAGAGAGTGGGATCTATTGAAGGAACTGAGGCTAAGGTAAAAGGATATACAAGGTGATAGTGAGAGTTGAGGAAGACATGACATTATGAAATGGGTGATTGATGATACCCTTAAGAATAATAAGTTCAGAAGAGGGGTAGGTATGAAGGGAAATAGATCCCCTGTTGACTAATCAATATATATTTACCAAGTACCTATTATATATTAGTATTGTACTAACTGCTGCAAATATAAATTAAAAAATGAATTTTTAGATATATTAAGTTTGAGATGCCTTCAGTTTGAAACATCCATTAGGCAGTTGATGAGGGAAATAGAACTTGACATATTGATCATAGAGATATTTGAACCCATAAAACCTGATGAGATTACATCTGAGCTAGTATATAGAAAAAAAAGGTCCAGGACAGAGACCGTGGTCACAATTATCATACATGATATGAAAAAGCAAAGGAGATTGCAAAAAAACAGAGTGAGAGGAAGAGAATCAAGTATTCTCAAAGTATCACAAAAGTCAAAGAGGAGAAAGTATCCAAGAAAAGAATTTTGGCAAATGCTGAGAAATGCATAATGAGGTTTGAATATAGGCCATTAGATCTGACAATTAAAAGATCACTGGTAAATTTTTGAAGAGAGTGATTCAGTTGAATGAATTTGGAAATGAGGCTTTTGAGCAAATCTTCTTTGTTTATCTTCAATTTCTATGAGTAACAATTTTAGTACAAAATCTCAATTTAGGCTGAATACAGAATTTTATAAAGCAAAAGTATGAAGGTGACTATAGGTACTGCAACAGACTAAATGGAATGATTAAAACCCAGTTTCATCTAGATGAGGGATTCTTAACCTGGGATTATGAACTTTTTTTGCTTATTCTTTTAATAATTGTATTAGAATGGATTTGGTTTCCTTGGTAATTTTATGTATTTTATGAATTTAAAAACATTGTTCTGAGAAGAGGTCCACAGGCTTGACCAGATTGTCCACAACACCAAGAAGAATAAGAACACTTGATCTAGGGCATCTCTTTGAAAGAAGACAGTAGAAAGGAAACAAATGACTAATAAATATTCTTATAAATCAGACCCACGTTAAGGGATTTCTAAAGACCCATAAACAGTCTTTATTTAAAATTACATCTGGAAGATCATTTAAATAAATCGGATATGCAACTAAAAAAGCAACCCAATTAATCAAAAAATCCCAATGAAATATAAAAATGGCAATTCTAAAAAAAAAAATCAATGAAAAGAAAAATGAAAATATTGTACTAATAAATAAAACTAACATTAAAAAAGGCAAATAAATTAGCTTATGGAGTTTAATCCCATCACTAGGACAGAATAAGAGATTTATGAGTTCTTGTCAAACAACTCTAGTGATTAAAGTTAGGATGTGCTGAGTCCCTGTAGTAGTTGTAAAGAGCTCAATTACTGATACTAGTGCTTAGTCTCATGGAAAATTTCATTGTAAGTACCAGGAGATTAATAAAATCCACTGCCACCTGCTACTAACTATATTTTCCTATCTCAAAGGAGTTATAAGAAATAGGAAGTTAACAATGAAAATGGACAATGCATAATTTAATTTAAATACAAACAAGTAAAGCAAATTACTTTTTTGCAGTACCATACCAGTTCCTATAATATAATAAATTCTTTTTTGTTTGGCACTTTCCTTTCAGTCTGATGCCTTAACCTGTGGCCCTTAAGAACAAATAAATATAGTAAATCCATTAAGATTAAAATGTTAACCATAGACTAATAGTAACATTTTCAAAAAAGTGGGTATAGAGCAAAATTCTCTTTAAGAACATTCATTTTTCTTGTAAAATAAATAAAAACCCTTAAACAATTCTGTCATCAGAAATGTTTTTGTTGGCATTTGATTTTCTTATGGAAAGAAATTTTCAGACAATATAAAATAAGAAAAAAATTATATGGTATTTTCTGCCTGGCCTAGCAATAGAGGTAAGCGATAAAGAGGTAAGATACTGGACTATGACAATTAAACAATATGACATCTATATAGCATTTTAAGATTCATAAAATACTTTTCATAATCTTTATTTGATTCATTATTAGCTTTGTGATTTTAGGAAAACTACAAATTCTCTGGGACTTATTAGTATATACCTTTTTATAGTTTTGAGAACCAATTAAATGTAAAGTATTATTATTTTACTCCTTTCTCTTCAAAATCTTTGCTGTATTGTTCCTGAATAAAAGAGAATCTATTTTTCTTATTAAGGTAAGAATGGCCACAAATATAACTTGTTATCACCTTGATAATTTCTATGACTGAGATAAGAGATAACAAATGTATTGTAACAAAGTTGCCAACTAGTGTTGGTACCAGATTAAAATTGGGAAAAGCTTAACAAAATAAATAAATACAGATAGATAAGAGATAACATAATGTCTTCTATTTGAATCTGACACTAGTGTTCTAAATCATGGGGAAAAAAAATCTCAAGATATAGTAGAATTCTAGGGGAAAAAAGTCAAGATATATTAGAGGCTTTGTTACCATTAACATGATTTTTATTTCAAAAGACAAAAGGTTAACACTAGCTAGATTGTATAAAATGCATGTAACTTTCCTGTGATTGGTTTATTTGAATAAAAAAAGACGTCCATAAATCGTCACTAAAATTATACAAATGAAATCGTTTGTTTTAGTGGATGTTCTTAACTTTTAGTGGAAGGATTACTTTGTGTTTTTAAAAACATTAATATTAACTACAGAGGGATATGGGAAATCACAGATATAGAAGCACCTTTGCAATTCTTTGTATTTCAAAAAAAGAAATTAAATGTCTTTTGATACATCACACTGTATTTGTACTTGTATACTATATGTACTGAGATGAAAAATATTTTCTATTTTCAGAGAGTATAAAACATTCTTCATACCTGGACCAAGCAGTGGAGATCGATTGAGCTGAGTGCTTGACTGGTGTGATGGTAGATTTTCAACCATGTTTGTGTTGCTACTGGTGGTGGTGGTGGTGGTAGTGGTATTGGTTGTGGTACTGCTCTGGATTACAGGATTGTTTCTATCCCACATGTTTACAGTTTTATTGTTGTAGTTGCTGGGGTCACCCCAAGCTGAGGTACCATCATCAATTTCCATCTTACGTCGAATGGAAGGGGGAGAAGGTTCTTCCCAACCTGTAGCCTCGCTAATGTCCTTCTGTTTGGCTGGTACTGGCCCACAAACCCATCCTGATCCCGTCTGTTTAACAGAAGCAGCTCCTCCCCAGTTACTCACATTGTTGTCTGGGGGTTTGTTAGACCAGTTTTGCTGGGGACCAGGCTTTAAAGATTCTCCCCAATTTGTACCTGGATTAATCTTAGCATTTGTGCTACTACCCCATCCACTGGTCCCAGATCTTGTATCATTCCAACCAGAACCTGATCTATTATTGTCAGTATCCCATCCTGACCCATTCTTTTTTCCATCACTCAAATTTCCAAGGGCAGATGATGAATCTGTCCAATCTCCCGCCCCTGAAGTCCAGCCTGGATTGGACTTTTGTCCATCTCCCCAGTTTTGAGATTTGGGTTTCTGAGGTTCACCCCAGGTGGGTGATTTGTCCCCCTGATTTACAGTCCCACTCCAAGCATGGCCACTTTTGGCAGCAGCATTATTGACAGCAGTAGAGCTTATTGAGTCCCCCCAACCCCCGAGGCCATTTGGTGCTTTGTTGTTATCTCCCCAACCTGTATTTGCTGGAACAGCAGCAGAGGGCGAGTTAACCCACCCAGATACTGAAGAGGTATTTGTACTGTTCATGATGGACCCATCATTCTTGCCCCCTGAGTTTGAAGGCTGAGTAGTTGCACAACCCCAGGCCTCTGTCCCATTGTCATTTTTTCGTTCAGACCTTGGGGATTCCTCAAATTCCCAGGCAGTGTTTTGCTTTACAGGTGTCTGTCCCCAACCAGTATTGGATAGTACTCTTGGATCAAGGTCATTCCTTGGCAACTGGACTTGCCCTTGGTCTATAATTCCTTTATCTCTCCGTCGGTTTTCTCCAACTCCTTCCCTCCCAGTGTTTCCTTCATTTTGACTTCCAGAACTGTCATTACTTCCTTCACTTGTTGCAGTGCCAGAAGTGCCAGCTTTGGCCCAAGAGTTCAGTTGTTCATTGCCCTGTTGTATGGCAGGATTCTGGTTGATAACACTAGGGTTATCCCACCCCATTGTTCCTTTCCCACTGATGTCACTATTGGAATGCTGGTTTGGGGGCTTTCCCCATTCCCCATTCATACCACTTGAGGTGCTACGGCTTGAGTGGCCCCAAGCTCCAGAATGCATATTACTAACACCATTGCTGCCATTGCCCCTTCCCCAGGCAAGAACTCCAGGACCAGCAGGAGGCCCCGAATCCCATGCATTTGCTCCATTCCCTTCCTTCTGCACAGCTGGATCTATTCTGCTGGATCCATTTTGTTTAGCACTTAATGCTGAGTTCACAGTGTCTCCATTCCCCTGACTGAACCCAGAATTATTATTTCCTGTGGCAGGATTACTTGGGGACATCCCCCACACTGAACTGCTAATTCCTTCACCACTGCCCCCACTGACTTGAGAAACTGATGATCCATTAGCACCAGGAAGGCCTTGCAGGTGGGGTGGGATGATGGCCCCTATTCCAACAGCCATCCCCCAATTCGGCAGTCCATTTGTCTGCATTGCATTGATAGAGTTTGATGAAGAGTTCATAGGGTTAGTGTTATTTGGTCCATCAGTGTTAAGGTTCTGAGGTTGTACGCTGAAAGACACATTCTGAGAAGTGGACGTTTGTGGTTCTGTGCTCTCTTGAGGCAGCAAGTTTCCCCAAGCACCTAAAGTGCTTGTTGGGTTCCCATTTTGGTTGCCCATATTTTGACCTATGGCACCGACTGGACTGCAAATACTGGAAGGGTTGCCTGTTGCCACAGTTCCTTCATGTCCAAGTACAGGCCAGGCAGCTGGGTTGGCATTGGGATTAAGGTTAAGATTAATGCCAGCATTTGAGTTGGAAGTACTCCAGCAGTTCTGACTTCGACTATCTCCAATCATATTGTCCATTTTCCCATCCCCACCACTAATAGAGCAGTGAGCTAGATTAGAGTTGGAGCCTGTGGTCACACCCCATACTCTGGATGAATTTCCATTACCATTTGCTCCACCTGCTCCAAGGGCACTCTGATTAGAAGTGCTTTGGACGAGTGCTCCATTTGCGCCATTATTGCCATTATTTTTTTTTGTATGTCCAGTGAAGTTGCCGTGGGCACTCCCTGTAGCCATGCTACTGTTCTCTGGGCCACAGCTGGAGGCAGAGTCAATGTCTGTAGTACATTCTGAAGCAGATTCAGTCTCAGTTATTGTAATAGAAGGCCACGCCTCCTTGTCAGTCCTGTCTATTATCACTTTATCCCAGGTGCAGTTGGCTTCACTTCTGAAAGTAGGCTGCTGTCCCCAGTGGGAATTTTCATACTGGTCTACCAATCCACCATGACTGAGATCTGAAAAAGATTAAATAAGAGCTAAAATTAGGCTTTTTTGAACAATGCCAGTGAACCAAGTTTTTTAATCTGTTAAGGGGACTTCTGAATTTCTGATATTTAGACTTTGAATTATGAATGACAATTATTATAAATCAGTAGTTTCTAATCTAAGTAAGAAGACTGTTTTTGAAGGGAAAAATATTATGACCTCCCTTCTCCATAGTAGTATTTTGTGCTATTTGTAATCTCAAAAAAACCCCCCAAAAAACAAAAAAACACCATGATAAACATTAAGTATGATAATAGCAAATATTTATATAGCATTTACATATTTCCAGGTGAAAATTAAATGAGAGAATGATGGTAGACATTTAGTACAGTTGCTAAGTGCCTTATCATCATTATTTCATTTAATTGTCACAAAAACCTTAGGAGGTAAGTGCTATTATTATTCCCATTTTATTGATGAAGAAATTGAGGCAAACAGGTTAAATGACTTGCCCAGGATTATATAGCTAGTGAGTATCTGAGGTCACATTTGAACTCCTGGATTAGTGTACCACGAATTTAGCAAGTCTTTAATATGAATATATATTTTATCATATTCAATTGTAATTATGTGAATTTATAAAAAATTATCGACAGATATTATTCAGTCTATAGAGGGTGTATTTATGTATTTTTAATGAGTTAGATGACAGATCCCTTATAATTCCACAACCTCTAGGTCTTTGGCCCTCGTGTTGAAAACTAGTGCTATAAATCTTTTAAAGAAAAAGTTTAAGCTACAGTCTTCTTGACTTATACATTCTGACTATGATAATGCTAAATTTCTGTCTCGAAATGCAGTGTTGTATGATATTGATATAAGACTGGCCTCTGAGTTACAAAGACTTAAAATCGAGGCCTGTCAGTGACATATAATAGCAGTATGATCTATGCAAGTCACACTGAACCTCTCAGAGTTTTTGGCAACATTGAAAGATTATATGTTGCAGAGCAAATACAAATCTGCACTAATTAAGGAAATTTCCTGAACTAATGAAATCACATTATCAGGTGAAATTTTTTTTTTCTTGTTTTATGTTATACTTCTTGGGGTATATAATAGTTCTTTGGATTTTCTAGTTAATTCTTAATTTTCAGATTAAAATCAGATTACCAAAAAATTCCTCAGGGCAGAGGCTACTTTTTGTCTGCTTTACAAATATTTGATCCTCACAGCAACCCTTTGAGGTAAGTACCGTTATTATCTTCATTTTACAGTTGAGGAAACTGAGGCAAACAGAAGTTAGGTGACTTGCTTAGGGTCACATGGCTATTAAGTGTTTAAGGCCAGATTTGATTTCAAGCAGCAGCAGCTACTTCTTGAACACATTAAGCACTTAATATTTGCTGTATTATTCAAGAACTATATTAAAAAATACAAGTCATATGCTGCTCTTCATCATTATCTCAGGATATGGAAGGGATAAAAAGCAGCAGGACAGAGCTTAGATTTATTTGCACATATGGTTTATTCTTAATTCCCATTATGTTGGATGAGTTTACACTGATAACTCAGTTACAAAATGTCCTAAAAATAATTTGCAATTTATTTGAGTTATCACAGCAAACAAAAAATGTGGATTGTGTGCTTCAGCTAAAAACAGGAAATTATATGTTTTTCAAAGAGTGGACCCTGTTCGGTCTGTAGACCTAGCTGAGACACCTCTGTCCCTTCACTGCCTTTTCTCTTACTGTCTCTACCATGCTGGAATGCAAATGTGTTGAATCTGGTGAATAATCTGGTGAATTTCTACTCATTTGGATTCTCTTCCTTCTCTCTACAGGCTTTTTTTTTTTTTTTTTAAATCTATCAACCCATATAACAAAATACTGGATTTGATGCTTCTGGCTTCATCTTATTCCTATAGCAGATCAAGCACATAAGCTCCTTTCACTGTTTTAAAAATTACAATCATTTATTGCTTTTAATTCGAAATAATTACAAGCTAGCCTCTGTGCTTTTTGGTTTATACTATTTGTTTAATATACTTCATCATTATGTGTACATATGCTAGTTTGACTCATTTTTAAATTGGTTTAATCTTACAAGTGAAAGACATTCTCTCTTTAAAAAAAAATACAAGCGATACTATTACCTTTAATATAGACACATGCCAAGACTTACTCAACAAAGTTTTTAATACGTTTATCTCACTTAATTAGTAATGGTGTAGTTTGTATGACAATATAGCTAGCTCACATTAGTGGTAATAATGAATTCCCCCCTGAAATAGTCACTTTATTGAACTCCAATTGTATATTTCCATATATCTGGAACCAATGATCATATTTTACAGAATTATGTATTTCAATAATGTAAATACAAATACATTTTATCACTCTAGAGAATTTATCACACACTAATCAAAAGATTGGCCGTTTTAAAATCCCCTAATTTATTCTGAGTAATTCTACATACATTAATCTTCTCTAACCTTCCAATAAGTCATTTCTTAAGTGCAGCTCCACTAGGGGCTACATCAAGGAAACATATAAGACTCCTTGGTTTACAAATATTCTAAACACTGTGTGCTTTTTATCAAAAGATAAAGGATTTAATAAATACTTACTATGTACCAGGCACTATGATAAATATTAAGGATACAAAACTAAAAGCAAGCAAGCTTATTCATCAAAATGATCCGTTATTTCCTAGCAAGAGCTATACAATTTCTACTAAACACTGTTTTTTATTTACAAGTTTTTTTCAGTTCAAATGCTAATTGCTGAAGGGCTTTCCTGATCTCTCTTCTCCCTCTCAGCATCCCCAGTTGCTAGATATACAGATATCTTGTATCTATTTTTCTATATATCTTGTAGATACATATTTTGTGCATGCTATAATTTCTTTAAAGGTAGGGACTATTTCTTTTCTTTTGTTTTTGTTTTTTGATTAGGGCATAGTTATGTGATACTAGAAGGGTCTCTTGGACACCTCCATTAGTGCATTGTAGTCTATCAGTAGCCAAACAAAGGGTGAAACAGGAGTTTGTGGTTCTACTGGGATGACTATTCCTCAAATATACTTTAATTAAATTGAATTTACCAGTCTGATACTTAATATTTGGGACATTCTAAAAGTTACTTGGCAATATATTTAGAGAGTAACTAATAGTAGATATAATTAACACTTGGGATACCCAACACACAGGTAAGCAGTCATTTCATAGCTTAAGTTTGTCCATCAAATATACAAAGGGCCCAGAATAACAATTCCAAGAATATTACAATTTTTTTCTAGTAAATAAGATTTAGTTGTTCTTAGAATATCATAAAGCTGCTTCCTTAAAGCCTTAAAAGCATAAATCTTCTGTGGGTAGATTTATAAAAATAATCTTTATTTCATGAAAATTTACTCAGGTAATTGCATAGGAACAGGAGAACTATGTAACAAATCCTTGATCTCAAAGATATGTGGAACATTTTTTATTTTGATAAAATTCTGAAAAAAAAAAAAAAGGTCTAACTCAAATAATTTATCTTAGAATTTTGTGGAACAATTCATGTTGCTGCTATAATCATCTTTCAACTATAGCTATTTAGAAAAACCAGGGTTCTAAAGGCCAGTAAAGGAAAAAAGCTTGGTGAAAAAGGAAATGACTACAAAAGGAAATAACTTTAGCACTTCTATCCTGCCTCTATCAGAGATAGGATATATTATTATTGCTACTCTTTCTCATAGTAGAAACTCATATTGATATGACCTTGTTAGTTTAAAAAAATGCTTTTTTGTACAACTTTGTGAGCAATGTAATTTAAACTTTATCTTTTTCCTCATTCATAAATTGGGTAGAGGGGAGGAGAGATAAATGAGATAATGTGCCCATGATTAGGAAGACCTTGGACTTCAAGTTCAGGGGTTCTTCCACTACAGGAGACTGCCACTCTGCTTTTACCTCCTTAGAATATCTGTGAACCCTGGACAGGTAACATGCTGGGGAAAAACAAAACAAAACAAAAAGTACCTGCCTTACTCTAGGTTCAGAGATTACTACCTCTATTTATTGATTTTATCCATGCTGATTTTCTGACTTCAGATACTGATTCTATAGAATTAAGGTACTAATGTCATATTTTGAGTCTAAGCTGACATTCCCAAATTTGATAAGTTGCCTCAATCATATTCCAGTATGACATCAGCCCTGAAGCCCATTTGTTCAATTTAATTCAGTTCAACACCATTTATTGATACCTTACTGTGTGCTACGTATAAGAATACAAAGCCCTTGTCCTTAGGCACTTACATTGTACTGGTGAAGGAAAATAAAATGTAAATAAAGTAATTTCAGAGGGGTGTGTGTGTGTGTTTGTGTGTATGTGTGTGTTCATTGACAACAGAGGGGGAGATGAGGAAAGCTTTTCTAAATAAAGTGACACTTGGAAAGAGGTAGTTATTCCAAGAGCAAAAAGAAAAATAAATCATTTCAGACATAGGAAACAAGTATGATATATATGGAGAATAGTAAAGTAGGCCAATTTAGCTGGAACACTCTGTTGTGTGTGTGTTTGTGTGTGTAATAACATGAAACAAGTCTGGAAAGGCAGTTTGAGGCTAAATATGAAGGGCTTTAAATACCAAATATGGATAGCAGAGAGCCACTGAGATTTTTTGAACAGGAGAATAACATGGTCATTTTTGCACTTTTAGTTGGCAGCTATGTGGAAGATGGACAAGAAAAGGGAGAGACTGGAGCCCTACATTCCTTTCTAAAATATATAGAGAATTGACTCTAATTTATAAGAAATCAAGCCATTCTCCAATTGATAAATGGTCAAAGGATATGAACTGACAATTTTCAGATGATGAAATTAAAACTATTACTACTCATATGAAAGAGTGTTCCAAATCACTATTGATCAGAGAAATGCAAATTAAGACAACTCTGAGATACCACTATACGCCTGTCAGATTGGCCAGAATGACAGGGAAAGATAATGCAGAATGCTGGAGGGGATGTGGGAAAACAGGGACACTGATACATTGTTGGTGGAATTGTGAATACATCCAGCCATTCTGGAGAGCAATTTGGAACTATGCCCAAAAAGTTATCAAACTGTGCATACCCTTTGATCCAACAGTGTCTCTACTGGGCTTATACCCCAAAGAGATACTAAAAAAGGGAAAAGGACCTGTATGTGCCAAAATGTTTGTGGCAGCCCTGTTTGTAGTGGCCAGAAGCTAGAAAATGAATGGATGCCCATCAATTGGAGAATGGTTGAGTAAATTGTGGTATATGAATGTTATGGAATATTATTGTTCTGTAAGAAATGACCAGCAGGACGAATACAGAGAGGATTGGCGAGACTTACATGAACTGATGCTGAGTGAAATGAGCAGAACCAGGAAATCATTATATACCTCAACAGCGATACTGTATGAGGATGTATTCTGATGGAAGTGGGTTTCTTCAACAAAGACAAGATCTAACTTAGTTTCAATTGATCAAGGATGGACAGAAGCAGCTACACCCAAAGAAAGAACACTAGGAATGAATGTAAACTGTTTGCATTTTTGTTCTTCTTCCCAGGTAATTTATACCTTCTAAATCCAATTCTCCCTGAGCAACAAGAAAACTGTTTGGTTCTGCACACATATATTGTATCCAAGATCTACTGTAATCTATTTAACATGTATAGGATTGCTTGCCATCTTTGGGGAGAGGGTGGAGGGAGGGAGGGGAAAAATCGGAACAGAAGTGAGTGCAAGGGATAATGTTGTAAAAAATTACCCTGGCATGGGTTCTATCAATAAAAAGTTATTTAATTAAAAAAAAAAATAAAAAAAGAGAAGATTAAATTGTAAAAAAAAAAAAAAAAAAAAAAAGCCCTTCCTTTGTTCTCCTTAAATTAGTGCCTTCTTTCTAAGATTACCTCCAGTTTATTCTATATAAATCTTTTATACATAGCTGCTTGCATGTTGTCTCTTCCATTAGACTATGAATTCCTTGAGAATAGGGACTGGGCTTTTGATTGTCTGTTTTGGGGATCTTTCTTTGTATAATCAGTGCTTAGTTGATAGGTTGGAAATGATAAGAACCTGGCTGCAGTATGAGTATAGAGGAGATGAATTTGAGACAGGAAGTTGGAATTAATAAGACTTAGCAATTGTTTGGGTGTGAAGAAAGATCTTAAAGTTATGTATGTGGATAATTGAAAGGATGGTAGTATCCTTAACAAAAATAAGGAAGTTAGGAAGAAGCATAGGTTTGGGGGGAAAGATGAGTTCTATTTTAGATGTGCTGAATTTGAAGTAGCCATGGATCTTCAAAGTGGAGAAGTACAACGTGAACCAGTTATGATGGGAGACAAGAACTTTAGAAGAGATACTTGAACAGGGTATTTAGATGTATAAGTCATTTGTATAGGAGATAATTGAAGCCACATAAACTGATAAGATTACCAAGTTTTAAAGGGAGAAAAGATACTAAGAAAGATTCCTGAATATTTGATGACCATGAGATAAAGGCAATATAACAAGAAGGCTACCTTGGAATGAGAAAGAGCTGTGTTCAAATCCTATCCAATATAGATGAACTCTGTGACTCATGAGCAAGTTACAATTTCTCTGGGCCTCAGACAACTCTAAGTTGCCTCTAAGGACACTCTAAATTGCCACTCTGCATGTGTTGTGGGAGACTCTACATACTCTTTGAGTTCCCAAACTAAATCACAGATCCATATTACCGTCTATACTTGTCCCACTCAACTTAAAGACCAAACCAAATAACAACAACAAAAAAAAAACAAGTATATGTTCTTCATCAGGAAGAGCTTAACATATTTGTATAAAACAGTTCACTTATAAGAGTCAAGACCTATCAGTAGCAGTTATGTTGAAAATAAAACAAAATAAAAACTATAACTGCATAAAATGAACTATTCTATCTAGCTACTTCTATAATGAAAAGGTATGGAATATATGGGGAAATCTTGATGTTTTAAAACTTTTAGCCTAAAACATTTGTAAATTCAAATTTAATGCTTCACTGGCTTCCCTACATTCTCATAGGAATGAGAAAGTGAATCCCTCAGATTTTACCTCTGATCAATCACATTATCTCTGCCACATACAGCTCTGACACTATACTGACAGTGTCTCAATGAGTTAAGGGAACAGAGAAACACTGGAACTATAAAGCACATAGATTTGATTAGATAAACCAATTTCTGCTCGTGGTTCAGCTTCTTTTCCATTTCAGCCTGGCAAGAATGTGCTAATTCCAATTAAAGGCAACTGATCAAATTATAATAAAGCAGAAAAATCTTCCCAAATAAATTGGGCATCTTTAAGGAGCCCTAGTGAAAGAAGATGGAAGGATGGAAGTGGTGTTCTCTTCTTTAACATATAATGGTTCTCTCTGGAAGCAGGTTTCTTGGGGAGGTTTTCTGGAGGCATCCATAGTTTCAGTTCAGAGTAATAATCACTCCAAATACAGCCAGATGATAAAATCCAAACGTTTATTTCTCCAAGAGCTCTTGCAGCTTGTCCTTTGCCTCTGCTTTCTTCAGCCTCCAGCCAGCATAAAGGTAGAAGATGGCATGAATCTGACTCCACCTCCAAGAGTGAGCTTGTGGGCTTCCTCCCAGAGTGCTCCTTTCCGACTCCTGGCAATGTTCTGAACTGACTCTGACTAACTCACTGAAGCTCTTTTTATGCTTGGTGTAAAAGGTTGACTTCTCTTCCGAGAGTGGGATTATGGGTTTCTGACTTGTGAATTTCATAGTGAAAATTGACTTCTGAATCTCCCAAAAGTGTGAACTCCAATGAGAACTTAAATACATTAGTGAGCTAGAGAATTTGCTAAGTACCATGCTAAATTAGGCAACTGACTTATTACTTTGTAAGGATAACAGTCTCATTGTCAGCCATGCTCTTTCAGTGTCAGATGTTTCTTAAATCTTCTCCTTTGTTTCCAGATTTTTCTCTTTTTCTGTTTCTCTCTGATGGACAAGGCGAATATGGTTTGTTGGTACCCATCTGATTCCTTCTCCACCTGTAGAGACACAAGCAAACCCTCTTCTCTCCAAGCAGTTAACCTCTCTGGTCCCTTCCATTCACCACTTTCTGGATCTCTCCACATTACCTGGCAATTACATTGGAGCTGTTTGCACTGGACACTGCTTGGTTCCAAGAACTCTTGCTGCTAATTTTTTGCCTCTGCCAGCTTCAGCTTCTCTTCTTCCAAATATCTCCAACCAGCACCAAGGTGAAAGTTGGAATGAATCTGACTCCACTTCCGAGAGTGGGCTTGTGGGCTTCCTCCCAGAGTGCTCTTTGGCCCTAAGAGTTTCTTGCTTATATGCGTTCTCTAAAGGTGTGAACACAAGCATTGTTTCTATCAATTCCACTTAGTACCTTGTTTTCTCCTCATAGGATCAGATCAATCATACTGAACCATGCTAAATTAGATAATTATTGTCTCTATCAACTCTAATGAGTTAACACTTTGTAAGGATTCCAACAGATGGATAACCATAACAGCATGAAAGAAGGATCATTGGATATTTAGAATTAAAAGTAAAATAAGAGGCACTTCCTGTGAAAAAGGAAACTCTTTCACCTCAAGAGAAAGTAGCTTCTTGTGTACAAGTAGTAATGATAGGGATTTAAAGTGTCATCAGGTAAGAGATTCCCTGGGAGGGCAAAAAATGAGGAAAAGTGGTGAGCAGAGGGTCAACCATTTGCTGAGAAGGCTGGAGACAAATATTTAATGACTTAATAGAGAGGAATATCCTATAGTGCAATATCATTGCATTCTAAGAAATGATACATATGAGGAATTCAGAGAAACATGGAAAGACTTGCATGAACTTAATGAAAAGTAGAGAAAAGTAGAAATAGGAGAATGAATATACATGATAAATATAATGCAAATGAAAATACTAAAAGCTGAACTCAGATTAAATATAATGACCAATAATATAGTGCTTCTAGAAACAGCTGATAAAATATATTTCCCTATTATGAAATATACCTCCCAATTGCTGTGATGGAGATAGTATTAAGGCAAATGTCACATACTTTATGTCAAAGATATGTCATTAGTTTTGCTTAATTATTCTTGTTAGAAGTGGATATTATGAGTGGATAGGATATCTAGCTCTTGTCTGTCTCTGTTGCCCACTAATGTAAACCTAGATGCTGTGAGGCATTCTATTCAGAATGAAGGAGTTACAGGTTTTATGTTAGGCAACAAGTATTTTCAGGTTTGTTAAGTACTGTTTTCAGTTAAGGTTACTACATTTTAGGAAAGACAAAAACAGGATAACCAGGATTTAAGAGGCATTAAGACCTAGCTTTCTCTTCTTCTCCCTCTATATTATTTCACTTGGTGATTTCATTAACTCATATGGAATTAATTCTCATCTCTATACTAATGATTTTCAAATTTATTTTTCCTGCGCCAGCCTCTCTGATGACCTTTAATCTCAAATCTCTAATTGTTTTCCAGACAGACTAAAAAATGGATCTCTACTAGATATATAAAACTCAAAATGTCCTAAATATAACTCATTATCCATCCTCCTCCCCCCAGCTTTTCCCTTCTCTTACCCACCTATTACTATAGAGAGCAACACTATCCTCTTAGTCTCTCAGGCTCATAACCTAGGAGTCATTCTGAATTCTTCACTATCTCTCACCATTCATATCCCACTGGGTGCCAAAGCCTGTCAATCTCACCATTACATCATTTGTAGAATAAAGCCCTTTTTCTCTTTTCTGATGTTGCCACCATTCTAATTCAGGCCTCCATCACCTCACACCTTGATTACTTCAAAAACCTGTTGGGGGTTTGCTTGCCTCAAGTCTCTTCTCCATTCTAGTCCATCCAATATTCACTTACTAATGTTATTTACCTAAAACACAGGTCTAATAATGTCAAACCACCCCTATCTCCCTTCCCCCAAACTTAAACTCCAGGGGCTTCCTGTTGCCTCCAGGAGCAAAAACAAAACACTCTGTTTAGCACCACAGCTCTTCATAACTTAACACCCTCTACTTTTTTAGTCTTTATATACCTTTCTCCCCAACAGGTACCGTTCAATTCTGACTTCTTGGTTGTTCCATGAACAAAATACTCCATCTCTTGGCTCTGAAAATTTCTCTGGCCACCCAGATACCTGAAATGCTCTCCCTCTTCAACTCTACCTACATGCCTCCCTGGTTTCCTTTAAGTCCTCCCAAATTGGATTCTAGCGCTTTGCCTCTTTTTATAATTTCCTACTTATCTTGTATATAGATTCCTTTGTATGTATATTTGTTTGCATGTTCTCTATCCTATAAGTCCCTTGAGATCAGGGACTAACTTTTCCCTCTTTTTTGTACGTTCAGTGCTTGGCATAAAGTAGAGACACTTAATAAATGTTGATTTATTGAGAATTTAGGTAAATTCTGATAGTTCCCGTCAAATACCAGAATAGCTATTAGTGTAAAAGAAATATCAAATATTCTTTGCGTGGTCACATAGCTATAACTAGGAGTGCTGGGTGATAGTTGAAGGGGACAATTTCAGCTCCATTTGATTAAAAAAACTTTCCAATAAGTAGAACTAAATTGAAAGTGGAATTGGGCATTTCAATAAATTCTTTTTCGCTGGTGATCTTCAAGAGGAAGCTGGATTCCTATTTGTTATAATGATGATGGAATTGTCTGGCAGGTTTAGTTAGGATTAGATGACTTCTAAGATTTCTTAAATTCTGTAGAAAATAATCACACTCTTCCCAACTGTGGGCATTCTTTTTCTTTTTTAATCATCTGATTTTTTTTTTTTTTTGGTTTTTATTTAATAGCCTTTTATTTACAGGATATATGCATGGGTAACTTTTAATCATCTGATTTTTCTCTAGATATGACTTCTTTAAAAAGATGATAATTTGTTTTGATATACTTTTCCTAAAACACACCCAAACTACTGTAAAGAATATTTCCCAGAAACTTTTTATATCACTGCTGGGAGACACTGTATACATTGCTCTGATTTCTATGATACAGAATATAGAAATTTCCATATTTCTATATTCATATTTCATATGAATTATTCCAAGTGCTTCTTAATTCTCTACATTTCATCACTCTTATGGTAATATTAATATCATTCACATACTGAAGTTTATTCAGCAATTCTTATATAATATTTAAATAAAATGCTTTATGAACTTTTAAGTGCTTTGTACATGCTTTAATATTGCTATTAAGCCATTTTTGTTCATATCTGACACTTGCTGGTCCTATTTAGGGTTTCTTTGGCAAAGATATTGGAGTGGTTTGTCATTTCCTTTTCCAGCTTGTTTTACAGATGAGATAATTGAGGCAAAGAGGCTTAAGTGATTTGCCCAGGGTCAAATAGCTAGAAAATGTCTGAAGTCATATTTGAACGCACAAAGAGGAGTTTTCTTGACAGTAGACCCAGTAGCTGTGCACCTAGCTTCCTTGTGTGAATACTAAGAGGAATATTTTTGTCCATGGGTTTTTTTCTTGCTATCAATCAGTTCCTTGAAAGTATAATAATTCCTCTCGTAAGATATAGGAATCAAAATTTATAATGATTGTGATGCATAAACAAATCTTATAAAAATAATTAAATCCATGTTTTTGGTAGGGCCACAATGTTAATGTTAGGTTAATGTTAAAGTTAAAGTATTTTAAACACATGTTATATTGTGAAGCACAATGCTAAATGTTAGGGATACAAAAAGAAATTTGAGAATGTTTTCTGCTTTCAAGGAGCTGAAATTCTAACTAGAGAAGATTACAGGGATGGGGTGGAGCTAGGAGAGTAAAAGAAGGAATTAAGCACCTACTATGTGCCAGGTATTGTGATAAAAAGTTCTGAAAATACCTCATTTGATTTCACAGTCCTGGGAAGTAGATGCTAATTATGATCCCCATTTTACAGCTGAGGAAATTGAGGTTGAAATTAAATTAATTAACTTGTCTGGGGTCTCATACTTAGCAAGTGTCTAGGTCATATTAGAATTCAGGTCTTCTTAGACTTCAGGAAGGAAGCTATTCCAAAACAAAAAATACTAAAGAAAATAATGAAAAAATGAAAAAGTAGGAAAAATGAAAATGTCAAGCAGTGAGTTTAAATAGGCAAGACAGCCTTGGCTTCAAGACTCTCAAAGTATAACCAACTTCTGAAACCACTATATATAAAATATGATAAGATGAAAAATGAATGAATATATATATTCTTCTGCTTTAACTTATCTTGTCTCTAATTCTTTTTGGTCTTGCCACATCAACTTTACTTGACATTTGAAATATATAATTATAATTAAATTGCAATGGAAAAACCAAACAAAAATTATCTTTATATTGATTCTGCCATTGATTCTCTTTTCACAGGAACAAGAACTATATTTTTCTGAAAATAGGTAGCAAACTATGGGTATCAAATTTGCAAATCATAACTACATATCATAAGATAGAACATCATAAAAGGTGCTCAAATTCAGATGTGGTTCAGTTCACCCATTTGACCTATCAAATTTTTTATGGACCACTATTCAGGATCATAAAATATCTATTTATTCTGATATTTTCTGCACAAGAGAAAAGAAGGTCAGCTTATATCCAAAATAAAAAAAAGTACTGGCTTACCTACAAAATAGGTACTGAAAGAACAATATGAGTGGCTTATCAGGACAGAGTTATAAGAAGTTCCCTGATGAGGAAATTCTCAAACCTCATTTTTCTTGAAACTTGTGCCTGGAGCAAAGAGATTAAGTCACTAGCTAATGTCATCAAATATAGCCAATGTCATCAAAGGCAGGAAATAAACCCAGGTTTTCCTGGCTCTGAGGCTAGCTTTCTATCTACTACCTCTTATGAAACTTATCCAAAAAAAGTCTTTCAATGCAACTTAAAATTTTATACTTAATATAAAGCCCCTAAACTGACATGAACGCTTAGTAGTTGTGTGACTTTGCACTCAATACTCTTGGCCTCAATCACTCACCTGTAAAAGGAGAGGCTAAAATTCCAATAGGAATTTTAACAACTTTCATTTAAATTTCATTTTTAATAAGCAAAATGCATCCTAATATTTTTTTAACTCAACCCACAAAGTAAATATTCTATTGTATAATTATATTTATCACTATTGTTCCAATACTATTGCTATTTTCTCCTCTGCAATAGAGAATCTTACTTATGGGTTATGACACTCTCATGGACTGCACAATCATATATTACATGAGTTGTGAACATTACTTCCATCATCTTCTCTTACTCCCCCAACTTTATAAACCTCAGCTTGTTAACTTATTAGGATATCATGAAATTGCCAAACAAATAGGTCAACCTGTGTAGTAGCACTAGTATTACAGAAGAGAAATTATGTTTTATAGTACTTTTTAATCCAATATATTTCCAGCTTATGCCCAGGTTTCTCCTGAAGAATCTGCGCTGGGAGGCAGAAGTAAGTAAGGAAGTAAAATGAAAGGCTTAAAAATTTTTGGGTTTGAGGGGCTATTTAGCAAGGCTGAATAATAATGCTTATGTCAATAGCAGGCATTAAACATATGGAAATGTAGCTGGGCAGAAGGGCGAAATGAGATAAAAGGATACAAATATGTGGAAGGCAATGTAATAAAACATCTTAATACGTGACAATTGCAGGCTCTCATTTATCCTATAGGCTAATTACTGTTGTGGCAGGAAGAAAGAGATGGAAATTATAGTTCATATAGTAAAATTTGAAAGAATAAGTTATATCAATATATGAACATTATAGTTTCATTCTGGATCTTTCTGTATCTCTATGCCTTATTCCCAAGTCCTATTATTTCACTGAAGAAACTGAAGCAAACACATTTATTAAATGTCTATTATGTGACAGGTACTATGTTGAATACTGGAGATAAAAAGAAATGCAAAAACATCAACCCTGCCCCTCAAGAAGCTGATCTTGTTATAAGGGAGAAAACTCACAAAAACAATTGTACATTAAGATATACACAGTATAGGAAGTGTCAGAGGGTAATTAAAAAAAAATTGCTATAGAAAATGAAATTTGAGATAGGTCTTGAAGATTAGTAAATTGGAAGTAAGGAAACTATTAGTCCTGAATTCCTTCATCTATCCTCCTTTTCATCACATGTTACTCAGATGTCTTCTCTCATTATAAATCTTTTACCTCATTAAAATATGACCCTTCTCCATGCCAAAGCAAGCCCTTTTACATGACCTGATCACATTGCATTTCATGTTGTCCAGAAGATTTCCCCAATAATATTCCTTACTTTTTCTAATCTTTCTTCATCTAATGACTTTTTCTCTGCTAACCACAAATTCATGCATTCCAACCATGGGGAACGGGTAGTGAAATGTCACGAAGTGGGGAAATGATAAGTTGTGTGTAAGGAATGAAAAAAGTTGTTAGGAAGGACACAGATTATAAAGAGCTTTAATAGTCAATCAGAGGAATTTATATGGATAATATGGAGCCACTAAAGTTAATTGAGAAAGGAAGCGACATGATTACAACTGCACTTTGGTACAGACACTTTTGGCAGCTGAGTAGAGAACAATTTGAGGGAGGGAAACTAATTAGTAGGCTACTGCAATAGTATATGTAAAGGGAAATGTGGGTCTGAACTAGAGTGTAACTATGAATGGAGAAAAAGGTTTTGTTTTGTTTTTTTTTATACAAAAGATACTGTAAAGATAGAAATAATGGGATTTGGCAAGAGATTTGAAATATGGAGTGAGAAAAGAATGAGTCAAGAAAGGCACTGGGGATCTGGGAGTATTGTTTTACCCTCTATAATAATAGGGAAATTTGGAAAAGTGAACTTTTGGGAAAGATGAAGAATTTTTTTTTTGAGATACCTACCTAGTTTGAGATTTTCAAAAGGCAATTGGTAATGTGATGTGAGACTGAAAAATCAGGAGAGAAGAAAAAAATCCTGAAAATAACACCTGGGAATAATTTGTATGGAGGTGATAACTAAATGCAAGGGGATTGATGATATCAAATTATAAAGTATAGAAGAAAAAAGGAGGTCCAAGATAATGACTTCAAGGACACATATCTGAGCCTAATATAGATGAAGATTTAACAAAGGAGACTAAATGGGGGAGAGTCAGATAGGCAAAGTAGGAGAAAATGAGAACCAAGACAAAGAAATGCCACAAAACCTAGAAAGGAGAAGAGCTCCAGAAGAGGGTGATTGACAATGTTAAAGGCTTCAGTGGGGTCAAGAAGAATGAAGAGTAAAGAAAGGCCATTAGATTTAGCAATTAAGATAACTGTCAATTTTTCAACTGAATGAAATCATATATAAGATGGCTGAAGGTTTGGAAGAGAGTTAGGAGAGGAAATGAAGGCAGTAACTTTACAAAGTTTTCTCAAGAAGTTTAGCTAAGAATGGGCAGGTATCGATGAAAAGATAAAATAAGGACTTTTTTTTTTTCACAAGAGTGAGGTAAAGGAATGTGTTGTGGACAGTAGAGAAATAATCACTAGATAAGGAAAGACTGAAGATGAAAGAGTAGGCATGATAGTTGGGGAAATCAGCTGGACAAGATGGAATGGGATATAATCAAATGCACATGTAGAAGGGTTTGCCTAGGCAAGGAGAAGGATCATCTTTCACAAAACAAGAAGAACAAATAATGAAGGAAGATATCTGAGAGATGTGTGATGATGAGGGCAAAAGAGGGAGTTCATGACAAATAGATTCAAATATTTTGATGAAGTATGAGTTGAGATCCTCAACTGAGAGATTGGGGGTGCCATGAAAGGCTTGAGGAAGGCTGAAAAAATTTAAGAGAGTTTCTGTGGTGAGTGGGAGAGGGAAATTGATTTGGGAAGTGTGAAAAGACTGCCTTGCTGCAGTGAGGGTCCAAATGAAATTATGTAACATAAATTTGTAGTGGATCCAATCAACAAGGTTTTATTATTTCCCCTAGCTCCTTTAAAGCAGCACAGTAGTAGTAGTGAAAAATGGAAATGTGAGAGTTAATCCAGGCGTGATATGACAAAAGAACAAGAAATTTGTGAGCAGGGGAAATATTAGAATTGATTTACCAAAAGGTCAAGATAGGAGAGATAGTAGAATACAAGTGCAGAGTAATGGCTTGGAAAAGAATTGTGGAGAGGAAGACTGAGGATAATAGTAAAGCCAAAGAATAGGGTCAGAGAATCATAAGGTAGAGGAAAAAAAAAGATGAAATGATTAAAAAAAACAGAATTAGCTAAAAGAATTTTGGAGTTTGTGAGTGTAGGAATATAATAGCTGAGGGTGATTAAGAATATGAGACAACTATCTTCATGTGTTATAATGGTAAGATGGAGAAGTAAGTCATAGTTATTAAGTAGATAAAAGAATTCTTCAATTAATGTTTTTAAATCTAAGCTTCTATCTTTTCTAGGAATTTGCTGCAGCTCTTATACTTTTTATGCTCATTTAATCTTACCCAATCTACTGGTTCCTTCTAATTTGTTTATGAATATATTTGGTTCCTGTGAATACTTAAAGGGGAGGTGGTGGTATTTCACCTTGATGAAATCTTACTTCAATCCTCTTTTACCTTTTCTTCTTAAGTGATGAGATTCTGAATCTGGATATTCTTTTTCAGTAGTACAAATCAAAATTTATCAATACCACAATCAATTTAGAGTAAGAAAAAGTAATTTAGTCCTATCCTCTCATTTTACAGATGAAGAAACCAAAGCAGAGAAAGTTGAAGTGACTTGCATAGAGATCACATAGCTTGTAAATGAGATAGGATTTGAACACAGGTCTTCTTGACTTTAATTTCAGGACCTTATCCTTTATGCCATGATACTCCTTCACACCCAAATGATTCTTGTGCGTATTTTATCATCAAATTTTCACAGGATATTGTACCAATTAGGATGTTTTTCTGGGTGTCAAAGTTACACAGAGCTCAATGAAGCACACAGACTACTTGTTATTAGCACATTTAAAAAAATTAACTGGCTAACTTTTCCATTTATGGTTACTTTGAAATAGATGACACTACTTCTTATGTACAATTTGTTACTTGAAATATGAAATGTGTGGAATAATCTCAAAGATTTTGGGGAATAAGAAAGTCATCAGTTGCCTTTTTATAGCAGCAACATTGTAAAATTTTTAAATTATTCACTATCCTTTGTTCAGATTATCTGACTCAATCAAACCTATAATAGATATGTTGCAGTTGATTGATGACCACCATGTATCTCTCCACTGTCCTTTCAGTAACCTGACTTTTTGGATATTGATTTAGATATTTGATCCAATTGGAATTGGATATTCCAGGACTTGTGGCCAATGAGCCTTCTTTATTCACTTGGCGGCTTCTATGTGGATTGTTAGAATGAGATCCTTTAAAAAAGTGTATAAGAGCTTTAACATGTTAAAGCTGAATTGCTTGTCTGTGGTTTCCTCTATCGTAAAAAAAAAAAAAAAAAAAAGATTCAATGACCTTTCCCCCGTTCTTAATTTACAAAGTCACCCTCTTTCTTGCCCCCATTAAAAAAAAAAAAAGTACCAACATCTTTCCTTGTAACAAATTAAGAATGGTCAAGCAAAACAAATTCATATATTGGCCATATATGAAAGTATATATTTCATGTTATTATCTTATGATCACCATATTTATTAATCTTGTGGCATCTGAAATGTCACTGTACTGATCCCACGTTCTTACATTTTTCAAAGTTATTCTTTACAATGCTGTAGTTATTATATAAATTACTCTTCTGGTTCTACTTTATTTTGAAACACAATACAATATGTCTATGTTACTTTGAGTCTCTTACTTTCATAATTTCTTACAATTTACAAATGTTGCATTACACTCATATACCATAATTTGTTTAGCCACTCCCCAATTGATAGGCTCATTTCTCATTCTCTCTACAAAAGGAGTTGCTATGAATAGTTTTGGTATATAGAATTTTTTCCTTTTTTGTTTGTTTTTTTTTGTTACAAGCCTAATATTGAGCTTTATGGATTGAAAGGTTTACACATAAGCATAACTCCAAATTGCTTTCCAGAATCACAGAGCAATTCGAACCAACATACATATGTTTGTATTTTAAAGTTTCTATTGAGCCTTAGTATTTTCATAAAGAATGTCTGAAATTCTCTCTTTGATTAATGATCCCTTCACTTCACCCCATCTTTTTTTCCTGTGTAGGAAATTTAGTATTGTTGACTAGCTAGGTCATGGAACAAGGAACTTGCTAGAAATTGTGATTCTTAATACCTTCTATGAAAATTCTGGAAAAAAACCCAGGTATACTTACATATAAAGATAACTTCTTTTCTTTATTATTTAATTTCTCCTTAATCACCTTAAGATCTGATTTCTTTTTTCTTTTCTTTTCTTTTTTTTTTTTGCTAGGGCAATTGGGGTTAAGTGACTTGCCCAGGGTTACATAGCTAGGAAGTATTAAGTGTATGAGGTCACATTTGAACTCAGGTCCTCCTGACTTCAGGGCTGGTGCTCTACTATACCAACTAACTGCCCCCGCCCTGATTTCTTTTTTCCATTATTCAATTAAAAACCAATGATCTAAATCACCAAATCCAAAAGACCTTTTTCAGTTCCAATTCTCCCGGCTCTTTCTATAGCTTTTGAATCTGTTGCTCTACCCGCCTCCAACTGCCTTCTGGGTATTCCCCTTTCTTGACATTGGAGATACATTAATTCTTATGATTCTCCTCATCTAATTGAACTTTTACAATCTTTGTTTTTTACTGCCTTTCTACTTTTAAAGGCAGCTAGATGGTACAATGAACCTTCAATCAGGAAGACCCAAGTTAAACACGTATTAGCTGTTTGACCTTGGACAAGTCACTTACCTACCATCTGCCTTAGTTTTCTCAAATGCAAAAAGGGATAATAAAAGCACTTAATTCCCACTGCTGTTTTGAGGATCAAATGAGATAACTGTAAAGCACTTGGCACAATGCTTGACATAGAAAGTGCCATATAAATGTTAGCAATTATTATAATTATTATTATTGTTATAGTAAAATGGCATTATTGTAAAAATCGAATGCTATATTTGTAAAGCGTTTAGCACACTGCCTACCACATAAAGCACTTTTATTGTTTTCCTTCCAGACCTCTTAAGATCCTTGAAAGTTCTGTACTTGATACTTTTTCCCATGGCAATCTCTTTTACTTTTATAATTTTAAATAAGGATTTTGAATGACTTAACCATTTCATGGCTGGATTACTTCTCTCAGTCATCCATCTATCTATCTATCTATCTATCTATCCATCTATCTATCTATATTTTGCTGAGGCAATTGGGGTGAAATGACTTGCCTAGGGTCACACAGCTAGGAAGTGTTAAGTTCTGAGGCCACATTTGAACTCTGGTCCTCCTTCCTCCTGACTTCAGGACTGGTTCTCCATCTACTGCACCACCTAGCTGCCCCAATCAGCCATTATATTTAGGTTGGAGTCCATTTTTTTTTAATGAAATTCCCTAATTTCTCCTTACCAGTTCCCATGGTGATTTTTGGTCATTCCCTTTCCAATTTTAGGAACTTTTATCAACTCTTGTCATTGTTCCTCTATAGTTCTACTTACTATACTAGTTCCAAACTAAGACATCTCTCTCCCTAACTATCATCCCCAGTACATTTTCTTTTTCCTCTGACCAGAACATAACCTCCTTACTGGCAGGAGCTGTTTTTGATTTTGTATTCCTATCTCCAGCACTTTGTGCACTTGCCACAAAGTAAACATTAAAAAAAACCCGTTTTTTTCCTTTATTCATTCAAGCAATTTTTTTCTCTTCATGAAATGTGAAAACATGTATTTATCTTTTTTTGCTTTATTTATTCAATTTCCCAATCCCAAAGTCTGTTCCCTTATAACCCTTGTCCTTTCTTCAGTCATCTGAGTTTCTCTCCTTCTGTCTTTTCCTATTTTTCCCCCACTAAAAGTAACCTCCTTTTTCTCCTACGGATTTGAAAAATAAAACTGTGCACAAAATATTCTTTAGAGGCAAATTAAGAATAGCTGGAAGGAGAAAATGAACCTAATATAGGAAAAGCTTTCAATATACTTGAAAACAGAAATCAAAAAGTTAGCATGATAAATATGAATATTCAAAATATGAACTCAACAGCCAAGCTCCACTACAACACTTTTTATTATATTTTTCTAGTGAAACCAATTGCTACTCGGTATCATATTGTTATCCTAATCAACTATGCAATTATTTCCATAATTTGAAATAAAACACTGAAGTTCCAATTTTTTTTTAAAATTAGCACCATATTTTTAGAAGTCAAAACTGATTTACAAATTGAGTGAAAAAAAAATCTAAAGGAATAAGAAAATAAAAAGATTTGTAAAATGATGCTGATTTTAATGATCATTAAAATTCAATACTAAATTCAAGATCTAAGAGATCAGGACTATTTACATAGTGTTATGCAAATTTAGTTACTTTAGAACATGAATATTTACATAAACAAAATGTATTTTGCTAAAGAGATTACCTAATAATTTTCATATCTACAAGATAATTTCTCTCCTAAAGATTCAAATTTACTTCTAAATTACTGTTAGAAAAAAAAAACCAGAAAGGAAATGTTATATTCCTTTCTCCTACTATTCAATGATTTGTCCTAAAATGAAATAATGCAACAATAAATAATTTTAAAGTGATTTTAATTTGAATTTTGACTAGATTCATAATTTTTGTTCATGTTAATATATTATTTTTTTCTAATTTAACAGAGTACTAACAGTTATAGTAAACAAAATTTTAACTATATGGGTTTAATTTATATTCAGCAAGATTTCCTCTGAATAGGATAATAAGCATGCTGAATGTTTAACTGGTACCAAAAGACAATTACTTAATTTAAAAAAAAATCTCTTCCACTGTTTTTCAAAGAACAAAACATTATAGTCTACACAGGAGAAAGAATTCAAATGCTTCAGGCTAGAATTTGCTTCATAATATTTTAAAACATTATAGGATGATCCTATGATTTAAATGATATATGTAGAGGGACATTTTGAATATTAGAACTGGTTTCACTTTAAAAGAATTAAACATGCTAACTCACCATAATTAATGGCTGTAAAGACACACAAAGTATTTGACATTCAAAATTCCATCACTGGGACAAAGACTACACAAATGTTTAAATTGTCAACTGATTTAAATGCAAGTGGTTATGAAACTCGCAAGTAGATGTTTAATGCAAAAAAAATATAATAATGTATCTAAAAGAATAAACCCATAATCCTGGGTTTTCTCTGAAATGTATTAAAATGAGCTTGTTTTCTAGATTAACAATCTTTAAAAACGCTCAAAATAAAACTGGGTGGGGGAGGGCATAAGGGGATAGAGCTTGCTACATTATTAAGGAGGACTCAATATACTAATATATACTAATAATAAGCCACAAACAAATAGCAGTAGCTAATATTTTCATTTTTATGCTCAGTGTAGCAATTCTTTAAGCAAACAGCTCTTTTTGCTAAGACGCCATTTTATCAAATCTGAATCACAGCCAACAGTTTAGGATGCCATGCTACTGCAGCTCCTAAAATGTTATGTAATATATTGATTTAACAGAAACACATGCTATTTACTAATTCTTTGCTGTGTTACATTTTCCTGCTCTATTAGAGGCTGATGGGTAATGAAATACCTGAAGAAAGGTGTCGCCCAACCATCCTAGGAGACGCTATTTTGTGTGCAGAGCTGCCTCTACGTCTGCATCTATGTTCGCCTGGGCTTTCAGCTTCAATATGTCGGCTTTGTACAGCATGAGCCTCATCCTGTAGGGCTGCCAAAAAAATCTCTCAGTGCAAGCGTGCTCTCAAAAAACCTGCAAGCTCATTCAGGCTTTAGCTATACTGATTAGGATATGCCCTTTCTGTATGTGGAGTTACTCCCATATTATTTAATGCTAGGTTATGTTAGCAACAGAGGAGATTTTAAAGCTTTGATTATCTAATCACAGCTGACACTAAACCGATCTCTCTTCCTCTTTAATTTCTTCCAACTGTCAAAAACATTTTCACTTTAGGACCCAACTACAATTAACACTGTAACTGTTTTTCTTCTGTTTTTTGAAAGTCAGCCAAAACAACAACCACATACTGGCAACTGGTTGCATGCAAATAAATTTCTGCCTCCTTTCTACACTCTTTCTATATATCTACAACCTTTTGCTTACTTTTTCTCCAAATGATCCTAGATATTTGGCATACTGTTACTGTGGGTAATATTATAAATGAGTATCACAAATCATCAATTTCTTAATTATTTGTTTCTCCCTCCAAAAAAGATCTAAGTAGTTAACATGAGAGCAAATTATTCAAAGTCTGCTTATAAATATACAGAAGGCTTCCCCCAAATGATATATTTCTTTCTTGTCATAGGAAAAAAAAAAGAAAAGAAAAACAGATCTTCAAAAATTGCAAACTGAAGGAGTTAGTGTGGATTTGTAAAGACATTGTTTGAATAGTAAACACTGATGGAATGACATTTTCTGGATCTCAACAGTGGCATGATTCATTGCATTTATACGACAACAGCATGCTAATTTAAAACATTCCTTGTAATGTGGGTACACTAAGATCCATGGAATCAACACGGGCCAACTGACCCTTCTCAAGTATGATCCTATTGTAAGACAAATTTTAAATTTAGTAACAAAAATACTTTTGTAGTTTCTAGAAATATGGTCAATCTCAAGATAACTATATTGTATATTATAGGCAATCTATTCTAATCTCTCTCCCAATATTGGAAACTACTGTGAAATGTGACTAATAGACAAATAACCCACTTCCTGTTTGAATATATCCAGGGAAGATCTCCTTAGTTTGGAAGATATTATTCGACAATTACTTCTCACAATTCTAACTTTGTAAATTCATTTTTGTAGTGAACTAAAATATGCCTGTTTATAACTTTTACCCATTGGCAGTTATTTTATACTCAGAAATTATATTTAATAAGTCTAATTAATTAGTCTCCTAACTATATAATCACTCTGCTCATCTGACTTCTCTAGGCTGAATTTAACCATTTATCCACAGCAGGTCTATAATAAATACATGTTATGGCTCTCTCATTTTTCAGTCTCTTTGTGGAATCATAGAAGCAACTGAGCTATAGTGTAAAGGAGACAAGATTTGGTTCAAATTCCAGTTCTATCTATGTGTGATGTTGGGCAAATCATTTAATTTCCCCAGGACTCAGTTTTTTCATCTGTAAAATTGGAATAATCAATTTAAAAGCATTTATGTTCCTACCATGTGCCAATTCCATCAGAAGTTGGAGAAACAAAGGGAAAAAAAAAATCAAATGGCTCTTGTTCTGAAGGATGTTTATTAAAAGGAATGACACGTGCTTATAATACAAAATAAATAAGGAAAGAGTCCTTTTAACTGAAGGGGAGGACGGCACGATCAAAAAAGGTCTTTCTAAAAGTTAAATGCTGCTTAACCTGATGTTTCAAAGAAACAAGGGACATTAAAAAGGCAAACATGGGAAAGGAGTACATTCCAGATATGGATGACAGTCCAGCTAGATCAGAGTAGTGGAAGAAAATCAATGTATAACTAAGCTAGAAAGGCATGTTGGAGTTTTCCAGTCACAGAGGCTTGAGTAGAAGACAGAATATAAGAATATATGCAAAAAGTTTTATAAATCATAAAGCATTATGCAAATACAAGTTGCTACTATTAACAAACCCAGTTCCCTCAACTATTTTTATATGATTTACAGAACCCTTACCATCCTTAGTAACTTTCTCCTGATGCTTTCCAGTTAGCCAATATGGTGATTAAATCTCAGAACTGGATGTAATAAAGATGAAATTAAAATCAAGCATCCCTTGGTCCCTTGTCTATTGTTTTTTTCCATTAAACTGTGGTGACCAACCTCTTATTAAAAAATTTCTCTGTATTTAAAAATTCCTGCATACTATCAAATAATCTCTATAATGAAGATGCTATTAATTTAATCACTCAATGGCCTTAAACATTTTTGTCAAATTGATAAGATTGTTTTGCATATTATTATTTCAATTTAACAAAAATTTTAATGAATCTTAAAATCTGGATAAAATTATTCATGTATATCAATAATCAATAGTTTTGCTCATGAGATCCTGAAAATAACATTGTTTGTTAAATATCACCATAAAATCAACAAAGTTATTTCAGTAAAATGGTGCCTAAAAATTTTGATAATACCTTATTAAATGTTGCTAATGTCTGAAAAACTAGCAACAGTAAGATTTTAAAATATTCAAAAAATGAGAGAAATAATCTAATTCAGGATTTTGCAAAGTAGATAAGTTCTCAACACTTCTAAAACACATAATAATCTGACCAAATATTTATTTACACATTCTATACCATTTCTCCCCCCATGCTGTAAACAAACAGAATTTACTAGTTTCAGATAAGCAGAGGGATAGCTTATAAAGAAAATGGAGGATTTTTTTTTTGTTCTAATTCCACCTTGCATTTCCTGTCCCTGTTACATGTTTCTAAGAGATACAGGAAAATGATGGTCAATAAGTAGAAAATTAAAAAAAAATTATGTTGGAAATCAAGAAATAAAAACATGTGGCATCTTTTATGCATGTGTCTCGAATTAGATGTAAATATAATTGCTGGATTATTCATACACCCAGATTTTTCTACATGCCAAATAGTGAAAAACATAATGAAGACACAAAATGTATTGAACTTAATAGGGAAGCAATATTAAAGAATAATAAATTCCATAAATATTAAATCTGAAAAGACAATTTAATTCAGTTGAAATCAAACAACTGTTTGGAGTGAGGAAATATATGTTATTCACACTTTGGAACAAAAAAATTAGGGCGAGTTAAATATGTATAATATAAATAAGAGTACTGATGATAAAGTATACTAAATAAGTTTACTGTAATTAAATACTTGAGGAGGGGGAATGGATGCATATATAGCTTAGGAGTACAGTGGTAAAAAATATGATCATAATACTTTGCAAAATTTCTTGTGAGTGTGACCATGATAGAAAAAACTGTTAAGGCAAACTTAGTTACTTGACATCTAATATCCAAATGAACAGAAAAAATTTATTAGGTTCACAAATATTTTAGAAGTAGTCTTGATTAATTAAGATTCACTGCAGAGGATTAGCCCAAATAATGGAGATGATTTTTTTTTTTTTTGGTATTTTATTATTGCATAGTAATCTTCAACATTCAAGCTATCATCTATTGTCTGTTGCTCTCAATTCATTATTATACCATCTGAATTTTTGATAATATATTTTCTGGATAATATTTTTTATACTTTTTTTTGGGTACAAATCATCACTTATAATATGCTGAAACTTATTTAAATCTGAATATTTTCCCACCATAATCTTCACAGAGAAGCAAATAAGAATGTTATAACTGGCATTTCACAAATCCTATCACACATGTTTTCCTGCAACCATGAGCAAGTCACTTAGCCTCAGTTTTTCATCTGTAAAATGGAAGAGAATATTACTTGTATTGTCTACTACACAGAGTTGTTGCAAAGAAAATATCTTTAATTGCAACATATTATATATAAATAGTTGTGATGATCTACAAACATGTACATTCTCTCTGAAAATTACAAATACAACTAATTATTAGTTATTTTTTTAATAGCACAGGCATTTTAGCATTTATGATATTCAATTGAATATTCAAATCCACAATAATTTTCCATAAAGGTAACAAAAGTTTTTTGTAAATGGGACACATAGGGCTGCAACTGTCTCCAAATATTTTAGAGTAAACAGTAAATTATTCAGGTATGGAGGATGTAAACATTTATATTATTCTTGGTTGAATTTATGCTGTATAACTTTTTCAAGCCATAAAAAAGGAAGTTGCATTTCCCCTAAAGTTTTATTAAACATAACCCTTCCTGCAAGTGCCCTAATTTCATCTAAGGTTATTAGATCACTTTAGAACTAAGATTTTTTTCTAAAGAATATCATTCCAATGATACTATGCAACTAATAGTTTGTGCCCTTTAAGCACACCAAAACCTAGATAAGGAGGATCCATAAACAAAAAATAGCTTCAAGAGATAATCCTTTCTGGTCACATGACAACTCCGAATTTCATTCATCTCACTAGCAATAGTCTACTTCCAGTTTCTTAGGGATAAGCCCATCATCTGTCCCTTGTTTGGTTAATCCATTCTTTACTGTCTTAAATCATAAGCTTCAACAGCTAGAAAAATCAGATATAAAAGTGTAACTATTTTACATGATCAACTTGAAAATGTAATAATAATAATACCATGTTTCAAATTCAATTTACAATAAATATAAATTTTTGTACAACTGAAAGATGTCCAAGTTCTAGCTGATGGCTTACCTACTTCAAGCAATAGCTGACACAAAATTTCAGTGCAACTTTCTGGACAGTACCTTGAAATTCACATTAAAATAATTTGACCTGAATACGAATTCATCTGTTGACCTGCAATGTGTAAAATAAAGTTTAGAGAACACTTCCAGTTCTGGAAGACCAATTTAAAATATAACAATATATTAAATGAACAGATTGTAAAGTGGTAACAAACTGTAATGGCTAATTTAGTCATTTTTTTCTAAGAAGCTCTACTTCTTTACAAAATAGAATTGAGTCCACATTAGTTATGCAGACTTTAGGATCACAGATTTTTAGAAGGGACATCAGAAGATCTAACCCTTTCATTTTACAGATCTATTACTCAACAAATATTTATTAAGCACCCGTTATGTGCCAGGCACTGTGCTAGGCACGACGGATACAACCACACATTCATGCACACATACACACGCACACACACTCACAGAAACAGTCCCTGTTCTCAAGAAGCTTATAATCAATCAAATGACACATACAGATATATAAGGATAAATAAAGTAAAACAAAATAAATACAATTATTTACGTACAAGGCATGGAATTCACTAGCATTTGAGTGGGATAGGAAATCAGAAAAGATTTGTATTAGAATGTGGTGCCTGAAATGGGTTTTAAAGGAAGTGAGAGATTCTACATAGTCCAGCCCAAGCATGATAGACAACTGTGCTAGGAACATGACAGGAGAGTTGTACAAAGAAACTGAGGATCAGAGAAAGGGTCAGCTGGGCTAGACCACAGCCTACATAAAGGGTATAATGTATAATATAAGTGTATAATGAAGCTGAAAGGATAAGTTGGGGCCAATTTGTAAAACGGCTTTGAATGATAATAATAAGGTTTATATTTTACTCTAAATAGCAAGCTAGTGGAATGTATTTAGTAGGGGGAGTGGCAAAACTATGGCTAAGGAAAATCACTTTGGCAGTGATGGAGTGAGTGGAGGATGGAGCAATGAGGAGACATGAAACAGGGAGACTAATGAGGAGGCCACTGCAATAGTTCAGTGGAGATGTGTAAGGGGCAGAACTTAGATGGTGGCTATAGGAAAGGAATGAATAGATGTCAGAGATGTTGTGGGAGGTATAGGTGGCAAAAGTTAGCAACTAACTGATTACATGGTGTGGAAGGAAGGAAACATTCAACGAGTGTTTACTAAGAGTCGCTTACTTTGGTAAGACTTTGACAAATATCCTGTTTTATCCTCACAAAAATCTTGGGAGGTAGCTACTATATTATCTCTACTCTAAAATTGAGGAAACTGAGGCAGAGGTTAAGTAACTTGCCCAGAGTCATATAGAAGGTTAAATGTCTAAGGCTAGATGTGAATCAGATTTTCCTGACTACAGACCCAATGTGCCACCTAACTGCCTCACAAAGGTTATAAATCTGGAAAATGGTAGTGCTCTTATCAGAAACAGAGAAGTTTAGTGGGGGAAGTATGGTTGTTGGAAGAAAGACACTGAGTTCTATTTTGACATGATGAGTTTGAACTCCAGAGATATAAAGAGTATAAGTGTAACATGAGTATGCAGTGAGTGACAGATCTGGGATCTCAAACTCAGGTGTCAAGTTCCAAATTCCACAGTTCAGTGGAGATCTTATAAGATCATCAAAAGACATTAAGTAAATGTTATTTTATAATTTTGCTTTTGGCTCTTATCTACTCAAATTACTCTGTATTCCTTAGGATCCAATCTATGGCTTAGTAAGGAAAACTTGTTGATGCAGTCGAGAGAAACTTGCCTTTCCTTATTTAAACAAGTATTTATCTAGTACCTGCTATGGGTGCTATGAAATTTAAGAACTAAATGACAGCATTTAAAAATACAAGCTATAGTGATGAGACTAATTCAGTAAAAATGACAAGCAATATATAGGTGTGAAGACTGGGAAAAGGGGAGAAAGAATTATAGTTTGGGGTAAAAGTGAAAGAAAGAATAATTATGGCACTGGTCCTGCAACAGTGAAGAGATTATTTATTTGAATCTAATAAGTATTTTTAGGAGCAGAAAGGTTAGATAGGTAGACTAGAATCAGAATATAGAAGGCTTCAAAAGTCTAGCAGGAATGTTACTTTTTGCCATCTTAAACACACACACAGATACAGACACAATTCTTTCAGCCACCTGATAAGTCTTCCACATCTTTCCTTATTTCATGTCCAAAATAGAACTCTTTTCCATAAAATCTATATCTCTTCTGACTTTCCCTATGTCCTATTAAAAAAAAAATTAAAGATTACAACCATCAAAGCCTTTTACAATCTGGCTCCAATCTAACATAGTTTTGCAGATTTCCTACATTATTCCCTTTCACCATCTCCATGGTTCAGACTGTCCTCACTGTTCCTCACAAACAATACTCCACTTCCTATTTCTAGATATTTGAACAGACTATCTCCTATCCTAGGAAATGCACTCTTTTTTCCCTGGTCTCAAAGACCAAATGAAGCATCATCTTTTGTAGGAAACCTTTAAATGTTGTCTCTCCTGATAAAAAGCATTAAGGAAATGTTTCTTTTTTGTCTTCCTAATCAAAGCATGTAGCAGAGTACAATAAAGGCACTTAATAAATGTCAATTGATAGAAGACTCTCACAAAGATTTCTACATTCATTTGCCTTTATCTTTTCTTACTCATTCCTATCTTACAAGCTAGTTTCCCCTCCAGAAGTAATAAAACCTCTCTCACAAAGATCTATTACTATCTCTTCTCAGTTTCTTTCTTCCTTGATTTCTATGGAATCTGATACTCCTGGTTACCTGTAAGAAAAAACAAAACCAACCCCAAACCAGAAACAAGCTTCCTAACATCTAATAAGTTCTGTTAGAGTAAAATGAGTTATCCGAGGAACTGCTGAGATTCTCTTTGTTAAGTCTTTCAGCAGAGGCTGGATGACTACTTTTTAGGAATGTTACCGTGGGGATTCTTTTCAGGTATGGGTTGGATTGGATGGCCACCAGATGGCCTAACATTCAAATTCTAGCAAGTGAATTTGAATTCCAGCTATTATTTACAATCTATAGGTATAGGGGCAAATCCCTTAACTTCTCTGGGTTTCAGTTTTTAAATATATAAAATAAGGGGATTGGATTAAATAACCACAAGAGCTTCTTCTAGCTCTAACTCTATGATCCTATTAGGCTGGAAAGGCTGGATTTAGTAAATAGTGGTCAAAGTATGGGAGAGAGTAGCAAGAAGTCAGCAGAGTACAAGGAGAAGCACTAACCCTATAGTTGATGACTTGATTCAAATCCCACCACTGATATGCATCAAGTATCTTCAATAACTTTCTTTTCTGATAAGTATTTTACTGAATATTTAAACAATACTCTTAACTAATCAAACTATTATGGTAGGTTTTGAGGTAGTTGACATAAAGAAGACACTGAAGTTAGAAAAACTTGGGTTCAAGTCCTACCTCTGACATATAATGGTTGTGTGACTCTGGACAAATTAACTAAACCTCTTAATGCTTTAGGCAATTTTCTAATATTATAAATTGCAAAGAAGGTACCTATTGGCACGGGTAGAGGGAGTTTCCTCACTCTATATGAATGAAATCCCAGGTCTCATTCTTAACCCTATAGATTAGGGTAAACAAAATTCAAAGATGTCTTTTTTTTTTTTTTCATTTTCAAGATAAATATGTTAAATCCAAAACAAACTATTTAAATATGATTAGAAACTATTAAACTGTATTAATATTTTTCTGAAAACTATATTTAAGGATACTAATTACTGTATTTGAATAGAATCTTTGCATGGAAGTAAATGGCATTACATTCCTGAATTATTTATATATTATTGCTGCCATTAATATAATTTTCTTAAACTTTCTCCTCTTTCTTTATTTATTCACCAATCTTTGATGTAGATCCCCTATATAAGGGGAATACAAATGAGAAGTCAGGGATGAAAAAAGGGCTAAAGACTCCTAATGGATTCCAGGTCAGAATTTTGAAATGGCAGTTTACAAAATGATTTTTATAACAATTCAAAGTTCTCCACAAAATTTAATAGCAGCCTAAAATGACAGACAAATGATATATTACATGATGTATGACATCGCTCTTTAAAATGCCAGTCTAATAGGAGAATCCTGCTTCTTCCTTTAGTTACATATCTGACTTTTTACCCAGCTCAGTCCATGTATTTTCTTCTCTAGGACGTTTGTCAATAGCTATCTTCCAACAATCTTAGTCATATTATGAGAAAGAGAAAAAAATATATAAGCATACACTATAATCCTTAGACATTATCTTTTTTTATAACATTATCCTTGGGGATGACACAAGCATAATTTGAACAAAAACAGTAAGAGATGCTAATTTAAAGAGTCAAATTTCAATACATCTACTTTTAAAAAATGAAAAGTTCTAAAAGATAAAGAAAGTAATCCGAAAAATGAAAACTTCCCATATGAATGATTACATAGGCACTATTTTTGGATAATTCAAATTGTCTTCAAAAACAGCTATCTTAAAAGTGACTAAGTGTTCAGCAATCTTGACTTTTATCTTGCTACTGGATTTCAATGACCCTGGAAGAGAGAGTGAAGCTGAAGACTGAAGTTCTGCAGACCTCTCTTCCTTCATGGGGCTCCACATGGCTTCCTCCTATTATCCCCCACCTCCTTTCAGTGCCTGGAGTCTTGTCTGTACTACTGACTCTTTAGCAGATTAAGCAAGAATTGTCTGTAGTTGATTTGTATAAAATTGTATAAATAATGTCAAAGATATTGAAGCTGAAAATACTTCTTATTTTGAAGTAGAAGTATAATAATAGAAAGAGCTTAAAGATAATCTTCAATCTAAATTTCTCAAAGGAAAGCTTTTAATGTTTGATTGTAATAGTATTCAAAAGACTTAGAAATCCACATCTAAAATGGGTAGAATTAATTATAATTATATTTTTCTTTGAACATTCTCTGAGGAACAATTAGAATGAAAATTTAAAAACTAACGTGCTTATTTTATAAGTTTAAAGTTAAGTAATCCTTGTCTAAACAATACATCCATGACTTAGCACTGTACCATGCACTTAATGCTAATAAACACTGACATTGTCTAAGTAAATGAGTAAAATGCACTTGTTTCAAATGTTTTTAAGTAGCTCATTCCTAGAAATCATTAAATCAATAAACAGTACTAAACCCTTTCTCAGTTAAAGGACCGCTTTTCAAAGGAACTTAACCTTAGGTGTAGGTTTAAGATAGTTAGATAAGCTTTTCATAGTTTTCAGGAAAAGCACACTAGTATTTGGCAGATCAGAATAGTCTTGTGTAGGAATTAATACTTGAGCTGAGTTTTCCAGAAGTTAGGGATTCTAAAATGTAGGCACCCTACAATATAGAATGTGTAAATGAGAAGAGGGTGTTTTATAGATATGAAAGTAGGAAAGTAGTTAAGGAATAACAAGTATTTGTATTGCAACTACCATGCACCAGACATTGTGCTAGGCACCTTCTATAACTATTATTTTATTTGATCCTCATAACAATGACCTATAATGTAGAAGCTATCATTCCTATTTTACAGTTGAAGAAACTAAGACAAACAGAAGTTAAGTGACTTGCCCAAGGTCACACAGTTATTACCTGTCTGAGGTTGGATTTAAACTCGGGTATTCCTGAGTACAGATCCACCACTCTACAAGTAGTTGCCTCTCAAATAGGGAATAGCTGTAAAAAGTTATGGAGAATGAATATAGAACATTGTATATAGATAACACAAAGATAACCACAGCCACTGTGGTTAGAATACAGAGTTTATGAAAAACAAAACAAAACAAAACAAAACTAGGTTGAAGCCAGACTGAAAGGCTTTAAAAACTAAACAAAGGAGTGACTGGAGTTTTAGAAATATTGATTTGGCAGCTCTGTGAAGTATAGGTACAGCCCAACTATGAAAAATTAATGCTTCCAAATACTTGTTTGGCTTTATTTCTGTAAAAAGTAATTTGTAGTAGTATTTACATGACTCTTCTGGGTGTTTTCATAAGCAAACTTCCAAATACTTTATACATTCTGCAATTTTTCCAAATGGGATTTCTTTTTAGTTACTTCTTGGTTTTTGTTGTTGGCAATATACAGATTGAAAAACTTATTACCTTAATTAAATCATAAATTGTTTCAAATACTTTAAATCACTATGGTTTCAAACTGTCAAAATGATGTGACTATTTTCTTCTTTACTTAACTTATTCTCAGTTTATATTTCTTCTTGTTGCTATTTTAGCATTTTGAGAAATATATAAAACAGAGGTGATAATGGCCATTGTTACTTTAGTCTGACCATATTTGAAAGAATTACAGCATTTCTTTATTACAGATAATACATGCTCTTGTTGTTAGATAGACAGATAAAAGCAAAATTTCATTCTCATGGTTTCTAATGTTTAAAAAGAATTTTCAAATTGCTTCTTTTTCCTATTTTGGGGGGAAAAAAAGGTATATGATAATGAAATCAATTATTCTTTGTACATCTGATAGAATTCTCTTTTTTATCTATCTGATCTTGGTCCCTCCCTCCCAACTCCTCTGCCCCCATTCTCTCAGGGACTTCTTTTTTTTTGAGGTGGGGTTATTCAAATTACTTTATTATTATTTTTCTTTCTGTTATTAATTCTCCTTTTTCATCTTTGAGTATGATAATTTGATTTTCCTTTTTCAAATAATATTAGCTAATGGTTGTTCTGCTTTATTGGTTTTTAATCAACTAAATGAGTTTTCCGTTTTCATTTTTTCCTCTTATTTTCAACATTGCTATTGTGCTGGATTTTTGATTTATTTTTTTTTAGTTTTTAATTGCATGAGCAGTGACTTGTTTCTTTTTTGTTGATGAAAATCTTTAGTGCAACCTTTTTTTTGATTATTAGTTTTTAATTGCATGAGCAATGACATTTCTTTTTTGTTGATGAAACTCTTTAGTGCAACCTTTTTTTTGATTATTTATTGTTTCTATGATTTGGTTTTTTTATTTAGGATCTAATTATTTCCATCTCTGTCAAAATTTAAATACTTTCTTTAAATGCCTTTAATTCAGATACATTGAGAAAACTAGATTTCTAGAAGGAAACTGGAGCCACGTTCAAAAAAAATCACTAAACTATATAAATACTCTGATCCAATAATGACTCCTGAATTCACATTCCAAAGACATTTTTATTGTTCAGTTAGTTGTGTCTGATTTTTCTTGATCCCATTTGGAATTTTCTTGGAAAAGATACTAGAATGATTTATCATTTCCTTCTCTAGGTCATTTTAGAGATGAGAAAATGGAGGCAAATAGGGTTAAGTGACTTACCCAGGATCACACAGCTAGTAAAAGTCTAGGGGAGGATTTGAACTCAAGAAGATGAGTTTTCCTGACTCTAGGCTCAGAATTATATCCACTGTGTCACCTGCCTGCCCCCCAAATTCCATCAACTATGGAATGGGTAAACAAATTATGATATATTAATATATATTAATATAATGGAATATTATTGTACTATAGATGACAAAAGAATGTTTCCAGAGAATCCTGAGGAGACTTCTATGAACTAATGCACACATGGTGAAATAAGCAGAACTGGGAAAAACGTTATACAATGACTAAATCACTGTGGAGAATAAGAATTTCAAAGATGAGAACTCTGATTAATACAATGATTCCAAAAGACTGATGATGAACCATACTATCCACCTAGTAAAAAAGATTATAGGCCCAAGAAGCAGAATATGATATATTTTCATAAATGGACAACGCAGGAATTTTTTCTTCTTGACTACATACTTTGTTGTACAGGCTTTGTTTTTTTCTTTTTTTTTCCAAAGGGGGTGGGGCAGAGCAGGAGGATGGAAGAAGAAGAGGAGAAAGACCATCAAGCATATCCTTTCTGGCTTTGTTTCTGAGTTTCCAGAAACTGTCATTTTGCCTCACCTGCCATTTTACCCTGGAACTTTCCTTACCTTGGAATATCTTCCCCCACTATGCTGCTTCCCATCTTTCCCTCATTAGTAAATTCCTTTTGGGGTCTCTATTTGGGAAAAAATTCTAGACTGCTCAACTTTCATTCCCCTCTTAATTCTTGTTATTATTTAATGAACTTCAACAGCATGCATCAGTTGTCATCTCATTCTGGAACTTCCCTCAGCACTTGGATGTTCCACACCTGGAATATCTATTTCATCACTGTGGCTTTCTTCCGCTGAGAAAAACCTTTGCCAAGCCAGCCCCATGTTTAAATTGGTGAATTCCTCCTCTTGGGGCTTCCATGTGGGAGAAAGACTTAGGCCAGTAAACCTTCATTCTTCACCTTGTTCTGCTTTTTCTTTCTGGACTCTGAAACAATTCCCCCATGCAGTTACATTTCCTCCAAATCTCTCTTCAGCCCTACTTTATGTGTAGTTTCCCCCATGTCAAGAACTGCCTTTTGCTTGTACTTGTTTCCTCATTAATTATCATAGTACAGTATGAGCTTCACAAATATTTTTTGCCTTAGATATTTTTAGTATGAGAAAGGAAGAGAAGGAAGACTAGAAAGAAAAAACAGACAAATAGAGAAGTTATGAAAAGTTTCATGTTTGATTGACAATGTTCAGGTGGAGAAATTAAAACCATTCCCAATCATATGAAAAAAAAAATCTAAATCACTAGTGATCAGAGAAATGCAAATTAAAATAATCCTGAGATACCACTACATACTTCTCAGATTGACTAAGATGATAGGAAAAGATAATGATAAACGTTGGAGGGGATGTGGGAAAATTGAGACGCTAAACATATTGTTGGTGGAGCTGTGAACTGATCCAATCATTTTGGAAAGCAATTTGGAAGTATGCCCAAAGGGCTACAAAACTGTGCATACCCTTTGATCCTGCAGTGTTTCTACTGGGCCTGTATCCCAAAAAGATCATAAAAGAGGGATAAGGACCCAGATGTGCAATAATGTTTGTAGTAGCTCTTTTTGTAGTGGCAAATAACTGGAAACTGAGTGGATGCTCATCAGTTGGAGAATAGTATATGAAGGTTATGGAATATTACTGTTTTATAAGAAATGATCAGCAGGATAATTTCAGAAAGGCCTGGAGAGACTTATTTGAAGTGATGTTATATGAAGTAAATAGAAGCAAGAGAACACAGTACCCAGCAACAAAATTATATAATGATCAATTCTGACAGACGTGGCTCTTTTCAACAATAAGGTGATTCAAGCCAGTTCCAATGATCTTGTGATGGAGAGAGCCATCTGTACCCAAAGAAAGGACTGTGGGAACTGAGTGTGGATCACAACATAGCATTTTCACTCTTTTTGTTGCTATTTACTTGCATTTTGCTATCTTTTTCATTTTTTTTCTTTTATATCTGATTTTTCTTGTGCAGCATGATAACTGTGGAAATATGTACAGAAGAACTGCACATGTTTAACATGTATTGGATTCCTTGCTGTCTAGGGGAGAGGTTGGGGGAAAAGAAGGGAAAAACAATTTGAAACACGAGGTTTTCAAGAGTGAATGTTGAAAACTATGCATATGTTCTGAAAATAAATAGCTTCAAATAAACGAAAGTTATGTATTTAAGTAATAAATATTTAAAAAGAAAAACTATATTGGTAAGAGAGAACAAAAATTTTATATTCAATCCTTTTCAAAATCTTATTACATATATAGAAAAGTCCTGTTTTATTTGCTACTTATTAAGTTCAGAATTTTTTTAAAAAAAAATCAAATAATGTTTACTAATTAATCTGTTTGCTGCACTGTAATCAGCATACAATGTTTAACATTTCTACTTTTCTGCATTTGTTTAAGGATTCTAATGCTTTAGCACATGATCAACTTTTGCAAAATTGACATTAACAGCTAAGAAACAATTTCTCTTCCCTCCTTCTCTCCTTCTTTTCTCTTTCCTTTTCTATTCCCATTCACCAATCACCAGAAAGCTGTATTTTTTCTTAAGTTCTATAAAGACTGATTCTTAAACTTTACTTATACCATTTTTTGATGTTTTGATGGCAAATTACATTTTCTTTTATTTTTTTCCCTTAATCTTTTGATTTTTTCCCTAATATTTATTGTCTCCTACAAGACTTCCCTCAATGGAATAGTAGATGAGAACAATTTGTTCCAATGACCATGAAGGGGCTAAAACAGGTACTGCGTGGTCAGACACTGTAGATATCAAGTTGACCATCCATTACATTTTGGACTGCCACTGGACACTGACTCTGGAAGACAGTAAAGCTGATGACTTTGCACTATTCTGCCTCAATTAAACCCAATTCATGCACAAGTTAAGAAATTACCTATCATCTATTATTTTACCCCAGCATTGTAATGCCATTGATCTTCTTTAAAAATGAAGGAGGAGAGGCAGTTAGAAGGTGCAATGGATAGAGCAATGATTCTCAGGAAGACCTGAATTCAAATCCAGCCTCAACTACTTAACACTTCCTATCTGTGTGATCCTGGACAAGTCACTTAACCCCAATTGCTTCATGAAAAGAAAAGAAAAAAGAAAACTAAGAAGAGACAACAACAGTACTTCTTGTCATCTTCTTTACTTATTTATTTTTGCTCTTTTAAGGAAATGTGCTACTTGGGTAAGTGTTCGACCTTCTGTTCTAAGCTATTTATTTGCCTATTCTTTTTCACCTAGAACTCTTACTTCATTTTTAACCTCATTTTAGGTTCTTGTAGTATGAAACTATTTTTTTCCCTCTGAGATTCTGCTTTTAGTTGTTACAGTTATGCTCTTCTGAATTTATCATTTGGGCATCCGCAAAAACACAGTATTTCTGCTTTGTGTTGTGTTTTCTCTTTTTAAGAGTCTCTCGGGATTATGTGGTAGAGTTAAGCTTCTTGCATGGAATGATCAGACCCTATTTGGTTTTCTCCTCCAGTTTCTGAGGCTTATACACTTTCACATTTAAGTACAGAATGCTAAATAAGCTTAATATTGAATCATTTCCCCCCATTCCAAGCATCCCAGGTCATGTCTAATGTGCATAGAGTACATCCAGACAGAACATAGTAGGTTTCAGGAACTCCTTTTTATATAGTTGATCTTTATCTGACTTTCTTGGCAGAATCCTTCTCTGACAGCTCATAAACTTGTGTATGTGGTCCTGGGCAGATACAGAGGCTGGTCACTTTTTCTTTTTGAATTTCTTGATATTCAATCTGGTGTCTTTTTTAGATCTTTGCTAAAATATAAGTGGAGTAGCTGATCTCCTTTATGACCTTTCAATTCACTATTTTAGCTGGTACAGATCACTTCTGACTGGGATGATTAAAAAATGTTTCCATAAAGGAGAGCTAACAATTTACTTTTCTCTGAAGAATAAGTAGGTTTTCAGTTAAAAGAAGGCAGATTGCAGGGAAAGCAGTCTAAATGCTGAGAGCATAAGAAAAGGCATGGAAATAGGAATGTATATGTAACAGTTAGTGGAAAATGTGGCAAGAGGAGAGCCTGTACAGGCAAGTGGGAGAGAAGCTTGGAGGGATGGCTGGAACCAGATGATAGTTGTTTAGACGTTTTTCAATTCTGTCTTTGTGACCTATTTTGGGGTTTTCTCAGCAAAGAGACTCGAGTGGTTTGCCACTTCCTTCTCAGGCTCATTTTACAAATGAGGAAACTAAGGCAAATGGGGTTAAGTGGTCACATTTGCCCAGGGTGTCTGAATGTCTGAGGCCAGATTAAATTCAGGTCTTCCTGATTCCAGGCTCAATACTCTATCTACTATACTATATATACTCTAAGTGGTCCTCTAGACTTGGACAGTTTTTCCTTAAAGAAACAAGAAGGCCTACTTTAAACCTATTTAAAATCAAGATCGGAGGTTTTAATGGAATTCTTAAGTCCTATCTAGCTCTAAACTTATCGTATCCAACACACTTAAAGAGAAATAGCTCTTGTTGTAAGAGAATACAGAAGGTATCACATACAAATGGCAACTCTGAATGAAACAAGGCTGGAACATGAATACCAGCTTATCAAAATCAGAGTGGGATATACATTCTTTTGGAGTAGATGCATTAAGAGTACTATGAAGATGGTGTAGTTTTCACAACCAAGTCTAATCTAATCAATAAGCTTGTGCCTCCCCAAAGAAGTGAATGACAGAATCATGACAATGCAATTTCTACTTGCAGGAAACTGTTATGTCATTATATCCTTAGTGCATAAGCCACCATGATGAGCCAGGATGTAATTAAAAAAATTTTTTTATGAAGACCTGGAAACCATCATTATCAATATGCTTAAGGAGGACAAGCCTGTAAATTGGGGTGATTTTAATGCCAGAGTAGACAGATTATTAGATATGGCGGGGAGTCTTTGGGAAGGGTAGGGAGTTACAAACTGTAACAGTAATAGGCACTTACTTGTGGACTTCATGGCCTTCTTATAACCAACATAGTCTTCTCTTTATCTAAATGCCACAAAACTTTGTGGATGCATCTTAGTAGCAAACATTGGTGTTTAACAGATTTATGTCATTGTGAGAAGAGACTGACAGAGAGGTTAAGTGGGGTGATGAAGGTGATGTGTGGTACAGAATGCTAGACCAATCATAGACTTATCCTCTCTAAGCTAAATATTCATATTCAACAAAAGTGGCAGGTAAGACAACTACGAGAAAATTTAATGTCAATAGATTAGAGTACTTCTCTATATGCAAACAGTTTATTCCTGAGTTGGGAGAAAAGCTAAGCCAATACATGATTGCTAATAGTGGAACAGAAAAACGAATTGGCAGATTTCAGAGATCTGATGAACAACATCAAATTTTACTTATTGGGGAAAGAACACTTACAAACTTCAGGATTGGTCTGATGAAAATGATAGGAAAATTCAGAAGCTATTAATCTCAGGGCTTATCAAGCAGAAGAGTTTGTCTGTTTCTAAGAATCAAAAGTAAAGTGCAAGTGAAGCTTAGAGAAAAGCAGGATTCTTGGCTTAATTACAAAGGCAGATGAGAATTCAGTCTTAAGTATTTCTATGATGTCACAAAAGCTGTTTCTTCAGAGAGAACTTGAGAATCTCCCTGTATCACTTCTGACTTCTCTATGAACATTTGCCTTCTGGAAATTCTCAGTATTTATCTTTTAGGCAAATGTATGTTTGGTTTGTCATAGTGAGTGACACTTGACACTTGTCACTGACAAGGATGTGATACTGGACTGGTGAGATAAAGGCACAATAGATTGTCATCAGATAATGCTGAAGTTACAGACCATATACCTTAGGTTGAAGTCAATTCCTTTCTAGTTGAACTTCCAACTGAAGAAGAGGTTTTGAATGCCATTAAGTTCTTTTCATGTGGTAAAATGCCCGATATCGATTTCATTCTGGTTGACATATTTACAAGATAGAGCTGATAATATAAAAGCTAGCTGAAATCTCTGGAGAGGTTATCCCCCAGGAAATTAAGGATGTCTCCACAGTCCATCTCTATAAAAGATAAGGAAAGAGCTTGTCCTATGACAATTATGAGGGCAGAGAGTGGAGTGGTGTTTCTTACTTAGTCACTGCTGGCAAGATTCTAGCTAGACTTCTCTTCACTTGGTTGATTCTTTACCTAGAAGATAGTCATATACTCAAGAACCAATGTGGCTTCAGGAAGGGCTGAAAAACGGTCAATATGTTGTTTGCTGCCCAACAACTCCAGAAAAAATACTAAGAGCAGAACAGCGGTCTGTATACAATATTTGTTGATCTGACCATGGCCTTTGGTACTGTTAGTCGAGAGGGCTTGTGGAAGATGATGGCAAAATTTGGTTGTGTAGAAAAGTTTATCAGAATTGTATACTAGTTCCATGGTGGCATGCTTGCATGGGTCTGGACAATGTTCTCACCCTTTCACAGTGACTAAGGGAGTGAAACAGGGATGTGTGCTTGAACCCATACTTTTTAACATAATATTTTCAGGAATGTTATCAGATGCCTTCAATGAGGACAAAAATGGCATCAAAGTCAGCTATTGCAGTGATGTCAAATTATTTAATTTGAAAAGGCTACAGTGGAGGGAAAGGTGGTATATAACGTTGTTTGCAGATGACTGTGCACTCAATGCATCTGAGGCTGAGATTCAATAAAGTATAGATCTGCTGCCTGTGCTAACTTTGGCCTGATAACACCAAGAAAACAGATTATCCTCTGGCTGGGACCTCACTTTTGTGTGTGGAACCATAGGTTACAGCAAATGGAGAAATTTTCAGTGTTGTGGATAAGTTCATTTACTTGGCAGTGTACTTTTCAGAGATGTATGTGATGAGGAGGTTAATGCATGCATTGCCAGAGCTAACTTAGTGTTTGGGAGGCTCTAAAGAAAAGAAGTATATTAAGCTGTTGACCAAACTGAAAATTTACAGAGCCATATTCTTTACTTCATTGTTGAATGCCTGTGAAACCTGGATGGTATACAAGTGCTATGTCAGAAAACTGAATCACTTTGATCTGAATTGTCTTAGGAAGATTCTGATGATCATCTGGCAAGAGAAGGTACCAGAGACTGAAGCTGCACTGCTAACCATTTCAACTCTATTGTTGAGAATGCAACTATAATGGTTAGGTCATGATGTTCAAACCAAACATACATTTGCCTAAAAGATAAATACTCAGAATTTCCAGACGGCAAATGTTTATAGAGAAGTCAGAAGTGATACAGGGACATTCTCAAGCTCTCTTTGAAGAACTCTGGTATTGATTGGGAGACACAGGAGACACTGACACAGGACTGTTCAGCAGAGTGTGGTTGCATCTAAGAAGATGATGTGCTTTATAAGCAAAGAAGAATTTCAATAGCTCAAAAGAAAAAGGAGATGCACAAATTTAGAAACATCTCTCAACACAAATGTCCAGAAGGGTTTTTGTGCCTGTCTTATGACAGAGCCTTCTGAGTTCAGTTTATATGGGTCTGATCATCCACTATCAGACACACTGTACATTGACTCCGAGATAATGATGCTATTTTGGTCATCTTTATAAGCAATGTTTTAAAGGGCATATGGGGTATTAGGTAAAGGGAATTACATAAATGTTGTAAACATGAGAAAACATTAGCATTCCATAAATAAAGAGATCATAGATGTTATTTAGGCCAAACAAACCATACCTGAAAGCATAAATCACATTTATATCATTTTTAAGTGTTTGTGTAACTCTACTTCAATATTTCCAGTGAAGGGAAGTTCACTTCCTCACAAGACACTATGTTTTGGACAGTTAAAATTGCTAAGATTTTCTTTATAATGATCCAAATTCATAAACATGTTCTTTCCATGAAATTGTCCTGGAGTCTCTGGAGCCACATGAATAAGTTTTGTTTTATTTTCCAAAGGACATTTCTTCACACATCTGAAAACAGTTAAAATCTACTTTTATTATTTAGGGTGAACATCCCTTGTCTTTCAACTCATTCTTCACATGACTTGATTTCAGGAATACATACTTCTATACCTTTACCCGATATATTTAAAGCACTGTGATATAGTAGAAAGAGCTTTAAAAATATCACTTATGCTATTACTACGCGATCTTGGACAAGACACTTAATGTCTCTTGATCTCAGTTTCCTTATACAAAAAATGAAAGTGATGGCCTATTTCTATAGTCTATTTATGATTCTATGCTCCAACTTATTGTTCCAGAAAATGACCACAATACTCCAGATTCTGTCTGATCAGTATAACACAGCAAAATTGTTAGCTCCCTCATTTTGGACATAGCTAAATGAAAAATAATGAAAATATATAGAAATAAAAATCCATGGTGTCTGACTAAGCCAATTAATTTATCATCTCATTTCCACTAAAGGAACCATAAACCTCAACCAAACATTAAAATTAAATTAAAATGAAAATGAGATTTGAGCCGAGTCTTGAAATAATCAAGGAAAGCCGAAGGAAAGCATGCCAGGCATAGGGGAAAGCTATTTTTAAAAAAATTCTCATGTTGGGAGATAGAACATTGTTTGGGAGGAAGAGTAAAAAGGAAAGTGTTCCTGATGGCATATTATGTGGCAGGCAAGTCAGTTATAGGACTGAAAAGATAAGAAGGTTGTGAAAGGTTTTAAAAGACCACCAGAGGAATTTATATTGGACACTAAAGGATATAAGGAGCCACTGAAACTCATGGAGGAGATGGGGAAATAATACACTCAGACCTTCACTTTGGTCAACCACTTTGGTAAATGAATGGATGATAGTTTTGGAGTAGGGAGATATTTGAGGTAGAGACATCAATTAGAAAGCTACTATAACAGTTTGTGCAAAGGGTGATGAGAACCTTAAACAGGATGGTCATTAGTACTTGTATGAATAGAAAGAAGAGGATTTATACAAAAGACAGTATGATGGTAGAAATGACAAGATGTAGCAACAGATTTGAAATGGGGCGTGAGAAAGAAGAGCCAAGGATGATACCAAAGTTTTAAGCTTGGGACACTGGAAGGATGGTGGTGCTTTCCACAGAAATAAAAAAAAAATATGGAAGATATGTTTGGAGGAGGGGGGAGAATGAATTCTCTTTTGGCCATGTAAGAGATTTCCAGGGATCATCTAGTATGGGATATCCAAAAGGCAGTTGATAATATGAAACTGAAAACCAAGAGAGAAATACAGGGCTGAATGTATTGATTTGAGAATCAACTGCATAGAGGTGCTAACAAAACTCAAGGGAGCTGATGAAAACATCAAATGAGTTAGGATAGAGGGAAAAGAGAGAGGCGGGGGTCAAGACCATCCCTTTGAGAATAAACACATTTAGGATGGGGTGATCTAAATGAAGATGCCACAAAGGAGAATAAGAAGGAAGGGTCAGACAACTAGATAGGAGAAATAGGAAAGGGCAGCACCACAAAAAACTAAAAACCAGAAAATATATAGAAGATAACTGACAATGTCAAAGGTGGCAAAGTAAAATAAAAAAGGATAAAAACTGAGAAAAAGACCATTAGATTTGACAATAAAGCGATCACTGGTGATCATGGAGAAAAAAATTTCAGTTAAATGATTAAATTCCAAGTGAAATGGCAGAGGGGATAGAAGAGAAAATGAAGGGGGGGAATTAGGAATAGAAGTCAAAGGCAGTAAATGTGGATAGCTTTCTCAAAAAATTTAGCTGAGAAGAGGTAGAAACATATAGAATAACAACAGAGTCAGTGGAAAAAGAAGAGATTGAAGATTATGGAGAGCATGAAGATAATAGAGGGGACACTTTACTGAAGAAGATGTAATAGCATGTAATCAAGGGTACATATAGAGGGAGTTGTTTTAACACCTGTTCATAGGAAAAAGACAAAGAAGGAGAGGATGGAAGGAAATGTGTAAGAAATGTGACACGAGAGAGAGAAAAGAAACTCTTGGATAATGGCTTCAGTTTCTTGAGTGAAGTATAAGACAAATTTGTCAGCTGAGGTGGAGGGGCAGTAAAAAAAAGGAAAGGAGGTGTCATGGGAAATTTAAGATATAAAAAGGCCCAGAAAAACTGTAATAGTGCTGAAATGATTTAAAAAGATAAAAAGATTACCTCTTTATATTGAGGGCCCAGCTTAGAGTACAACAAAATTTATAATGGATCCAGTCAGCACATTTTGCTGAATTCCAGCAGTATGTTAAATAAGAGTAAAGACAAGAGATGCTGGAAGTGATCAAAGGTTGGGGTGAAGTTTGGATTAAATGAAGAGGTGGTAGTGAGAAAAGGGAAAGTAATTCAAATGTAAAGGATGTGTTGTAGAATAGAGCTGATTCATCAAGGGGTAAAAGAAACAAGGAAGATAAACAGAGAAAGGAGGAGAGTCAGTGTATGGGGGTTGGCCTAATAAAGAACTGATCGGAGAAAATCTTAGGGAATGAAAGAGATCAGAGGGTTATCAAGAATAGAAAAGTATGTGTGTGTGTGGGGGGGGGGGGGGGGGGTGGAAGAGGGGAAGGAATATTCCAGAATAAAAGGAAAAGACATAGGGAATCATTTTGTTGAAGTACTGGGATAGAATATGGAAATTTGATGGGATAAAGGTACAAAAGTTATGACTAATTATTTCATATTCATAGGTTGCTTAAAAAAAAAAAAGTGTTAACTCTGTTAAGGAAGGAAATAGCAAACCATTCCAATGTCTTTGCTAAGAATATCTTGGCATTGGATAATGCCGATAGCATTGGCATGCTGAGGTCCACAGGATCATGAAGAGCCTTGACACAACTGAACTACAATTACAACAAAAGACAAATTTATGGGGCAAAAGAAAAAAAAAAAAAGACTACCTAAAAGGGCTAAAGGGCTAAAAGATCTAAGACATTAGAGACTTGAGGGAAGCTTAAATGGACCAGGAGAATTTATAGAATCAGGAGAAAGTAGTAAGAAGAATTGATTTTATGCACTACCAACAAATCTGATCAACTATTATTGAATCAATGTCATCTGTGTGAAAGAATAGAAATAAGCATTTCTACAAATGGAAAAGAGGAAAGAAAAGGCAACAAGTGCTATACTCCTACCATATCATGAATGAACAGTGAAAGGATGCTGATTCCTTTAGTCTCTCAGCAAAAGGGAATCTTCAGAAAAATGGGGGTAGCAGTAACAAGAAAGGTCGAGTGGGAGGAATCTGGAAGGGTGAATGTGTCTGATGCTAAAGTGGAAGGGAAATATATCACTTCTTGCATAAAAATGCTCTTTAGTGATATGTGGCTAAAGTGGGAGGTTGAGAACTTCATGGTAGGTAGTCTGGCAGTTTGTGTACCAGGAAACTACCTTCTTTGATTGCTGAGCCTCCATTTGCAGCATTACACCCCAGAAGAGAAGTAATATTTTCCAGGGACAGTTGGAATACATAATGGTGGGCAAGACATATATCATGAGCTGGGATGGGTTGGAGATTACTCAAATTTAGGGCAGTGTGGTGGAGGCAGGCTTCGTCATTCAAAATACTGAGTATCATGCCATGTAGAATTGCAAACAGATACTGCTTTCCTTCAAAAATTATTCCTAAAAGTGAGCCAAGCAAGGAAAAAAAATTCCAAAAATATTTCATGTCCTAAACAAAAGATGTCAATATGTCCAAAACCACTCACCTTCCCATCTCTCCAAATTCACTCCTCTTCCAAACTTTCTGTAGGGATAAACACCATTGTTCCAATCACTTAGTTTTGTCATTCCATGTCATCTTTGACTCTTTATTCAAGTTCATTCTTCATAGCAAATTGGTTGCCAAATCTTTCTCTACATTTCTCAATTCCACCCTCTATTCTTCACAACTGCCCAGTTCAGACTCATCTTTTAGTTGTAACACTCACAGTCTCCTTATCTCACTTCTCCTCTCCTCTCTCTGATTCATCTTCTGTTTAGCTGCCAAAGTCATTGTTCTATGACAATAAAATCCCATGAATCTCTATTATGTTGAAAATAAATATAAGCTCTCTGCCATGTGAAGCCCTTCACATCCTGAACTTAACTTACCTTTCTCCAAAAGGTAGTCTAAAATTTTTAGTCTTCTTATATATTATTCTCCATGCACTCTACAATCAAATTGACTTTTTTAATGTTTCTCATATCATCCTCTATCTCTGTCTTTCTTTTGGTTGTACCCTATACTGAGAATGCACTTTTTCTTCATCTCTGCCATTTAGTTCAGCTAGGCTCTTTCAAGACTCAGCTCAAAGGTTACTTTCTATATGAAGCCTTTCCAGATCCCAAAGGTGCCAGTGCTTTCTTCTCCCTTATTTGGATATGCCATTATAGATACATGTCATCTCCCTTTCTACACTGTAAACTCCTTGAGGATGGGGATTATTTCAATTTTGTCTTTGCATTTATAGTGCCTTTTATAGTGCCTGTCATAGTATCTGTCACACTGTAGATATTTAATAAACGTTTGTTAACTAGATGGGCCAAATCTACAAAAGTAACAACATCAAAACTGAATAGAAGAGCTCAAATCTGGTACCTAGGAATCTTTAATCCCATGAAGGACAGAGAGAGGATAAAGAAAGAACAAACGAGTGTGTATGTGTGTGTGTGTGTGTGTGTTTTACTTTAGAAAGTAGAACAGAATTAGAAGGAAGATAAAAATTAAGCAGGACAAAACAAAGAAAACTTTTTTAGGAAAAGGATATGGCAAAAGAAAATTACTAAAAATTAGTGATTGGAGGCAAGAAAAAATTTCAAAATACTTAAAGAAGTAGAAGAAAAATAGGGATAAAAGATTCTTAGAGTAAGACAGTAACTTAAATAAAAAAAAGGAATGTAAAAATATGTGCAAAAGAAAAGAATGGAAGAAAAATTGGGATCTGGTGATACCATGAAAGAAAAATATGCTAAGCTTCTGGATGCCCCAAAGCCACAAAAGGACTGTGAGACAAGCAAGGGGATACTAACTTAGGCCTTCTTGCTAGGCTTCCGGACCCAAGAGGTATCCAGGGAGGCCCACATACCTCTGTCAGGTGTCCTAAACCGAGTCTTGGGACACAGCAGATCTTCTAAGCTGGGAACATATTTCTGCTTATGCCTGCTGTGAGGCACATTTCCCTATAAAAACACAGTAACAAGACAAATCCTGTGGTTGAATGCTGTGCTAAAATCTAGAGAGCTGGATCTTCTCATCACCTGTTTTCATCATCAGAACTCACTGAAATTCTTTCTGGACTTATTCTTCAATTTTACCATATTATCCTGTTATTTGTTTTCTATCCCAGAGACACTGAATCCCAACTGCCAGAGATACCCCTTTCTTCAACCCTAGCTGTTTCCTTCTGTCATTGCAAAACACCTCAGCTCTATCCCAGTGATTTTATGCTCCATATCTTCCTGCCCTTTCCACTGAATCTTCTCAGATTCCTGTCCGATAATCAACAAACTTATTTTCATTCTATACCATTTCTTTTCTTGTACTATTTCTTGGCACTCACTAAGATCTAACTCTCCTGAGATGACATTATATCCTGATCCACACTTGTCTATATTGTTTGGATTCATATCCCCTCAACAATTCACTGGTCACTTTTGGGAACTAAAATACTCTTTTCCCCTCTGCCTTTTCCCTGAAATATATTAACTTCCCTATTATTCAATTTACTTAATTCTCATCACCTAGTTCTCCAATTCACTTTAGTTACACACAGGAATAGTTACATCACTGATCTTGTTATTATCCATAATTGTTACACTTTAAGAACTCTGATAATCCTTTATTTAATCATATCTTCTCTTTTCATCTCTTCCTATTCATGGTTATTCCTCACCTTATTCTTCATCTATGCTCTGACCTCTAATTCTTCCATGCGGTAGTGCTTTTACCCTTGTCTACACTTTTCCTCCCTTTCCAAATCTCAACTCCTTACTGAACCAGTTCAACTCTAACTGGGTATTGACTGGTATCCAACTATAAATTCATGTTGCTGGTAGTTCCCTCTTGTAGCTTCATCTTACATGCCTCTGATAAAACTCTTCCCCTTCCACTCCCCCACCTCTATTTCCTTCTTCACTTTAGTGTGTAGTATAGAGGTGGCCCTTTGGCTTGCCAACGGCAACTCATCTACATGTGCTTCTCCTTTCTTATCTCTTCACTAAGGTCCTATTCTCTGAGCATCCCTATTCTACCAGAAGTTGGGACTTCACTCTGGAGCCTCCTAGCTCTGACAACTGAGCTTTTGCTTTACCTTGTTGGAGTCTGGGCCTCTAGGCAATTTCACAGAACTCTCCTAAATATGATCCTACTCTTCAATTATTTCCACTTCATTCAAAACTTGAACATTCCTTGAACCCTCATGGTCCCCTAAGTTTGAAGGATAAATTTTCCTCTTATCTTGTTGATGGCTGATGTCCAGATCTCCACATATCACTTACCAATTGTTTCCTTCCTTCTCTTTTCTCGTCACTCTTCTTGACCATGCTAATTTTGCATTACTCCTTTGGCAAGTGGGCTCCTTGAGAATAAGGACTACCTTGCTATCTTATATTTGTATTCCCAGTACTTTGCACAATGCATGGCACATAGTAATGGATTAGAAAATGTTTTATCTATGTTAGGTTCTATCCTAGATAGGTTCTCCTATCTGAATTACTGTTCTCCCTCAATCTCCTTTGCTAGATCTTAATCCATAACAAAACCATTAAATCTGGGTTAAGACTATGTCTGGTATGTAGCACAAAAGTAGATACTTAATAAACTCTTGTTGACTGCATGATTTTGTTTGAGATCCTCTTCTCTTTTCTCTCAATATTATCTCATTATCCAGTAGTCCCTTGGGTTTTGTTATCATTTCTATACAGATGATTTCTTAGATTCTCTACTGAGCTCCAATCTCACATCACCAAATATCTATTGGCTATTTCAAACTGGGGTATCCAGTATATACAAGCTAGAATTTATCATTTCCCCTCCTAGAAACTAACTTCATCTCCTTTCTGAATTTCTCTACTACTGCTGATGGTACCACCATTTTTCCTAACACTAAGATTCAAAACCTCAGCGTTCAACTCTACTAGTCAGTTGCCAAATTTTAGCATTCTTTTTCCTAAAATATCTTTCTACTTTTTACTAAGTTATTATTCTAGTTCATATCCTCGTTAACCCCTGATATCGAATCTTTTAGCAGCCTTAGATTTGGACTCCACACTCTGTCTCAACTTACTCCAAAGTGGTTTTTCTATAGCATAAACATATCCATATCACCCACCTCATTAAATTTCTAATGGCTCTTATTTAAAGGATCAAATATACTTTCCTTGGCATTTAGAGCTTTTCACATTCTGGCTCTTTCCTAGTCTTTTTTTACATGATCTCCCCTCCATGCAACATACAGTCTAGCTACATTGACCCACTTGATATTCCATCTATATGTCTTTTCACTGACTATCCCCACACTTGTTTAAATTTTTTTCAGCTTATCCTAGTGGCAGGGAATTTTTTGCTTTTTCTTTGACTTGCTATCACAGTGCCTAGCACACTGCCATTGCTAAATAAATGCCAGCTCAACTGACTGTAATTAGAATTTATACTGGGGTGGGGAGGGGAGAAAAGCTAAAGGGAGCAGGATTTAGGTATAAAGATTAGTGTCTTTTTGAAAGCCCACATGAGTATACATTTTAGGCCTACGCAAAGGGAACAAATAACAAAGAAAAACATGATAATTACTCTAGATTGAGCATAGAATATACATAGATAAACTTGATGAAAATAAACTTGAATTAGAAGACTATAGGGAAAAAATTAATAACTTTATATCTTCTGATTAACTAATATTAATCAAATAACTAATGTAACCAAAGAAATGCTACCACATGTATTTAAATTCTCATTTTCTTTCCTCTTGACATCTATAATAGCATCCTAACTGATCTCTCCACACCATTCTCTATTTCCAAAATCAACCTTAGTACTACTACCTGAATAATTCAAAGTACTAGTGATATAAATTACTTTTCCTAGGAACTCTAGTGGGCTCTTCACTATTTACTAAATAAAATGCTAATTATTTAGCCTGGCATTCAAGGACTCATATAGTCTGGCTTGAATCTACCTTTCCAGGCTCATCAAATATTACTTCTACTGACATATTATGTTTTAGCAAAACTGGACAAATGTACAATTCTTGGTGTTTGCTTTTGGGGGAGAAGGGAAGGTCTTTTCTTTCCATCTACTTTCCTCCCTTTAAGCCACCACTCAAGTGTTACTTCTAAAAAGTTTTCCTTCTTAAAAAGAAAAATAATGTCTCATTAACTCATAACAATTTTTCCCTTCTCAAATCTTTTATGCCACTCTATTTGAACTTATAACTTGTATCAGTTATTACAATATGCATACTTCTTCTATCACATTCCAAGCTTTTCAAGGGCAAGGAGGATTACATCATTTCATATATTCCCAGAGTCTAGCACAGTGCACAGCATATAATAGGTACTTAATAAATGCTGAATTGAATGTGAATAAATTTATTGTTTTTCTATAAACCCAATAATTAACAGAATATTTTACAAATTCTCAAAAGTAAGTGCAAAATTTTACAACAGTATTATTGACTGCTATTCAATAAAAGTAAAATGGGAAAAAACCCAGGTTCTTTACTATATAAATTATTTAAAAGTTTAACTTCATCAGGAACTTGTATTTTTTTCTTCATTAATAGGCATTAAAACATCAAAACATGCTTTCAAGTCTATTGGAAATTAATTTTTAAAATAAATTTTAAGTCTTTTACATAGCTAAATTATGATTAAGATTTTTTCCCCACCTTTTTCCCACAAATTTAAAGAAATCTTACACGAGACGTGACAAAATAGAGAATTTCATTTCATATTTTTGTGTGACCGTTAAGCTATCAACATACTTAAAAATTCAGGGTCTATTAAATTTAATTGTTGTGTCATATTGTGGACACTGTAAAAACGCAGTTGTTAATTTCTTTATTCAGTTCCTTGCTTACTTTGTAAACTAAGTTTCTAGGAAGCAGAATATTTCTACTCCTTAATTCAATTTACCGAATTACAATGAGATTATACTTTATAGTTGATTAACTATTTTAGTGGAGCATGGAGGCATAAAATAAAAATGTATGAAAAATTATTTAGTCACAGCTAAAATTGAAGGTAAGTGAAAACTTGAAGATTAGCTGAAATTTTCATTCAAGTAAACAGAAAAACAATGTTTATATACAATTTTTTGAAATTTATATAATGCAAAGCATATTTGTTATTCAGCAAAAAGTATATAGGATCTTCTGAGATTACTAGATTATTAGACTATATTATTATGTAAAAACTTACCTGACTGGAGTTTACTTGGATGATGTTGTCCACCTGCTCCTGTTAGAGGAGGAGGACTTGCCCCTGGTTGTCCAGTACCTTGTGTTGGGCTTACACTGGTAAGAGTCCCAGGAGGTAATGGCTGACCTCTTTTTAACAGCTGCTTCTGTTCTTGCTGGCGGAAACGTGGAGGCACCTCACGAGGCAGGTAACGGGATGCAGCTGGCTGCTGGCCACTGGCAGATGTACGTTTGCCATTGCTGCTGTTGGTGATAGTGCTGGTGGAAGTACTGGTACTGATACCAGCAGGTTGGGGCTGGCTTGAACTGGTCTTAGTAGATTCTGGCACTATAGGAATGAAACAAAAAAGCCCCAAATTTAAATAAGGTCTTATGAAAAAAAAAAGGGAGAGAAAAATAATATTACAATGTATTAGAACTGCTACCAGTCTTGTTACTACTCTCTTCAGTAAAATGAGAGATTAGACTAGTTGATCCCTTAACTGTCTTTCAGCTTTAAAGAATTCTAATGCAATGATCATGAAAAACAAGTAAGCAAAAGTTTAATTTAAAAGTTTAATTAGAAGTTTAGCTTGTTCAGAAAACCAATTGAGCCAAATCATTCTGAGATCATTTAAAGACAAAAATGAAAGATCACCAAATGGATGAAAAATGGAAAAGATATATACAATTTAAAACAAACTCTTTTCTGTATTAAAGATAGAAGAGCCATCACATTTAGAATATAGCAATACTGTTTATGATATGTTGAATGAGGAAGAAGAAAAGGCATTACAGAAAACAAGGACAGGAAAAGAACATCACATGTATTTCCCTCACAATTCTTTCTTCATTCATATCATATGAAGAAGTAATTCTTGCAGAACCAAACACCTCTTCATACTTCCTAGCATAAAAACCAAATACAAAAGGGACGTCCTATGAAAAATAAAACTTTTTTTATTCTAATTCCATCAACTTCTAGAACACTGCAGATCTCACAGACTTACAATTATTCAAACGTGTCCATCCTAAAGAAAAATTAAGCAGCTAAAGAAGAGTATTTAGATACACAAACTATAGATCTAATACATCAATACATGCAAGCAGACAATAAGCTGGGCTCAGAAGAGAAGAAAATGAACTAAACTATATTTGGGAAATTGTGTAATGCCTTGAACAACTTCAAAATTATTTCTGATTTATTAAGAGCATGCTATACGCAAGGAACTGTGCTAAGAACATTCTAAACTACAAGTTTACCATTTCAGGGGGGAAGCAATGGTTTCTGGAAGGAAATAAACACTTTATTCAAGGATTCACACTGAATAAAAGTTCTTAACCTGGAATCTGTGCGCTTAAAAATACATTTGAGAATTGCATTTCAATACAATCAATTTTCTTTGCAATCTTATGTATTTTATTTTATACATTTAAAAATACATTATTGAGTAAGACCCATTATCCAATTGATAAATGGTCAAATAATATGAAGTCAGTTTTCAAAGAAGAAATTCAAGCTGTCAATATCCATTAAAAAAATGCTTTATGTCACTAGAGAAATGCAAACCTCTGTAGTTCTACCCATCTCACAACCACTAGATTGGCAAAGATGACAAAAAGGGGAAATTATAAATGTTAGAGGGGCTATGGAAAAAGTACTTTAATGCTCTGTTGGTGGAACTGTGATGGGAGTTATGTCCCCAAAGCTATTAAATTGTGTAATATCTTTTGACCAAGTGATACCACTAGTGGGTCTTTACCCTAAGGGATAAAAGAGAGAAAAGACTCATATGTACAAAGAATTTTGTGGTGACAATGACTGAACAAGTTATGATATATGAAGTTGATGGAGCATTACGGTGCTGTGAGAAATAATAAAGCAAACAATTCAGAAAAACTGGAGAAGACATAAATGGAAGCAAAGTGAAGAGAGCAGAACCAGAATAATAATTTATGTAACAATTATATTGTAAAAATAAGTAACTTTGAAAGACTCAAAAACTTTTCAATAACACAATGAATAAGCCACAACTCATGATAAAACATGCTATCCACTTCTAAAGTTGACAGACTCAGTGTGTAATGAAGCCTTTTAAAATTTCCTTTTCTTTTCCTCCTTTCTTTTGCACATGGCTAATGCAGGAATGTGTTTTTCTTAATTATACATATTTGTAACAATTTTCCCCCCACCTTCTCAATAGATAATAGAAAGGAGAGAAATCAGAACTGAAAGTAAAACTAAATTAAAAAAGAATATATCCTGAGAAGGGTCCAAAGGGTTCACCAGTCTGCCAAAAAGAGACACACGCAAAAAAGGTTAAGAAACCCTGATGAATAAGGTAATACCTGAGTTTTGTGGGAAACTAGTCTAAGAGTCTAAGAAATTTAAGTCTAAGTAGCCCGGTGAGGAGGGTATGCATTCTTGGCATGGGGGACAATCAGTACCAAGTAGGGAGACAGAGATCAATTTCAGTATGTGAAGAAGAGTGTAAGAAAGTCATTTTGACTTACCAGTAAAGTGCTTATAGAGGAATAATGTGTAATAAGGTTGGAGGTAGGCTGGGGCCAGGTTGTAAAGATCTTCATACATGAAATAGAAGAATTTTTATTTGATCCTAAACATAGTAAGGACCCTCTGAAGTGTACTGAAAAGGTGAATGACAATGGTGGCCTGTGCTTTAGGAAAATCATTCAAAAAAGGAAATTTTATTATTATTTTGTTAAATATAATATACACTCTAAAAAAAGAAAATTGTAAGAAATAAAAATTTATCAATTCAGATAAATTTTTTTTTAATTCCTGGAATACTGCAATTTTTTTAAAAAACAAATTCATAATTAAAAAAAGAAAAATTTAAAAAAGAAAATTCACTGGAAGCTATGTGAAAAATAAGAGAGACTTGAGACAGGAAGACAACTAAGAAGATGAAATAGCATAGATGAGAGATGATAAGGACCTGAACCAGAGTGGTGGCCCTATGAGTAAAGAGAAAAAAATGATAGAAAGATGTTCTGGAAAAAGAAATTGAAAAGATTTTTCTATCTGATTATGTAAGATGACATTAAAGATGATGTTGAGGTAATAAACTTGAGTGATTAGAAGGATGGTAGTAGCTTTAATAGTACTAAGGAAGTTTGGAAGAATAGAAAAATTAAGGGGAAATGTTCATAGCACTTAGGTCTACAGGCAACCATTCTTCCAGGCTGAACAAAAACAAGGCCCTCAGGCCAAAGTTTGCTGTCTCCAGGAAAAAAAAAAATTGATGCTCTTGAATGTACTATACAGTTTTCCCCAAATACAATACAACTTCATTTCTCTTTCATATTCAATTCTCAGTCCAGCTCTGACTATCATAGTACCAATATATACTTAACAGAATGGATTTCCCCTCCATCTGTCTCTGTTCATAATAAGTCTTTAGTTAAAGAGTAGTAAAGCAGGTAGTGAGTGGTTCAGCTTCCCAATCACACAGAGCTAAGTTCAAATAATGCAAAAAGTTTTCTCACAAGTTAGAAATTGAACTAAACCCATAATTGAATAGAAAGAGAAATAAGCTAGATCTAGAATTGAGTCACAAGATGGACAATATGTGATTCATTCAATTCCCATTACCATTTGCTGTTCTAATTTCTTTACTTTTTTAGATGCTATGAGAGACTCTTAACTAACAACCTAGATTATGATGACCAGAGACCCACTCAAACCTGAAGATTGATACAAGGACTTTTCTTATAATTATAAATCTAAAGCAACCCATATGTCTTAGAGAAAACTGGCCTTATATTGGTCAATTAGTTATTGTTTCTGTTTCTTTTATTGAATATAGATGAGGGAAATATCTCTTTTTCTGATTTCAGTGAACTATACCTTATTGATTTTCTCCTTCCAACTTGTAAAATCCCTAATCTTTTCTCTTATTAGAAATTAATCATCTAATTTTGTATTCTAGTTAACTGTTTTCTTTTAATTGGTCTGATTTGATCGATTTTTTTCAATGCATAAGAATCTATCTCTCCTTGTAGTCAGAGTCTAGTGCCAAAATTAAAGAAGGCTATAGGTCCTGATCTATTATTGAATATAAGGAAATCATTTACATAAATGCTAGAAATGAACACTAATAAATGCCAATTTATGCAGGCATTCTTATTTGGGTAACTTCACTGCATTGCTGAATTAATTTTAAGCCTTATAATTATCCTTTCTACCAAAACTATAATTTGTAGGAAACTTCATCTCTATGTTATTTTAGAATGGAAACAAACAACCCCTCCCCCTAAAAAAAAAAGCTATTGTCAAGATTTATGTCTATCATATCTTAAGTCAAAACAGGGCATACTATTTTTTTTGACCATCCATTCAAGTCACACTATTGAGCAGCCTTATGAATTCATTGCAAGAAGCAGACTTTTCATAATTTAATATTTCATCAAATGGGCAATTCTGTCTACTTAATTCTGCCATTTCCTACCTTTTTAGATCCAAATCTTTTAACTGCAAAAGGAAACAGGATACTAGGACAAATTTGGCAGTACCTTCTAACAAATGGTACTCAAATATATGAGTACCAAAAAAATTTGAGTATATAAACACTCAAATATAAGAGTAGGTACAAGGGATATTACCTAAAATTTTATTCGGCACAACATTAAATTTCCATAGTTTTCCATAAAAAAACATATTTCCATAGTTCATTCACCAAATTATGAGATTGGTTGATGATAAGATATTTTACTTAATAATTACATTTGTGAATGTTCAAATCATATCTTAAACTCAAAGGTATAGATTGTATTAAGATATATCCCACACTTAGCTAAAGCTCTTGGAAACTATGAATGAACTACTTTTACAAACTGACTTTTATATGCCTGCATACATATACAACTATATTGCTATTATAAGAAGCAAGGATGACATCTACTGGTGAACATAAAAGGTTAGTAAACTATTACATGATAAAATAGATTCACATCTCTTATAACATCATTTTCCCAAGAAACTTACAATTCTTTCTTAAATAAGCTAACCTGTTTGAAGAACATTTTCATAATAGGATCTAAAATTCATTAACATTATTCTCCTTTCATCAATAAACTACAATAATTCTCAGCAGTTTGAGGAGTTATTGCTGATTTTTTTTTTTTAAATCTCAGTGCCTAGGATAATGAAGTATACAAAAAAAGTATCTCCTTTCCAGGGACTGGGTTCAAATCCTAATTCTTATTCTTCTTACTTGTTGGATTTTGGAGAAGTTATTGTGTCTCCTGAACTTTCAGTTTTCTAAAATGACTCTAACTTGAAACTGGATGAAATCATTTGAAGCTCCTTACAACTACAAAACCTCTAAGCTTATACAGTGCCTGTCTAAACAGTTGGAACTTTGTCTAAAACTATGAACTAGAATCTCTGACCACCCATCCTTACAGTCCACATTCTCTATTATATCTGGTCTGCTGTCTCAATCCATTTAAAATACTCTCTACTCTCCTCCTCTCTTTGTCTTATTCTTGTTTTAGTTGCTCGGATGCCATGGGAGGCTAGTACCTAGTACCTCATATGTTTTACCTGGCATATACTCTTCCAATCCTATTTTGCTCTACTGTTATGTTACCCTGTATGTCTTCCAGAGATTAATGTTAGCCTAAATTAACTGATGCTTAATAAACCCTTTTGTTTATCTCTTATTATCCATGCTACATTTCCCACAGTGAATATTTCAAATCTTTTCTACACCTAATTTTCAAATCTTTTCTATCACCATTGCCACCCCAATTTATCAGCCAACCTTATTTTCTACTTCATTGAAATGGAAAAAAAGGCTTTCTTAGATTACCTCATTTTAGCCCTATAACAACTGTCATATCAAATCATTTCAAACATTATCTACATCTCCTCCTCCTCCCCATGTACCTCAGAAAAAGGAGATGGTATATCTATCTTCCTTTCCAAACCTGAGTTCTTGGCTCATTAATATGACAAACCCAGTCCTTACTCACTGAATTTTCAATCTTTTCATCTTCCCAGGCTTTGTTTCAGTCAAATTTATAAACTATTAAAGGGCTGTAGAAAAAAACAAAAAATAAGTCTTCCTTGATTCTGCCATTCCTCTTAGCTCTTCTGTTTTCTATACAATTACTACAAATGCTCTTATTTCCCCAACATTCATTCATTCCTTTATCTCTTAAAATGCAAATGGCTTAATACATAGGATAACAGAATTAAAGTTTAGAGTACAGGTAAATATTTAACAATCAGCTATATTACTGAAAGTTTCTCCATCACTTTTAAGTTTAGACAATCAACAAAATAATAAATCAGGTCCTGTTTTTAGCATTTGTCAATTACCTAAATATTGTTCTCTCTGCAACCAGTACAAGTTGGCACCAGAACAACTCTCCTGCAAAGCCTCCTGAAAAAGAAATATAACCTGTCAAAAGAATTTGGTCCATTCAGGTTGAATAAATTGTGGTATATGAAAATTATGGAATATTACTGTTCTGTAAGAAATGACCAACAGGATAATTTCAGAAAGGCCTGGAGAGACTTACATGAACTGATGCTGAGTGAAATGAGCAGGACCAGGAGATCATTATATACTTCAACAACAATACTATATGATGACCAGTTCTGATGGACCAGGCCATCCTCAGCAACGAGATCAACCAAATCATTTCTAATGGAGCAGTAATGAACTGAACTAGCTATGCCCAGAAAAAGAACTCTGGGAGATGACTAAAAACCATTACATTGAATTCCCAATCCCTATATTTATGCCCACCTGCATTTTTGATTTCCTTCACAAGCTAATTGTACAATATTTCAGAGTCTGATTCTTTTTCTACAGCAAAATAACGTTTTGGTCATGTATACTTATTGCGTATCTAATTTATATTTTAATATATTTAACATCTACTGGTCATCCTGCCATCTAGGGGAGGGGGTGGGGGGGGAGTGTAAGAGGTGAAAAATTGGAACAAGAGGTTTGGCAATTGTTAATGCTGTAAAGTTACCCAAGTATATATCCTGTAAATAAAAGGCTATTAAATTAAAAAAAAAAAAAGAAAAAAAAAATCAGATGACCAATTTTTAAACTAAAAAAAAATAATAATAAATAAATAAATATCAACTAAAAAAAAAAAAAAAAAAAAAGAATTTGGTCCATTCATCCACTGAGGGAAGGCAAGATGGATGAAGAATATTGCCCAGATTTCAACACATACCTTAACGAAAAAGTGTAAAGCCTGCCCAATAATTGAGTGTATGTATGGTGTGTGTTTATCCGGAACAGATGGATCTCGGGTTGAAAAAGGAAGAGGAGAGCAAGATGGCTCACTTTCAAGAAATTGTAAAGAATTTTAACTGACACCAAGGTTCTTATAACGACAAAGGACATTTACTAGTGGTGTTGCAATGATAGTGAGATCTGGCCTTTGAAGAACTAAAGAAGAGTGTCACACAAAGGGCAATGGAAAGCGGCATGGTAGGTGTGAACAGATTACAACATAAAAGCAGTAAGGAATTCCACAGAAGTAAAAGATGTGATGGAGGACTTGTATAACAGAAAGAAAAGGGCTGATCCTTTTGCAAAAGCAATGGTTGACAATTCTGGGGAATGACTAAACAAATTGTGTTACGTGACCATAATGACATAATGCCTAATTGTCTCCATCATGCTCCCAATTGAATCTTATCATCAGGAACATCACTATTCTGCAAGATTGCATCAGCCTTGGTTCTCATACTTCATCAATACTCTCAATTCTTTATGAATGTTGAACAGAGTTCTTTTCAAATCTCCATTTAAAGAAGGTACCCAGTAAACCATTTCTTCATTCTCACTTAAGCTTGCTCCTTTAGACTTCATTATCATTCCTCCTCCTCCCTCTTTAGTTACTTTTTGTTGTTTTTTAGTTGTTTTCTCCCATCAGATTGTAAATTCCTTAATGAAAGGGACTTTTCACATTTGTATCCTTTTTTATACAATATCTTTAACACTTAGTATAATACCTGGCATGTAGTGTAGGCACTTAATAAATAATTTACTGATTGACTGGCATATGATTATATTATAAGAAGTGATGAATGGGATGAGTACAGAAAAGCACAAACTGAAGCAGAGTGAAGTAAAAAGAATCTACACGCTACAACAATATAAACAGGAAAAAAAAAAAGCACAACCACCCCTCCCAAAAGAATTTTACAAATTCTGAAGAATAAGCATGCCTAGAAAGAAATATGAAAAGACACCCTCATCATTGTTTAGCAAGCTCCATAGCTCCCCCCAATTTGGGGGAAATCCATAAACCACACAGCAAGATTCTGTAAGTTTTAGAAAAAACTATGTAGAATTCTTTGGGACAGCAGAGTTCAATAGAATAAAAGAACTGTATCCCAACTGCAATTCTAAGTTTATTCCTCATTTGGGGCATGGTAGAGAAGAGAGGCAATTGACTCTTTCAGTGTTTTATAATTATAGCATCTACAGCTGTTTTTTAGAGATTTCAAAATATCAGCTAGCTGATAGGGTAGAGTTTAGGACTTACAGTCTGTCTCCTTTTCTCTATTCACAGTCATCACCACAGTTTAGATTTTCAACACCTTTTGCCTGGATTGTTATAATAACTTCCTATATGCATGCTTTTGAGTTTTATATCAATCCAACGCATTATCTATAGAGCAACTAAACTAACTTTTCTAAAGCACATCTCTGACTGCCACAACTCAACTACAACTCCAATGATTTCCTTTTGCCTGGAGGATCAAATGTAACTCATATGTATTTCTTTTATGTATATTCTTCATATAAACTATAAGAGCATTCTCATATATTACTCTTCTCACTGAACCCTGTGGTTTGGCCTGGCTGGCTATTCTTCAAATTTGATACTCCAGGTCCATTTCCCTGCCTTTGTACTGGCTGTCTAGTATGCGTCTTTTGCCTTTTAGAATCTTGTTCCTTTAAAAATCTATTCAAATTCCATGCCTTATATAAAGTTTATATTTACACATACATATATTAGTATCTCTGGGGAGAACATAAGTGCCAAGGATAAGGACCTACCTACCTATCTTTTTTTTCCCCTCTTCCTTCCTTCAGCACTAAGCACATGTTCTGGAACATAATAGGCTCCTAATAAATTCCTGCTTTTTCCATATATTCGTTTCTAGTTCCTGTGAGTTCGTATTGTCCCATGCTTTTTTGTAGGGTGAAATAAAGGCTGTCCCATTCCCAATGTTGACAACCATTTAGTAGTCCATAGAGAACTGGCCTTAGAAGCAAAAGAAATGAGTTCAGATCTCATTTTTGACTCATACTGGCTGTGTGACTCTTTTAAGTTAATTGACTATTCAGTGCTCTGCCTAATTATCTAAGACTAAACATTTCAGAAAAAATTTCCTCACCTAGAATTTCTTCAAAGCAATGAAATCTTAGGTCCTATTGTATCCCTATTAACCACACTAAAAAACTTGGGAGAAATGAGAGGTGGTCCAATTATTCTGAAAAGTAATTTAGAATTGTGCTAAAAATGTGACTCAACCATCCATATGCTTTGTCCCAAAGATCCCACTGCTGGGTATATAGCCCAAGGAAGTCAATGTTCAAAAAAAAAAAAAAAATTTCAACACTTTTTGTATTAATTAAGAATTACAAAGTACTGTCATTGATTTTCTAAATAAATTATAGTATATGCATATATGAATATTATTGTGCTAGTAAAAACAATAAATTTTAAGAACAGAGTGACATTTATCTGAACTGATGTAAAGTGAAGTAAGTAGAACCAGGAAAGAATCAGGAAAATATACACAATGGCTATAAACAATGTAAGCAGAAACAACAACAAAATTAAAACTGAATGCAGTGAAATTATAAATAAGCTAGGCTTTAGTCTAATCTTCTATCTAATCTACCCCAGAGGGTACTCCACCTTCCAACATTAATTTAAAGAATTAAAATAAAAAAGTAATCACTCAGCATTACCCAATTCTAATATTGCATATAATACTATACACATATAACACCCCCCCACCCCCCACCCCCTTCAATCCCATCTTGCCAATTTCTTATTAAGCCTTTCAATATGGATGTCCCAGTAATAACTTAACTCAGTATGTCTAAAACTGAACTTACTATCTTTCCCTTGAAATCTATTCTTCTTCACTATTTCTCTTGGAAAAAGAGAAATCATCCATCTTGCCAGTGTCTTAGATTTATAATCTCCTCATCATGGACTCCTCTCATTCTCCCTAATTCTATATATCTAAATAATTGCCAAATCATATATGAGATTTGAGATAGAACAGAGTCCAAAAAGAAAACAAAAAAACAAGAAAGGAGAAAATATAGGAAAAGAAAGTCATTAGTACAGAAAGATTAAGAAGAATGAGAGTTGTAAAGAGATCATTAGATTTGGCAATTAAAAGATAACTGGTAACTTTGGAGAGAACAGTTTCAATTTAATGATGAAGTCAGAAACCAGATTAGATAGTTTAGAGAAGGTTGAGAGGAAAAGGAGAGGCTGTAAGTTTATATATAAAATACCTTTTTCAAGGAGTTTGTCTTAGAAAGGAAGAAAAAACAGAGCAATAAATATGGAGATTTTGGGAGAGCAGGTAGATAGTGTAGTACATAGTGCTAGGAGTCAGGAAGATTCATCAGTCTCTAAAAGTCACTAGTTGTGTTACTCTGAGCAAGTCACTTGACCCTGGATGCCTTAATTCCTCATATGTATAGTGAGTTAGAGAAGGAAATAAACCACTCTTTGCCAAGAAAATCCCAAATGGGGTTACAAAGAGTCAGACATGATTGAAATCACTGAATAACAACACCACTGTGAGATTTAATAAGGGCTTTTTAAAGATGAAGAGACTTTATATTTGTAGACAGAAAAAAGGAAAGATAAAAGAGAGCCTGGAGAAGAGTGAGAAAATAAAGATAATGGGGGAGAAGAGGAAAGAAGAAGAAAAAAGGAGAAAAAGAGAAAAGAAGAGAGAAAAAGGGACAGAAAAAGAATGTTTAGAGGAGAGGAAATAATGATAAGGGGAAAGAGGAGGAGAAGGAGAGTTGGAGAAGAAAAAACAAAAGGGGATGGGAAGATGGGGAGAGGCAAGAAAAGATGGTTATAAGGTAATCTGCTAGAGAAAACAGTCAAAAATGAGATTAAAGGTACATGTAAAAGAGTCAGCCTTAGAATGAGTAAGGTGAAGGTCCTCTTTTTCTTTAGAGAATGGAATAAAGCTGAAAATAATAGGGGATTAAAAGTAATTATGAAATGATGGTGAGGAGAGAAAAGAAGCTTCTAGAAAATGGCCTAGATTTTTCAGGTAAAAGACTGAGACAAGGCCTTCAGTTGAGAGGATGGAAGGAAGAAGCATTGAATGATATGTGAGAAGATTTCTAACAGTTATTCTGGCAATTCAGATCAATGGCTACTTAAATTAAAATAACGAGAAGGAAGGGTTCCCAAAGTAGAAAGTACCGAACAAGAGTGACTGAGAACAGAATACCTGTTGATAAGAAAAAGGAAGAATCAGTAGGTAAAGCCAGAGATAAGAAAATCAATGAAGTGTGTTTTATGAAACCTAAAGAAATATAAGAAGGAAGTGACAGTCAATAATAGTAAAATACAAATGACAAGAATGATTTAGAACCAATATAATAAAATCAAATAAAATAAAATGTGGCTTAATCCAAAATTTGGCAACTGACTGAATAATTCATAATGCATTGATGACGATGCCACTTCACATTTATACGGTTTTTATATATTATATTATTTTAAGATGGAAATAGTAAAAATACTTAGACATGATGGAAACTAGTTAAATATCAGATATTACTGAAATAATACTCAGAAACAAAAGTGAGAATTATGTATTTGCTAAACTAGAGGAATTAACATATTCAATTTTCTCATTCCTCTGAAAACTGATGGTTCAAATTGGTAGCACAATCACTTCTAACAATGAATAGAAATAAAGAAACTAAAATATGAACGAATAGCACAAGATAGATGTCATTACATGAAAACTGAAAAAAACTAAGTGTAAGCCTAATTTTACAAGTTGAATCATTTTAAATGTCAGGGGAGTTTGTTATTTAAAAAAAATCATGGTAAAATATTTTTGTAAAGGGTAAGGCAATTTTGAAATGTAAACAATAATGTCTTTATTTTTCCATTTTGTAATTTGAATTTTTCTTGTCATTTTCCCCCTTTTAAAGACGGACAAATTTATTTAGAGAAACATTAAGTATTAAAATATTAGAAGTGGTTTAAGAAACCAGAAGATCCATTAACTAGCCAAAGTTAGATGCCCATAGAAAAACAAGAGCCTCTTTGTTTAAAGAAACAGACCATAGAGTGGGATGGTACTTTTATATTATTCTTTTTGCAGATGTTTTTCCCAACTGATTTTTAGTGCATGTAAGATTCTCAGGATACTACAAAGCCTCAATGATTTGGCCTGAAGAATTAACTAGATTATAACATGCTTTTAGAAATATACTCTAAAGAGCTTCTCCATGAGCATGTATACCTGAAGACTCAGTTCAGAAGGGCAAATTGGGCTTAAAAATGAATAAGAGGAAGAAAGTTGTATTACCTTTTAGAAATGCAAGTTTCCAATTTCTTCCTAGTTCTATAAAGTTTTGGTTTATAATAATAAAAATAATGTAATGATTCAAGTTTTATCTTTTTAATACCAACTTCTGTTCTTGTAATATCAAGAGAAATGAACAACTCAGTAAAGAAGGGATAAGAATTAAACATTTCTATAGATTCTTTGGTATATGGTGCCAATTGCAAAGTACAGATATCACCCAATATATTGCACAGCTTCCACTGAACAGGACGGACATCAATTACAAAGGGACAAATCTTGGCATTTATGTATCTTCACACATACTACTTTAACCATCCTTTCAACAAAAATATGATCCTTTAATGAATCCCACACTTAGCCATGTTATTTGTAATATCTGTAAAGTTTCAAGGCAAAAAAATTTTATTTATTTTCTTTTTTTTTCTTATTTATTTTTAATAGCCTTTTATTTACAGGTTATATGTATGGGTAACTTTATAGCATTGACAACTGCCAAACCTTTTGTTCCAATTTTTCCCCTTCTTCCCCCACCCCCTCCCCCAGATGGCAGGATGACCAGTAGATGTTAAATATATTAAAATATAAATTAGATACACAATAAGTATACATGACCAAACTGTTATTTAAGGCAAAAAAATTTAAGAAATTAGCTGTGAAGTTACAAATAAGTTGTTAAATCAACTATGATTTATCAAGTACATATTATGTGCCAGGCACTGTGCTAAGGGTTGGGAATGCAAGTAAAGGCAAAATAATCCTAGTTCTCAAGGAGCTTACAATCCAATACAAATATGCATTTTGTGCCCATTCTGATGTACAACTAAATCCTATAGTAATATATTTCAGCAACATCACCTTGCTTTATGGTTTAAAAAAATTATGTGAATCAGCAAAATCAATTTTTTCATCATGCAAAATCAATTTTTTCATCATACTATATTTTCCATGCTAAGGCAGAACTATACAACTTGCCAGAAGAGGGAGCCCAAGTTAAATTTTTTTTCCAACAATGGCTAAAAGCTTAATAAAAAACATCTCAAAAGGATAGTTTTATTTCAGATTCAATTACAAATACCTCCAAAGTTAATCCTAGAGAAAAGACAAAACTAAAATTCATTGAAAATGATTTCTAATGGTTTCTGAGAATGATAACCTTTTACTGACAATCCAATAATCACAAATAATAAGTATTCAATTATATTTTAACAAATATTTGCTATATAATAGTGTACTCATAGGCTATGGAAGTATGTAAGGCTATATTGCCTCTACGTTAAATGATCCCACTAAACATATGCTATATATTTATACAGGTATGGAACCTATGGATAAAGTACTTTGGCAGACACAAATAAATGTGGGGAGTATTTTCCCTTGTATGATATATATACACATACATATACACATACACGCACACAAAATATATATAAGAATTAGCCATATATCTAATCACTATTGTCTGTTAAGAGCATTTATATTTCATTAGCATTAGTACGTCATATTACTTTTAAAATACATAATTATCTGGGTGACCAATGAATCTTAGAATTAGACTTATCCTCTTAAAAACCTTATAAGAAACGAAGGTCCAGAGGAATTATATGACATTTCCAAGTAGCAGAGTTCAGATTAGAATTTATGTATGATTTTCAAGTTTTATTTAGATTCAACTCCATCACTATTTCTTCATGCTTTCTCTTGGTTAATTAGCTGGTACAATGAATGGAGTCCATACTAGGTCAAAGAAAATGGAATGAGTTTTTTTCAAGGATGATTGGCTGAAGCACAAAGCATTAACATATAGAGTCTGTGCTTTTGGGGGTAGGTGTAGCCAGGGTCCAGGTCAGAAGAGAATAATTGTGTGCAAATTTCTTTCCCTCAGATTTTACCAATAGTGAAGTAAGAAGGAATTAGGAGAAGTTTGTTAGATTCTCTTCACGCTAAAAAACAAAAAAATATCATACCAGATAAAACATTTTCCACATTTATTTGTATCTGCCAAAGTAATTTACCCATATTTTATACAGGTTCCATACTTATATAAAGCAATTCGATAAACAAACATTTACTATGTTAAGGCACTGGAGATAAAAATACTCCCAAAATGAAATCATTACTACTCACAAGCAGTTTACATTTTCATGGAGGGAAGAAAAAAAAATACAAATACATAATATATATCAAATAAATATAAAGTGAATAAAGACAAAAATGTAAAGTAATTAAATGCAAGGTAATTAGGATGGGATGGAGAATACTAATAGCTGTGAGGATCAGAAAAGGCTTTCATACAGAAAATGATACTTGAGTTGTCTTAAAGGATGAAAGTAGCTGAAGGGTATCACATTTTCTTATTATTGGAAGTTATGCCTTTCTAAATCCAGATCCAATGATTCCTTGATAAAAGTCTGGAAGAAGACAAGTTTAAGGGGAGAGAAATTCAAGAGGCTACACCTTTTATCTAATTTGCTAAACTCCTTAATATAGTTCTGTACAATTAGCAGGCCTTTGATGAATGGGGAAAAAATTTGGAAAAAATTCCTGTCAAATTCAAAATGAGTAGTATCCATTCAAAGAATTAAGTTTCTTTCTAATCTCTTGGTACCAGCATAGCTAAGTTTGGAAAAATTCACTGCACTGTGTTGGCTAGTAGTCTTATGTTGCCTCTGACTATTAAAATACATCATCCACATGAAAAAACTCCTTTGATGTTTCTTCATGATGTCAAGATGTCCTTGGGTTCTAAAGTTTTTTTGCCAACAAAGCACAACTTTGGTACTCCTGTCTAAATAGAAAAATCAATTAGCTAGCATTACTGAGCATGACTACTATTCCAATTAATCCTATTACTAATGTTAATATTAACACTAATCATATTATGTGCTATTCCTACTAGGCCATATGGCAAACAGTAGTTACAAAGAAAAAAAGGAGTTTCTAATGTTAAGGACCTTACATTCTACAAAGGAGATAACATGTAAATAAGAATCATATACAAAATGTATACATGTATAAGGTAAATTTGGGAGATAGGAGGAGGGGCACTAGTAGTTAGGGAATAAGAAGGGCATCCTGTACAAAAGAGATACTTCAGCAGAGTTTTGAAGTAACCAGAGGAATCTGAGAGACTGAGATAAGGAAGGCATGGGAGAAAAGCTGACATAAAAGTGCAGACAGGAGTGTTGTGTATAAGAAACAGCAAAGATAGTTTGGATGGTCTTTAGAGTATAGGAAGGAGAATAATGCATAATATGAAAAGCATATTGGGGAGGCTTTAAAATGTTTTGAGCATAGACTCAATTATAGGCTTTGTGCATATTGTCTTTCAATACCAGTCTAACTAAATGTAGAGAGGTTCATTAGCAGATTGCCTGAAAAATGATTTATTTTTGACCATAGCTGCTCTTGAGGACTGTCAATTTTCACTGGAGGGAAGGTCCACAATTAGGAAAGGATTCATCTTTAATGCAGAAAATTATAGTACCTACAGTTGTGATGAGGATCAAATGAGTTAAATCTAACTTTGCAAACCTTAAAGTATTATATAAATGCTGGCTGTTATCATTACTACTACTACCGCCACTGCCATTACTATGTTTCTTTTAAACTTCCATGCCATACTACTAGTTCTGTCTTTTGGAGCTAAGAGAAGAATTCTAATTCCACTTGCATGTTATATCCCTTAAAATACTTGAAGAGAGTGATATTCTTCCCAAGATTCTTTTCTAAACATTCTTAGGGCTTTAACTAACTTTTACTAGCATGTACTCATGTCCCTTCAAATTCCTGATTGTCCTTCTCTGCTTATTCTCCAGCTAATCAATGTTCTTCTTTAAATGTTATATCCATATTTGAACATAGTACTCTAGATTACATTTGATGAGTGGAGTACTGTGGGGCTACTGTATTTATTTTTGGAAGTTATGCCTTTATTAATGTGGCCCAAGATTGCATTTAGTTTTTCTGTTGACCACCACACACTAGTGACCCCTACTGAGCTTGCAGCACCATTTCCTTTCTATCCCCATAATTCTACATTTTCCAGATCTTTAACAAAAAGAGTCTAAGTACTGAAAGAATATTAAATCATTTCCATAAGTATATATGCACTGTATATATCAGTAAAAAGAAAGACGGTGTTGAATTTGAAGTCAGAAGGACTAAGTCGAGTCCTGTCTCTAATACTGACCTGTGTATTCCAAAGCAAATTACTTCACTTCTCTGAGCTTCAGTTTCTTCATTGATAAAATGAAAGCTTTGAATTTAAGAGATCCTTCCTGCTTCAAAATTGATGAACCTAAAGTCTCTTAATATAGATGAACAAATAACTATATATTGATATTTAATTTGAACACTTATTACTAATGAACTGCTTTTCCCCACTGTAGTCATGACATATAGAATGTCAAAGAACTCAATAAAAACAAGAGTACTTTACAAGATAATAGGCATTTATTCTAAAGAAAGATATAAATACTTAAATGAGTCAGGTCACTGATTTTTTATAATGTTCCTCAATTAGAGCATTAAAACATAATTTCTAATCTTGCACCAAAGTTACCTCAAAATTACTATGTCCATTTAATCATTTGAATTAAAGTAGTATTTAAAGCAGATACCATGGCAAGCTAGATCAAGGGCTATCTTCAAGCCCCACTTGTGACATACTGGTTGCATGACGTTCAGCAAGTAATTTTATGTCTTGGTGAATACACAATTTAATAAAACTAAGAATGTCAGAAAAGGTTCCAACTTGCTTTAGCAAAAGTCGTTTCTTACCTAGGGTCGCTGTATCACTGAAATTATAGGTTCAATCTCTATTTATATTTAATAATAATAACAACAATAATAATGATATATTGTTTATGGAGTTGATATTTATATAATATTTCAAAGTTTACAAAGCATTTTACACTCATTATCTCATCTAGATCTACCAAAAATACTATTAGGTTTCATTACAAGGAATAAAAGAATTGCCTTGTTGAAATAAGGATCCATTTAAAGTTAGATAATATCAATTTGCAATGGGCACAATCAGCAAAACTGTATGACTTCTTCCACAGCTATTCACCAGCATATGAATGTAAGTTAATGGCAAGTCAAAGAGGCAGAGGTTTTGAGAAGGCAGTGTCAAGACTGGAGACAAGGAAATCAAGTCAGAGCTGTGATAAGAGCTTTAAAAAGTAGTAAAAGGAAAAGTGGATTTAGGCAGGATAAAGCAGAGGAAGAAGTGGAATACTAAGGTCAAGCAGGGGAAATGTCGGATTTTTTTACTTAAGTAATATGTGTGTAATATGAGATCTGGTATGTGACCATTTGTATGTGTGGCTGAGGTGGTTAATAAAGGAGCTCATGGTATTTAGAAGGCTGAGGAACTGGGAGGAAGTTTGAGAGAACATCCACATAGTTACTGAAAATTCTTCATATAAACAATGGAATTGGGAAGGAGAGAAACACAGTAAGTGTGTGAAATTCCTGGAGGTTAGTGTACAATAAATACCATAATTTAAATTGGGTAGGAAGGTTTGATGTTGTGAACTTCAAAGAAGGATAGATGGTGCTGATGATGGTAGTCCAAGAAAAGACTGAAATAGTAGTAGAAGCAGTGAATACACAGGCCTCATCTAGGACAAGTGCATGGAGAGTATGGATGAAAGTACAATTGGTAATGGACAGTAGACTAGACATGCAGGCCAGAGATGTAGTGTCATCAAGAGGAAGCCAGTTCTTAGGGAGGGCTTGTAAATGAAAGGAGTATTAGAGGAAAAGATCCAGACTGAGAGAACATTTGTTTATAGAAAGGAATTCCGGAAGATAAAGTAGAGAAATTGGGCAGAATTAAAGTGGGACATGGGCTAAGGATAGGGATGAGAGAACAGAAGATCATTTTACTTCTGCCTCCTCCTGTACATTTGGATGCTGATTAAGACAGTGATAGAGGCATAAACTGGTGGTGGAAAAATGTTAGCCACAGAGGACAGTCATGGGTGTTAATAAAAAATAAAGCTCAAAGTCTCCAAGAGGTGTTGGCTAGCCTAGAGCTAGGGGCATGGGATCTCAGTCACTCTCACTTGAAAGAGGCAGTTTGAAGTGAATGGGCAGTGTTACAGCTGGATCTTCTTCTTCTTTTTTTTTTTTTTTTTTTAATAATAACTTTTTATTGACAGAACCCATGCCAGGGTAATTTTTTTTACATTATCCCTTGCACTCACTTCTGTTCTGATTTTTCCCCTCTCTCCCTCCACCTCTATATGGCAAGCACTCCTATATATATTGAATATGTCGCAGTATATCCTAGATACAATATATGTGTGCAGAACCAAACAGTTCTCTTGTTGCACAGGGAGAATTGGATTCAGAAGGTAAAAATAACCCAGGAAGAAAAACAAAAATGCAAACAGTTTACATTCATTTCCCAGTGTTCTTTCTTTGGGTGTAGCTGCTTCTGTCCATTCCTGATCAATTGAAACTGAATTAGGTCTCTTTGTCAAAGAAATCCTCTTCCATCAGATTACATCTTCATACAGTATTGTTGAAGTATATAATGATCTCCTGGTTCTGCTCATTTCACTTAGCATCAGTTCATGTAAGTCTTTCCAAGCCTCTCTGTATTTATCCTACAGCTAGATTTTCTTGCTGGTTAAAGAATTCTGGGCCTGCTTCTACTGCTCCTTCCTCTCTGGGGTAAGGGCTAATGGGAAGAAGGAACCAGGATAGTGGCTAGGTAGTACTGATATAGTTAGTACAGAAGGGAACTAAGCCCAGTCTGGGTCTTGGGAAGGTCCCAGACCATGCTATTGTTATTTTAAAAATTTTCTTCTCCTAATATTCTTGTGAATTATGGCAATTATCACCTTCATTTTAGAGAAGTAAGTCTACCCAGCAGCTTTGTCCAAATTCACCAACTAAGTTAATGGCAGTCATGATTTTTGCTGAAAAGAGCAAGTATAATAAAGGAAAATTTGATAACTTTTTTCATTAGGACAATCACTGAAAATATGCATTCTAGAAAAAGAATGTCTGCATCAGAAAAGCCAAAGATAGTTGTTATGAGCCAGAACTTGAGACAAGGTGATAACTCAAGAGAGATGTTAGAATTCTAGTGTTAACTCAATGGAATTGATACAATGCTTATTGGTTCACACCTTAGAGTGAATCTTTACAAAGTGATAAGTCAGTTGCCTAATTTAGCATGGTACTTAGCAAATTCTCTAACTCACTAATGTATTTAAGTACTCATTGGAGTTCACAAGTATGGGAGATTCACAAAGTTAACTCTGTAACTTTGTGAATTTACACCTCCCTTAATCCCTCCCTCAGAGAAGTCAACCTTTAAGAGATCATATATAAGAAGCTCTTGGAGTTTCAGTCAGTTAGTCAGTTCAGAACATTGCCAGGAGTCGAAGAGGAGCACTCTGGAAGATACAGAAGCCCACAAGCCCCCTCTTGGAGGTGGAGTCAGATTAATTCCATCTTCCACCTTTGTGCTGGTTGGAGGCTGAAGAAAGCAGAGGCAGAAGCAAAGGACAAAGCTGCAAGAGCTCTTAGAACCAAGGAGAGAGAGAGAGGCCTTTAAGAAAGTTAACCAGGCTTGGAAAGAGATAAGAAATAAACATTTGGATTTTATCAGCTGGCTGTATATGAGGTTTATTATGATTATTATGATTATTACTTTTAACTGAAACTAAGGCTGCCTCCAGAAAACTTCCCTAAGAAACCTGCTCAGAAAGAACCATTATATTTTAAAGTAGAGAACACCACAGATAGTCATATTTCATCTTAAACATAACTTATATACTATGCTCCCCAAACTATCAGATAGCACAGATTTTTGGCCAGCTTTTAAAATGAAGTCAAATACAAGCTATCAGAACAAAGATGTTACTATCACAGTCACCCAACAGCAAAAAGAAGTAACTCCTCAACCCACATATTTCTATTTTTCAAAAGGTAGTCGTATTTCTACTTAATTTTCATAAGAATTCAATATATTTTATTATATCTTAGCTAGTCATTAAGAGTGCCTCTTTTTAATATTTAGTATAAGTTATGGCTCTTTACTGCATTGTAATGGGAGCAACATCCTTATTTCCATTCAAATTATATGGAAATATGAATTGGTCAAGCCATTCTGGAAAGCAGTTTAGAACTATGCTCCAAAAATCAATAAATTGGGCATATTCACTGAGAATCAAGAAGGAAAAAAATATGTTAAAAAACTATAACAAGTCTTCTTAGCAGTAGAAAAGAACTTTCTGATTAAACTTCTCTTGGTCAATTCAATAAGGAAGTTATTTAGGTATAAGGGAAGGTGAGACAGATATGAGGTAAATGATGGTATTATAGTAAAACAAAAAGTGAATGACCAAGAACTGAAGTATAGCAAAAATATCTAAAACTCTTTACCAAAAGGAATTCCAGAGAATAACAACATACTGTAATCCTCTATTAAGAAGTGAAGACAAGAAAATTTTATCTTTAAATCATATTTCTGTGTGGATAAAATCAGGATAATTACAGTAAATACTGTTGGCATATTCAAATGATTATTTTCCAGGATGATTTTTTAATTCAATTTCCACCTAGGCTCTAAGATTTATCGCTAAGTAGCTCTAAAACTTTGGGATACTCGCAACCCTTACTTTTGGTCTTTCAATTTCCTCATTGGCAAAAAAAAAGTTACAAATACAAAAAGGAAAACATTAACTTGGCCTCATAAAGCTTATATTCTACCAGTCAAGAAAAATTGTACACATAGAAATATATACAAAAAATAAATAAAAGATAATTTTTAGGGAGAGGGAGACTTAATAGCTATAAGCTGGGATGTTAGGAAAGTGCACGACCTGAAAGTATTCATGTAGGAAGTGGCATTTGAACTGAGTTGTAAGGAAAAATAGGGATTATAAAAAGTGGAAGTGAATAAAACAAGAACATGTTGTTCCATTTAACCCTCAAACAACCCTGAGAGGCAGGTACCATTATTATTCCCATTTTTACAAATGAGAAAACTAAGGTCTCAAGAGATTAAGGGATTTGTCCAATGTCAAATAAATTCTAAGCAGAAAAGTGAGGATTTGAATCGATACTCTCTAACTCCAGATCCAGTGCTCCTTTCTATTACCCCTCTCTACTTCAAAGTTTACCCTTTTTTCTGGAAAACAAATCACTTGGTGGTCCATTAATATTTATAATGAGCTTACCTTTTAATGTTATAATAAAAGACCAGAGATATAATATCTTAATTTCTAAGGTTCTAGGGACATTCACATGATATTAAATCAAATTACTAAGATAACTAAATCAAAGATATTCATTGTTTGATGAAAATATTTAAGGATAAACTGAAGATAAAACTTTTAAAATGCACATTCATTTTAACACAAGGTATAATGGGATGAAGAACACACCAAAGAAATCATTAATAAAGGAAAAATTTCACAGTTTATAAGAAAGTTATTATGTATTAAAATTAAGAGGTGTCTATTTTTAAAAAATCTTATCTTCACAATGAAAAGTTGGGTTTTGTATCAAATATATCCCCCCAAAATTAAGTTAACTTACCTTTGGTTTTTTGATCAGCAGCCTGGAAAAAAAAAAAACCAGAAATTCTTTAGGAATACTATATGTATGATCTATGAAGTTTATAATCAGAATTCTACTATTTTAGTAACTTTTACTTATGTTTTAATTTACTGGAATTTTAACATTAAAAAAAAATCTTTTAAATTTTATATATTCTATGCTAAATGGGGTGGGGTGGGGGGGAAATCCAGGATAATTTTTTTTTCTAATCTATAGTTTTTAATTCTCTCAAAGATACATATATTTTTATAAGTTCTTATGCTATTAACTTATATAAGTCATTAAGATGCAAATAAAAAAATAACATTTTGGGAATTCATAGACCATCAAATTCAAGCATAGGATCATAATTCTAGAGCATTAAGTAATCCCTTTATCATATAGATAAAAGCACTGAGGCCCAGGGGCATTAAGTAGAAAGGCAGCATGAAGTAGTTAGTGAATAGAGCACTAGACTCAGTCAGAGTCAGGAAGACCTGGGTTCAAATACTATCTATTCTATGCTTTAAATACTAGTTAGCAACTATAGACAGGACACACTGTATGATGCTGGGCTGGGAGTCAAGATAACTAATCTTCCTGTGTTCAAATAAGGCCTCAAATACTTATTAACTATGTGACCCTGGGAAAGTGCCTTAACTCTGTCTCAGCTTTATCTGTAAAATCAGCTGGAGAAGGAAATGGCAAACCTGTTCGGTTTCTTTGCCAAGAAAATGCCAAATGGGGTCATGAAGAGTAGGACACAACTGAAACTCCAGATACAAATTAAAACTCTAGAAAATTTACTTAGCCTCTCTGTGCCTGAGTTTCATTATCTGTAAATATAGGGAGGCTAAATTTGATCGCTCTCTAAGGTCTAAATCTATGTCCTTATCCAGGATCATATACAGTTACTAAGTATCAGAGTCAGAATAAAAACCCAAGACTTCTAAATTAAAAGGCAATGTTCTATTATAATACAAATATTTCATTACATTTTATCTATTGCTTGACAAATCAAGTATTATGTAATATAATCTGTACATGGCAATACCATAATGTTTATATTATCTTTCTCTGATAAGTTCATGCTCTTCAATAGTCTTATCATTTTTTAGTGGTTTTTGGCAAAGTGTAATTTTTAACTGGAAGGGGATGCACATCTTATCACCAAAGATAAACCAAACGTGCTCAAGGTATTTCTCTAGTTAGCTGAGAAAGAAACATACTAGTTGGTTGGAGAAGACTTCTAGGAATAAATATTTAAAACATATATCTAGTTACTAAGCTATTAAGATTATAAATATTTAATCAGCATATTATCATCCTAGCTAGAAATATTCTGGTAAACATAACAAGGAAAAAATAAAATAAAAGGAGACATGGTAATGTAATGGCTATGGTAATGCTAATGAGACACTTAATTTATCACTACATTTAATTCAAGACAAATAATTCTAGCCAAACCTTTTTCTGAGCACTTTCCTTCTTTTTCTTTTCTTCCTGTTTTTTCTTTTTCTTTTCTTCCATCAAATGTTCCTCTTCTTATGTTTCTTGTTCTTTCTCCCTATTAAAAATTAAGCATAAAGTTTGTTTTAATTCAGAAAGTTAATACATTGTTTTTTAGTAAGTCAGACAACAACCAATTAATTATATTTTATGTGAACAATCTGTGACTAAAAATACTTTTAAAATACAGAACATTAAGCTTCTTTCAAAGAATATTATCCAAAATTGGCTAACCTAACTAGAAAACCCAGTAATTGTTGATAACAATAAGAGTTCACAATTATATAGCCTTTTAAAATTTGCAATTCATTTTACATGCTATTTCATTTGTTTCTCAAAGACTTCAGGGCCAGGGGAAACAATGGGTATTATTTTGTGTACAGTTCTACTAATGCTTTTGTCTCACAATTTTTTTTTTTTTTTGGCTGAGGCAACTGGGATTAAATGACTTTGCCCAGGATCACACAGCTAGGAAGTGGCAAGTGTCTGAGGTCAAATTTGAACTCAGGTCCTCCTGACTTCAGGGCTGGTGCTCTATCCACTACATCAAGTAGCTGCCCCACAATTTCTTTTTAAAATAATGATCAGGAAGTATTTAAACAAGGGTTAGTGGTCAGAACCATGAGACAATGTGAGTTTTGATGCTATTAGTTACTGGTTTAACAAATCTTAATATCTTAACATATCTTAATTGTTATGGCAGCTGTAAAATGAGAGAAGTCACTATGAAAAAAGTGTTATAATGACAAGAGAAGAAAAACAGCACAACAGAGTACTACTTCAGAATATTCAGAATTTCAGAGGAAGATGGTTCCTTAAGCTCTTAATTTAAACTCTTAATTTAAAAATCTATTCATTTTAGGCCTATTTAAATTCCCTGTATCAAAAAGTTCTTCTCTTTCTGTGTAACAACCTCATCTGGTACATTTCATGCTCATTTCTTAGATCTTCAAGCTAAACTAGGTGGGCCAAAGAAGCATGTATGCCAGGGAATGGAGGTAGACCTAGTCACTTCTTAAATGTCTTATTAACCACGGCTGTTCCCTTAGAGTCAGTTTTCTGATTTATTGGGAAGCCACTTTCCCTGCTCACTTCACAGGATTTTAAGCCTCAGATAAGCCTATGAAATAACTTTGAAAAACTTAAGGAGTTATATACAAATTTAAAATTATTACTATTATCATTATTTATATACTGATATTATTCTTTGTATTTTTAAAAAACCAGATTCACACCGAAACAAGTATTTAATATTAAATGGACTATTTCTATACAAGTAGATAAAAATAAGTGCTTTAAAAAAAAAGGTAAATAAATATTAATATGCAAGATTATCTTACATATTAATATTAATATTGCTCAATGAAAGCAACTTCAGTAGCAGATAAGACATCGAGAATAAGTATCCATCCTGTTCTCACGTAATTTTGTTCTTTTTGGCGGGAGATCAGTAAGAGTGCAGGAAGGGCTGGATGTGAACATATGTAATAAAGATCTTGTGCTTACATGTCAGTGTCTTCGGGTGCTCTATTGGACATGAAAATCACCGCTCGGAGAGGTGGTGGCCAGAGATCTCTGAAGACCTCTGATTGGGGTAAGACTGGTAAAGAACCACTGTATGAGACGATGGCCAGAGATTTTCTGAAGGCCTGGGAACTACTCAAGACTAATAACTAGTAATCTCTGGATGGGAGGTTATAATTAACATATACCAAAAACATTGTTCCTAATTTTTTTCATTAATGTTGTATCTGCATGTCTGTGGTAAACAGTTGGATCTATGATAATGATTAGTTCCAAAAGAGTTTATTGGTTGAGTTCTCCAAGATGTTTTGAGGTCTTTATTTGTAGTGTGAGATTCTGGTATATAAGTCTAATCATCAGATAGTATCTTTGGAGGTTATTTATTTAGTAGATACTAAATTTATAAAAAATCTCTTATAATTTTTTTTTTTTTTTGCAAATCGTCACTTTTTCCTTCATAGTATAAATGATCACTAAATCAAGGTTCCTAAAAGATAGTTCTTTTGAAGTTTCTAGTAGTATTAAATTAATCCAAATTTGCTATCAGAATAAACTCATGTTCTCAGAAACAAATTTGTATCACTTAGTCACAGCAAACATTGAATGTGAAGGTTTATTGATTATAGTTATTTTGTAGGCTCTATTCAGAAGTAGCAATTTTTGGTTATATGGGACAAATCCAATGGCATATACCTGTTATCAACCTTTATTATTGTTCAGTATATTGATGTCTACTTATTCCAAAAGTATTTCTCTAAGTTTTTAAACTGTTTATTGTATATGCTAAGGCTATCTTTCAATCTTCTTCCTTCTTTTTTTTACACGTCAGTGTTAATCTTTATATAGCTGCCTTAAGATAGATGGGCTTATTAACACTGTAAATGTCTCCATATTAGTTAGTATTTCAAATGTGTATTCAGGAGGCAGCTAGATGGCACAGTGGATAGAGCACCAGCCCTGAAGTCAGGAAGACCCGAGTTCAAATGTGACCTCACTTAACACTTCCTAGCTGTTTGACTCTGGGCAAGTCACTTAACCCCAATTGCCTCAGCAAAAACAAACAAAAAAAATTTTTAAAAAATCAAATGTACATTCAAGACTAGTATTGCATATATATTAAATGCTTTAAGTAATGATAATGATGATGAAAGGAAAGAACAGAACTAAGGAACAGAATCTATATGTACCCAAGTAGGTAAGTAATGCAACTTAGGAAAACTAAGTAAGCAGGCAAGTGGGGGAAGAGGAGTGTCTGATTTCTTAAGGTCCCAGACTAAAGAATATAAATGATCATCAAAATTACTCGTGATATAATCCCTACCACATGATGAACCTCTTCAGGGAACCATTAGATTACTTATCTTGTACTTTTGTTTTTTTGCTTTTTTTTTTTACTTTTACCTGAATTGAACTTCTTTACCAGTGCTGCTTATTGTTATGGCCTGTACTTAAAACAAAGATTCTTACAAGGTGCTAACTAAGTGGAATTGATAAGATAATGGTTATCTAGTTTAGCATGGTGATTAATAGTTCTCTAGTTCAGTATGATTGATTTAATCATACAATAAATAACAATTTCCTAGTGATATAATGATTGGCTTATACTCAGTATGATGAATGGATTTAATTGTAATAGAGTACATAAGCTGGGACAAACCCAGCCAGATTCATTCATTCCATCTCACACCACAGTGGTGGCAGGCCTGTCCTCCATTTCTTCATTGAAACCAAGACTCCAGAAGACCTCAAAAAAGCTAGTCCCGGCCCCAGGCAAGGAAACTAGACTTTGAAGGAAACAATAAAGACTTTTGGACTTTATCTCTGGCTATTCTCATGGTGATTACTTTACTGAAAATGAAGGCTGGTCCAGAGACCTCCAGAAAACCAACCAGAACACCTACAGCTTACCACAGGCATCTTGTCCTGTAATTTATCCAATGATGAGCCTGAAGCTATTTGAATAGTGGAAAGTCCCTTAAAAGACTTTGTCAAGAAATGGGATGTCTCTCATACTTGTGAACTCCAATGAGTCAAGGTGTGAACACAAGCATTGTTTCTCAGTTCCACTTAGTACCTTGTTTCTTCTGGTCCATAACATCTCCTTGTAGGATCAGATCAATCATACTGAACCATGCTAAATTAAATAATTATTGTCTCTATCAACTCTAATGACTTGTTTGTAAAGATTCCAACAGGATGTAGCAGAACTGACATATCTTCCATCAAAAGGATCTTAACTTTGTGTCCTGGACCCCTAAGAAGTCTTTAGACTTATTAGAATAATGTTTTTAAAAGTATAAAATGCAAAGGATTACAAAGGAAACCAAAGAGTAGTAAAAAATAAATTTTCATGGAGCTCCTGAAGTTCCATGGGAACCCAGGTTAAGAACTTCTCATCTAGTCCTATCTTCCAATCCATGTGGATAACACTTTTATAATACTTGTCAGAAAGCTATATATTTCTGCTTGAATATTTCCAGCGATGGGGAAACTTGTCATCTCTCTAAGGCATTCTGTTACATTCGTAGACACCCTTCTATGGTAATAATAGATTGACAAGGGGTCTACAAACTGAAAATGGAATGAAACAAAAATGAGTAACTGAAGAAATTATTTAATGGTTTACATCCATATATGGTTATATACATATATGACAAAAATGAGTCTATAACAACATCATTGCTATCAAGTAGGTATAGATTATACCCTGGAGTAACCCAATCCAATTTCAACAAGAATTTATTAAACACCAACTATGTACAAGTGATTGGGTTAGTTGCTAATGAAACAAAACAAAAAAAGTTAATGTCTTCAAGAAATATGTATCTTTACTAGGTTCCAGAATGCAACATAATATAAATACAACAGAATTGTATCTTTACATGGAAGGCTGGTTCCAAAGCCAGCAAATAATACAAAAATTGCATATGTTTAAAATTATCTTTTTTCTATACCAGGTCTTTGGGGTGATAAGCATCTGGCATATATTGCATGTAGCTAGAGAAGGTCAGCAAGCTAAATCTGTAATTTTAGGGTAAGAACTTACTTGAAAGGCTGAGGTAGAAAGGATATGCACTAGTTTATTAATGATTCAACTGCTTGAGAAAGCTATATTCACTCTTTGAAACTGCCTGAAATATTTAATGTTCTTTGCTTTCCTAACTTCTGCAGTTATTTTTCTTCCTTTTTTTTAATAAAGTTTTTTATTTTCAAAACATATGCATGGATTATTTGACATAATTGAGCCTTGCATAGCCTTGTGTTTCAGATTTTCTCCTTCTTTCCCCCAACTACTCCCTTAGATGGCAAGCAATCCAGTATATATGTTAAAACATGTTAAAATGTTAAATCCAATATGTATATAACATATTTATATAATTCTCTTGCTGCACAAGAAAATCAGATCAAAAAAATAAAGTAAATGAGTAAGAAAACAAAATGCAAGTGACAACAAAAAGAGTGAGAATAATATGTTGTGATCCACATTCAGTTCCCACAGTCCTCTCTCTGGGTATAGATGGCTCTCTTCATCACAAGATCATTGGAACAGGTATCAATCATCTCATTGTTGGAAAGAGTCATGTTCATCAGAATTGATCATCATATAATATTGATGTTGCTGTGTACAATGATTTGTACACATTTCACTTAGCATCAGTTCATGTAACTCTCTCCAAGCCTCTCTAAAATCCTCCTCCTGATCATTTCTTATATAACAATAATAATATTCCATAACATTCATATATCAAAACTTATTCAACCATTCTCCAACTGATGGGCATCCACTCAGTTTTGCCATGATGAAAAAGGTTGCCACAAACATTTTTGCACATGTGGGTCCCTTGGACACTGCTGGGTCAAAGAGTATACACAGTTTGATAACTTTTTGATCAACAGTTATTTTTCAAACTAAATAGAATATATTATTAATCAGCTATCAAATACAAGGGGGAGGGGAGAAACCCAATCCTTAATTAATTAACTAGGAAGTTAATTAAAGTAGTAATTACCCTTAAGCATTAAGGGTAATTTAAGTATTAAAACCCTTAAATAACTATAGTACTTCCATCTTAGTAGCATTCATACTAAAAATAATATGACATGGCCAAATATTATCTATTGACTGAATTCACAAATCATGGTTTGGGAGGTGGGAAGTAAAAGAACATGCTGAAAACCTCAAATGGTTGATTTTAAGAATTTCAATGCCAAACAACTTTTGCAAGCACTTAGGAGAAAGATCACTAGATCTAAAAAAGCTTTGGTTTGAATAATCCAAAACTATTCCTTAGCTATACAAAAAAATCAGAGAAGAAAATAGATTAAGTCAAAAAGCAAAGGGACTCAAAATGCAAAACAAAATCATACCTTGCAAAGAAAACAGAACAAGTCAAGAAATAAGATATTTAAAGCCTTCCTATCAAAAACAAAACCTAAAATCAATGAAGAGAAAAAAATCAGTCCACAAAAACTTCAAACAAAAGAAATACAACTATCAAAAAAAGCTAAGAGGCAGAATGGCATGGAAATAACCTTAAGAATCACAAGACTTGAGCTCAAGTCAATGGCTATTATGATTTAACTTCTCACTATTCTAAGTAATTTTATGTGACCACAAGTTGGAAAAAGCTGCCCATCTGCATTGATAGAGGATATTCTTTACTGAGAGATTCTTTACATTAATGTAATCAGGTTTTATGAGATAAAAGATTTCCCATGTCCCTAGGAGAGAAACTGAAAGCAAGGTAGAGAATGAGACATGTAGTGAAGGAGGGGGAATAAACTGGGAAAGAAAAAGAACACCAAGGAGATAAATATCTAAGGGGGCTAAAGGTTTAAAGTAATCTTTTATGGAGGGGGAAAAAGACTGGGAATTGTTTAAATGAGGAAAAAGGAAACAAGGGAGAGAGGGAAAATGGAGATGCACTCCCACCAAGCTTAGAGGGGAGAAATTAAAATACAGCAATTTCTTCTGATTCTCAAGAAGTATGGGAGAAAATAGAAGGGCAGAATAAGAGCAATGGAAAAGATGGGCTTGACAGAAAGGAATGTGAAAGAGGAACATCAAAAAACATGTTCAAGATCAGAAGGAAGACTTCATTTTCACACTATCAGGATGAATTTTTAAAAATGCAGGGCTGGCTAAATATTAGGAAAACTACAAGTATAACAGATTATGTCAATAATAAAATAACAAAAATTATATGAATGCAGAAGATACTTCTGAAAAAATACAATGCCAATTCCTGTTAAAATCCTAAAATATACAGAAATCAATAGAAGCTTTCTAAAAATGTTAAACCATAAGCAATCATTATTTGTAATGGGGATAAGCTAGAATTTCCAGTAAGACCAAAAGTGAAACAAATCTATCCATTATCCCCATTATTATTCAATGCTGTACTAGAAATGCTAGTTATAGCGATAAGCAAAAGAAAAGAAATCAAAGGGATAAGCATAGGCAACAAACAAGGAGAACAAAATTTAATAATTTTTGCATGTGATATTATGGTATACGTCCAGAACCCGAGAAAGACAACTAAAAAATTGGTCAAAATAATTAACAACTTTAATGAAGTTGCAGGATGTAAAATAAACCAAGCAATTTCTTATATACCCAGCATTTCTTTATATTATTAATAAAGTTTGGCAGGAAAAAACAGAGCAATAATCAAAAGATACGAACAACTAATTTTTAGACAAAGAAATTGAAACCATCTAAATACATATGAAAAAATGTTTTGTCACTATGGATAAGAGAAATGCAAATTAAAACAACTCTGAAGTACCACCTCATACCTATCAGATCTGGCTAAGGTGAGAGGAAAAGATGATATTAAATGTTGAAGAGAATGTGGGAAAACTGGAACACATGTTCTGTTGGTGGAGTTGTGAACTAATCCAACCATTCTGGGTTGCTCTGGAGAACAATTTGGAACTATGCCCAAAAGACCATATTAAACTATGCATATATACTCTTTGATTCAGCAGTGCCACTACTGGGTCCGTATACTAAAGACATCATATAAGAGAAAAAAGGATCCACATGTGCAAAAATGTTTGTAGGTTAATCTTTTTGTTTTGGTAAAGAATTGGAAAATAAGTGGATACCTATTAATGGGGAAATGGTTGGATAAATTATGGTATATGAAAAGTACTAGAATATCACTCTTCTAAAAAAAAATGATGAACTGATTTCAGAAAAGCCTGGAAAAGTTTACATGATCTAATACTGAGTGAAGTGAGCGGAGCCAGGAAAATATTGTACACAGCAACAGCAAAATTTTGTGGTGATCAATTATGACAGACTTAGCTTTTCTCAGCAATCAAGGCAATCAATGATACAAAGCAATTCCAGTAAATTTTGGATGAAAAATGCTATCTATATCCAGAGAGAGAGAGCTATGGAAACTGAATGAGGATTGAGACATACTAATTTCATTTTTTCCCCTTTCTTGTGGTTTTTTCCTTTTGTTCTGTTTTTTTCTCTTCCAATATGACTCATATATTAAAAAACAAAACAAAAACAAAACAAAACAAAAAACGAATGTACATGTATAACCTAAATGTGGTGTGTTTGTGTTTGGTGTGTGTGTGTGTGTGTGTAGACAGATAACTGTAGAGAGGGTAAAATACTTGGAAGTCTATCTGCCAAAATACACAGAAACTATATGAACATAGTTACATAACACTTTTCACAAAATAAAGAAAGATCTAAACAAATAAAGATTAATTTCTCATGGGGGCTGAGCCAATATAATAAAAATGACAATTACACTTAAAATAATGTAATTGTTTGGTATACTAAATAATTTACCAAAGAATTATTTTATAGAGCAAGAGAAAAATAATAACAAAGTTAGTTTGGATATCTTATATCGTCTATCAATATAAAGTAAATAGATATAAACAGAGATATCATAAAAAAATTAGAAAAACATGCAATATATTACCTATCAGATTTATGTATAAGAGAACAATTTATAAATAAGATATAGAGAACTTTATGAGGTATAAAATGAATAATTTTGATTACATTAAATTAAATCTCTTCAAATAAAACCAGTGTTGCTAAGATTAGAAACAAACAAAATTGGGAGCACAGAATAAATTACTTGTCAGATTCATGGTTAAAGAAAGAATTGATGTCCAAACAAGAGGTAAACGAGATTCACAGAAGTTAAAATGGATAATTTTTATTACATTAAATTAAAAAGGTTTTGCACAAACAAAATGAATGCAGTCAAAATTAAAAGAGGAGGAAATTTACAAAGTAAAAACTTAATAAATGCTTTGTTTTAATAAATATTTTATGCCTCATAAGGAATATAAAAAAGTACAGAGAAACCATATAATTCATGACTAATCAATTCAATTCAATTCAATCAATTCAAATCAATAATCAATTCAAGAGTATTGGGGATCTGGGGGAGAAAGCCTGGTCCTGGAACAAAGTCCCAAATGATAATGAGGCTGATTTGCACAAAAGACATAAAACTATTTTTTTAAAAAATATGAGTCAAGAGCTAAGAGGTAAATCCAGAAAGAGAATAAAGAAGTTGTAACAACCATAAAAAGACCTACAATTATTTAAATTGCTTAGCTACAAGGTGGTACAAGCAATATGATAAAATCAGAAATAAAATAGAGGTACGGATAAAAATTGGAAGGAGAATAAATAGATGAGAATAAAATCTGAAAAACCTTACCCAAGCAGCAGATTCTCTGAAAAACAGATTAAATGAAATTCAATGATTCATAACATAAATAGAAAAATTAAAATGTTGAAAAAAAATGAAAACAAAACTACCTTAGGATAAAATCAGACTGGTGGAAAACAAGTAAGAGTTGGGCAAACCATTGTTCCTACTGGAACAACTGGAGAAGATTGGAAAAAAGATCCAGGATGAAGGTGTGGCCTAGGTAAAGTGTAAAGATCCCAGGATGGAGCTTTGGCTGTGTGAAGTATAGGATAGCTATATATATATATACTATCCTATAGTGTAGGATAGCTCCACTGAAATAGCAAGCTCGGAGTCCTGGGGAGAGCAGCTGGGCGAAAGCCTCAGACCTAACCATAGGGTCTTTCACTTTCTGGATAGTTTTGAGAACTGAGAGAAGTTGTGCTGATAAAGAACACAGTGTGCTGGTTAGACTTGGCCCTATGTGAGAAGTAACTAACAAAAAGTGAGAAGTAACAAGTTTGGTGAGTGCAGAAGCAATGAGGCAGGGAAGCTGCTGGCCGCCAGCTTTTATGGAAGGATAGAATTCTTCGTTTTGGGTTCCAGACTAGAGAGGAGAACTGAAGAAAGACCTGAACCTAGTAGCATCCCCTCATCGCCATCCCAGGACTAGAGGTACACTAACAAGCTCTTATTTAAAAAAAAAATGAACAGGCAAAGAATAAAGAACCAAACTATAGAAAATTATTTATGGGCATGGGGAAAGACTAGGGTTCAACTTCAGAAAATACTAAAATAAAATAAAAAAACTCTTTCCTCAAAGAGGAATGTTAAATGGTTAGATTTATGTATAGAAGATGCATAGAATAACTTCAAAAGGACTTTAAAAATCAAATGAGAGAGATTGAGGAAAGACTTAAAAAAAAATCAAGGAAAAACATGATTATTTTCACCTTTTTTTTTTTTTTGGGGGGGGGTTATTTGCTTGCTTGCTTGCTTTTTTTCCCTCATTTTTTCCCTTTTTGATCTGATTTATCTTGGGTAGCATGATAATGTGGAAATATATTTAGAAGAACTGCACATATTTAACATATACTGGATTACTAGAGGGAGGGAGAAAGGTGAAAGGAAGGGAGAAAAATTTGGGCAAGGTTTTGCATAAGTGAATGAAAACTTGTCTTTGCATGTATTTGGAAAATAAAATATGTTAAAATAATTTTTTAAAAAGCTGATTCTCCTTTCCTAGTTGGTTGACTTTCTTTTCATGATTCTGGTTTTTTTTTTTGTTTTTTTTTTTTAATAATAACAGCTTTTTATTTTCCAAAATACATTGAAACTCTTTTCTACATTCAACGTAGCAAAATCTTTTGTTCCTATTTTTTCTCCCTCTCCTCTTTCCCACCTCCCCAGACAGCATGCGATCTGATATAGGTTAAAAGTATGCAATTCTTCTAAACATATTTCCATATTCATCATGCTGGGAAAAAAAATCAGATCAAAGGGGGAAAAAATTGAGGAAGAAAAAAAAGCAAGCAAACAAACAAAAACAACAAGTGAAAATATTGGACTTCTGGCCAAGTTGGTGGAGAGGAGGCACACAGCTGTGTAAGTTCCATGTTTTCTCTCAGAATTCATTTCATGAATAATTATCAAGAGAACACATCCTTAAAATTCACCAGGAAAGGTCTGTTTTTGCTCCAGGGCGGGGACGGTTTTCCATCCAGTGCAGGCTGAGGGCAGGCAGCTCACAGCCTAGCAGACCAGAACTGGGTGAGGTGTGATCTCAGCTATTTCTGCCTGAGAACTTTGCTACAGGATTGGATACTTTGCCCTGGCAGCAAGCCAGCAGACAAGCAGAGAAGTTAAAAACACTGAGAGTGAAGAATACAACCCCAAAAAGCTGGAGTCTCTCGGGACCTGGCCACTCCTCCCCCACACTGTCTCAGCACGCTCTCAGATTTTCAGAGCCCAGGTGCAGCATAGTTATTGTTGTCCTGTTAGGGCCTCACTGCTGCCCCCTCCAGTCTGTAGAAGAAGCTCGGTAACACCACCCAGTCCCTTCCTTCCCAAAAAAGCAGATTCCATTTTTTTTTCTTTGCTAGTTTGTCTTTGATTCTTCTGACAAAATGAGCAAAAAATTGAAGAGGACCTTAACCACTGACAGCTTCTATATGGACAGAGAGCATACTCTAAACCATGAGAAGACTAAAAACAGACTGTCTCCAGCTGAATCCCCAAAGAAGGAAATCATCTATTCCTCAGCACAGATGAATTTCATAGAAGAAATTTAAAAGACTCTCACAAGAAAGCTAGAAGAAAAATGGGAAAAGGATAGGGAGGCTTGACAAGAGAGTCTGGAGAAGTCATCTGACTCATTTAAAGACAGAGTGGATAAAGAAATCAAATACTTGAAAAATAGGATTAGTGAACTAGAAACAGAAAATAGCTCTATAAAAAATAAAAGTGGTGAAATGGAAAAAAAATTCCATAGAACAAAACTCAATTGGACAATTAGAAAAAGATATAAAAAAAGTGAGGAAAATACTTCATTGAAAATCAGAATCGAATAAATGGAATTGAATGACTCAAGGAGACAACAAGAATCAGTCCAGCAAAACCAAAAGAATCAAAACAATGGAAAAAAATGTGAAATACCTTCTTGGGAAACCAACAAACCTGGAAAACAGATCCAGGAGAGACAATCTGAAAATTATTGGACTCCCAGAAAAATATGATGAAAAAAAGAGCCTGGACACTATTTTCCAGGAAATTATCAAAGAGAATTGCCCAGAAGTCATAGAAACAGAGGGTAAAATAGACATTGAAAGAAATTCATCGATAACTTACTGAAAGGGATCCTAAAATCAAGAAATATAGTGGACAAATGCCAGAACCCTCAGATGAAGGAAAAAATACTGCAAGTGGCTAGAAAAACCCAAGTCAAATATAGGGGAGCCACAATAAGGATTACCCGGGATCTAGCAGCATCCAAATTAAAAGATCGAAGGGCCTGGAATATGATATTCTGAAAGGCTAAGGAACTTGGTATGCAACCAAAAATAACTTACCCAGCCAGAATGAGCATCTTTTTCCAGGGAAGAAGATGGTCATTCAACGAAATAAGCGAATTTCACCTATTTTAGATGAAAAAACCAGTATTTAACAAAAAGTTTGATCTGCAAATATAGAACTCAAGAGAAACGTAAAAAGAAATCTTGGGAACTATATTTCTGCTATAAAGATGTATAAAGAATACAGGTATACCTTGTTCTAGAAACTAGAGGTGGAAAGGACATTGTACCTGGAAAGGGTAAAGTGAGGGTACTACATCTCACAAAAAGGCAAAGGAAACCTATTATATCTGAGAGAAAGAATGGAGGGGGATGAATATAGTGAGTATTTTACTGCCATCAGAATTGGCTTTAAGAGAAAAAATTTAGACATATTCAATTTATAGTGAAACTTCTCCCACCTCACTGAAAAGTGAGAAGAGAAACGTGAAAAGGGAAGGAATAAGCTAAGCGGAAGGGAATATGGAAACTGTGAGGGAAAGGAGTAAGATAGGGGGAGGAACTTTAAGTGGGGGGAAGGGATACTAAAAAGGGAGGGCTGTGAGAAGCAAGTAGTGCTTACACGTTTAATACTGGGAAGGGAGATAAGGGGGAAAGAAGGGAGAAAAGCATAAACAGGGTTTAACAAGATGGCAACTAATACAGAATTGGTAATTTTAACCACAAATGTGAATGGGGTAAACTCTCCCATAAAGAGGAAGCGTTAGCAGAATGGATTAAAAGTCAGAATCCTACAATATGTTGTTTACAGGAAACACACCTACATACAGAGTAAAGGTAAAAGGTTGGAGCAGAATCTACTATGCTTCAGGTGAAGTCAAAAAAGCAGGGGTAGCCATCCTGATTTCAGATCAAGCAAAAGCAAAAATTGATCTAATTAAAAGAGATAAGGAAGGGCACTATATCTTGCTAAAGGGTAGCATAGATAATGGAGCAATATCAATATTAAACATATATGCACCAAGTGGTGTACCATCTAAATTCTTAAAAGAGAAATTAAGAGAGCTGCAAGAAGAAATAGACAGCAAAACTATAATAGTGGGAGATCTCAACCTTGAACTCTCAGAATTAGATAAATCAAACCACAAAATAAATAAGAAAGAAGTCAAAGAGGTAAATAGAATACTAGAAAAGTTAGGTGATAGATCTCTGGAGAAAACGAAACGCAGACAGAAAGGAGTACACTTTCTTTTCAGCAGTTCATGGAACCTATACAAAAATTGACCATATATTAGGACATAAAAACCTCAAACTCAAATGCATTAAGGCAGAAATAGTAAATGCAACCTTTTCAGAACACAATGCAATGAAAAATACATTCAATAAAAAGCCAGGGGAAAATAGACCAAAAAATAATTGGAAACTAAATAATCTCATACTAAAGAATGATTGAGTGAAACAGCAAATCATAGACATAATTAATAACTTCAACCAAGAAAATGACAATAATGAGACATCATACCAAAATGTGTGGGATGCAGCCAAAGCAGTAATAAGGGGAAATTTCATATCTCTAGAGGCCAACTTGCATAAAATAGAGAAAGAGAAGGTCAATGAATTGGGCTTGCAACTAAAAATGCTAGAAAAGAAACAAATTAAAAACCCCCAGTCAAACACTAAACTTGAAATTCTAAAAATAAAAGGAGAGATCAATAAAATTGAAAGTAATTAATAAAATTAAGAGTTGGTTCTATGAAAAAACCAACAAAATAGACAAACCCTAGTAAATCTGATTAAAAAAAAGGAAAGAGGAAAAATCAAATTGTTAGTCTTAAAAATGAAAAGGGAGAACTCGCCACTAACGAAGAGGAAAATTAGAGTAATAATGAGGAGTTATTTTGCCCAACTTTATGCCAATAAATTCGACAACTTAAATGAAATGGAAGAATACCTTCAAAAATATAGCTTGCCCAGATTAACAGAGGAAGAAGTAAATATCCCAAACAGTCCCATCTTAGAAAAAGAAATAGAACAAGCTATTAACCAACTCCCTAAGAAAAAATCAGCAGGACCAGATGGATTTACATGTGAATTCTACCAAACATTTAAAGAACAATTAACTCCAATGTTATATAAACTATATGAAAAAATAGGGATTGAAGGAGTCCTACCAAACTCCTTTTTCGACACAGACATTGGTACTGATACCTTAACCAGGTAGGTTGAAAACAGAGAAAGAAAATTATAGACCAATCTCCCTAATGAATATTGATGCTAAAATCTTAAATAAAATATTAGCAAAAAGATTACAGAAAATCATCTCCAGGATAATACACTATGACCAAGTAGGATTTATACCAGGAAAACTATTAGCATAATCGACTATATCAATAACCAAACAAACAAAAACCATATGATCATCTCCAACATCCATTCCTAATAAAAACACTTGAGAGAATAGGAATAAATGGACTTTTCCTTAAAATAGTCAGGAACATATATCTAAAACAGTCCAGTAAGCATTATATGCAATGGGGAAAAACTGGAACCTTTTCCAGTAAGATCTGGATTGAAGTAAGGTTGCCCACTATCACCATTGTTATTCAATATTGTATTAGTCGAGAAAGAGATTAAAGGAATTAGAGTAGGCAATGAGGAAACCAAACTATCACTCTTTGCAGATGATATCATGGTATAGAGAAACGCAGAGATTCTACTAAAAACTAAAAAAAACTATTAGAAATAATTCCTAACTTAAGTAAAGTTGCAGAATACAAAATAAATCCCCATAAATCCTCAGCATTTTTATACATCACCAACAAAATCCAACAACAAGAGATACAAAGAGAAATTCCATTCAAAATAACTGTCGACAGCATAAAATATTTGGGAATCTATCTACCAAAGGAAAGTCAGGAATTATATGAGCAAAATTACAAAAAACTTTCCACACAAATAAAGTCAGATTTAAATAATTGGAAAAATATTAAGTGCTCTTGAATAGGCCAAGTGAATATAATTAAGATGACAATACTCCCTAAACTAATCTATTTATTAAGTGCTATACCAATCAGACTCCCAAGAAAATATTTTAATGATCTAGAAAAAATAACAACAAAATTCATATGGAATAATAAAAGGTCGAAAAGCTCAAGGGAATTAATGAAAAAAAATCGAATGAAGGTGGCCTAGCTGTACCTGATCTAAAATTATATTAGAAAGCAGCAGTCACTAAAACCATTTGGTATTGGCTAAGAAATAGATTAGTTGATCAGTGGAACAGGTTAGGTTCACCAGACAGAATAGTCAACTATAACAATCTGGTGTTTGACAAACACAAAGATCCTAACTTTTGGGATAAGAATTCATTATTTAACAAAAACTGCTGGGATAACTGGAAATTAGTATGGGAGAAATTAGGCATGGACCCACACTTAACACCGTATACCAAGATAAGATCAAAATAGGTCCATGATTTAGGCATAAAGAACGAGATTATAAATAAATTAGAGGAACATAGGCTAGTTTATCTCTCAGATTTGTGGAGGAGGAAGAAATTTGTGAGCAAAGATGAACTAGAGATCATTACTGATCACAAAATAGAAAATTTTGATTATATCAAATTAAAAAGCCTTTGTACAAACAAAACTAATGCAAACAAGATTAGAAGGGAAGCAACAAACTGGGAAAACATCTTCACAGTTAAAGGTTCTGATAAAGGCCTCATTTCCAAAATATATAGAAAATTGACTCTAATTTATAAGAAATCAAGCCATTCTCCAACTGATAAATGGTCAAAGGATATGAACAGACAATTTTCAGATGATGAAATTAAAACTAATTCCACTCATATAAGTGTTCCAAATCACTATTGATCAGAGAAATGCAAATTAAGACAACTTTGAGATACCCATACACATCTGTCAGATTGGCTAAGATGACAGGAAAAAATAATGACGAATGTTGGAGGGGATGCGGGAAAACTGGGACATTGATGCATTGTTGGTGGAGTTGTGAATGAATCCAACCATTCTGGAGAGCAATCTGGAATTATGCCCAAAAAAGTTATCAAACTGTGCATACCCTTTGATCCAGCAGTGCTACTACTAGGCTTATACCTCAAAGAGATAGTAAAGAAGGGAAAGGGACCTGTATGTGCCAAAATGTTTGTGGCAGCCCTATTTGTAGTGGCTAGAATGGAAAATGAATGGATGCCCATCAATTGGAGATTGGTTGGGTAAATTGTGGTATATGAATGTTATGGAATATTATTGTTCTGTAAGAAATGACCAACAGGATGAATACAGAGAGGCTTGGAGAGACTTACATGAACTGATGCTAAGTGAAATGAGCAGAACCAGGAGATCATTATATATCTCAACAACGATACTGTATGAGGATGTATTCTGATGGAAGTAGATTTCTTCGAGAAAGACAAGATCTAACTTGGTTTCAATTGATCAAGGATGGAAGGAAGCAGCTACCCCCAAAGAACACTGCGAAATGAATGTAAACTGTTTGCATTTTTGTTTTTCTTCCTGAGTTATTTTTACCTTCTGAATCCAATTCTTCCTGTGCAACAAGAGAACTGTTTGGTTCTGCACACATATATTGTATCTAGGATATACTGTGACATATTTAACATGTATAGGACTTTGGGATACATACCCAGTAGATACTATATATCAATAATTGAAAGAATTAAAATTGCAGCCAAAAATATATTCAGAAAAATTAAGTATAATATTGAATAAAAAATGGACATTCAATTAAGTGTCACATTTTTAGGATTATGTCTCAAACAAATCTGAATTCAATAAAAAATTTAACATATAGACAATATCAAAGTCTAATTTCAAAGGACTTCATAAGATCAAATTGTTTATGTCTTATATCAGGAAATGGAAACCATACGCCTAAGATTGATATTAGTAACTAGTAGTCCAAAAGAAAGACTGGGATAGAACTGAATATGATATGACTCTAAAAACCAAAGCCAAGTAGGAAAAGGTGAAAAAAAGTAATTATGCTACACAAATGAGGTGGGAGAGGAAGAAATAACATAGAAGAATTAGATGGGGGAAGACAATTGGTAGTTTTGAAAACCTACTCATACCCAGGAATGGGTTAAACAGGGAACACACACACACACACTCTCTCACTCTCTCTCTCTCTCGTCTATTGAGAATATTATGAAAGTATTCAGTCCATCTCTGTGATTGTGTCCTTATTACTTACCAATGTATCTCTATCAGCACTGAATAGTTAATATACTTACACACAACGGAGAGAGACAGAGAAAGAGACAGAAACAGAGACAGAGAAAGAGAGAGAATGAGTGCAACCTAGAAGAGTTGCACTCTCCAAAATATATAAAGAAATAAGAAGGGGAGAATAGGATAAGGTGTATAGAAAGGATGTACAGATTAATAGAAGTGGAACAAGATGTGTAGATTAATGGGAATGGGATGAAGAGGGAAGGAAAAGATAATGGAGGAATCCTTAGGGTCTGTGTGTGGGAAGGCTAAGTAATAGCAAGGCAAGCCAGTGGGTGGAAGTAGAAGAGTTAAGGGATAGGAAATAATATACAGAAATATATAACAATGATTAGGAGTAGTATTTATGAGAAAAAGAAAAGGAAGAGCCGTAATCACTTCCAACAAAGTTTAAAAAGATTCAATCAATAGAGAGAAGTCTACATTATATGTCAGTCACATTAATAATCGTTTTAGATGAGTGTGTGTGTGTGTGTGCATGTTGTACACATACAGGTGTTTGAGTTCAAAGTGATAAGGACATGATCCTAAAGGGATGGGCTGACCACTTTCATAGTGTTCTCAGTAGACCATAATCAATGTTGAAAACATTAACTGTTACCTCAGGTTGAAATCAGTCACTCCCTAGCTGAAGTTCCAAATGCAGAAGAGGTTTTAAATGCCATTAGACTACTTTCAAGTAGCAAAGCACTTAGTGCTGATTCTATTTCAGCTGAGATATTCAAGGTGTTAGTGGTGGTGGTGGTGGTCCACAGCTCACATGAAAGTTGACTGAAATTTTCCAAGTTATATGGCAAGAGGAGGTTATACTCCAGGAGTTCAAGGATGCCTCCATTGCCCATCTCTATAATGATAAAAGGATTGTCCTGTGACAATCACAGGGATCTTTTGCAGCGACTGATGGCAAGATTCTTGCCAGAATCCTCTTTGAAAAGGCTATATACAAACCAAAACTAAAGTAAAGAGGAGTGTTGGTGCGTGATTTTTTGTCTATTTGCAATGCAGCCTCTGAGACTGAGATGCAACAAAGTATGGATCGATTCTCTGTTGCTTGTGCTAATTTTGGCCTAACAATTAATACCAAATAAACACAGGTACTCCATCAGCCAGCACCACACTATCCATATGCGGAACCACCAGCTACAGCTAATGGAGAAATGTTGAATGCTGTGAATAAGTTCACTTACCTTGACTGTACACTTTCTAGAAGTTCACATTGATAATGAGGTTGACATAAGCATTGTCAGAACTAGCTCAGTGTTTGGGAAGCTCTGAAGCAAAGTGCAGGAGAGGAGAGGTATTAGGCTGACAACCAAACTGAAGGTCTACAGAGCCGTAATGCTGACCTCATTGTTATATGCCTGTGAAACACGAATAATATAACAGTGCCATGCCAAGAAACAGAATCACTTCTATTTGAATTGTCTTAGGAAGATTCTGAAGATCACCTGGCAGGATAAGATACTAAACACTGAGGACCTTTCTCAAACTAAACTGCCAAGCATTCCAATGATACTGTACAGAGTACAACGCTATTAGACTGGCCACATTGTTCAAATGCCAAGTGTATGCTTGCCAAAAGGACTATTTTATGGAGAACTCACTCTACTACAAGGTGGTCAGAAAAAGTGATACAAGGATATTCTCAAAGTCTCTCTCAAGAGCTTTAGAATTTATTGCATAACATGAGAGGCCACTGGCACATGATCATCTAGTATGATTGTGTCTTCTTCAGAGAAAGTGCTGTTCTATAAGCAAAGCAGAAACACAAGATGTGCAAAGTTGGAGAATTTACCTACCCCAAATATTCAGAAGAATTATTTATATCCAACCTGTAGCAGAACATTCTGAGCTCATACTGGTCTGATCAGCCACAGTAAGATACTTCACTTGACTCTGATGTCATTTTGATTCTCTTTGAGAAAGAAGATCAACAATTAAACAACCATCAGGTGTTGTGTGTGTGTGTGCATGTGTGCGCATGCGCATGTGTGTGTTGCATAACTATAACCTTGATTAATCATAGACTGTTTGGGGGACATGGGGAAGAGGAAAGGGGAAAAAAAAATTAAGTAAAAGGTATACAGCAGAAACATGGAAACAAAGAAAAGATGGACACTTCTAAAGATAACATTCTATTTGGCAGCAAGTACTATAAAGGAGAGAAAACTTGGAAAATATTTTAAAAGAAGCAAGAAATAATAACTCACCAAAAATTACAACTTAATTTGCAAGAATTAATAAAATTCTACAAGATGAATAAAAGGATATTTACTGATAAAAAGTCTACAGATTAGTGTAAAAAAAAAGTCTGAAAGGCAAAATATAGTATTTAATGTAACAGAATACATTATTCAGTCTAATAATGAATCACACTGAAGGATTCAGAATGTGAAATATTGGCCATGATCAATGTCGAAATTTGTTTTGATTGATTATACATGTTTGTAACAAAAGGAAAAAAAGGCCTCAAGAGTTAAAAAGAAAGGATCAAACATGAACAGGGAGTTGCAAGAACTCAAGCTATCAATAGCCAATATGAAAAAAATACTCTAAATCAGTCAAACTACTCTGAGGTTCCATTTACATATATATATGTGTGTGTGTGTGTGTGTGTGTGTGTGTGTATACATATGTATGTGTATATATATATATATATGTGTGTGTGTGTGTGTGTATACATATGTATGTATATATACATACATATATATACATATATATCAGATAGACAAAGTTGACAAAAAGGGAAAATAAGAAATGTGTAAAAGCAAGTACTTTGTTTGTTGATAAGCACTGTTGGTAGAACTGTAAATTGACTTAACCATTCTGGAAAGTAATTTGGAACCATGCCCTCCAAACTATTAAATTGTGAGTACTCTTTGACCCAGTAATACTCTTATACCATCTGATTATGTCAAATCTCCAAAAAGAACAAAAGAAAAGGGGGAAGGGAAGGATGTGTGTGTGTGTGTGTGTGTGTGTGTGTGTATGTGTGTGTGTGAGAGAGAGAGAGAGAGAGAGAGGAGAGAGAGAAGAGAGAGAGAGGAGAGAGAGAAGAGAGAGAAGAGAGAGAGAAGGAGGAAAGGGGGGAGGGAGGAAGGAATCTATGTTTACAGAAACTAATTTTATAGTGGAAATTGAGGGAATTCTCTCCATTTGGGGAAAGGGATGAAGAAGTTATGGTATAACAAGATGACAAATTAATTGTATTGTAAGAAATAAAGAGATGGTTTCAGAGAAACCTGAGAAAGCTTATAGGAACTGATACAGAATGTAGTAAACAGAATCAGGAGAACAGTCTATACAATGTTAACAATAATGAAAAGACAATCAACTTGAAAAATTTTTTAGATATTCTGATCAACACAATGACCATCCGTAATTACAGTGAATTCGTAATGAAATAGGTTCTTGTGCATATGTGCATGTGTGTGTGTGTGTGTGTGTGTGTGTGTGTGTGTTTGGACTAAATAGAAACAAGCATTTTTAGGACAACAATATGTACACTTGCTTCCTTGACTATACGTGTAATATGCATATTAGCAAAAATGACAAAAAAGTAAATGATAATTGTTCAAGTAGATGCAGGCAGAAACACACTAATGCATTGCTGTGTGACCCTGGGCAAGTTACTTAACCTGAATTAGCTCAGAAAAAAAAAAAAAAAAAAAAAAAAAAGAAAAGTGAAATGACCTGTATGTACAAACATATTTATTATTATACATATTTATGGCAGTTCTTTACATATTGGCAAAGAATTATAAACCAATCAGTATCCATCAATGCATTAATGGCTGAACAAATCATAGTATATCAATGTCACAAACCATATGGTCTTGAAGCAATCAAAGAAATTGAGACAAATACTTACACATATTGTTAAAGTAAATGTTATTCATTTTGAGCACCAAATGTTATAATTAAACTTTAAAAGTAGGTCCATTTAGAAAGAATTTTTTAAAAATCTGCTTTCTCATTTTTTGGAAAATCTCTCACCTAAGATGTTTTCCATTTAAAATTTATGGAGTTTTCCAATGATTCCTAAAGCAGTTAACCTATCTGGTCCCTTCCATTCACCACTTTCTGGATCTCTCCACATCACCTGACGATTATCTAAAGATAGTGGAGCTGCTTGCACTGGACACTGCCCTTCTGGTGGGTTATAAAACCTTTCTACCGGAGCCAGTACATCTTTATCAAAAATCAAGAAGTTAGTTGTATAAAGAGCTAAATTTAGAAGTTCTCTAGGGTTACCTGTGGCTCCCCCTTTTTTTTATTTTTGGAGGAGTGTCTTGGGGAGGAGGTTTCTCCTCTCTACTATTGCCTTTCCTTGAGGATTAAAAGGTATGCCAGTGGTGTGTAAAAGCTGTTACTGTGCACAAAAATGGTGTTTAGAAGTATGACAGATTTTACCTCTCCAGAGGATATCTCAGTATTCTCAGCCACATATAACTCTATTCTCCCCAACTGTAATCCTTTTCTCCCATCAGATTGCTTCTTGGCTGATTGATCATGTTAGAGTATTGAACTTCTAAAGACTTTCTGGGTGTAACATAGGCTGCCATCATGCCCCAAGTGTTTTTTGCTTGGGGCCCGGGAGCTGGGCCCCACTTCCCGTTTCCCTAAACCATTCTACATTCTGATGCCCAATGGAAGCCTCTGTTGCATTTTGGACATAGGGTTTTGGGACTTCTCTGCCAACACTGAGCTTTCAGATGCCCTATTTTACCACATTGAAAGCATTGATGAGTCTCTCTGGAAGTTCCTTGCCAAAGGGGACCCTGTCTTCCCCTGTTCAGATCTTGAGAAGTCTGCATCATAAGCCTGGATATAAAAGGTGCCCACTGTGGCACAGCATCTTATGACCTCATCTAAAGGAGCATTCTTGTGTAGTTCTAATATAATTCTTCTACAAGCTTCATTAGCATTTTCCTTGGCAAGTTCTTATAATTTCTGTTGCTGTATTTTCACTAATAGTTCGTATGACAGCTGTGTGCAAAATGTTTAGAAGTAGATGACAGGGACAGATTTTACCTCTCCAGGGGATATCTCAGTAGTCCCAGCAGTCTACAACTTTATTCTCCCCAATTGTAATCCTTTTCTCCCATCAGATTCCTTCTTAGCTGATTGATCATATTGGAGTACTGAACTTCTAAAGACTCTGGGTGTAACATCAGCTGCCATCATGCTCTAAGTGTTTTTTGCATGGGGCTCTGGAACTGAGCCCTAATCCCTTTCTCCCATCAGGTTGCTTCTTGGCTGATTGATCATGTCAGAGTACTGAACTTCTAAAGACTCTCTTGGTGTAACATCGGCTGCCATCAGAGGTCAGAGAATAGCAACTGCCTCTCAGTCTCCTTGTATCATCCTCTCACAGGAGGAATCCATTCTGCAGGTCTGAGTTGGACCTCCAGCAGCCACTGTGGCTCCCGGTAGCACAACAGGGTTTAAGAATAAGGCAAAATTTCTCAATCAAAATAAACAAGTATAAAAAGTTTAAGTTAAAGTTTATAATTCAATCAGTCAAAAAGAACTTTAAGCATTGGAGATATTAAAAAAAAGCAAAAAACAACCTTTGTTCTCCTGGAGCCCAAAGTCTAAAGAAGGAGATAGAATGCATTAGTTATGGATTTGCAATTTCTTTCTCCAGTGGATTAAAGTAAACAGAAATTAATTGACTTGTCCAGGGTTACACAGTTAGTGTCTGAGACTGGGTTTGAATTTAGGTCTTCCTGATTCTCTCCTGTGGCTCCAAGAAACTGCAGCCATATCCTACTAAAATGATATTGGCAGACAGACTAAATCAGATTGAGGGTAATCAAAAGGATCTAATCCTGTCAATGAATTAAAAGGATCTCTACCCCAAGAATGTGAAGACTTCTCCTGGTGGAATGGATAGACGAGAACAATTTGTTCCAATAGTTATGAAGGATGCTGAAAGCAGAAACTATGCAGTGATTAGAGATTATTCAGACATCAAAGATGCCAGGGTCATCCAATGCATTTTAGGCCATCACCAGTCACCTTGACTTTTTGTCTTGCCACTATACTTGGATGATTCTGAAAGAAAGTAGCTGATGACTTTGCACAATTCTGCCTCATATAAATCCAATTCACCACAAGTCAATTTACCACCATATGATGTCATTGGTCCTCTAAAAGATGAATAATAGCAAAGAGGATTTATATAGGGCAAATTGCAAATAATCTGACAGAAGGCATCAAGATTCCTCAAACTGAACAATGGTAACTTAAATTTCAACACAACTTAAAGAATCATTTTCACAAATATATTAATCTAGTTAAGGGGAGGGAAAGAGGCACAGCTTTTAATTGGATTTATCCAAAGCATTCATATCTTTATTAGATAACTACTCTAATTCTATCATCAGGGAGTGTGGTGTTCTCTTCTTTTTTATAATATATGATGGTTCTCTGGGAGCAGGTTTCTTGGGGAGGTTTTCTAGAGGCAGCCTTAGTTTTAGTTCCGAGTAATAATTACCCCAAATGCAGCCAGCTGATAAAATCCAAACGTTTATTTTCTCCTTCCAAGTCTTGTCTTTTTCCTTGGGCCCAGTTAGCTTTCTTAGAAGCCTCTCTCCCTCCTTGGTCCCAAGAGCTCTTGCAGGTTGTCTTTTGGCTCTTCCAGCTTCTGCCTCTAGCTCAACTCCGACTCAATCTCCTCCACTGACTGACTGACTAACTGACTGAAGCTCTAAGAACTTCTTATATATGATCTCTTAAAAGTGTGAACCCAAAGGTTGACTCCTCCTCTGAGAGTGGGATTATGGGAGGTGTGAATTCACAAAGTTTTGTGTATCTCCCGTACTTGTGAAGTCCACTGTGTGAGCCAATGTGTGAATTCTCAAAGGAGTAAACTCAAGCATTGTTTCTACCAATTCCAGTGAGTTATCACTAAGATTCTAACAAGGGAGTTCCTCTGTCAACTCTTAGTCTGTGTCCTAGTCCTAGTGGACACTGACTCTTTGGAATTTGATTAAGTACCATTAGCTTTATTTCAATCTGATGAGTTCAAAGGATTATCAGCCTGAAATAATGCTATTTCTTTATATTTTTCTCAAAAGAGTGAAGTTAGGGGAATTTAATAAGAAACAACGTTTCAGAGCAGCACTTTTGTGATAATCTTGATTTATTTGATTTTTTATTTTTCCCAGTTATATGTAAAGCAATTTAAAAATATTTGTTTTTAAAACTTTGAGCACCAGATTCTCTCCCTTCTGCCCTCTCCATCAAGAAGACATATGTGAAGCAACACTTTTGTTAAAACAAAGACATATAGTCTATATGACTAAAAGCATTTATAAGTACTATGTGCCAAGCAATCCCTAAGCACTGAGAATACAAACACATGGAAGCAATAATTCCTTATCTTGAAAAAAGCTTACTTTTAATAGGGAAATTGTATTAAAAAAATTTTTTTTTATTGTAATGGGCTGAAGCTCGAATGAGAGGTCCACTGAGGTCCCAAGCACGTGAAGTTAAATAGTAATTGGACCATACTGTATTAATATATGCTTGGAGAAAGAATGGCCTCCACCCATTCTTTATGCAAGTTCTGATGTATTGTATAGGAAATGACAGAGGGACGATTTTGGGGGGTGGAGGGAGAGGGGCGGAGAAAGAGGCAGAGGGACTGCTGGCCAGGTTTGTGTCATGGCTGCACACAGTCCTATCGTCATCCCCCTTCACCTCCACAAAGAATAAAGATAGAAGATTTTCCCTTAACCTGAATTCCTGACTCCGGCTGATTTTAAAATATGCCGGTCATCACAGTATATTATTTTTCCAATTGCATGTAAATATTATTTTCAACATTTTTTGTTAGATTTTGAGTTCCAAATTTTTTTTTCCACTTTTCCCCTTACTTCCCCCTTCCTCCAAGACAGAAAGCAATCCAATATAAGTTATATATGTACAGACATTTTATACTACATGGGTCATGTTATGAAAGAAGACTTGGAACAAAAACCACAAGAAAGAAAAAACAAAATAAAACAAAAAGGTGAAAACAGTATGCTTTGATCTATATTCAGTATCCATATTTCTTTGTCTGGATGTAGAGGACATTTTCCATTCCAAGTGCACTGGAACTGTCTTAGAGCACTGTATTAGAATGAAGTCTCGCATAGGTGATCTTCACACAATATTGTTGTTACTGTGTAAAATGTTCTCTGGTTCCTCTTACTTTTCTTAGAATAAGTTCATGAAAGTCTTCCAGGCTGTTCGTCATTTCTTATAGAAAAATAGTATTTCATTACATTCACATACTATAATTTATTCAATCACTCTGCAACTGATGAATATCCTCTCCATTTCCACCATAAAAAGAGCTGCTAAAAACATTTTTGCATACATGGGTCCTTTTTCCTCTTTTATGATCTCTTCAGGATATAGACCCAACAGTGACACTACTGGATGCATAGTTTAATTTCGGCATAGTTACAAATTGTTCTCTAGAATGGCTGGATCAGTTCACCACTACTCTCTCCAACAATGCATTAGTGTCCCAGTTTTGTCACCTCCCCTCCAACATTTATCATCTTTTCCTATCATCTTAGCTAATGTGATAGGTATAAGGTAATACCTCAGAGTTGTTTTAATTTGATTTCTCTAATCAACAGTGATTCAGAGCATTTTTTCATATGACTATATTTGGCTTTAATTTTTTTATCTAAAAAATCTATTCATATCCGTTGACCATTTATCACTTGTAGTTTTATAAATTTGTTTCAGTTCTCTCTCTAATTTAGAAATGAGGCCTTTATCAGAAACACTGGTTTTAAAACTGTTTCTCAGCTTTCTGTTTCCCTTCTAATTGTGGCTGGATTGGTTTTGTTTCTGCAAAACCTTTGTAATTGAACATAATCAAAATTATCCATTTTGAATTTCCTTTCTCCACAGATCTGACAGGTAGACTATCACCTGCTCTCCTAAAATGCTTATAGTATTAGCCTTTATGTCTAAATCATAGACCCAATTCGAATTTATTTTGGTATAACATGTGAAATGTTGACCTATGCTTAGTTTCTACATACTCTTTTCCAGATTTCCCAGAAATTTTTGTTAGTGGGTTCTTATCCAGAAGCTAGAGTCTGAGGTTTATCAAAACAGTAGATTACTTTAGTCATTGACTATTGTTGTCTTATGTACCTAACCTATTCCACAGATCCACTACTCTATTTCTTAGTACCAAATGGGCTTTGATGACTGCCATTTTATAATACAGTTTTAGGTCTGGCATGGCTAGGCCACCGTTTTTTGCATTTCCCCCACTATGAATTCTCTAGAAATTCTTGATCTTTTGTTTTTCCAGATGAATTTTGTTGTTATTTTTTCTAACTCTATAAATATTTTAGGGGGGTAATTTGATGGGTATAGTACTGAATAAATAAAACTAATTTATTTTTTTTTCAACATTAAAAAACCCTTTATATTTGTTTTTTTTTTTTTTTTAATAGCCTTTTATTTACAGGATATATACATGGGTAACTTTAGCATTAAAATTCCAAACCTCTTTTCCCAATTTTTCACCTCTTACCCCTCCCCACCTCCCTAGATGGCAGGATGACCAGTAGATGTTAAATATATTAAAATATATATTAGATACACAATAAGTATACCTGACCAAAACGTTATTTTGCTGTAGAAAAAGAATCAGAGTCTGAAATATTATACAATTAGCTTGTGAAGGAAATCAAAAATGCAGGTGGGCATAAATATAGGTTAGAATTCAATGTAATGGTTTTTAGTCATCTCCCAGAGTTCTTTTCTGGGCATAGCTAGTTCAGTTCATTACCTCCATTAGAAATGATTTGGTTGATCCGTTTGCTGGGGATGGCCTGATCTATCAGAACTGGTCATCATATAAATTATTTTGTTGAAGTATATAATGATCTCCTGGTCCTGCTCATTTCACTCAGCATCAGTTCATGTAAGTCTCTCAGGCCTTTCTAAATTATCCTTGGTCATTTCTTACAGAACAGTAATATTCCATAATTTTCATATACCACAATTTATTCAACCATTCTCCAACTGATGGACATCATTTCAGTTTCAGTTTTTAGCCACTACAAAAGGGCTGCCACAAACTTCGTGCCATACAGGTCCCTTTCCCTCTTTATAATCTCTTTGGGGTATAAGCCCAGTAGTAACACTGCTGGATCAAAGAGTATGCACAGTTTGATAACTTTTTGAGCATAGTTCCAAACTACTCTCCAAAATGGTTGGATTCGTTCACAACTCCACCAACAATGCATCAATGTCCCAGTTTTCCCCATCCTCAACAATCATCATTATTTTTCCTGTCATCTTAGCCAATCTGACAGGTGTGTAGTGTATCTTAGAGTTGTCTTAATTTGCATTTCTCTGATTAATGACTTGGAGCATCTTTCATATGACTAGAAATACAATTTCTTCATCTGAAATTGTCTTTCATATCCTTTGACCATTTTCAATTGGAGAATGGCTTGATTTTTTAAATTAGAGTTAATTCTCTCTATATTTTGGAAATGAGGCCTTTATCAGAACCTTTGACTGTAAAATATTTTCCCAGTTTATTTCTAATCTTGTCTGCATTAGTTTTTTTGTACAAAAACTTTTCAGTTTAGTATAATCGAAATTTTCTATTTTGTGATCAGTAATGATCTCTAGTTCTGCTTTGGTCATAAAGACCTTCCCTTCCACAGGTCTGAGGGGTAAACTATCCTCGTTCCTCTAATTTTTAATAATTTCATTCTTTATGCCTAGGTCATGAGGCATTTTGACCTTATCTTGGGTTAGGCGTTAAGTGTGGATCAATGCCTAGTTTCTGCCATATTAGTTTCCAATTTTCCCAGCAATTTTATCAAACAGTAGTTCTTATCCCAAAAGCTGGGATCTTTGGGTTTATCCAAAGACTAGGTTGCTATATTTGTTGACTGTTTATCCCTTAGACCTAATCTATTCCACTGATCAACTAATCTATTCCTTAGCCAATACCAAATAGTTTTGGTAACTGCTGCTCTTAATATAATTTTAGATCTGGTACAGGTAGGCCACCATCATTTGATTTTTTTTTCATTAATTCCCTTAAATTCTTGACCTTTTGTTTTCCATATGAACTTTGTTGTTATTTTCTAGGTCATTAAAATAGTTTTTTGGAGTCTGATTGGTATGGCGCTAAATAAATAGATTAGTTTAGGTAATATTGTCATCTTTATTATATTTCTCGCCCTATCAAGAGCATTTAATATTTTCAATTGTTTAGATCAGACAATTTGTGTGAAAAGTGGTCTGTAATTTTGCTCATAAAGTTTCTGATTTTCCCTTAGATAGATTCTAAATATTTTATATTATCAGAATTTCTCTTTGTAACTCTGACTGTTGGATTTTGTTAGTGATATATAAGAATGCTGATGACTTATGTGGGTTTATTTTATAACCAGCAACTTTGCTAAAGTTGTGGATTATTTCTAATAACTTTTTAGCAGAATCTCTGGGTTCTCTAAGTATACCATCATGTCATTCGGCAAGGTATAATTGGCTTCCTCATTGCCTATTCTTATTCCTTTAATCTCTTTCTCAGATCTTATTGCTATAGCTAGCGTTTCTAATACAATATTAAATAGTAATGGTGATAGTGGGCATCCTTGTTTCACTCCAGATCTTACTGGGAATGGTTGCAGTTTGTCTCCATTACATATGATTACTGATGGTTTTAAATAGATGCTGCTGATTACTTTAAGGAAAGTCCTTTATTCCTATATCTCAAGTGTTTTTAATAGGAATGGATGTTGGATTTATCAAATGCTTTTCTGCATCTATTGAGGATGATCATATAGTTTTTGTTAGTTTGGTTTCATGCCAATTATGTTGATAGTTTTCCTAATTTAGACCAGCCCCCATTCCTGGTATAAATCCTACTTGATCATAGTGTATTATCTTGGAGATGATTTTCTGTAGTCTTTTTGCTAATATCTTATTGAAGATTTTAGCATCAATATTCATTAGGGAGATTGGTCTATAATTTTCTTTCTCTGTTTTCAGCCTACCTGGTTTAGGTATCAGTACCATGTCTGTGTCATAGAAGGAATTTGGTAGGACTCCTTCATTCCCTATTTTATCAAATAATTTATATAGCATTGGGGCCAATAAAACTAATTTAGGTAGAATTCTCATTTTTATTATATTAGCTCAGCCCATCCATGAGCAATTAATATTTTTAATTTGTTTTAACATCACAGCATGGGATTATTGGCCAAGTACAGTTTTAGGTCTGGCATGGCTAGGCCACTGTTTTTTGCATTTCCCCCCCTATGAATTCTCTAGAAATTCTTGATCTTTTGTTTTTCCAGATGAATTTTGTTATTTTTTCTAACTCTATAAATATTTGGGGGGGGGGTAATTTGATGGGTATAGCACTGAATAAATAAGACTAATTTAGGTAGAATTCTCATTTTTATTATATTAGCTCAGCCCATCCATGAGCAATTAATATTTTTAATTTGTTTTAACAACACAGCATGGGATTATTGGCCAAGTAAAGTACTTTGGAGAGAACAAAGAGAATGGTGATTGGAGTCAGAGCAATCAAATGAGCTATCTATCCAGTAATTGTAGAGTAGACTTATCTTAAATTATTCTTAAAATCTAGGTTTGGGGTAAAAAAGGATACAGTACAGGATCCAAGGAGATGAAAGCATGGTGGGTCTGGACTGAGTTCAAGAAAAAAGATGAGATAGGTTTTTTTTTGGGTTTTTTTTTAAATAGAGGAGGTAATTAGGGTGGAATGCTCTGAACACAGGTCAAAATGGCTCTAATGACTATCTATGATGGGGTGAAATAAAAGTCAAAGCTTTAAGGAAAAGGATGGCATGCCACATAGACTAAGTTCAATTTAGTCCAACATATCTCCTATGTGCCAAGCACTGTGACAAGTGCAGGAAATACAAAGAAAAATGAAACATTCCCTGCCCATTACAATTTGCTAGAAAGGAATAACATAGAAACAAATATATAAATATAAAATTTGCAAAAACTAAATATAACTTAATTTGGGGCAAAGAGAGACTAAAAATGGGGAATCAGAAATTGTACCTTGCAAGAGATGGCAACTGAAAAAAGGTTTCAAGGAGGTAGGGGTTCTAAGCAGCAGAGATAAGGGAGATAAGGAATATGAAGGGCAGCCTGTGAAAAGATTTGGAAATAGGATACAAACATAAATGGGAAATCATGTGTCAGTGTAGTCAGAACAGAGTGAAGTGAAACAATATGAAATAAGTGTGGAAAGATAGACTGGATATAATAGAGTGTGAAAGGTTGTAAATGGCAAACAAGGGAGTTTATATTTTATGCAAAGTAACACAGACTTGTGCTTTACAAACATCAAATTTGCACCTATGCGGAAAATGGACTAGAAAGTTCAATTAGAATGCTACTGGAATAGTTCAGGCAAGGAGGTAATAAACACCTCCACTTGGATAGTTGGTATATGAGCAGAGAGAAAAGGAAATTTGGCTACCGATTGAATCTAGGAATGAGGTCAAGAGAAGCCTTGTGACTAAATAAGTAATATGCCCTTAATATAAAGAGGAAATGGAATTATGGAATAAATTGTATGCACACCCTTTCCTTCCCAATTGTTCTCTTCCTCCCTCCCTCCTTCCCCTCTCTGGATGCAGCTGGATCTCTCCATCATAAGTCTATTGGAATTGGCCTGAATCACCTCATTGTTGAAAAGTGCCACATCCATCAGAGTTGATCATCACATAATCTTGTGGTTGCTGTGTACAATGTTCTCTTGGTTCTACTCATTTACTTACCATCAGTTCATGTAAGTCTCTTTAGAACTCTCTGAAATCATCCTGCTGATTGTTTCTTACAGAACAATAATATTCCATAATATTCATATACCATCACTTATTCAGCCATTCTCCATCTGATGGGCATCCACTTGGTTTTCCAGATCCCTGCCACTACAAAAAGGGCTGCTACAAACATTTTTGCACATGTGGATCCTTTTCCCTTTTTAATGATCTCTTTGGGATATAGGCACAGTAACGAGACACTGATGAATCAAAGGGCATACCCATATACTCATAAATTTGATAGCCCTCTAAACTGCTCTCCAGAATGGCTGGTTCAGTTCACAAGTATGTGGGGAAAAGGGAACCAGTCAATGGATAGGGAGAAGTTTGAGAGAATAGTAATATGTATGGTACAAGTCCCCAAATATGAGGGTAGGAAAGACGATCAAGCACTAAATTCACTGAGAAGAATAGGATAGCAAGAGGTTTCGCCTTAGGTGAAATTTGTCCTAGGGCACTAATATGATATCAACATGTTTTCAATTAAATATGGTAATTATTGATGGAGAAGATGCAAATAAAAAAAAATTCTTGGGAAAGTCTAAGTAATTTAGTCTAACTTCCTCATTTTACAGAGAAGTTATTCAAAATGATGGGGAGGAGGTGAGCACTGAACAATAAGCTTACAAGAAGATTTAATGATAAATGGCAAAAGTAAGGGTTTAAATTCTGGTCCTTTAATCCCAAATCTAGTGCTTTTAGTTTAATTCCCATTTCAGGATTGTCATTTCTTCACCTGTAAAAAGGTTTAGGCTAAATGACCTATAAAATCCTTTCCAGCTCTAAAAAAATGATTTGTAAATCTTTAAGAGGAATTAAGCATTAATTATAAACCCTTAACAAGCTCTTTCCATTTTATAAGTATTCTGGACTTTCCAAAGTATGGATTATGATTAACTTTGTTTCTTAGTATAAAAAATGTTAAATCATAATTTCTGATAAAAGCTGAAACAAAAATACGAATATAAAAATAATTTAAACTGTTTTCATCAACTTAGAGATTTTATTAATTTGGCTTAGCCAGAACATACAGAAACAACTATTACTTCATACTATTAAAAATAATTTTCATAATTAAAAATGATTAGAAATACAGGTGCTATAAATGCCAATTCATTACACAAAGGATCCATATTTATTCTGTGGTTTATGTTCATTTAGTTGAGATCTGTTATGAACACAGAAAGTGAAAACAAATGAAATTAATTAGGTTAATAAAAATTAGAACTGTGGTCTCACTGATGAATACCTATTCTATCAAAACAGATGGCAACCTACTCACATACTCCTTCAAAAAAGGTCCAGGCAATATGCTTTTGGGCTAGTTTTCCTTTTATTACATGGGTAGCAGTGTGGCACATAAACTAGCTATTCATTATTGAGTGAATATCTTAAAATTTTTTTTTATTTGTTTATAAAAGCCATGGGTAATATGGTATAGCATGTCTCATCAAAAGATTTCCTTTGACTCTAAATTTTGTTTTGGAAAGCAGCTTGGTATCACTACAAATACTATGCAATTTCCCTAATGTAATCCACTTTGCTCTCTTCTTCCTTTCCAATTGTGGATTTAGGTAGCTCATTATCCATCTGTTGCTAGTGTCAATGAAGTCTGTATAGGGACCTAAAAAAATTCAGTGTAGAAAGAGCTAAAATCCTCCTTTTGTTTTTGCCCCAAAATACTGTTTTCAGTGTTAGGCATTATTCTACTATTATCCTCATCTTTCTTTGATCTCCCACACTACCTTTTCAATCTGCTTCAATCAGCTACATCTTTATAAATCACCATGGAGTATATTTTTTTCTTCATTACTACAAAAGCATGCAAAACTTGAAAATAAGTCCATATAATACACACAAAAAAGTGTATCTGGTGGGGATGGCAAAAGGAAATTTCCCAAGAGTTTCTTGTAAGTAGAAAGGCTCTGTTTTCTAGTATAAACTCCAGAAGTAGGAATACAGGCATCTAGCCTCACCCTAAAATAGGGAAAACCTACTACCTGGGCTTAATAAGAGGACTGAGTCAAGATGGAGGAGTGAAGGGCAACAACAACCAAAAATTTCCCCAAAATGTCTCCTGCAAAATGATCACAGAAAAAGCCAAATACATTCTGAGAGGAAAAGTCAACAAAAAGTAACAGTGAATCATAAAGTCAGCTTCGGAAGACAGAAAAAGAAGTTTACAGAAAATGGAATGTATACAGAAAAAGTGAATGGCTGTGGGTCTCCCTTGGAGGTGGCATCTTGACAATATGAAAGTCCTTACATAGCACTTCATAACCTAGATAGAGACAACCAATATGAAATATGAATATACTTTATAAAAAAAAAATTTTTTTAGAATAATCCAAATTCAGAAAGAAAATAAATGTCAGGATTAAGAATCTTAAATAGTAATTCGTATACCAGTGTTTAAGGTTTTTAAATTGTATTACACTACTAAGATCAAAGAAACATGAATATATATACTTGAGTATAAATGTAGAAAGGTTATGTTCAATGTGGCAATCATTCTCTCTGTTTCTCTTTTTCTCTTTCTCATTCGGTGTCTGTCTGTTGATCTGTCTCTTTCACCTGACTCAGTCATCTCAATCTGCATTTATGCTTCTAGGTCTGGGAGTTTTCCCCAGAGTCCCAGTGGGAGATTACATGTCTATACTTGGCTTCTTAACTTTTATTACTGTGCTTCCTATTTACACAAATGATGTGGAATGATGCTGTGTTCTCTCTTTCAAAACATTTATATTATATGGATATAGCCTACAAAAACAAAAATTATTTGAGGGATTCTCAAACCAGAAAAATTTGAGATTTGCTGATCTATTTTGTGAAGCTTTTCCTGACATTCCCTCTCCCAACTTGTAGTGTCCTCTCTATCAAATTATCTTGTACTTATGTTGTATTTACTTGTATTTTATTTACACTTACATACATGACAGAGATATATTATGCTACTACTGAACACGGATTGCCTCATTCTTGTATTCACAGTACTTAGAACATAGTAGGTGACTAATGAATGCTTGTTGACTGACTTAGCTTATAAACTCCAGTGGCTCCTCTTGCCTTCTCTCAGGTCTTCCTAGTTATTGAGATTTGTAGGATTCTGTCTTCTGTAAACAGTTTCTCACAAGGTCTTCTCTGAGACTTCTCAGACTAGTTCTCAACTTGTAGAGGGCTAAAACTCCAAAAAGGTATGCTGGACAAACAGGGAATGAAAAATAGCCCTACTATGTGTCAAATGTATGTTGCTGCTGTTCCTACTCCAGTAAGAAAAGCATTTCCAAAAGTAATATTATTACATTACATGGATGATATATTGGGATGTGCACCTGAGGAGCAAATGTTAGAAGCATGTCTACAAAAGACCATAGAAACACTAAGGAACTACAAATTGCACATAGCTCCAGAAAAAATTCAAAGACATGCTTCTTTTCAATATTTAGGATATGAAGTATACCTTAAGGTGCTTACAGTACAAAAACTGTCCTTAAGAACAGAGAAGCTAAACACCTTAAATGATTTTCAGAAATTGAGGAGAGATTCAATGGATGTGTCCAGTGTTAGGCTTGACTACCTATCAATTGCAACCATTATATGACATTTTAAGGGGTGACACTGCTTTAAGCTTACTACGCTAGCTTACAAAAGAAGCTCAAGAGCCTTTGAGAAGTTGAACTGGCTTTATCCAATGTGATTGAAAGAGTCACTCAAAAACCCTTAGAAATATCAGTTTTTGCTACACAAGAGGCACCCACAGCAGCAGTCCTTCATCAAGGAGACAGTATAATAGAGTGGGTGAACCTCCCAGCACAACCCAGCACAACAAAGCCTTACTCCTTACCCAGTGCTTGTGGCTAGAATTTTATTAAAGGCCATTAAGCAAGCAATACAATTATCTGGGATAAAATCTGACAAGATATATACCTTTTATACCAATGTAAATTAATGTAATGGGCTGAAGCTCGAGGTGATGCACTGAAGTCCCAAGCACGTGAGGCTAAATAGTAATTGGACCATACTCTATTAATATATATGCTTGGAGAAAGAATAGCCCCCGCCCACTCTTTGTGCAAGTCCTGATGTGTTGTATAGGAAATGATGATTTTGGTGGGTGGAGGCAGAGGGAAGGAAGAGAGGCAGAGAAAGAAGGCTGGCTGGCTTCCTGTTGCAGCTGCTCACATTGCTAATCCCCCTTTACCTCTACTGAGAATAAAGATGGAAGATTTTCCCTTAACCTGAATTCCTGACTCAGGCTGATTTTAAAATACGCGGTCATCACAAATTAATATATGCCGTGAAACCATCCCAAAGTGGCAAATTTTATTGGCCACGGCTCCAAATTTTACACACGGGTCTCCATTAAAGATAACCATACTATTACATAATTGGTGATGGATTCTTGAAGAAACATTCCTCTTAAAAGTTCCTCTTAAAGGACCAACTATCATTACAGATGCATCCAAACATAACATTTGTGCTGTATACTCTCATGATTTAACTATTAAGAGAGTAGTCAGAACTCCTTTTCAGTCCAATCAGCAGAATAAATTGTATGCAATCATTCTAGCTCTTACTTATTATCCAGGATATATATCTGATTCAGCCTATTCAGTAGGTGTGGTACAAAGGATTGCCACAACCCAAATAAAATTTGTAGCTTCCAATATATATCAGCTCTTTAAGGAACTTCAAGAGCAAGTGAGAAAGCATCCAGTTAAGATTTATATCTTCCATGTTCACTTTAATAGTAGACTTTCAGGTCCTATTTTTGATGGTAAATCAATGGCAGATAGCCTTCTAATTATGTTGGCCAATACTCCTTTCTTTTAGGCAACCCAAGAATCTCATTCTAAATATCATCAGGCTGCTTGAGCTTTATCTTTACAATTCGGGATAACAAGAGAGGAAGATAGGAGCATAGTAAAAGCCTATACAGCTTGCCTTCCTTTCCACGCTCCTATGCTTCCTCCAGGAAAGAATCCTCATGGTTTGAGACCCAATGAAATTTGGCAAATGGATGTGACCCATTATAAATCTTTTGGCCGTTTGTCTTTTATCCATGTTGTAGTTTTTCAGGATTTACTTTTGCAATGCCAACAGCAAAAGAGACAGCCGGAGTGATCACTGAATTCCTCATACAAGCATTTGCAATTATCGATGTGCCACAAGCAATAAAAACAGACAATGGTCCTCCATATACTTCTAAACATTTTGCACACTTTTGTGCACAGTATAAGATTTTACACACCACTGGCATACCTTTTAATCCTCAAGGACAGGCAATAGTAGAGAGTAGAGTACAGAGACATCAAGACACTCCTCCAAAAACAAAAGAAAGGGGGAGCCACAGGTAACCCTAGAGAACTTCTAAATTTAGCTCTTAATATAATTAGCTTCTTGATTTTTGATAAAGATGCACTGGCTCTGACAGACAGGTTTTATAACCCACCAGAAGAGTAGTGTCCAGTGCAAACAGCTCTACTATCTTTAGATAATCATCAGATGATATGGAGAGATCCAGAAAGTAGTAAATGGAAGAGACCCATAGGTTAATTGCTTGGGGGAGAGGGTTTGCTTGTATATCTACAGATGGAAAAGGAATCAGATGGGTGCCAACAAGCCATATTTGCCTTGTCCATCAGAGAGAGACAGAGCAGATCCTTGAAACAAAGGAGAAGACCAAGAAACATCGGGTGGTTCCATTGCTGATTGTGCCCATCACTGAAAGAGCATGGCAGTTATGGCAATTGACTCATGGACATCAAAAATTGTTAATGAAACTGATGCAGGACTTGAAAACCCTCAGGAATCATTGGATTCCCTAAGAAATGATAAAACTGTTGCAAGATTTCAAAAACTTGCAGGGATCATTGGATTCCCCGACACATGAAGTAATGGACAATTGATTGGTTTTAGACTATCTCTTGGTTGCGAACGGAGGTATATGTGTGATTGTACATACCTTCCATCTAGGACTTCTGGAAATCTTATACAATACTATGTTGATTTATATTGTTTATTATGTCACTCCTTGCATGTATAATTCATATTTGTTATACCACATTGAGCCTGCACTGGCTGTGGGGAGGAGTCATCACTGCTAGCCTGTGCTTTATTGTTATGTGCTTGTATAATACCGCCCATGCTGATGGGTTTGTATATACCTGTATCTGTAAGATCCTTCACCCCAGAAACCCGCTAACAATATCTGGCTTGACTCCCCACATCCCTTTTGTGTTTTTCATCTCTCTCTTCCTGAGAAGTCAGGGAGGGTATTCTAAAACAAAAGAAAGCGGGAGATGTAGAAGGCTGAAACTCTTAAAAGGTGTGTTTGAATCAGACAACCAAGCACTTAAAGCTAATTATCTATTCAATGTGAGATGATGACTCTATTAGCATATATTTGGATAAATGACTCTTCTCACTGTACATGGTGAATGTTTAGTGTTAAGATAATCATAGGCAAGGATTGGAGAGGGGGAGGGGGAGAGGCCAGAGTCACTTGGTGGCAAGACAAGGAGGAGAGAGACTGGTGACTCTGGACTCCAGAATCCAGGATACATGTTTGGCAAGTCTCATGGCAGCTTGCTTGTCTCCTTCACTTCTCCCCCTAAAGACCAAAGACTTTAATTTATCCTGACTCTGGCTGACTCTCCAGGGAGCTAGCCCATACTCTACATCAACTGGCTTGTAATTTATCAAATCAGGGCTTGTACTTTTGTATCAACCCTTAGTTTGAGAATATGTTAATCCATATTTCTATTAGATGTGACAGACTTGATAAAAAAGAGGATAAACAGAAGGATAAAGGGAAACATGTAGAATTCATAAGTGTGAATGTGATTAATTCACCTATAAAAGAGAAGCAACCAGAATCTAACAATATGTTGTTTACAAGAGACACATTTGAAATAGAAATACATACACAGAATAAAAAGGAGCTAGAGCAGACTTTATTATGTTACTATTAAAGAGACAGGGATAGCAATCATGGTCTCAGACAAAACAAAAGCTAAAAAAGGAATTAAAAGAGATATCCAGAGAAACTACATTTTGCTAAAAAGTATCATTAAAAGAATTTCAATACTGAAGCATCCAAATTTGTGAAGGAAGAGTTAAAATGAGTTAAAGGAGGAAATAGACAATAAAAGTGTTCTAGTGTAGAGAACTTCTACTTACCCTTCTCAAATCTAGATAAATCTGATCATAAACAATAAAGAATGTTAAGATGAAAAGAATTTTATAGAAGTTAGATATGATAAGACCTCCACAGAATACTGAATAGAAATAGAAAGGAATATATCCTTTTCTTAACTGTGCATGGCAGTATAGTCAAAGCAGTTAAGGGGAAAATTATATGTCTAAACATAAGGGAAAAAAAAAAAAAGAATAGAACAATGAATTATATACGCAACTTTTAAAAAATTAGAAAAAGAACAAACTAAATCTTAAATTCAAAAGAAGAAATCCTAAAAATCAAAGGCAAGGTTAATAAAATTGAAAGTTTTTTTTTTCTTTTCTTTTCTTTTATTCTTCTTTTTTTGCTGAGGCAGGGTCAAGTCACAAGGAAATGGTAAATGTCTGAGGCCAGATTTGAACTGAGGTCCTCCTCACTTCAGAGCTGGTGCTCTATCCATTACACCAACTAGCTGCCCCTGAAAGTTTTTTTTTTAATTAACTAATAAGTAAAACTAGGAACTAGTTTTATGAAAAATTAAACCAATGAATGAAATTACCAGTATCTAATAAAGAGTGAATAACCAACAAAGATGAAGCTACAGCAATTATTAGGAGTATTTTGTCCAACTTAATGCCAACAAAACTGATAATCTAAATAAAATGGATGAATAAATATGAAAATATAAATTCCTCCAATTCATATAAGAAGAAATAGGATACTTAAAATAACCCTATCTTAAGGGAAAAAAAAAAATCAACAAGTCATAAATGAACTCCTTAAGGAAAAAAACTTCAAGATCAGAGAGATCTAACTGAATTCCACCAAATATTTCAAGATCAATTTAAAAACTATATAAACTTAAAAAAAAAGGTAACACAAATGACACAAATATGAAACTGATAACTATACCAAGTATAGCAGAAATAGAAAAAAAAAAAAACCCATAGATCAATTTCCCTAATAATGACAATTTAAAATAAATATATCACAAAACCCATACACTAAGAGCAGGTTTTATTTATACCAGAAATGTAGGCTTCTTTCAATATTAGGAAAAGTATAACTAACCATATCAATAATAAAACAATAAAAACAATATAATTATCTCAATAGATACAGAAAATACTTGTGACAAAATACAGCATCCATACCTATTAAAAACACCTATTAAAAACATGCATAGGAGTAAATGGAGCTTTTCTTAAAATAAAAAGTAGCATCTATCTAAAACAAAGTATTATCTGAAATAGAGATGTCTTTATTATAAAGATCAGGAGTGGAGCAAGGATGTTTAATTATCACCTTTATTATTCAATATTATTCTAAAAACACTAGTTACAGCATTAAAACAAGAAAAAGAAATTGAAGGAAGAAGTATATACAAGCAAGAAGGAAAAAAATTTATAATTTTTTTTTTACAGATGATTTGATGATAGAGTCAACAACAACAAAAATCAGTCAAAAGAATTAAAAAGTTTAGTTGCAAGATATAAAATAAACCCACATAAATCAACAGTACTTATATATATTCCCAACAGAGCCCAGTAGAAAAAGATACAAAGAAAAATTCCATTTAAAACATCTTCAGACAGTATAAGATATTAGGAATCTACTTGCCAAGATAGCCCACAATAAAAACAAAACTAACCAACTGGAGAAATATTACTTGCTTCTAAGTTGGTTAAGCCAATGTAATAAAAGTGACAACTTTATCTAAATTACTTATTAAGAGTCATACCAATGAAACTACCAAAAAATTACTTTATAGATCAAGAAAAAATAGTAACAATATTCATCTGGATGAACAAAAGTCAAGATTATCAAGGGAATTAAAGAAAAAAATGTGAAGGAAAGGAGGCTAGAAGTACTGATCTCAAATTATATTACAAAATGGTAATCATCAAAATAATTTGATAATGAACAAGAAATAAAATATTTGATCAATGTAACAGATTAGATATACAATATCTGGAAGAAAATGAGCCCAGTAGCACAGTACTTAATAAATCCAAAGATCCCAGATATTGGGGCAAGACTCAGTATTTGACAAAAGCTGTTGGCAAAACTGGAAAGTAATCTGGCAGAAATTAGATAGAAATTAATATCTCATACTATATACCAAGATAAAGAGTTTGACACAAAGGGTGATAGAAACAAATTAGGGAAGTGTAGAAGAAACTACATATAATATTTTTGGATAAAAGAAGAGTTCATGACCAGATGAGATAGAGATCTTGATTCACAGGAGGTAAAATGGATAAGTCTGAATACATTAAATTAAAAAGAGTTCGTATAAATAAAACAAATGTAGCCAAAATTAGATGGGAAGCAGGAAAAAGTTTTACAACATGTTTCTCTGATAAAGGTCTCATGCCTCAAATAGAGGAAAGTGAGCCATTATTTATAAAAATTATAATTTTTTACTTATATAGCTCAAAATCACTAATTAGAAAAAAAAATTATCTCAGGTAACACTTCACATCCATCCTAATAGCTAAGATGACAGAAAAAGAAAATGACAAATGCTGGAGGGGATGTAAGGTAATAAGCACAATAATGCACTATGTTCACTATGCGTGAACTAATCCAACTGTTCTGGAGAACAATTTGGAACTATGCCCAAAGAGCTATAAAAAACAACAACCAAAACAACCAAAAGCATATCCTTTTACCTAGCAATAATCTATATCTCAAAAAGAGATTTTAAAAAAGAAAAAGGACCTATGTGTACAAAACCACACATATAGGCTATACATTTTTTTTTTTTATTGTGGCAAAGAATTAGAAATTGATGGATGCCTATCAATTGGGAATTATTTGAACAAATTATTGATGATTACTACTGTGCTAGAAGAAATAATGAGCAGGATGGTGTCAGAAAAGTTCAAGAAGGATCATGTGAAGTGAAAAAACTATTTTTCAGTAATGCAATGATTAAAGACAATACTAAAAGATTTAACATGAAAAATGCTATACAATTTCAGAAAAAGAACTGGAGTCTGATTGCAAGTCAAAAGACTTCTTTAACTTCATTTTTTTGGAGGCTTTTTTTGTCTGTTTTTTTCTTTTGCAACATAGCTAATACAAAAAAATGGTTTTTTCTGATTGCACATGTATAATCTATATCAAATTGCTTGCTTTTTCAAGAAGGGGGGAGGGCAGGAAGGAAAAGAATTTAGAATTCAAAATTTTTTAAAAAATGAATGTTAATTGTACATATAATTGAAAAAAAGGAAAATATTTTTCAAAAGACAAAAGGGCAGAAAGTAAAAAAGAAATGAGACAGACAGGAGGCTTCTTTAAACAGCACCTCAGAAAAGCTCGCTGTCAACTTAACAGCACTCTAAATGTGAACAAGAATCACATTAACAAATAATTACAATTTGTACAGCAAATTCTATAGATTTTCCTTCCCTCCTTTATTCCTATAGTGTAGAAATCTTTTGTTTTATGGAATATATGTTATAACAACATTGTTGAGATGGAAACAACACTGGATTGGGAGTCGGCTCTGTGAGTCCCAACACTTTCACTTGGCTTCGGTTTCTTCACCTTTACAATCAAGGAGAACAGGGGAATATCTTTGATGACTTATTATGTCCCCTTATGAACTGATCCAGGATAGTTTGAAAAAACTTAATCTTACTTTCCCTATTGGTTATTGTGTTATAATGACTTTATGAAGTATAGAACCTCCAATTTGAATTCTCCAAATTCAAGAAGAAAATGAGGCAATTTAAGGATTCTAAGTGTATTAGTTTCTATCATTAATATTCACAGATTACTTTGAAAACAACAATGCTGCCAGGAATGAAAAATTGGTAAATTCAGATAAATACAAGAATAAGGGAGCTAATAAATTCTCTAAAAATGATTTTCTATTTGGAGACTTGTGAAATAAATGAATAATAAACTTAGTGTCTTAAATAATCTTTCTAATATTTTAGTAAATTACAGTATACTTCTCATTTATTCTCTTAGTGGTCTGAGACTGATGATGAAATTGATTAAAGATGAAAAAAAAAAAATGGTTTGCCCATGGTCACATAACTAATGATTAACTAGGTTTTGATAGGGTGAATAAAGGTACTCAAAGAAAACTAGATCTTCTGGTATAAGGATTTGCTGAGCCTTTTTCAGGACTACTCATCTACCTTTAGTGTCACCCAAACCATCAACCAACTCTCATTTGTGGCTCCAATAAATTGCAGTATGAGGAGCTGCCATATTCTAGTAAAACCATCTTAATAGAAGGGCCAAAGCAGGTTGAAGACAACTGACAGACCTCAAACTCATGAAAACTTCCCCAGTAGAAAGGGAGAATGAGAATAATTTGTTTCAATGGTTATGAAACGGCTAAAGCAAATGCTGTGAGTGCTTAAGACTTTGGTTGGCCATCAAAGATACAAGGGCATCTAATGCATCCCAGGCCATCGCCAATTATCCTGACTTTTGTTTTGTTATTGACCTCCAAAAATCTGGAATAAGGCTGACAACTTTGTCAACTCTGCATCACTTAAAATCAATTCACTTAAGTCAAAACATCTATCCCATGATGTCACTGGTCCTCTTCAAAAATGAAGGATGAGCAATAACATAATAACACAGGATTCAAAACTAGTCTTCTCACTTCCAAATACATGTTTGTTTGTTTGTTTTCCCTGACAATATCATAATGTCTATATTACTTTGGAAAATGAATTGCAATGTTAGTTAAGGTAAAGGGTTATGGTGCTGGCCACTTTGTAGCATGCTGAATTTGTAGAACATTAATAGAACTATAAACTTCACCCACATATTCATAAATAAGATTGGAAGGGACTCAGAGGTTAACTAGATCAGAGGAATCAAATAATAGCCTGACCCAGATTAAAAATGTGATTCATAAATATTTATCAAAATAAACAAAAACACAATAGAATAAATGATGTTAATATCTGTTTTTCTAAGTCAATATATATATCTTATATATATGGTTTAGTGACATCTTTCTATTTGAATTTGAACTGGGCAACAACATTGGATGTTCATCTTATTTAAAAAATCTGGATAGGACTGAACTGATTGATGCAATCACCTGAAGCTATTTCAATTACGAACAGTCTTAATTGTAAGAACTGTTTGGGGCTTCCCTATGTCTCTTAGCCATAGGCCCTAGCCTAGCTTTGGTCTTTATGATTAATCAAAACAAGTCCAATTCTTCCACATGACATAATCAGATAATATCTCTCAATCTCAAGCCTCAAAGAATCACTTTTCCTTTGCCCAACATTTACAACTTTTCTACAATTGTCCATTCTATCCAATTTCTCCTTTCATTTGTTACCAATAGTACCTAAATATTCCCTGGCTTTCAGAACTGTTTTCTTCTTGCTGTCGTCTACACATTTTCAAAGACTAAGAGGTAGGTTACTGTTGGAATCTTTACAAAGTGTTAAGCCATTAGAGTTGATAGAGACAATAATTATCTAATTTGGCATGATTCAATGATTGATTTGACCTTGGAAGGAGATGTTTTGGGCCGGAACTTGAAACAAGGTACTAAGTACAACTGATAGACAATAATGCTTGTGTTTACACCTCCCTTGAAGTTCTTGGGGCCAGAGAGCACTCTGGGAGATAACCCAGAATCCCATTCTCTCCAGAAGGAGGAGTTAACCTTTGGGAGATCATATATATGGAGGAAGCTCTTAGAGCTTAAAGGAATTTTCTCTGGAACATTGACTGAAGAAGAGCACTCTGGGAGGAAGCCCACAAGCCCTATCTTCGAGGCAAGAGAGATTCATAGCATCTTCCAACTTGCTGCTGGCTGGAGGCTGAAGAAAGCAGAGGTAGAAGCCAAGGACAAAGCTGCAAGAGCTCTTGGAACCAAGCAGAGAGATAGGCCTGAGCTAACCGGGCTATATTGAAGGACACAATAAAAGATCTGAACTTTTACCAGCTGGCTGCGATTTTGGAGTAATTATTTACTTGTAACTGAAACTAAGGCTGCCTCCAGAAAACCTCCCCGAGAAACCTGCTCTCCCAGAGAGAACTATTATTATTATATTTTAAAGAAGAAAAACACCCAACAGGTTACAATTACTACCTTTACTAAGGGTGCCACCAATTAACATGATTTATTCCAACCTGAGAGGGAAAAATTCATGCGAATATGGATACATAAAATGCATCATTTGTCAATTTTGTGAACTATCTCAAGTTACATAGTCCATTCCTTGAACTTACAATCTGAATTGGCCTATTCTGAGCATTTCTCTGATGAATAGTGATTTGGAACATTCTTTCATATGAGTAGAAATAGTTTTAATTTTATCATCTGAAAATTGTCTGTTCATATCCTTTGACCATTCATCAATTGGAGAATGCCTTGATTTCTTATAAATTAGAGTCAATTCTCTATATATTTTGGAAATGAGGCCTTTTTCAGAACCTTTAACTGTGAAAATGTTTTCCCACTTTGTTGCTTCCCTTCTAATCTTATTTGCATTAGTTTTGTTTGTACAAAGGCTTTTTAATTTGATATAATCAAAATTTTCTATTTTGTGATCAAAAATGATTTCTGGTTCATCTTTGGTCAAAAATTTCTTCCTCCTCCACAAGTCTGAGAGATAAACTATCCTATATTCTTCTAATTTATTTATAATTTCATTCTTTATGACTAAATCATGGACCCATTTTGATTTTATCTTGGTGTGTGGTGTTAAGTGTGGGTCCTTGCCTAATTTCTGCCATACTAATTTCCAGTTTTCCCAGCAGTTTTTGTAAAATAATTCATTCTTATTACAAAAGTTAGGATCTTTGGGTTTGTCAAACACTAGATTGGTATAGTTGACTATTTTGTCTTGTGAACCTAACCTATTCCACTGATGAACTAATCTGTTTCTTAGCCAATATGAAATGGTTTTGGCGACTGCTGCTTTATAATATAGTTTTAGATCAGGTACAGCTAGGCCACCTTCCTTTTATTTTTATTTTTTTTTTAGTTTAGGGAGTACTGTCATTTTTATTATATTCGCTCGGCCTATCCAAGAGCACTTAATATTTTTCCAATTATTTAAATCTGACTTTATTTGTGTAGAAAGTATTTTTAATTTTGCTCATATAATTTCTGACTTTTCTTTGGTAGATAGATTCCCAAATATTTTATGCTATCAACAGTTATTGTGAATGGAATCTTTGTATCTCTTGCTGTTGGATTTTGTTGGTGATGTACAAAAATGCTGAGGATTTATGGGGATTTATTTTGTATCCTGCAACTTTGCTAAAGTTATGAATTATTTCTAATAGCTTTTTAGTAGAATCTCTGGGGTTCTCTAAGTATACCATCATATAATCTGCAAAGAGTGATAGTTTGATTTCCTCATTACCTACTCTAATTCCTTTAATCTCTTTCTCCAGCGTTTCTAATACAATACTGAATAATAATGGTGATAGTAGGCAAACTTGTTTCACTCCTGCTCTTATTGAGAAAGGTTCCAATTTTTCCCCATTGCATAGGATGCTTACTGATGGTCTTAGATATATACTCCTGACTATTTTAAGGAAAAGTCCATTTATTCCTATCCTCTCAAGTGTTTTTATTAGGAATGGATGTTGGATTTTATCAAATACTTTTTTTGTATCTATTGAGATGATCATATGGTTTTCGTTAGTTTGGTTGTTGATAAATCAATTATGCTAGTAGTTTTCCTAATATTTGAACCAGTCCTGCATTCCTGGTATAAATCTTACTTGGTCATGGGTATTATCCTGGGGATGATTTTCTGTAATCTTTTTGCTAATATTTTATTTAAGATTTTAGCATCAATATTCATTAGGGAGATTGGTCTATAATTTTCTTTCTCTGTTTTCAACCTACCTGGTTTAGATATCAGTACCATGTCTGTGTCACAAAAGGAATTTGGTAGGACTCTTTAATCCCTATTTTTTCAAACAGTTTATATGGCATTGGAGTTCATTGTTCTTTAAATGTTTGGTAGAATTCACATGTAAATCCATCCGGTCCTGGGGATTTTTTCTTAGGGAGTTGGTTAATTGCTTGTTCTATTTCTTTTGCTAAGATGAGAGTGTTTAGGATATTTACTTCTTCCTCTGTTAATCTGGGCAAGCTATATTTTTGAAGGTATTCTTCCACTTCATTTAAGTTGTTGAATTTATTGGCATGAAGTTGGGCAAAGTAACTCCTCATTATTGCTCTAATTTCCTCTTCGTTAGTGGCAAGTTCTCCCTTTTCATTTTTAAAACTAACAATTTGATTTTCCTCTTTCCTTTTTTTAATCAGAGTTACTAAGGGTTTGTCTATTTTGTTGGTTTTTTCATAGAACCAACTCTTAGTTTTATTAATTAATTACTTTCAATTTTATTGATCTCTCCTTTTATTTTTAGAATTTCAAGTTTAGTGTTTGGGGGTTTTAAATTTGTTCCTTTTCTAGCATTTTTAATTGCAAGCCCAATTTACTCACCTTCTCTTTCTCTATTTTATGCAAGTAGGTCTCTAGAGATATGAAATTTCCCCTTATTACTGCTTTGGCTGCATCCCACACATTTTGGTATGACGTCTCATTATTGTCATTTTCTTGGGTGAAGTTATTAATTATGTCTATGCTTTGCTGTTTCATCTAATCATTCTTTAGTATGAGATTATTTAATTTCCAATTATTTTTTGGTCTATTTTCCCCTGGCTTTTTTTTTAAATGTAATTTTCATTGCATGGTGGTCTAAAAAGAATGCAGAAGCCTTACTGCCTTTGAGTTTGAGGTTTTTATGTCCTAATATATGGTCAATTTTTGTATAGGTTCCATAAACTGCTGAGAAGAAAGTGTATTCCTTTCTGTCTCCATTTAGTTTTCTCCACAGATCTATCTCATATCTAATTTTTCTAGTATACTATTTACCTCTTTGACTTCTTTCTTATTTATCTTGTGGTTTGATTTATCTCATTCTGAGAGTGCAAGGTTTTCCCACTCCCACTATTCATGATATCTCCCACTATTATAGTTTTGCTGTCTATTTCTTCTTGCAGCTCTCTTAATTTCTCTTTCAAGAATTTAGATGCTACACCACTTGATGCATCTATGTTTAATATTGATATTGCTTCATTATCTATGCTACCTTTTAGCAAGATATAGTGTCCTTTCTTATCTCTTTTAATTAGATCAATTTTTGCTTTTGCTTGATCTGAGATCAGGATGGCTACCCCTGCTTTTTTGACTTCACCTGAAGCAGAGTAGATTCTGCTCCAACCTTTTACCTTTACTCTGTATGTATCTCCTTGCTTCAGGTGTTGTTTCCTGTAAACAACACACTGTAGGATTCTGGCTTTTAATCCATTCTGTTAACCGCTTCCTCTTTATGGGGGAGTTTACCCCATTCACATTTATGGTTAAAATTACCAATTCTGTATTACTTGCCATCTTGTTAACCCCTGTTTATGCTTTTCTCCCTTCCTTCCCCTTCCCCCCTTCCCCAGTATTAAACTTGTAAGCACCACTTGCTTCTCACAGCCCTCCCTTTTTAGTATCCTCCCCCCACTTTAGAGTTCCTCCCCCATCTTACTCGTTTTCTTCACAATTTCTGTATTCCCTTTCACTTAGCTTATTCCTTCCTTTTTCCCTTTTCCCTTCCCACTTTTCAATGAGGTGGGAGAAGTTTCACCATAAATTGAATATGTCTAAAATTTTTCTCTTTAAGCCAATTCTGATGGCAGTTTAAGATACACACTATGTTCATCTCCCTCCATTCTTTCTCTCAGATATAATAGGTTTCCTTTGCCTCTTCATGAGATGTAGTACCCCCATTTTGGTTTCCTTTGTTTCTTCATGCGATGTAGTACCACTTTACCCTTTTCCCGGTACAATTTTCTTTCCACCTCTAGTTTCTATTACAAGGTATACATGTATTCTTTATATATTTTTACAGCAGAACTATAGTTCCCAAGATTTCTTTTTACCTTTTTAGATTTCTCTTGAGTTCTTTATTTGTAGATCAAACTTTTTGTTAAGGTCTAGTTTTTTCATCAAAAAATAGGTGAAATTCGCTTATTTCATTGAATGACCATCTTCTTCCCTGGAAAAAGATGGTCATTTTGGCTGGTTAAGTTATTTTTGGTTGCATACCAAGTTCCTTTGCCTTTCAGAATAGCATATTCCAGGCCCGTTGGTTCTTTAATGTGGATACTGCTAGGTCTTGAGTAATCTTTATTGTGGCTCCTCTATATTTGAATTGATTTTTTTTTAGCTGCTTGCAGTATTTTTTCCTTTGTCTGATAGTTCAGAAGTTTGGCCACTATATTTCTTGGTGTTTTGATTTTAGGGTCCCTTTCAGTAGGTGATCGATAATTTCTTTCAATTTCTATTTTACCCTCTGCTTCTATAACTTCTGGGCAGTTAGTTCTCTTTGATAATTTCCTGGAAAATAGTGTCCAGGCTCTTTTTTTTTCAATCATATTTTTCAGGTAGTCCAATAATTTTCAGATTTTCTCTCCTAGATCTATTTTCCAGGTCTGTTGTTTTCCCAAAAAGATATTTCACATTTTTTCCCATTGTTTCATTGTTTTAGTTTTGCTTGACTGCTTCTTGGTGTCTCCTCATGTTATTCAATTCCATTTGTTCAATTCTGATTTCCAATGAAGTACTTTCTTCACTCACTTTTTTTATATCTTTTTCTAATTGTCCAATTGAGTTTTTAAGTGAGTTGTTTTGTTCTATGGAATTTTTTTCCATTTCACCCATTTTATTTTTTAGAGAGCTATTTTCTTTTTCCAGTTCACTAATTCTGTTTTTCAAGGATTTGATTTCTTTATCCACTATATCTTTAAATGAGTGGGATGACTTCTACAGACTCTCTTACCAAGTTTCCCTTTCCTTTTCCCATTTTTCTTCTAGCTCTCTTTTGAGAGCCTTTTTAATTTCTTCTATGAGATTCATCTGTGTTGAGGACCCGATCATATCCTCCTTTGGGGATCTGTCTGGAGATACTCTGTTTTTAGTCTCCTCAGGGTTTAAAGTCTGCTCTCTATCCATATAGAAGCTATCAATGCTGTTAAGGTCCCTTTAAATTTTTTGCTCATTTTGTCAGAGAAGAATCAAAGATGACAAACTAGCCAAAACAAAACAAAAACTCCACAAACATGCAATCTGCTTTTTTTGGGGGGGGTGGGGGGGTTGGATGGTGTTACCAAACTTCCTCTACAGACTGCGAGGAGCAGCAGCGAGGCACTAGCAGGATAGCAATGGCTGCGCCGTGTCTGCACTCTGAGACTCTGAGAGGGTGCTGAGACACTGTGGGTAGGTGTGGCCAGGTCCCGAGGGATGCTAGCTTTTCGGGGTTATAGTCTTCACTCCCTGTGAAGTTCTTGTCAACCCCCTGTGTTTTTAGTTTCTTTGCTTGTCTACTGGCTTGCTGTCAGGGCAAAATATCCAGTACTGTAGTAAAATTTTCCTTGCAGAGATGGCTGAGATTCCACCCCCCCCACCCCTCCAGTCTGCTCACCTGTGAGCTGCCTGCAGCACAATCACTACAGCTGCCTGCCTTTAACCTGTGCCCCATCTAAAACCGTCCCTGCCCTTGAGCAAAAACAGACCTTTTCTGGTGAATTTCAAGGATGTCTTTTCTTGGTAATTATTTGTGGGGTTTTTTTTCAGTCAAGCACTAATTCCAAGACTTGTCATGAATTAAATTCTGAGTGAAAACATGGAGCTAAAGTAGATGTGTGCCTCCTCTCCGCCATCTTGGCCAGAAGTCCCCATCTGATTTTTTCCATCTAATATTGTGACAAGTACTGCAAGAAATATTCAGAAAAGAGTGCTGACACAGTCCACTACAAATCTATATTATCCAGCTTCCCCTGGGAATCCTTTTATTCATTTGCCATTTACTATTTGTGTGATTTTACGCAAGGTGCTTATTAAATAAAGTAAGTTCTTTGAACCTCAGCTTCCCTATCTGTAAAATGAAGGGATAAGACTAAGTGACTTTTAACATCCCTTTCAGAACTAAATCTATCATCTCATAATTATCTCTTATTAACTTCTTAACACACTCTCCCCTCAAAGACTGTTCTAAAAGTCCTTCATCAATTTCTCAATTACATCTATAGATAACCTATTCCAATCTTTACCAATACTGAGGCATAATAATCTCTTTAGGCCTCAGATTTCTCTGTAAAATATAGGATTTGATGACCTTGGAGATAGAATGCTGGTTTTGGGGTCAAGAAAATGAGTTCATATCTAATCTCATTCACCAGTTGTGTGACTCTGGACAAGGATTTAATTTGTCTGCTTCATTTTCCTCAACTATAAAATGAAGACAATAATAATGCCTACTCCCAACATTGTTTTGAGGACAAAATAATATTTGTAAAACACTTACCGAAGTGCTAACAACATTAATGTGCCTGGAACTTAATGCTTATTTCCTTTCTGTTCCCCAACCTCTCTCTAACCTTAAATATTTCCCTTTATGCTGACTCTTTTAAGTTCTAGTGCCTCTGGTACAGCAAACTTCTGCTTCCCCCACCCCGACCTCCAACTTCTATCTCCCATTCCCTTAATTCCTAAAGAAAGACTACACTGGCTATGTCCACTTTTTTCAATCTCAACTTACTCAATTACCTCAACCATCATATTCCCACCAATGGTAAATTCCATGACAACTTCTATTTTTTTTTTTTTTTTTTAACTAGTGGGTGGTTCTTCCTTCCAATACCCTTCTCTATATTCTCAACCTTTCAAAGTATAAGAAAATTTAAAAGGCTCTCCAAGGTCATCAAATCCTATATTTTACAGAGAAATCTGAGGCCTAAAGAGATTATTAGATGTAGTCAACGGTAGTTAAGTGACAGTCTGGATTTAAATCCAGGCCCTTGGCTTCCATATCCAGCAATCTTTTCATTATGGTATAGCTAGTGGCACAGTGAATAGAGAGCTAGGATCTTTAGTCAGAAAGACTTGAGTTCTAGACACTTACTAGCTATATGACCCTGAATAAGTCACTTAACTTCTGTTTGCCTCAGAGTATTTAACTGTAAAATGGAGAAAGTAAAATGGCATCTACTGTGCAGGACTTGCAAAGATCAAATAAGATATTTGTAAAAAACGCTAAACATAGTACCTAGCACTAAGAAGGTGCTTTTGTTTAGTCACTTTTCAATTGTGTTTTTGTGACTCCATTTGGAATTTTCCTGGCAGATACAAGAGTGATTTGCCATTTCCTTCTCCAGCTAACTTTACAGATAAGGAAACTGAAGCAAATATCCTTAAATGATTTGTTCATGGTCACACAGCTAGTGAGTGAGGCCAAATTTAAACTCAGGAAAATGAATCCTGCTGATTCCAGACCTGGCAATCTATCCTCTGTGCCACCTAGCTGCCCTTATAAAAGGTGCTATATATAATGTCTTATTCCCTTTCTCCTTCCACTACCACCTCGTCTCTAATTCCAAATCCACCACAGTTCTCTACAATTATACAATGGCATATTCCCCAAAGAGATCTTATCCAATATTATGGCTTCAGTTCACACTTTTATGCAGATGACTCAATATCACCAGCCCAAGCTCTCTCAAGTCAAATTTCCAATTCTTTGGATGTCACCTGGATGTTCGGTCACCTTAAAAGCACTATATCCAGAACTGATTTCATCATTTACTTCCTCCAATTAAACAACAACACAAACAAAACATTCTAATAGTTATGGGTAGTTTCTGCCTTGACTTGTAACCCCAAAGACATCTTTGATAGCTTTTACTTTCAATGAATTGCCAAATTTTATTTAGTATGAAACTGCAATTGTCCTCTCCTTACTTCCATCCTTTTCTCTCTCAGCTCAGGGATTTGGACTCTTGTTGCTTTTTTTGCTTTTACTACCATAAAAGTTTACATAATTTCCCTGCCATCAATCTTTCATTTCTCAAATTCATCCTTTACACTACTGCCAAAAGTCATTTTCCAAATGTGAAGGTATTATCAATGGCTCCAAATTACCTACAATATAAAAATGCAAACTCCTTAGTTGTTGCTGGAGGCCTTCCACAATTTGACTCCAAATCTATCTTTCAAGTCTTATTTCTACTAATTGTTCCCCGATCTTACCTTGCCTTTTCTTTTTAAAGATTTTTTTTTATTGTTAACTGACCAACAAGCATTTTAATATACAAATAACAAAAGAGTTCTATAAGAAACTAAATTTTATGTTGTTCATTTTAAAATATATTAGCATAGAAATATAATTTAATAAAACAGTAACAAAATTGCTATATTTTCCTGACCTACTTATTAATTTTTTTATTTTAAAGATGCAATTTTGATGCTCCTTATTTGCACAGCTATCACTATTAGCCCAGACTCAAACTCTCTCTTTCAACACATATTTGTTTTGTCCAAGAAAACAAACACATTGGTCAGATCTAAAAGCCTTGGGAACAGACTGATTGGAGCTTCCAATTGTGAGGCATTACACAGTGAAGTATTAATATCTAAATTTTGAGCTTGGGTGACTGGGACAAAGGTGATATATAATACCACCAGTAATAGTGAAGTTCAGAAGAGAATTTTTTGGTGAAAAATGAGTTCAGATTTGGACATAGTGTGTTTATGACATATGGAAAGGGAGAGAGAAAAAACATGCAGAGACAGACAACACAAATGGGAAATATATGTAATGGAAAATATGTCTTCAGACATGGTAACTGTGATGATTTGTTCTCTTTGACTATGCTTACTTAGGATAATTGAGGGTTCTACAAAGTAGGAGTCTCCAAAGTAGGGTGCACCCAGAGATACACGATCATCCATGAGAATATGAGAAGAAAATATATTAAAACATCTATTTGTATTTTTTAATCTAAAAAAATAAGAAAAATTTAATTTTACTAATAATGAATATGTTAACCTGCATCAAATTGATATCTTTACTTGGCCTGTAAGCTCTCCACATCATTCCAAAGTGAAAACTGGGAGAAGTAGAGTTTAATCCTAGAAGCTCTTCGGAACTCACAGTTGGACTGTACATGCTCAGAATCTATAGGAAGTTTAAATTGCCAAATACCCTGGATAGTTCAAGTTCCGTTACCCCAGACCTTAATAAGCAGGAGAGGAAACTATTCCTACCTAGCACTTGCTGCAATCTCTTAAGACCCAAAGCACTCTCCTCCCTCTTTTTATTCATTTTCCCAGCACTATACCTAGAAGGAAGATGAGTCCCTCAGAAGTGGGATGGCCAGAATTAGGTTGAAGGAAACTGAACTATGCTGGACTAGGCCCTCACAATTCCATGTGCAACCTCTGAGAGGAAGGTACAATGAATCTCTTGGTTGGGAAACAGACACAAGGTTGATTTGTGACACCCCTATTCTTTCCTGATACTATCCTTTCCTTGATCACTAAGATCTCCCTTACTCTTCCCCCTGACCCTTTCTCTCTCCATTCCACTTACCCTGATGAAATTTATGTGCTTAACAAGTTAGACTCAGTAACACACAGAGAAAATCCTAAAAAAAATTATGCTTTCTTTAAAGATGAAATGAATTTTATTCAGTAGGGGAATATGTTTGTTGTGTGCTGCTGGGAGCTAAACTAGAAAGAAAGCTCTGAGAAGAGCCAGATCCTGACACCACACCCACATGCTGCCCCGCTTCCAGTGCAGCCCTTAGGGGGCACTCTCCTAAAAGGTTGGGCAGGTTCCTGAATCTGGAGAGGAAGAAGTTTTCTCTTCTGGTGGGACTCGAAAGGGCATGATGTATTTAAAGGTTAGAGAATGGTGGTGAAATAATCATTAACACTGGTGGATAGCTACAAAATTCTATACAGAATATAGTTCTAAATAAGGTGTGTTTTTGGTTATTTGAGTGAAAGAATGATAAAGCATTTATTTAGGGATTCTTAGGGTTCAAGGACTGTATTAAGCACTGGAAATACAAGCAAACAAGATCATCCCTACCCTCAAAGGAGTTTAAATTTTTACATGGAGAATTAGAGGGGCAGGATTAGGGAAAAGAAGTTGTAGTACCAAAGTTTGAAAATGACAGAGAAATGATGTTATGGCCCAGAACTCTGAACTTGAAATAAAGGATTCTTACAAGGTACTAAGTCAGTGGAATTGATAGAGACAATAGTTATCTAATTTAGCACAGTGCTCAACAGTTCTCTAGTTCAGTACATGTACTTAGTACTTACTATATAGTTCTACAAGATTCACACCTTTGATAAGAGAGCATATATAAACTAGGAGCCTCAGCTAGGAGTTAGTTGGGGAGATTCAGAAGCCAGAGAAGGCAGACAGGAGCTCAAGTTCTCGGAACCAAGGAGAGAGAGAGAGAGAGACCCCCAGAAAAACTAGCTGAATCCCAAATGAAGGAGACAAGACTTTGAAGGAGATAATAAAGGATTTGGACTTTTACCCCTGGCTACTTGTGTGGTGATTACTGAACTGAAATGAAGGCTCCTCCCAGAGAACCCCAAGAAAATCCCAACAACAGAATATTACATTTTAGAGAGAATATTATAAAATGATGTGGTGACTTGGCTCCAGAAAAATAAAGAGGAAAGCTGGCTTATCAGTCCACGATTCCAAGGGCAGATTCTAGGATTATGCTGAGGGGAAAATTTGGAAGATGATGAGGATGGCTGCAGTATAGGTCATTCATAGCACAGAAATGACCAGGAAGTTTAAGTTTGCAATCTCACAGACATGTCATTTACAATAAGGGTGAAGACAGACTATTCCCACATATCTACAGTCACATTTTCCAATATATGAATAAAGGTATATCATAACAGTTTACGAAAATAAACAGAAATTTCAATTTGGTTCAACAAGCATTTATTTATTAAGCTCTACTATGTCATCACTGGACACTGGGGACACACAAAAAGATGCAAAATAGTTCCTGTTCTGTTAAGGACCATGCCTAAGTGAAGGGGCAGGTCAATTCTCTAAGAGTCTCCACAGTTGTGGATCATAACACTTGAAGGAGCTGCAAAGCAGCCTTCACAGATGTTCCTTGTGGATTAGGAATGAAATAAATTGGAAGCAATAGGGAAGAGAGAAGTTAGAGAACGCAACTGCCTCTGTCTCCTTGTTTCATTATCATCCTCTCACATGAAGAGTTAGACTCCAGCAGCCACAGGCAGGTGGCTCCTGTATCACAACACTGTTCTGAAGAAGCTTAAAGTCTATAGGGGAGAACTACAAGAAAAACATTTATTAGGAATGGATGTTGGATTTTATCAAATGCTTTTTCTGCATCTACTGAGATGATCATATGGTTTTTGTTAGTTTGGTTGTTGATAAATCAATTATGCTAATAGTTTTCCTAATATTGAACCAGCCCTGCATTCATATAAATCCTACTTGGTCATAGTGTATTATCCTGGGAATGATTTTCTGTAGTCTTTTTGCTAATATCTTATTTAAGATTTTAGCATCAATATTCATTAGGGAGATTGGTCTATAATTTTCTTTCTCTGTTTTTAACCTACCTAGTTTAGGTATCAGTACCAATGTCTGTGTCGTAAAAGGAGTTTGGTAGGACTCCTTCAATCCCTATTTTTTCAAATAGTTTATATAGCATTGGAGTTAATTGTTCTTTAAATGTTTGGTAGAATTCACATGTAAATCCATCTGGTCCTGGGATTTTTTCTTAGGGAGTTGGTTAATAGCTTGTTCTTTTTCTTTTTCTAAAATGGGACTGCTTAAGATATTTACTTCTTCCTCTGTTAATCTGGATAAGCTATGTTTTTCAAGGTATTCTTCCATTTCATTTAAGTTGTTGAATTTATTGGCATGAAGTTGGGCAAAGTAACTCCTCATTATTTGTCTAATTTCCTCTTCGTTAGTGGCAAGTTCTCCCTTTTCATTTTTAAGACTAACAATTTGATTTTCCTCTTTCCTTTTTTAAATCAGATTTACTAAGGATTTGCGTATTTTGTTGTTTTTTTCATAGAACCAACTCTTAGTTTTATTAATTAATTCAATAATTTTTTTACTTTCAATTTTATTGATCTCTCCTTTTATTTTTAGAATTTCAAGTTTAGTGTGTGACTGCGGTTTTTTTAATTTGTTCCTTAAGAAAAACATTTAAATAAATTCGAAATACATACAAAGTAAAGAGTAAGAAAGGTGGTGCAATGGCTGGCAGGAAGCAGAATCTTAACCACCAAGTAAACTTGAGGGACAAAAGACCTTTTTTTTTTTTTTTTTTTTTTTTAAAGATACAAGTTTTTCCAGGATTAGGAAGAAAAACTGAATATGAATGAAGTAAAAAGTAAAATGGTACCTTTTCACCACAATCATCCTTAAAATCTTTAAGAACTTTTTCATGGGTTTTAGTGATTACAGTTTGTAAATCCTTATCATTTTAGCATCAAAACCAAGTATCAAAAAAAAAAAGATGAACTAGAATCAGATCTTCATATTAAAAATTAAATCAAGATTTTTCCAAAAATAATCATACTTAAACATAGTACTCTCAAAAAACGAAGCCATTCACATTCATTTTGCTTAGTGAGAACAGAAAGGTTTTTTGAGCCCATTAATATTTATTTAATTTCATTCTTCAATTTTATTATCTTTTCTATATGTTCATTATATGTATATATATATACACAATAAAGGTATATAATTTGTAAATATATAATATTAGTAAATATATTAGTATAACTATACTATTTTCAAAATTTTTGTTTTAAAATTAAGTTTAGCATAAAGGAGTTTTCCTACTTGGTGGTTATTTTCAGCTTCTGGTATTAACAGCTAAGGAACAGAGGGCATGTATGATTAGGCTTGTATAAATGGGGCATAGGATTGGGACCAATTGACTTGGCAAGTCAGTTAATTTCTGACTCCCTGAATTTTCAAATAAAATAGCAGTTTTTCAGTCATCTTTCAATATATTTAATCATTTTCTAACTTGTATCATAATTATTTTATACATACTTTGTTCCTTATAATTCAATTAAATAATGTAACAAACATTCATTAAGTAACTGAAACTTTTGAAGATAGAGACACCACTATTTTTCACAACATCTTCAGCTGGAAGGGGACTTTTAGTCCAAATTCCCAATTTTAAAGATGAGAAAACTAGGTTTCAGAAAGGTCGAGTAACTTCCTCAAGGTCACACAGGTATTAGGGAACAGAACTAGAATTTAAACTCAGGTTCTGTACTCCAAGTTCTGCCCCTGTACTACTGTTAAGTGCCTTGCCATTACCATTTTTATATCTTTGATGCCTAATGTCACATACTTTAAAAAGTTATGCATATATCTGTATATGTAATTGTTAAACTGTACTAACAATAAACACAAGTTGGAACTGAGAATATCAATATTGGTCTATAACATAAATATCCAAGATTTACCCCTAAAAAGAATAAGATCTAAAACTATAGTTTTAATAGTAAGACTGAGGAACAGAATTGATCTTCAACCACCATTTTTATCAAAGTGATTTCCTTATGACTCAATGGGAAAACTAAACTCAACCATCTATTCTTTAAGATATTTAAGATAACTTAAGAAAATTACAAAATTTCATTTAGAGGTTGGTGAAATTTAAAATCTACTTTTTTCCCCATCCAATGCAAAAAAGAAAGTAATGAAGACAAAAGGTGAGAAAAAGACAAATGGATCAAGGAAAATCCAAGGAGGAAGAGAATCAGATAAATCTTCAAAGAAGAGTTAGCTTCTTAGCATAACTTTTAAACAAAACTCCAAAGAACAATGAATTCCAATATTATTAACTAGACTGTTTGCAAAAACAGAAAAACAAGTGTTTTTTACCAAACTCTTTTTATGACATAAAAATAATCTCAGTATCCAAATCAGGGAGAGACAAGTCAAAAAAAGAAAACCATAGATTATGTCTTAATGAATATTAGCCCAAATATAGTTAATAAAAGTTTCACAAAAAGGATAAAACAATATTTTTTAAAGGTTCTAAAGTATGATCATGATGAATTTGTAGGAATTCAAGATGGATTCAATATAGGAAAGTTATAAATACAACATGCCAAATTAATAAAAAAAAAAATGAAAATCATATGATTGTATCAATATATGTAGGCAAAGTTTAACAGCACTCATTTAAATTATTGAAAAAACAAAACAAAATCCTCAACCCTAATTGGCAAAGGATTAAATGGATTTTTCCTTAATAAGGAAAATCCCACCTATGTAAAACAAAAACCAGCATTACGTGTAATGGAGAAATGATAAAAAGATTTGGACAAGGATCATTTATTTTAGTATCATTACTTTTTGATGGTAGTTTTAGAAACATTTTCTACAGTAATAATGCAAGAAAAATAAATTGAAGGGATAAGGGGAAACAACTTTTTGAAGATAATATGAACACCTACTTAAGGGAATCTAAAGTTTAAAGTTAAATGAAATAATAACTTTGACATGAAAAGTTAGAGAAATTCGCTTCTAAATAATTATAGGGAGTTAGATAGATATATATTACAGTAAAATTCCTATTAGAGAAACAAAAACTGGAATAAATTCTCATGGTTGGGCCATGCCAATAAAAATGACAATGGTACCCAAATTAATTTATTTATTCAGTTCCATACCAAACTACCAAATAATTACTTCACAAATCTAGGAAGAAAAAAATTCATATGGAGGAACAAAAAAAAAAAAAAAAAAAAAATCAAGAATTTCAGGAGTAATAATTTTTAAAAGAGGAAAGGAAAAGTACTCATCAATACTAGATATCAAACAATTTAATTTGGGGTAAAAATTAGTGGGAGTTGATCAGTGCAACAAATTAGGATCTCAAGACCCAGAAACCAAGGATTATAGTACAATGATGTTTGATAAAGTCAAACTACTTATGGGGAAAAAATTCACTATTCAACAAAAAATCCAGGAAAAACTGGAAAGCAGTCTGGAAGAAACTAGGTTTAGAACAGTTATCTCATAGAATGCATACCACCATAAGTTCCAAAATGATACATGATCTATAGGTCACACTATTTTTAAAAATGGAAAAACTAGAAAAGAAATGCCAGTTGCACTATGGATAAGGAGAAGTGGTTTTGACCAAACAAGGAATTGGGATCATAGAAGATAACATGAACAATTCTGATTACATAAAATTAAAATAATTTTGCACAAACAAAATCAAAGCTTTAGAAAAATGTTTAGAAAGCAGAGTTAATTGGGAAAACTTATTTATCACAAGTTTCTTCAATGAAGATCTGATATCCAGGATGCATAGAGACCTTACACACACACACACAACACACAATATATATATATATATGTAAAATATATATATATAACATATATATCATATATATATATATATATAATATACATACATTCATATCTATGTATCTATATAGCTAACACATGTCTACTTATATATGAGAACAAGACCCATTTCCCACTAGATAGCAGAGGATGTAAATAGCCAGTTCTCAAAAGAAGAAGAGAAAGTTATCAACAATCATGAGGGAAAAAAAAATCCTCCAAATCAATAATAATAATAAAAGAAACACAAATTAAAATAACTTTGATTGTCTATCTCATACCCATCAAACTGGCAAAGATGATGAAAGGAAAATTTTAATTATTGGATAGGATATCAGAATAAGCACATCTATGTTTTAGTGTATACTTACTTGTCAGTTACCAAGACCACCACAGATCTAAGATAGGAATTTCAAATCAGAGTAATTCATTTCTGCAGGGCCAGGTCACAAGGCAGCTAAAATTTGGGGAACCAGGATTAAGAAGCATAGCAGCACTCAAGATGGTCTATGTGGGCAAATGGCTAAGAAGTATGTCAAGAATATAATCTCAACAATTTGGAACTATATCAAAAGGGCAATAAAACCATGCTATCTATACCTTTGACCAGGCAATACCTCTACTAGCTCTGCATCCTAAAGAGATAAAAAACAAAAAAGTAAAAGAACCTATACCTACAAAAATATTTATAGAAATTCTTTTTGTGATAGCAAAGAATTGGAAATTGAGGGTATGTTCAATTATTGGGGAATGGTTGGACAAGTTGACATATATGATTGTGATGGAATATTGTTTCACTATAAGAAATGACAAGCAGACAGGACTATTATGGAAACGTTTTATATAACTTCATATGCGCCTTTTTAATGGGGGGTGAGATGGGGAGGAAGGGAGAGAATCTGAAACTCAAGTTTTAAAAATAAATGTAAAAAATAGTTTTATGTGTAATTGGGGAAAATAAAAACATTAAATTAAAAAAAATAAATAAATGACAAGCAAAATGCTCCCATAAAAACCTGGAAAGATTTACATGAACTGATGCAAAAGGGAAATGGGCAGAACCAGGAGAACATTGTATATAGTAACAGCAACTATTTAGCTATTCTCAACAATACAATGATTCTCTGACAATTCTAAAACAATGAAAAATGTTTGAACGAAAAATGCTCCTCCTCCCGAAAAAGAACTGATGGAATCTGAAAACAGACTGAAGCAAACCTTTTCTTTATTTTTCTTGGGCTTTTTTGGTCTATTTTTTTCCACAGGACAACTAACAAGGAAATGTGTTTTGAATGATTGTGCATGTATATAAACGCTATCAAATTGCTTACTTTCTCAATGGGGGGAGGGAGGTGTGGGGAGAGAATCTGGAACTTAAAATGTTAAAAACTTTTTATGTGTATCTGGGGGGAAAGTATAATATATATTTTTAAAAAGATTACTCCCTCATAAGAACAGAAAAATTAGGAGGAGAGAATTTAAAGGAGGGGAAGAATTCATTGTGACTTGAATTTGAATGCCTACTGAATATTCGAGTAGGGCTGTTCTAAGCAGTTCAAGATATTAGAATAGAGCTTAGAAGAAAGGGAGGATTTAGAGATAAAGATTACAGATTTAGAGGAATTATTTGACTAGAAGAGATAATGAAATCCATGAAATCTATTTTTTTTTAAATAGAGCATTTTTAAAAGTTTGCTTTTAGCCTTTCTTTAGCAAAACTCCTACTCATATCTTTTGATTAATTTATTTATTAGAAAGTGGCTGTTATAGGGAGAGAAAAGGAACATGCCAAAGATAGGACGGTAGAGTATACCCACACATAAATGAGAGATAAATGAGGATTCTGCAAAGGAAACTAAGAAGGGTTAATTAACCAACCGGTTAAGAAAGGCATGAGAAAGTAAGGAAAGGAATTTCTTGGAGAATAAAGTATCCAAAAAAAAAAAAAGACAGTGTCAGAAGAAGCACAAGGCAGAGCTAAGAATTGAGAAAAATTCATTGGATTTATTGATGGAGATCACTGCTGACACCGAGCATAGTAACAGACTCTAGGTGGCACAAGGAATGAATTTGAGGGGAAAAAAGGGTACAAAGTGGGTGACTCCTCCCATCTTTTTTTTTTTTTTTTTTTTTTTTTTTTAGGAGTTTAGCTGTGAAAGGGAGTCAAGATTATAAAATAGTTGGTGTGGATGGATGTTAAGAGTCAGATGAAGGTAAGTCTATGGGTAGCAAGAAAAAAACCAATGGATAATAAAAAGTTAAAAAACAAAAATTAAAAAAAAGGATAAAAACAGTTACAGGTAATCAACAAATCTGGCAAATTCCTGTAGAAGATTAGAGGGGATAATTTAAAACAAAACAAGCAAAGGGGGCTGTTGTCAAGGTTTCTTGGACAGAAAATAAATTACCAACAAAATTAAGTAAAAGAAAGTACAATGCCCCAAATTTAAGTAGAGAAAGGAATAGAAAGTATTTGGATAATCTGGACAAATCAATTTTGAAAGATTAACTTAAATTTTGTTTAAAATCATTAAAAGATACCTTTATCAGAGCTGAATTTTAATTCAGCTTTTAATTGCTTGGGACACTGAGAGGTTAGTAATTTGTCTAAGATCACATATCAGTCATACAGAAATGGGACTTGGGCCTAGGTCATCTAGTCTCTCCACAATAGACTTCGATAAATAGTACAAAACTGCTGAATTATCTCAAAATTATGTACAAAAAAGACCAAAATAACAGCATTTACCAAATGTGCACCTATGGTATAGTTATTCATACAGTAGGCTAGATACAAATCAAGAATCATAAAACAACATCCTGGCCTATTTCCATTCTGTACTACCTCTACTTAAATTTAATTTAATTTGAGAGGATAGCATTATAAAACTCATGAAAACACCAATACCTGCAAATCCAAACCCTTGCAATGAACTAAATTTTTAAAAAAATGTTTGGTAGTTTTCATTTTAAAGGGATGTGAATCAAGAGTGGTAAAATAGCTTTATGTTCATCAGGGTACTATAATCTATAGCAAAACACTGTCAAAATGATGTATTCAATGCCATTTGCACAGTTTTCTAAAATATATGAAATTTGTAATCCTTGTCTTTTTTGTGTGTGTGTGAGTTCTCTATCTAGGGGTATCCAAATGGCAAATAATTTCCCCTGACACATATGAATGTGTTAGCTACCGCAAGTTTCTCCCTTTAAAGAGGAGTTTCTTCAAATTGATGAATACAGCCATTTCATAGAAGGGAACTATGTGACTTACAAATGGCTATTAAGGAAAAAAAAAAAAAAAAAAAACCAGGAGAAAACAAAGAGAAAGGCTTCAATCTGTATTTACCTTTCTATACCTATTATTCTTATAAGTGAACAATTTTAAGCTTAATATAAAGTATACATTTTTAATTTGTGTCCATCCATAATCATTGCTGTATCTTTTTTTTTTAAGTGTTCATAATGTAGCTATCACTCAGAGAGACCTAGAATATTGAGTTCTAAACAACAGTGAAAGCTGCTTTCTAAGCTTATTCCTTCTGTTGTGCTTTACAACCATGGAGGGCTCAGGAGAGTGTGAATAGCTATCTGTGGTACAGCAGTAATGTTTTATGGCTGGATGCCCAGATTGTCTAGCTCTGCACACTGCTCTATAGTCTTTTGAGGGCTAGTGAAAAGAAATGAATTCTTAATAAACAGTTCTTCATCCCTGCAATAGATTCTTCATTTGCAACTAATAGTCACTGAATTCTTCTCCAAAACCATATTTAATATGCAAGCACTTAATCACAATTTCAATTTATAAAACTGCAATTTTCATAAAAAGAAAATATAGTTTAAATGTATAATTTTAAACTGAATAGACAATTATTTCTAATACCCAAATTGTGTTGCTCATTGTTTTAACACCAAATTGACTTCTCTGTATAGTGTTACATAATTATTTCAGAAAGAAGACATCTGGTAAAGTTCCTATATAAGTGAAGTTTAAACAACAGACATATCTTGAAAACTTAGGTGCAAACTGAATTTTTGGAAGGTGAATTAAATCCTAAATTCACGAAGGGAGCTAGAGATTTAAATCTTACAGAGAATTCCTTTATAGAGCAATCCTTTTATCCCTTAATTTTTCTGTATAAAGTTTGATTTTGTAAAACCAAATTTGCTTAAAGCAAAAACTACAATATTTACTCAAAAAAATCTCAAGTTTGCAAGGTTTATTTATAATCATCGCTAAAAACTCAAAGTACATAAAATTATTTGTTTAGTCTCAATTATACAACACCTATACACCATAAATATCAATGGACAAGATAAAAGTTAAGATTACCAAAACACTAATCACTCAAACTCTGATGCTAATTAAGACCCCACAATTTGCTTTTTTTTTGGAGGGAAAAGGAGCTAGACCTGTAATTTCACTGGTGTAAGGAATTTCTAGTAAGAGAAGATTTAACTTTTTTTGTGTGGCATAGTCCCCATTTGAAAGTCTATAACTTCCTTCTCAGAATAATACTTTTCACGTACAAAATTAAATAGATAATATTATAAAAGAAATTATACTAAAGTGGCATTCAAAATATTTGATAAAACAAATTCATGGAGCTCAGCTAAAGACCCCTGAAATAAGAAAACTACCAATGCTGATCTGCACTTGCTCTGAAATTATTATTATATATTAAGAAATTGCTTGGGACACTGAGAGATTAGTAACTTGTCTAAGATCACATACCAGTCATACAGAAATGGGACTTGGGCCTAGGTCATCTAGTCTTTCCACAATAGACTTCAATAAATGGTACAAAACTGCTGAATTATCTCAAAATTATGTACAAAAAAGACCAAAAATAACAGTATTTACCAAAGGTACACCTGTGGTATAGGTAATTTATACATTAGGCTAGATACAAATCAAGAACCATCAAACAACATCCTGGCTTATTTCCCTTCTGTACTATCCCTACTTAAAAAAAAAAAAAAAAAATGCAAGTTACATGTTTTTATCACTTCCCCTCCCCTTCCCCTGGGCATGTTTTAGAATCCCTAGTTTCTTTCAAAACTCAATTTCAGCACTGCTTTCTAAATGAAACCTTTTTAGATTCTGCTAATACTTCTGTTAACAATTACCTTGTATTTTTTTTGTATATATTTTTATATGTATAGTTTTATATACATGTTATCTTGACTAGACAGAAAATAAATTACTTGAGGGTTGAGACTTTTTTTATATACCTAACATCCGGCACAGTTCCAAATAACAAGCTTCATAAATGTTTATTAAGGGAATTTTGCAAAGTTCCTTCTTATTTTGTTGCCCATGTAGTCTACCTCCCATATCCTAATCTCTTGTCTGAAGATTAACTCTAGACTTCGAAATTTTCTACAAACACAATGCACCCTGCACATAGTAAGTGCTTAATAAATGATTTTTGATTTATTCATTCAAGTTAGTTTTCTATACTCTACTAGTTCCCACTACAGATTTTCCCATTACTATAGTTAAGGAAACTTTCTCCTAAACTCATATCTACTTGGTTCATACTTGCTTAAATATTTGCCACTCTTCTACTTGGAATAAGTATCTATTTTACATCTAACTTTCTTTCTTACAGTATATTAAATATATAATTTAGAGCTAGAAGGGAATTCAGAAGCCATCCAGTTCAATGCATCAAGGATTTTTGTTTTGTTTTGCTTTTTACAGAATAAGGAATTTGGAGTCCAGACAGTTTAGGAATTTGCCTGAACACATAGAGAAGTGATAGATGGGACTCCAGATCCCCAAAATCAATAATTTAAAAAACATATATCCCACATATTCTTATAAAATCTTTCAAAGGTCATTCAAAATGATAAGATTATTGTCTATACACAAGAAATGCATGATAATGGGGCGAAGGAAAAGAGCTAAATCCGATGCCTAGGAAAAAAAAATTTTTTTTAATCTAAAGATAAGAGCTCCTTAAGTAACACTACAGTACTTTTATATAGTAAATTATGGGAAGTGATTTTCCTCTAAGTACTTTTTAATGTAATCTAATATCATTTGCAGCACTTTAGATACTACAGTAGCAATGAGTTTATATTTGAAATGTTACATTTTCTGATTAATTTGAAGAGTAGGAGGGAGTAAGGATAATGGACTGAATAAAGTCCAATATGTTTTCAGCCAGTTCTGTATTGTAAGGATTTTATCTTGTAATTCTTTCCAATTCAGAGTCTCCCTTTACAGAAGAAAAAGGCTGCCCTGCCCCACCCCTGACCTCCTCTTCCAGTTTCTTTTTGGAAAAGGGCCAGATGACAGCAGTTGGAAAAACACAAATTTATCTCAGAAAGACCAGCTGCTAAGGGGGAGGAAATAGATTTAAAGTTTCATCTATTCCTCAAATTTCTTGCTTTAAAAAAAAAAAAATCAATAATCTCTTAAATCGCAACATTATTTTGGCCTATTCCCTCCAAATTAAATGTAGAGGTAAAAAGGTAAAATTTTTAGTTCATTGTTCTAGATATTTAAAGATAAACATAACCTGTCACAACAATCATTTGAGAATAACTATTTGCAAATAAAATATTACAACAATTTGTACCTGCAAGCTGGAAAACCTGGAATCAACATTTCACATCATGAAACCCCCAAGTTTCACCTTAAAAAGAATTTCAAATGTCCAAATTGAAATGAAATACCTTGTTTTTTAGACAGAACTGGCCAACAATTTTGGCCTCAAGCTTCTTTAATTTCATACACTGACATTAAAACTGTAGTACCAAACAATAATCTGCAGCTTAGACCTAAAAATTATGGACATGATGAGGATTAAAATTTTTAAATTGGAATTTAGAAACAAAATCAAATCTTGAGAAATACAATTTAGTTTTTAATTATCTTTTCTGAAACAAAAAAGGTAGCTCCTTAAAAATTAAAAAAAAGAATTTAACTTGAAGAATCATAAAACATTATTACCTAACTTTATTAGTAAGATTTTCTGTACAAGTTTTAAGTCACCCAATTATCCACTAAAGAAAAATGGATTCTAATTACAAAAAAGATAATTAGCCCTGATCAAAGTCAATCAAGAAGTTCTCTAATCCTTGGGTACTATTTTTAAATCACTTAGTTCCTAAGTGAACTAAATGCAATCTGAACAATTTGGAGAT